>NW_028277333.1:1884601-2512801 GCF_059751315.1 Micrasema longulum
TACAAATTCTGATCATGAATTAAAACGTATTCTCACTCGTTATTTTTTGGAAAAGTAATGGATTTATTTTTAAATATATTATTAAATTTAACTTTGTTTCCTGCATTGTTACAATACGTGATTTTTATTTCTTTATTTTAACATTTTAGACATACTTTGAATTGTACGTTGGTGGATTTATTGCCAAATGGCAACTTCTTCCAACTAACTGATGATGATGATTTTTATATTATAGTTTTTTTATTATACTACAATTACAAGAATAATAAGTGCACTTTGGCGGGATTATTGCTAAAAGCAACATCTCCCAGCCATCCTAAACAGCAGAAATAAATATAAAAAAATACGCATATTTTTTTTCTATAAATATAAGCATTATATAAGCACAATACTTATGTAATACACAACATAGTCCATCTCTGTTGCAATATACATATTTCGATAGTGAGAGCAAATGATTGAATACTATTTAGTTATAAAATGATGTTCTTTACGTTAAAAGTGTAAAATAGTTGAAGGCCAAAGCTAAAATAACGAGGAAGATCAGTGGTTTTTCTTGTATTTTTTTATTTGTTAATAGACTATTAAATGTATATCGTATTATCAATACTAATATATTTTAAAGTTTTGTATTTTTGAAATTACTCCGCGTGTGAGTTCTTATGTTATCTTCCCCTTCTTCTCGATGAGTTCTACTGATTAGTGAATTGACTTCCCGTAAACTGGAAATCTATCACAACTCTCTTATCATTGGTTGATTCGGAAGAATTAGTAGCGTCGTTGAAAATAGCTCGTTATTATTTTAAAAATAAAAATCCATACATTTTTAAGGAACTTCGCAATACAATTTAATAGTCTAATTTTACCGCGCGTAAGAAAACATTGTTTATAAATTTTCCGCAATGTGTATATTGTGCGTGTTGCGTGTACGTATGTGATCAGTTATTTCTTTCGTTTTTCATTTTTGTGTGCCATTTGTAATGCTTTATTCGCCCTCATCGTGATTTAGTGGTTGGCGCATTTGCCTACCGTTCTCGGAGCCAATTCTTATACTGGCTGATGTTAAATGTTGGTAATAAATAAATTCGTTTTAACATTGCAATATTTTGCAGTCCAAATTCAACTATAGCTTATTAAATAAAATATTTAAAAAAACGATATACGCTGCGATTGATATACCGATTAACTGCCGTATGGTTTGTATACGGGAATTGTCATGGTGATTCGATATTTTTCCATATTCGAATGGCGGGTCTAATTTACCGTAGCACTGAACTTCCTCAGTGGACATGCTCAATATATTGTTTGTTAATAAGTTGAGTGAATGTACAGGTATACATCTGCTGAATAACCCATAAACAAACTGGCTTCAAATGTTTAAGTAAGAAGCACTCCCGAAATATGTATTTTTTACTTCACTTAAAGATCGGCGTGTGATATCTTACGTAAAGTGCTTACCTTTAATATTGATAAAGGCTATAAAATGAATACTTCTCGAGTCCCATTAATATTTGATTCCGCGTGTATCGCACTTCTTATATAAACCTTATTATTACAAGGTTCTATTTGGCTAAAACAGCTTATTCTTGTAAAAACTAATACGTTTGCCCCACGCACGGGGTTCTGGGTTTGATTCACGGCAAAATCACAATTTTTTAAATGTAATTTTTATCAGTCCCGCTAACAGAACATCGTCATATCCTTATATGTACCTAAAGATGCATAGGGCACCGCAGTGGTACACCAAATGCAGTATATAAATCGATCATCTTTTATATGAATGTAATTTTCATTATGTATATTTGTATTTTAATTTAGTACGTACTATTATTTGGCATATGATTTATTGCTCCTATTTCTTATATTTCTTACTATAGTATTGAGTGAGTTTCTAGAAAACATATCTCAATTATCATTTCAATTATGTTTTTATATATATATTCTTTTTCTGTTGATTTTAATGATACTCTTGTTTGTTTTTTTTTTTTAAATACTGCTATATTTTACTATTATTTTGTTGATTTTAATGAAACCATTATTTTGTATATTTGATTATGATTGGTGATTCTTAATTTGTATAATTTATATTTTAAAAAATATTTCTGATTATCTTTTTTGCATTGTATTCTTTGGAATTTTATTATTTATTACATTTACCTTTTTTTCCAGATTGTTATTCTAAGTCATTATAATTTGATCTAATTAATTTTACTATGTATTTTTATTGTTATTTATTGTGGCTTGACAAGGGCATAGCCTAAAAAGCCTTAATAAGTTCATTAATAATATTTTGAGTTTGTCCAAATTTTTGTAGACAAGGACTGGATTCAACTCCCTGGGGAGCTGTTTATATTAACATATTCCAACAGAGATGAAGAACATTTAAGAGAAGGTAATATAGAAGTAAAGGCATCTACAGGGCTTATGACCTGTCAATGGCTGGTTTAAGTGGCCACTTTACACACTGTAACATTCACCATTCTGCCTATATTTGAACATCTATATTCCTTCAATTCCTTCATCTGTTGATGTTTGTGAAGTTACTTACTTCTATATTACCTTCTCTTAAATGTTCTTCATCTCTGTTGTAATATGTTAATATAAACAGCTCCCCGGGGAGTTGAATCCAGTCCTTGTCTACAAAAATTTGGACAAACTCAAAATATTGTTGATAAATTACCTGGTCCATGAAGAAGTATAGAAATTGAAAAAATAATATTTTCAGGCGTTGCCTAGTATGTAGATGAAATAATTCAATTAGATGAATCTCACCCGCATAAATAAAGGTTTCAGCTCTTTAACTTCACAAACATCAACAGATGAAAGAATTGAAGGAATATAGATGTTCAAATATAGGAAGAATGGTGAATGTTACACAGTGTGTAAAGTGGCCACTTAAACCAGCCATTGACAGGTCATAAGCCCTGTAGATGCATATACTTCTATATTATCTTCTCTTAAATGTTCTTTATCTCTGTTGTAATATGTTAAGTTCATTAATATTTAAAATAGTGTCATTTTGAATGAATAAATGAATAAAGGTGACCAATCTTTCGCTTCAGGTGCCAGTCCAGGGACAATTAAACAGCGCAGTAAAAGCACTCCCTCCACGTAACTGGAAACCGAGTGCCTTTATGCCCGAATACACTTATACCTGTATTTTTCCTATACTTGATTACTTATATGCACACACGATTGTTAACGGTTTTTTTTTTTAATATCATGTTCACATGTATATTTTCATATACAGCAGAGCCTCGATAGGCCGAACCCCGACTAATCCGAACGCCTCTATAATCTGAACGACCCCCCTAACTCTGTGGAGCCTCTATGGTCCTTGTTATTTGAATCAGGTAACATTGCCGGCCAAAATGCGGAAGATTTTGAACCTGAAGATGAAATGCCTTTTTTGAAATAGAGGTTTTCAGAAGTAGATATTAACAATACCTTGATAAACTATGCTGGTATAGATTCCGTGGAGCCTTTAACTGATGAAGACATAGCGAGGAAAGTAAGAAATGAGCATGACGGCGAAAACGAAAAAGAATTACAGGCATTAGAACCAGTCGCAAGGATTCCACATATCCATGCTCTGTCTGCCTTGAATACTCGCTTGGAATGTGCTATATACTCGATATCTCAATTCCAGAAAAAATACTCTTACGTACATAAGGGATAAAGCGTTTTCTCCGTCGCTAAATAACACTCGTCAAAGCACTATATTGGAATTCTTTTAAAAAGTGTGATAAACCATATTATACTTTAATAACAAAACATTTTGCTTGGTAAAAACATACTTTCAGTTACAAAAGCTTTGTTTGTTTCGAAAAATGAGTTGCAAAATATCTGCATATAAATTTTAGGTGTTTGCACTATCGAAGCCCTGCTGTATCTAAATCCGGGATATAATTTTGTCAGTTACGCACAATAAATCGTCTAATCAAGTAAAGTAGCTAGATTTTCACCGAATAAAAAAACGCTTTTATATTTTCAAAACTAAAGTAAAAAACAGTAATATTTTTTAATTAATGTTAAATAACTTTGTACTTTCTTGTAACATATCAAACTGGACTTTAGTTTGTATTGTAAAACTTATATGGAAAATTTACTTATGTTTCATATCTATATATATAAAAGGCAATGTTCGAATGGTTGTCTCGATGGACTGAATAACTACCGGACCGATTTACGTGCGGTTTTCAGATAAATGTACATATTTGCCACGAGAAGGTTTATAGCTCATAAAATCTTCAATTCATTAAGTATAAAGAAGTTACGAGCGTAAATGTTTTTTTTATCCATCACCAGGGTTGCATTCGCCGAGAATGCGTATACAAAAAATGGATGGATGTTGGATGGATATAAAAAAAAAGTTTGTTTTTAAATGTTTTTCAAACAACATTCGTTTTTTTATAGATCCCAATCAGATTATTTCATTGAATTCCTTATAATTTCTACCCATTAATTTCTCTTTACTGGATTTCTGGTTATACTAAAATAATATCAACTGACATTCTATACATTTTTGAAAATCGCATTCCTGACCAAAGTGCATCCTTGAGCGGAGTTTGACATTTGCTTAAAGAATTCTTTATTTGAAAATAATTGATTGTTTTCTTTTAGAATTCAAATATAAACAAGTACTTAGGTACCTACTTAAATTCAATATTTGAATATATATTACTTTTGGAATTGGAATTGGATTTGGAATTCGATCATAAAAAAGTGCCTACTTACCAATGAAAAGTTACAATATCTTTTTTACATTTATCCACACGGTTTATACTAAAGATTGTTTATAAAATTTTTGTAAGTATACTTAATTATGTTTAATCTTGAGAGGAAATGCGGTCCGACTTTTCTTCATAGAAACGTATTCACCTATTTTCTCTCTGAATTATGGCACTAAAGAAATGTTTTTTTTTACAATAACAACAAACTATCAAGCCGCAGGCAGAGAGGATAGAACGCCACATCACTCTTTGCATTCAGATCTAGCTTCTTGTACATTCATAGATCTTATCATGCACGCGCGCCGATTATTCTGACTTTTACCATATCCATCTTCAAGTATTTGTTGGATTTGGTCATGCCATGTCTTTCAAGGTCTTCTTCTATTTCTGGATCCATGAACATTAGCTTTGTAAATATTTTTAGCCGTTCTTTTGTTGTTCATTCGCTCTTCATTTCCAAACCAGCGCAGAGCTCTTTTTTACACATTATAGATATTTACCATTGGCGTGTCTCTATACTGATTCGTTTTTTTTAAAAATAGTTTATTATGGGACTAGAACCATTCAAACCCGTAAAAAGCACAGTTTTATCTGTTGTTTTCGTATACAAATATAAATATTTTTGAAAAACGCAAAACATACCGATACAGAAAATTTTGTTCTACAACTCTGTCTAAAAAAATAATAAAATCGGTTCTGTTTTGAAGTGCGGGAAACGGAACAGCAAAACGTCAATTTAGTCTATTCTAACAAAAGGTCTGAAATGCAGTTGTCTTTTTCAAGACAGTGACAGGAAAACAATGTTCTAACACATATTTATCAAAATTTTCTGTCCTCACAATTTACGTAAAACGAATCACAAAAATAACAATGTATACGTGCATATCTAATTTGGACTAAATACAATAATTGATATCGAATTTTCGATTGTGTTAATTTAATCTATTTAACAAGAACTCAAATCTAGCAATACCAAAGCATTGCCGGGTTCAGCTCGTAAATATATATTTCTCATTTATTACATGTAGGTACTGCATGTTTCTTAAATAAAATAAATAAATAAATGTAAATAATATTTTATAGAACATGCTTTACTTACAGTCTATCATAGCCTTTTGGTTGAAAATTTAAAGGTATAGACTTCGGTCTTGCCTGTGTTTAAGAAATAGACTTTACTCGTTTATACTTAGATAGGTAAGCGAACAAGACATGCCTGTAATAATGTTCATAAATGATGCTCTCAGGAAAACTTCCCCTGGTATCATTTCAGATATGAAATGTTACGTTGTATGTTAATTTATTTTTTTTATTTTACTAGCCGCATTTTTTTTGTAATTCTTTCGTTGCACCACAAAATACTGATTTTGTGTTTTGGGAAACAAATTAGAATAACGTCTCGTGTTAAACTCAAAATTTGTATCGTAATAATAAAATTGATAATTCAAAACTGAAGACAGGCAGACGCCACGCCTCACTCTGTTTCGTTGCATACAAGCTAGACGCTAAAAAAATGAAAAGTTCTCGAAACCTACTTGTGCAACGTATTTCGTCCTGCCATGATTAAAAATTGTGTTTCATATAATTCAACAATATTTTGAGTTTGTCCAAATTTTTGTAGACAAGGATTGTATTCAACTCCCTGGGGAGCTGTTTATATTGATATATTACAACAAAGATGAATAACATTTAAGAGAAGGTAATATAGAAGTCTAGGCATCTACAGAGCTTATGAGGTGAATGTTACACAGTGTGTAAAGTGGCCACTTAAACCAGCCATTGACAGGTCATGCATCTAAGCCTTGTAGATGCCTAGACTTCTATATTGCCTTCTCTTAAATGTTCTTCATCTCTGTTGTAATATGTCAATTTAATATAATTATTCAAAAATATGTTTACACTAAATGATAGTTTTCTTTTCAGTTCAGTTTTCGTGAAGCTTATAAACAAACGAAAAATGGTTCATAAAATTATTTAATTTGTATTTTTTTTTACAAGAGTACCTACCATGTTTCAAAATAAAATATTAGTAAAAAAACTATAGTAGAGTGGGTTTACAAACCATTTAAAGTAATCTCCATTTTTTCTGAATTAAAATAAGCATTTTAAACTCAAAATACAACCCTGACCGTAGCGCGACAATGGGCAAATGAATGCAAATAAGTAATAATAATAATCAACCAATGTACGTTTAATGCTTTTTATAAATAAATAACAAATAAATATATGTACTTGAAGTTGCAATCAATAGTAATTTGTATTGATTGTTCTTACAATTTTAGTTTCCATGTGCTCTTATTTTATGTATGCAATATATATATATATATATATATACATGTAAAAGCGTTTTTTGTCCTTAATAAGTAAACGCATGAATTAATCAGACCAATTAAGCATGCATTTGTCAAGCTGATTATACCGAAATACCACGATGACGTCATCGTTCAAAAATACTGAAGTTAATTTATTGTTTTTTTTATAAAAAAGCACTAACTCTGTGGTTATTTAATTATTTTATACAATAAAATAAATAAATAACAACTTGGTTTTAAACCACTTTTACCTGTTAAAATAAAATAGGATTAGATTAATTAGTTAATTATACCTTGGAATCTTGTGTAGCTTTGGAACCGGTAGGTAGAAAAAATAAATGTTTAAAACTTTATATTTATTTTATTAAGTTATTTCGTCCAGATTGTATAAAGGGAAACAGTGTGCGTCGTGGCGCAGTTAGTGAGACGTCCAATTGTGAAATTGGCGTCGCGGGTTTGAGAAAAAATCCTTTTTTTTTTCTCATTTTATTTGGGTATTGTGGTGTATTTTTCATAATTTCATTCCATATCCTCTATCTGTCACGTGTTGGAAAAGCTCCTAAATCATCGTACAAAAAAGCAAGTGCTCCGGCTACCTTACTCGTTAGTATACGGTATGACTTATTGCGATGACTCCGTTGATATGTAATGATTCAAATTTTCCTATTTCCTATACTTTTAATACATACTTTTGAAATATGATGAAAAAAAATAGTTTTTTTTTTATTGTAAAGGGTTTTCTCCCCTTAAGCTTCAGGTGCCGGTCCAAGAACAGTATAATATTGCATACAACCCTATGTATATGCATATATACAGATAGACATATCAACAACCATCTTCCGCAACACACGAAAGAATGTAGTTGCTAGACTGTCCATATGTTCAGAAAAATATGTCTATATTATGTACAGAAGCCGCATTCAGGGAGCGAATTGCCCTATTAATGGGCAAATTCTGATTTGAATTTTCACCGCTTTTGATTGCGTAGAATAGTGCATGAGATCTAGCTCAAGGCCTGCATTACAATGATGAATCAACATTTATCTTAAATTTTATTTACAAAGTAAAATTAAGATTTTTTGTATGAAAAATACAATATGTTGTTTACATTTTTTTTTCTATCATAGCGTATGAACACATTTTATAGGTAATGAATGAAGGTACCAATTTTCGTACATAAATATCGATTTTATTTTACACCATCTCGATATGTACCATAGCGTTTGTAATCGCGGCCCTGGGCTGGTATTATTATACCGCGCTATAAATGCGTTCATAATACCAGCCCTGGTATAATTGTTTGAAATAATTTGACTAGGGCCCAAAACAGCAAAATACTGAATTTTGAGAATGTGTGTAATAAGAATTTCGGAAGAGTCATGGTTTGGCTTTGTGAGGAATAAAGAAACAATAGAACATACTTAGCAACTTCCGGTTACAACTGTTATCAAACGGAGGCGATATTGTTGGCTTGGCAATGTATTGCGGATGCCTTCTGAGAGCGTTAACCATGCTCGGCATCAGGATCTCGACGGTCTAGATGTCCGCTGACTGTTCTTCGGCAGTTCATGTTAAAACTACGAGACGCCATCCCGACTCGGAAGGATGCACAGGAGTTGGCAGCTGACAGAGAGGCCTGGACGCTCTTTGTGGACACCATATGCTCAAACTAGGGAGCGGACATGCAAATATGCTTCCGGTTATCATTTTATGAAAGTTCGAGATTCGACAAGTTTTGACTACCACAAAACTATAATCATATTAAAAAACAGAATCTGACACTTATTGATTTGTAAGCTGGTACAATAATAATGTGCCTTTTCACTGCATCAGTTTCAAGTAATAACATCCGTTTACTTGACAATGCTTTTGCAACAATGTTTTGAGTATGTCCAAATGCTTGCAGACTAGCTGGATTTCCTCCCTAGGGAGTTGTTCATATTTAAATTTGTTGCAACAGAAAGGGAAAACATTTTTGAAAAGGGAATATGGGAGTCTAGGCATTTACAGGGCTTATGACCCGTCATTGGCTGGTTTAAGTGGCTACTTTATACAGTGTGTAAAGTGGTCACTTAAACCAGCTAATGACAGGTCATAAGCCCTGTAAATGCCTAGACTCCCATATTCCCTTCTCAAAAATGTTTTCCCTCTCTGTTGCAACAAATTTAAATAATGCTTTTAACGACCACGGCGGCGCGGTGGCGGTTTTCCTACTTCGCCTTTAAGAGCCAGAGCCTTACTCTGTGTTGTGTATTTCTGCTCGAGTTTAGCGTCATGTTCGTATATCGTTTGTCAGTAACAGTGCTCTATGGTTGTCATTTCTCTCCTCGAGTTTCCCTTCGCCAAACAACGCTGTCACCCAGTAACGGGGAGGTGATATTTGCCTCGAAATGGCGTCCATTTAAGGGTGTAGTAACCTGCGGTTCGCGCCCCGAGGACGAAGGCACTAAGTCTACTAATAGATATTACTATAGATATGAAGAACATTTATGAGCATAGAATAAAGATGTCACACAGTGAGTAAAGTTATCATTCAAACCAGCCAATAATGGGTCGTAGCCCTTAAAGGTACTTGATTACAGGGTTTTTTATACATTATTAATAATGTTTGTAGATTTAAAAAAATATATAATATGAGTATGTATTAATTAGGAATAACTAGTTGTTAAAATTTATCTTGTACAACTCTAAATAAATACATTGCATTACATAAGCCTGGTGAATGCTTAGATTTCCACATACCCCAATAATCCTTTCGTCTCGGTTGAAATCTCTATGAACGCATTAGTATATATTCTTACACTGTTGATATATTAGTTTCTTTAGATTAAATTCTAATAGTATTTAAATTTCATTAACGTAACATTTTCGCACGCATTTGCCTAAGATATTCTATTTCAATCGCGTTCGCTCTCCTTAACGTGTACGAGAAAATAGTAAACGAAAATTGCTACTGGACTTACTGCCTTCCTTCGTACAACGGCAGTATAGTAAAGTGGTGTATATTTGTGTATATATAATATTTTTGTACATATGTATTTATGTAGGACAAACTAGAGAACCCCATATTTCAGCGGCGCACCTTGTTCTCTACTGAAACTGGTACCCACCTTTTATTTGTCAGTCCAATTGAAAATGGCCGGCTTTAAACTTCTTTTTTCAATTTCATACGGACGTACTTAAATTCTTGAATTAAACAAGGCACCCTTTTGGCTGATGTTTTAGCAGAGATGGAGAACTTTGAGACGAACATAGAAGTAAAGAGAGATAATTATTCTTATGCTGAAATAGAGTCAATGTTAAATATTTCTAGTCTACAAAAACGTAGAACTAATATTGACTCCATATATATGTTCGGCATACTAAATGGTATAATCGATGTTCCATCATTACTGGGACAAGTAAAATTCAATATTCCGACTCGTAGATTGAGAAACAATGAAGTACTGTTCATCGATCAGCATAGAACAAACTATGGCCTAAATTCTCCAATGACCCGCCTTTGTCGTATTGTTAACTCAAGACAGGATCTGGACTTTTTTGGTTTAAGTTTACAACGATTTAAACGAGCACTAAATAAATAGTCCAGATCTTGTCTCGATGTCCTTTATGTTTGTCAATGCTTCTTTCTTTTTTCTTTAAATGTTTTAAACTATTCTTTTATTGTAATATTTAAACCTTATAAATTGTATACATGGACAATGTCCGTTAATAAATAAATAAATAAAGCAATTTACGTGGTTATGACCTGACATTAGCTGGTTTAGGAGCGTAACATTTATCATCTGCCATGTTCTATTATCCGTATTTCTTTAATTCTTTCATTTGTCGATCGTTTGTCTAATTTGACTGGGACAAAAAAAAATTCCCGCTAGACTAAACATTCAGTAAGCATCAAATCATTTAGGTGGGGTTGGGTGGGTAGAAAAGTCCCGTTTTTTACATTGCGTTGGATGATTTGAGCACGTGTGCGTTTGCTGGAATTCTGCGAAGTACTCGTATTATTTACTGCAGCAGTGTTTTTTATTAAAAATAACGAAGTCACTCCCCGAGGTAAAAGTAAAGGCATTTTTCATAATCAATAAGGCAATAAAGGAAATCGATCGACACTTTCCCTGCTGACGCGGTAAAAAGTTCCGGGATGCGGGGTGAAAAGCGCGATACATACAAACAAATAAACAACTCGTGTCAAGTAAAAAAAATATCAACACTTCAGTTTCACAGATAGTACATAAAAAAATAATGAATGAAAACATGAGTATGAAAAATACTAAAATGATAATAAAATAATATATTAAAACTTAAATTAGGTGTAGCAATGAAATGAAAATTGATTTGGCCGAATGACGCAATCAATTTACCCTTCTACCTGTCTCCATTATCTATTTTTATAGAGCATCAATTAAAAAAATACAAGTGGTCGGTTAAGGCATTAAAAATATAAATCAATGATTTACACGTGATGTCGCTTGTCATCAAAATGAGAATTCAAAATGAAAACAGCAATCTGATAGGACCACCTTTTTTATGTACCTACATATTTCCGCGTATCGTTGACAGTCAGCCTATACTCAAGAGATTTAAAACGTTATATTATGTACTTTAAAATATAATATCGTGCAACATACATAGATTTCTACGTAACATTGAAATAATAACATAATTTTATCGTATCAGATAAACCGACAGGTAATATTTATAGCATGCATGCAAAGCACTAATCATTAATTACCTCATTTGCTCGAATTGGCTTTTAATTACAAATTATTAAATTTTGTGCTAAACATCCTCTTGCTTTTTGGTTTTAGAGGGTGCGGCATTGCTAACTCTAATAAAACGCTATTTGAGATACAACAAATTTATTTTTATTTCTGAAATCTACAACATAGTCAAATAAAAACAGTAAATTTTGGAGTACCACAAGGATCTATTTTGGGTATACTATTATATATTGTATATATAAATGACTTATCACTTCACAATTCATAGAAAAAGATATTGTGTATGCCGACGACATTGGACTATTCTATAAAAATCAAATGGACGTATTAACAAACAATGACATGAACGAAGACCTAACTATGTTGACTAAATGTACAAATATAAACTTACACTTAATGATTTTTTTTTGTATAATATCAATTTTGAATCTAGAAAAAAATGACATAAAATAGATGCTTACATAAATGATGAACGACCATCTGAAAAAAATTTTTTTACACGCCTCCACTCGTTTGCGAGTGATTTTAGAAAATCTGAATTCATGTTAAATACTTAGGACTAACAATAGACAGACTATTAAAATGGAAAATCTATATCAACAATTAAATTAGCAAAGTTGCGACATTTTTTTAATCAAAAACTTTTTTTCCATAAACCGAATAAATTCTAATGTATGAAGCCTATGTAAAAACTAAAATATGTTATATTCAACTACTACAGGGAACAGTAAATCAAAATGACATAAACAGACTACAAAAACAGCAACATAAAATATTAAAGTTAGTATATGATCTCCCTTATCTAACAGCAACTAAAGAACTATTTAAACAATTCAATGTAACTAAACTCTTTTAACTAGAATCCTTAAAATTCATTTATAAATTAGCCACTGATATAATTGTAGACGAAGAATTAAAACTTATAAAAGAGTTGTAGTGAACGTGGACGTCTTAAAATTGTAGAAAACATTATAAAACAAGACAAGGACATTCGAGACTAATAAATTAGGGACGAATTATAAAATAAACTGCCAGACAAAATTAAATGAAAGACTCAAACAACTTTCACAAAAGATGTTAAAAATATTATCATCAACAGTAGAATATGAATTCTAAAAAAATAAATATTTTGTTAAATGTATGTAATCCGTAAGGGTTTATAAATAAAATTTCAAATAAAAAAAGGAAACTTTATCTTATGTTTGTTTTTTTTCAAAAGAACATTGACAAGTTGTGCCCCTCTTTATCTAAACACTCTAGTAAAGAGATCTCTGAAGCTACCACAACTCTCTGGAGCATTTCTGATGCGGATTGCCGACTGCAAAACTGAGCGCCTGACTGCGCCGATGTTCTCGGGTGTTCGGGCCATCCGAGGTTTTACAGCTCTTTTTCTGACATCAGATCCTGTTTTCCGGAGGTTTTGTCGATTTATCGATTTTCGGTCCGGAACTGTTTGGTGAGCGGAAATTAAGAACCGAGTACGTGACGTGCGTTGTGTGGCCACTGTGGACCCGTTTTGGCGGATGTTGTAAAAGCGCGCTGTTCATTCGTTCACACCATGTTTGCAACTGACACCACTGACACCACTGACACGGAAACACAGTATTCTTACCTTTTGACAAATCCTCGCGTCACACAAGTCTTTCAAAACTAGGGATATAGCAATACCGCCCCCTGTGTTATTAAATTGAATTAAAAAGGTTTAATGTATGGTTAATTCATATCGGACAGCTGTACAAATAAGAAAGTGGCATTTTTAATTGGTTGCATCGTTGTACTGTTACATAATATTATTGTGAATCGCACTTGGACAGTAATAAGATCTAATATTTAAATACAAAATCAATCACGTTGGTATACTCGTATAGTAAAAAAGGATTATATTTCGAATTAAAGATAGTAAATTCATATAGTCATCATTGTATTAGTTCATTATCATTGTCACTGCAATGGTCCATAAACGATTGAAATAGTGATTTTTTTAAAGCAAAACCTTGCTATTTTTTGGGGTAAGGACTATAAAGTCTTTATTTCGGATACAGTAGGTGCCTAATTTCGGATATAACGGAAAAGATAAAAAAAACAGCCACCGAAAAAAACATGATTAGAAACTTTTATTTCAGGCATTCAGATCACATAAATATGTTTTTCTTGTTAAATCTTGTACACTTCTCGTGACTCCACTTTCAACATTTTTACTGTATCTAGACGAATCTTCCTCATGTGTATCTTTTTAATATAATTCTAAGTACACCATATACTCAGCATCTTTAGGAGCTTCCAAAGCGCATTTCGTTTCATTAAACAGAAAGGACTCTTCATCTGAAGAACTCGAAGAGCTTACTTTTCCTCCTTATTTTGACGGCGACTAATTTTGGGTATCTAAAATTAGGAGCGGTTTTGTATAAATATTTTGCAGCTTGCATGTCAACATAACCCCATAAATTTCGACGTATAATTGACATGACTTAGCAAATAGACTATGACATATTCATATTAACTATATAATGAGGTGTTGATCCTTACCACTTGCTGTTTAACTTGGCTCGAACCCGATATTGCCAAAAAATAAAAAAAACGCAGCTTAAATGCTCACAGCGACAACACAGATCCAATATGGCGGACATAGCTCTAACCGACAGTAGTTAACATTGCCATCTAAGTAATGGTGTAAGAGTTATCTCACTATCCGAAATTAAGACTCTTTACGATATATGGGTACCTTTAAAATGTTTTTTTTTTAAGCCAATTAAAAGTGTTGTGAGAGCCCTAATAAATTGGCTCTAATGATTTATAATACAACGGATTAACTTAACCTAAACAATCTTAGAATCTATTTAAATGTACAATCGGTATAGTCATTACATGCTCTAGGCAGACATGTAAAGTATGTCATCTCATGTCAGGGTACGCATTCTGATCGGAAGTTAAAATTTATCTTCAATTTTATCTACAAAGTAAAATTAAGTTTTCTGTATAAAAAATAAAATATGTTTACAATTTGTTTTTTCTAAAGGTGTTCAATTGCCGGTTACCGACGAAGGTAATTTGAATTTTTGTACAAATATTCACACTTTCGTGCATAAATATCGATATTAGTTTATACCGCCTCAGTATATATCGATGAAGATAGCCGTTCATAATCGCGGCCCAGGAGTGATAACACCGCTTTCTTCTTAAATGCATGCCTTTGCTGTAGGAACACATCGACGGTACTGTATTGTGAGATTTGATTTGTGAAAATAATCCAACCTTACAAAATTGATATTTATGAAGGTACGATAATGTGTATTTTTGTATGAACGTTTAAAGTATCTTCGTCGGTAACTTATAAATCAACATGTTCAGAAAAAAATCTTAACAGTTTTCTCAACAATTTCATACAGAAAACTTAATTTTGCTTTGTAGATAAAATTGAAGATAAACGTTAACTTCCCGTTGTAATACGGGCCCAGGTTACAGAACACTCCTTTGGGCGACTTTTCTCGTTCAGCAACAAGCAATTTTACTTGGTACGTGGGCATCGTCAAGGAGACTTGTACGCGGTGTTCGGTATGAGGTGGGCAAGCTCTCTGCTGTTACAAAAAAGCACGTAAAAAATTGTCGAGTTTATTTCTAATTATTAAAATGGACTCTGTCCCGAATAATTATAACTCTCACCCTGACTAGTAAATGAACGTAGTTATGCAGAAAGCAGCCAGTCCACAATTTTGAAAAAAATAGATACTGGTATTATCGGGTGCAGCAAGGTCAATTCTGTTCTGCTAAAAACAGCCAGGCCGCTTTCATACAAAAAACTGTAATAATAACCTTTTGAAAATGGTGCCGATCCCAAAAACGGCATTTCTCAATTTGCAAAAACCACCCACTGCACTAGAAAAATCTCACGGTACTTTAAAAGTTATTAAAACTGGTACATACGTAATTAGATTCTTGTTTATAATATTTTTAAAAAAATTGTGTTTTCATTGTTTATCATTTGTCAAAGTCAAAAACATTCCAACTTTTGTGTAGATTTGATTATTCAATTTTTTTACAAATGTGCTATTATTTCAGTTTCACTTTTCTATGGCTGGCTGCTTTCTGTATAACTACGTTCAATTAAAGTAAGTTAATTAAGTACTTTAGGAAACGTTTTTATCTTGTCAAATAATGATACAATTATCCCATCGGATCTGACGCATTTTTTGTGTGAATATACTTTTTACCCCTTGTGCTGGTTGTGTGATTAATTTTTAAATGTTCAGAATTGAGTTCTCACTTCCATACACGTAATTTTAAAAATTCTTTGACAATTATTTAAGTAACTATCGTTTTTATTTGTATAAGTATCCAATAAATTTTATTTACGTAATTATTATTTTTTTCTTTCTTTTTTTATTTATAAATCATCTAATACAAAGTATTTTACACAGCATTCGGAACTTAAATGTTATTAACATTTTTTTATAAAAATTACATATTAAGAACAACAAAGAAACAAAGCAAGTTTAACCACCTTTATAACTTAATATAATACAACAATAGATGTGCTGAAAACCTTTTCTTACACAAATAAAATAAATAAATTAAACGCTTTCAAGAATGGTGAAAGTAGTAGATCTAGAACTAAGGGAGATAAGGTCGTTAACATCACATCACCAAAAGACTACTGGTTGCAAACCAACTTGCCACCACTCATACCTACTCAAACTGTAAGTAAACTGTACTCCGCGTTGAAGTGGTTAAGACGCTTGACGCACTCACGGAAGGTTCCGGGTTCAATTCCCGGTGAGAACACAAAAATTTAATGTGATTTTTCTCAAGTCTAGGTATTCTTTGCTGTAATTCACCACTGAAATTGGGCGCTATACCGCGCTATAATTGCGTTCGAAATACCAGCCCGGGGACTATGAAATATTCATGTGTAAAAACACCCTTTAAAATAAATATTTATTTTCAAACATGTCGGGTATCGAACCCGAGACCTCTTGCTTGGTAGGCAAACGCGCTGACCATAACACCACGAGGCCGACGTTATAATATTCGTATTGTGGAAAAAGTCTGAATATCTCCCCGCGTCTAGTATTTGGCTATAATATAATCCTAAGTATCAGAGCGCATACATTATTTAGTAGTGACTAGTGACCCCGCAGAAACCCGTTTTCTTGAACTTGCGCTGGCGTTGTCTCGTCTGGTTTCGGGTACTAGTATCTGCTTTATAACACTGCATTGTCACGCCAGGATATGGCAAAACCGCGGCCAATATGTGTTACCTCATTCGGTGAGTGGGTGCGTCCGCCTTCACGTTACCTTCTCGTGTCTGCATAAGCGAAAGTTCTGAACATCAGCAAACGACACATTAACGCAAATTTAACAGAATTATATTTCACTTCATTGAAATTATATCCGTAAGAGATGTTTCGTAAACGCTAACTGTAATAAATCACGCGCACTTGAATAATATGAAGTTTGATCTGGGTACTTGTACGTGTGTACGTGTGTATGCGTCAAGGTATTCGGAATCGACAACTATTATTCACCAATGGTTAGTTTTTTTACAATAAACAATTAAATTAAGAAGTGATGTCGTCGAGAGTCGATAACTCTCGACGAACACGCGAACGACACGAAGTCGATGGAACAAAGGGAATCTTTTAAAAATATTTTTTTATATATATTTGGACCCCCGTGTTTAGTAGCCTTACGTGACATGTACAAGGTTAAGGTACTCGGAAAAAAAATCGTTTTTGTTTGTCTTGGAAATGAGATGTTCGATCACTGATTTTGGTTTATTACCTTTATGAGTCCAATCACCATTGTTGCAAAGTTCAAGAACAATGGCGCGTGATAACTACTTTTAACTACAGTGTGGATATCTGCTAGGATATTCCATCTTTCCTGCATTCTGCGTCAAGATTATGGCGTTGTAAACTTAAAAATGGGCACTGAAATAACAGATGTTCGATATTCTGTGAACAAATATCATCGCATGGACAATAGTCATCATTCCTTAATTTAAACCTATATAGGTAACTTCTCATAGCTCCGTGTCCGGTAAAAATCCAAAGACATAATTTATTGGTGAACACGTGCATCGTGTCTACCCGGGGTGATATTCCAAACGCTCTTGCGCCCGTAGAAAAAGCTTTTATCTCGCGTATTTACATACAAAATACGCGAGATAAAAGTGTTTTCCACGGCCGCGAGAGCGGTTTAGAATAGCACCGCAGGAATTAACCCAAACGATATGGCTAATATGTTTTCGGCTACCTGGCAGACCTCTCGGACATTGGTAGTCGCTTTTATCTTGTAAACAATAATTGGAGGTGTGTTTAGAAAAAACGGGAATTTTAAATTTTGCGGGTTTGGAGAGTCCGATTGTCAATTTTTTTGTTTTATTATGTTGGTATACATGCCTCTGAAGTACGCTAAATTTTCAGCTGTATTGATTGTATTCATTGTTTACTTTGTCTATGGCAGCCGCTAAGGTTAGACGTGTTTTTATGAGCTCGGCGAAAAAAAATTGATCCAAGTATTTGTATCAAATTTTATGTAAAAAATGAAATAAAGCGTTACAAAGTGTGTGAAATGTTAACAAAGGCCTAGGGTAAGTCTGCTATGAGTAAAACAAGAGTTTACGAGTGGCATAAGCATTTCCAAGATGGCCGTGAAGACGCTGAAGATGACGAACGGCCCAGACTCAGCGGCACACCAGCACACCAACAACCGATGAAAACGTGGAAAAAGTTCATGAAACGGTTATGAACGATCGCCGAATCACAATCAGAGAAGTCGCTGATGATGTTGGCATATCGCTTGGCTCATGCCATGAAATTTTTTCGAGTGTTTTGATACGAACATTATAAACAAAGACCTAACTATGTTGACTAAATGGACAAACACAAACTTACTTACACTTAATGAAAAAAAATGCAATATTATCCATTTTGAATCTAGAAAAAAATGTCATAAAGTAGATGCTTACATAAATAATGAACGACTTACTGAAATTGAACATGTTAAATACTGAGGACTAACAATAGACAGACAATTGACATGGACAATTCATATCAACAATTTAATTAGCAAAGTGGCGACATTATCGAGTCTTTTAAAAAAAATCAAAAACTTTGTTCCAAAAACGGAAAAAATTCTAATGTATGAAGTCTATGAAAAAACTAAAATATGTTATACGCAACCACTATGGGGAACAGGATATCAAAATGACATAAACAGACTACAAAGACAACAAAATAAAATATTAAAGTTAGTATATGACCTTCCCTATCTAACTGCAACTAGAGAACTTTTTAAACAAACTAAGAAATTAAATATAACTGAACTCTTTCAACTAGAGTCATTAAAATTTATCCATAAATTAGCCACTAATGTAATTGTAGACGAAGAACTAAAACTTGTAAAAAAATGTAGTCAACATGGACATAATACGAGAATATCAGACAAATACCATATACAACTTTCTTAAACAAGATAAGGACAATCAAGACTAATGAACCAGGGACTCAAATTATACAATAAACTACCAGACAAAACTAAACAAAAGACTCAGTCAAACTTTTCAAAAGATGTAAAAAATATTATTTTGAACAACAGAGTATGAATGAAAAATGTTTATATTTAAATTTATTTTAACAGAGAGGGAAAAATTTTCTGAGAAGGGAATATGGAAGTCTAGGCATTTACAGGGCTTATGACCTGTCGTTGGCTGGTTTAAGTGGCCACTTTACACACTGTGTAACATTCACCATTCTGCCCATGTTTGAACATCCACATTTCCTAAACTCTTCCATCTGTTGACTTTTGTGAAGTAAAAGAGCTGAAACCTTTATCACGTGGGTGAGATTCATCCGGCTGAACCAAATCACCTACTAGGCAACGCCTGAAAACAATTTTCCAATTTTTATACTTATTCTTTTACCAGGTAGTAATTCAACAATGTTTGATTATGTCCAAATGCTTGCAGACTGGCTGGAATTTTTCCCTCTCTGTTGAAATAAATTTAAATATGAACAACTCCCTAGGGAGGAAATCCAGCCAGTCTGCAAGCATTTGGACTCAATCAAACATTGTTGAAAAATGTTTATATTATTTTTTGTAAAATGAATGTTATAATCCGTAAGGGTTTATAAATAAATTGTCAAATAAAAAAAAAACCCTGGATATATGTTTCGAGAAAACAAATAGTCGTTTACCCGGCATGTCTGCATTCCGGGTTCGATTCCTAGCAGGAACGACGTGAAATATTTGAATTATAGGTGTCTTTTCACTGAAGTATTTTACAGTTTACTGACTGATGCCTAAACCGTGGGACTGATCATCACCACCACTATGTTGTCCATTCGCCCGTACACGGACTGAGTCTGAATTACTGATAGAAAACGAATGTTTTGGGAGATCTAAAATTACTAAAATAATGAACTCAGCGCTACCTATAGTGGTGCTTATAATATGTATGTATGTATTTAATTTAGCAGTTGCTAGTTGCTAAGGAACAGCACAATGCGCGTGTAATTTGGCAATTGCTATGTTCCGTTATAAAATTGTTAGTGTCGCTGACTCCAGAACTAAACACCATTATACATATTATGTTTATATGTATGCGCTGAGTATAGGTGTGTATCATACACACATCACACGATACCTACACACACTACACCGAACTCTATTTGAGCAACTCAAATATGTTATTAAAAACGATCCAAAGCAGATGTGAAATCGAAATAATGATCAATATTGAAAAAATACACATATTTCAAACAACATTACACCGCTATTAGAAAACATGCACCGGCTAATGAATATTATATTTTAATAAAATAAAAAAAACATCGTGCTGATTCTCCGTAGGAATAGGCAGATAGGACAGAACGTCACGGCATTAATTTCTCAAAGTCTCTTTTTAAGTTAAATAGTTGCATAGGTTTTAACGGTCACTGTTATCGATATGTATCTTTTTTGGGTGATTCCGTGTAAGTTGGATTCGTTCCGACGTTTCGGCTACCATTGCGGGAGGCATACATGTTTCTTTAAGTCACGTCTGAAGAAACATCTCCTTTCTCTTCCTTAATCACTCCTCCTTTCCTTTTTCCCCTATATTCATTTTTTCCATTGAGTAATAAAAAGTATTGATTTAAGGTAATTTAAAAACAAATACAGCTATTTCTTATTTTGAACATCTATAGCTTTTTTATTTTCTATTGAATATGTTTTGTAACTTGAATTATAGAAATACACCAGTTTGACATAAACTACTTGACTAAAATTGAGACTTTAAAAATTGTGCACAAAATAACACTGGGAAACATACAAGACGACGACATAATATTAGTCAAAAATGCTGACGTACACAAATATAACACCAGACAACAACAACACTATCATATTGAAAAAGCAAAGACAAACACAGGACAGTCAAAAATACTACATAATGGACTTAAACACTACAACGACCTACCTTACTACTTGAAAACTTTTACTGGAGACATATTTAAAATCAATCTGAAAAAGCACATGATGACTGAACTAACTAGACTAGACGAGACATAAAATGACAAGACAATATTAAATTTCTAATGTAACCCTAACGGATTTTTTAAAATTGTAAACAAATAATAAAAAAATTTAAAAAAAACGTTTATTTTATTGGTTGGTTGGAAGAAATTGCCATTTGGCAATAAGCCCGCCCACCAATACTCATACATGGATAGTCGGTTCTTTTCTTATTTCACCCAGAACTTTATTTTTTATTCGAACCGGACACTGGAAAAGAAGTGGTAGGTAATACGTGGATAATCATTATCACCATTTTTTTATCCTCACCAGGTGGTGCACAGAGCATTGCATTGGAATCCGAATTGAAGCGTATTTTGATCATTTTGGTTACAAAGGTTAGGTTTGTGATCAGTTTTAAGGTAATAGATTAAACAATTAAGTTATTAAAGATAAAACTAAAATTTGGTTTTTTATTTAAAAATACGAGCAATTTAAAACGCACATTTTTTTGTATTTTTCTTTTATTCTATGTTAAATCATGTTTTTAGTAACAGTTTTAAGAAAATTAAACAATTAAGTTTATTTAAAACTAAAATTTGTCCCTGGGCTGGCACCTGAAGCGTAAGACTGATCATCTTAGCTTGTTTAAAAAATGATCCAGATACGCTGCGGTTGGTATATCAATGCAGTGCCCTATGCACTGTTACCATTTGATTGTTAAGCATCGCCGATTGTAAATTAGAAGAATCGAACGATAGTGATGAAATGACAATTTATTGCGTGCGTCTGAAGCGATATATTCGTAGATATTGTTAATGAAATAAATTAAAGTATCGGCTCGCTTTAGTAGGGCAAATCTAGAGAGTAGAGATGGTATGTTCCGTTCTGTTAACAATATGGCACTCGCTTCTAATATATTATTTATTAATTTATTGTTCTTTCGCGTGAATCGGTTACAATCATCTCCGAAACCGTCGTATTATCCATCCTTGGTTCTGGAGTTTGATGCTACGTCCGGGTGACTAGGAATAATTTAGTTTTAGCGAAACTAATTTGATGACATTTCTTCATATTTTAAAATTATTGTTTTACAAATAAAGGCTTTACTGACAGAATGCATTAAGTCATTAAAACAAGTTCTGGGATAATCGCATTTCAAGCTTTTTTATTCTTTCAACGCATTATTTCTCCCACATTTTTTTTAAAGCTTTGAAATAGTAAAATTTGAAATCAACATCTTGCACCTATATTTATTTTTTTATTTTCACTGTTCATATGGACTGTTTTCTTAAGGCTGCAGTCTGGTAAAAAGAACGCAAAATTAGAAAATCATACGATTTTGCCATTTCAAAACGAATGTTTTTTTTTTTAATCGCGCAATAATAAAAAAATGAAAAAAAGTAAATTAGATAGAAACAATATTGTTTAAAGGTATTTCTGTTAAAAGATATACTTAAAAGTTTTATGCAACTAAAATATGATTACTTTTAGACCGGCAGATTACGCCATTTCAAATTTAGACTAAACTTAGGTATCTGGGATCTCAATAAAGACTAAGCATTGAACTAAAATTTGTTGTAATAATTTAAAGATAATAAATTGAACATGAAAGTGGCGGAAGCCAAATTTTCATTTTTTTATTTTGAAAAGAAATACAAGCATTTTAAATCACATACATTTTTGTGACATTTTCCTTTATTTCTACATTAAATAATGCCTTCGGTAATACTTAAAAAATTAACCTTTTATTGAAATACTTTAGTTGAAACCTTTTTTTATAGAATTGTATTAATCCTAATCGTTTTCGGTAAGGGCTGGTCTGAAGGTCATAAAAAAGTCAATAAGATATTGTTTTAAATTGAATATTACAACCAGAATTATCTTCTTTTTTCATAAAAATATATATTTAATTAATATAAAATTAAGAAACGAAAAATTTAAAAACATGTTCTTAAATGAGCACTTCACATCACACTATATTTAAAAAAGATGTAAAATAATAAAATTGGAACAAAACTTAAATGCTTGAATTTTTAAAACAGGGATTTGAGAGTTAAAGTTTTTTGCCAGTATACCCACGATATTATTTAACTAAAGCGCACAGTCATTAAACAACATTCAGTGACATAGCTAAACACTGCAGGGCGCAGCAGCGACGCATAGCTTGCCCATTACATACCGCAGCTGGAGACTTGAGTTTCCTTGGCGGTGCCCACATACAAGGAAAAATTGAACTTGGTCTGCAGAAAGCAGCCAGCCATAGAAAAGTGAAACTGAGGTAATACCACCTTTGTGAGAAGAGTAAATAATCAAATCTACACAACAGTTGGAATGATTTTGACTTTGACAAATGATAAACAATACATAAATTAGTTTTTTGGTATTACAAACAAGAATCTCATTATGTATTTGAACAGTGTGAATATATTTTAAAGTACCGTAAGATTTTTCTAGTTCTGTGGGTGTTTTCTGCGAATTGGGAAATTCCGTTTTTGTGATCGACACTATTTTCAGAAGGTGATTATTACAGTTCTTTGTATGAAAGCGGTCTGGCTGTTTTTAGCAAAACATAGAATTGATCTTACTGCACCCGATAACACAAATATCTCATTTTTTCAAAATTGTGAACTGTCTGCTTTCTGCATAACTACGTTCAAAACGAGAAAAGCTGCCCGAAGGAGTTCTATGTAATCTGGTAGCCTTGGCATCTTTGTGCTAAAAGAAGGTAATCCAGATGTACATAACATGTACTTTATTGAATTGTGGAAAAAAGGGAAGTGAATTCACAGGAGTGACGCACAGATGTATCTCGACTATTCCGAACTCACCTGAATGAACGTTTCACTTTCACATAATTTTTTTTTTGCACCACAACAGGCCAGGAGGCTAAATTATAGCGGTGAGAACCCAGGCTTGAGATAAAACACATTTAATTTTTGGGTTCTCATCGGAAATTGAACCCAGAAACTTTCACGCGTTAGTCAAGCGTCTTAACCGCTACAGCACGGATGCCGCCTCGCCTCACCTCACATTCACCGCCCACCAAAAAGCGTGAACACATTGCACCGCCTACAAAGAATTTTTCACATAAAAATATCGTAAATTTGGGCCGAATACTAGTCACCGATCGCAGGTTCGGTTTTGGCTTCAGTTTCGGCTAAAAAAGCTTTTGAAACAGCCACCGATACGCCACACCGTTCAGTCACAAATATTCCGCGCTTCTATAAAGAGGACCCGTTATGGTATTTAGTGAGCGTTATAATGAATACCTATACAACACATCATTATAGTTGCGGGTCTATGTATTTGTTCAGCGCGTTTGTTATTCTGCAATAAAAGGAGCCTTAAATGCTAATATGGTCATTTGCCAGTCAAAGACGGCGTACAATGCTTGATCGTATATTCGTATGTGCTATTTATTGATTCTCGTTCCGTTAAAAAGTCTCCCAATCTGCGGTCTTTAAACTTGGTACTTAGTTGGAAATCAATTCATCATCGTTCCCTTTCCGAATCTAATGGTGCATAGGGCACTGCCTTAGTACACCAATCGCAGCGTATCTTGATCATTTTTATCATCATACACGAAGGTGACGTGATCAGCCTCACGATTCGAGTACCAGTCCACGGACCATGAAATATTCTAGTGTGAAAACACCATTTAAAGTAAATATTTCACGTCAACCGTGTCTGAAATCGAACCCGAGACCTCTTGCATGGTAGGCAAACGCGCTGACCACTACACCGCGAGGGGCTTTTTAAAAATGTGATTGCAATTATTATTGTCGAGAAAATATTCATTTTAAAAATAACTAAAAATACAAAAAGTTGTAATTAGTTTATTGTGGATGCCATAATAAGCTATATCAATTAGGGATGGGCGTTTCATCAGTTACCTGTAATAAATACTATTTTAATCTTAATTGTAAATTTAGTCTTACGTGTAATAGTAAAATGTAGTTTGCTACAACTAAATGCATACATATCGCTGCTTCAATTCAAAAGGGCCACAAATCGAAAACCCCGAAACTGCGTTGCATTGCAAAAATGATGTTTAAATAGGTCATATTTTTTTATAAGAAAAAGACTCCCATAAATTTTGCATTACAAATGACCCAAATCGCGCAACAGCCCTTTAGTGATTTAACATTTGAGTACTTCAGAGCTTTATGTGCGAAACTCTGTAATTAGACACATACAGCTTTAAAAAACGCATCTAATAATATTTAAAAACATGAATATATAAAGCAAGATTATAAAAAAAACTCGTGTTTTAAACTTTGATTGGCTCTACCGAAAAGTAAAAAAATTGATTCTAAAATGGCAACTTCCAAAATGAGCCGAGAGAGCGGCTAGGAATAGGCGCCAAATTAATAGTACGAAGGCTGTTTGGAGATCGGATATGAACTCACCAAATACCGCCTATATAAAACTCGCACAAGAAACACCTAATACAGCAGAGTAATTTTACAGCTATTTTGTGACTTTATAATAAACTGTTTGAGGTGTTTGAAATTATTTTTAATAAAAAAACACCACCACATACGTATGTGTATGTAATTTTTTTTTATGTATATGCATTTTTTAATTGACATCACCCCTCTACAAAATGTTGGCAAGAAACAAATGAAATTCGACATTGGCCCTTTTAGACCATAGACACAGATATGTAGGCAAGTCTAAGTAGGTATAGGCATCGAGTTTTATCAATAGTAAGATCTTTTTTACTTTATGTAGTGGGAATGAACGTCAGTCTAGGATCTAGGTAATTTAATATACATTTATACGTATTTTATATACATTGGTTCGTTTAGCGATGCTAATATTACTGGTGATTGCTTTCTAAAATCTAGTTTTGTTCATCTCCGTACATTGGCGGGTGATTGCGTCAAAGCGGAAACTATCCAGTGCATTCTCGCGGCTCTCTCTCTTTCGAATATTTGATAAGGCCACAATAGCATCGTAAAATATCGTATATGAAATACTGCCGTGCAACTCCTAAACCGCCGTCACTCGAAAAATCCGCTTTCGGGAAAAATCCAAAAACTTTTCAAACGAGCAAATCGTTATAATATTGAACAAAACTTTTTTTTAAAATTAATCACGAGGCAATGACGATCTCGGTTAATTGTGTGAAAAAGGCGTGTCATACAAGTCATTAAAAATAAAGAAAAATTAAGTTTTTTTAATTCACAGCAGTTAATACAGACAAAAAGTTGCCCAAAATTCAGTATTAAAACTTGATACTGCAAAAAAACTACTTTTAGTGATGATTATTTATTTATTTATTTATTATACGGCCGTATATATATTATTCAGTATAAATACGGCCTAAGCCAATTACAACAGTTACATGAAGAAACATAAATGCAAGAAACTGAACAAAAAGAACATAAAACTATTTAGCAAAGACAAACAAGGGCAAAACAATAATTGTATACAATATATTAAAAAAAACGAAAGACCAAAAACTTTAAGCTAAACCATGCCAATCCAACTTCATCCCACACTGGTTAGTCGCGAAGAGATCTACGAAAAGCCGGAAGATCTATCCCAAAAAATTCCAAGTCGTGTGATGAATTGACTAATCTACACATTCTGGACAATGGCATAAAAACCAAAGTTGCTCTTAGAAGATTTTATAAATAGCAGATTTTGACTTCTGGTGACACGGTTGGGAACATAAAAAAAAAGAAATTGATTGCAACAGAGATGGGACATCACTTAAAGCATTAAGTATTTTGAAAATGCATATAAGGTCCATCTCAGTTCTACGTCTCTCCAATGAAGACAGATAAGAGATTGCTCTATGATTATGATAAAATTACAAATAAACTTATCAATGAAACTTCTTGATTTAGTTTTACGTTTTATTATTTTGACCAATGAGCGCTAAGATCTTCAAGACTGGTTAATTATAGAGTTTTATCAAGAAATATCAACAAAAAACATCAATATTACTTTTAGTGACTTTAAGTTTACTGTGTTTTAGTTGATTTTTGGAGAAAACTGATAGCAGATACTTCTTTTGAATACAAGCAGTTTGAATTAAAACACACATTTTTCTTTAATCATGCTTTAATTATCAAATTATAATGTTTTTTTTTAAAAAAACGTGTGGCGTTTATTTTTACAAATGAAAATATTCAACATAATCAAGTCAAAAATGTTTTTTAAAAACCGCATTTTAGTTAGTATTTAAATCATTTATTGGCTAAAAATATGATGTTACTGCGTGGGTAGGTATTTGATTTACATCCGTGCAGTTGTCGAAGCAAAAAAAGAGTTGGATACGCTTATGGCTAATTAAATGTTGATTACGAATCAATAAATAACTCAAAAACGGCAAAATGTGAGTTGCGGCGGTTTAAGCTCTGCACGGCAGAATAATATGATCATCTACACATATATTAAATTATATCAATGTCATTTATCTGCAACAAACACCCACCGGGAATACAACGGAATTCATAAAAATATGCTCATTCTGAGCACGCCAATCCTTAGATTTCAATTTTTTTTCATCAATATCATCTTCAATTTAAACCAGCCAATGGCAGGTCATACGTCCTGTAAATGCCTAGACTTCCATATTGATGATACTCAAAAATGTTTTTCTCCTCTGTTGCAATAAATTTAGATATTAATAACTCCCTAGGGAGGAAATCCAGCCTGTCAATAAAGATTTTGACATTGATAAAAGTTTGTACGTTTTACGTAACCTTATTTATCCAGTGATTAAAATATGCAATGAATAAATACTAATATTTAAGATTTATTTCACTGATTTGTTTACACGTTTATTTATTTTTTGTTTAAGACATTGTCCCGCTTACTGGGTAGGGCTTGTTCTTACGTGGCGTTTACACGTCGACAATACAATATTGTTTTATCCTAGGACTCGACCATTGTTCCCGTGTTAATATAAATTTGTAGGATAAAACATGGTCCCGAGACATCGCCATCGAGATAGACGAGCAGGCTATCTCCGCGGAACAATGATTACCCCCATCATCTCGCGCAGCCAACGTGTCGCTCTCAGAATGTTTTTTTTTGCCGAAAATGGCGCAGACAACAATATTTTTTTTAAATTATTTAGTTCGTCTTTTAACAATTCTATTACATCTTGGTATAAAATTAATAGTAATGTTTTTCGTGAATTCGCTTGTAATAAACGCCATCGTGTATTCATTTTCGCAGCGCTCACGAGCGATCGAGGTTGGTCACGGAGTTGGGACATGACAATAAGGTCATATATATTGGATTGTCCACATGTAAACTGCCCTCAAGCCAGGCAATTTACATTTTTGATATTTATTTTACATAAATATATAAAAAAACTTCACCTTTTTACACATATGTATATAGATAGGCGTAACGGATATAATATTGGGCAGGTAATAAATTACAGAACAATTTTGAATTATTTTCTTAATTTATTTAATTATCCCTAGCCGAATTATAGTTAGTAATTTTTACAATATTCATTATTTTGCACATATTTTGCCATTTTTATGTGCCTTATTTATGGATGTAATTTACAACGATCAAAAAACCACTTTCATGTTCAAATATTATGTGTGTTGGTAATTGAAATTAATTTTTCATATTCAATTTTCTCTCTGACTTTATTACAAATATTGTATTTGTTTTGGTTCGTTACTATTATTTTATCTGAGTCATAAAAACTATTTGATATGCTGAAACGTTCCGGACTATTATTATTTGAAACTGAAATCAAGTAAAATAAATTAATATGCAGAATTGCGCAGTAGGATAATACTAACTACTAACATATATTATCAAACGAGATGTGTGCACAGATGTTTTATTCTCGTTCGTATATTTTTTAAACAAAACCGATTAATGCATATGTGGGATGCATATGTATGCATTACGTGTATAATTAATTTATTTCTATGTGTTCGAATATCTTGATATGAGGTAGTTATGTAAATATGTGATTGTTGTATGTGTTATCTTTGTGTGAAAAGTGTTTTAACTGTCGTTATTTTGTTTTCTTTTTAGTCAAAAACCTATCTTGCTCAAGTTTAGCTCTATACAACTTGTCTTCAATTTCATTATGTTTATTATGAAATTCATATATATATATATTAATATGTGCCTGTACAAGTACATACACCATGTAAGTACACACATCTGTAAAGTCTGTGTGAGAATATAGAGCGGTATGGCGTGCTATCAATCAGTAAGCAGAGGCGATTCGGTTAGCTGGGCAGTGTGGACTAGAGGAGGTAAAAAAATATAACTGCTGTTTTAAAACATTACTCTTCCAAAACACCCAAAACAGTTTCACTAAAATAAATTAAATCGTTTAAAAAAAACAATAACTAAATGACTAGGCGCAGAAGTAAATAATAATAAACAGCTCGCCGCACTCCGTACCGCGCTCCGCCCTTCAAACTTAAACTTCTTATCTTTATTCATAATATCTATTTACACACACAATACGCATGAAATCTCCCGGTCCGTCTCCATTCCAGACCACACCCGCGCAGTCCATCCGCCTTGTCCATCTGTATTATGAAAAATAATTTTTAAACAGTCCGATGTCGTTGCCGTTATAAAAGAACACCAAAACCGAAGGTGTTTCCACAACGGAGTAGCAAATTAAACTGAAACAGTGTCACATCCAGTTGTAACCTTTTAAACATTAAAAAAAACAGAATAACTACACTGTTCTAAAAAAATGCGAGCCTACACCGTTATAAAAAAAACTGAGTTTCAAACATTTTGCTGGGTGTTATTTTTTACCCATCCATCCATACGCCATACAATATCATCAGAATTTTCACATAGTAATGAGGCACCTTTAACACCTCACAATAATATCTTTTAAATGCCGGCGCTGCCGTTAGGTCCTTTTTGAAAATAATTCATAATTAGCACCTTATAAACACATATGCTTTGAATAATGAATACCATATTTAAATAAAGGTTTTATATTTTACATGATAACACATTGACGAAGAAATATAAAAGGAATGCCAAGTTTACTAAGTGGCTCAATTTAACGAGTAGTTTAAGCTCCGATAAATAATTTTAAAAGCCCGCCTAGTTTCACTAGGAGATATTTTGTATTTTCTTCAAACGTCGTGCATTCAATAATATTCACATGTTTGCGCTCACAATTTTGTAAATGTCGCCGCGGTGGTGCGCCGAAATAATACTGTTTGATATTCATGATTATTTGAAACTCATAAACGCAATAGACGAAAATAATTCAAGTTTTTTTTATTTATTAAGAACAATTTTGATAATTTAGTGTCGGTAATTTATTATAAATATCAAATTAATATTTATGTACATATAATACGCATATAATCCGAATGAAAACATAATTTTACGTAAATGAAATGACATTTGGTGAATTTAAAGGTTTCTAATTGCATTTAATAAAAGTTTTCAGCTAAAAAAAATATTAATGTCATTCTATCAGTAATTTTCTGTTCTGCTGCGCAACGGAAAAAACTGTATTTTTATTTTTATTCATAACATAATATTTAAAGCGATAAGATAAATGAGAAGCCAAAAACATGATTTTTTAAACGTTTTTTCGAAACAGCTTAGTTTGTAAAACAGTAACTGTTACTGCCAATCTTATAAAAAAACCAAAATGCCCATCTCTAGTGTGGACTACATACTGCGAATGCTTCCCGAGGGCCTTGATAACGCGTGTTGCTCTCTACCTAGCACAAGAGTTACCCTGAGTTTTCGTTCGTAAATAATTTATAAGGAGCCAAAATATAAGCTAATACATAATTCCGATCGCATAACATAACGTGCCTTTGTTTTGCCAAGCTCTCGCGAAGGTCTAAATGCATTGACATATTAATACACATGATACTCTTAACTCATGCCCAAACTCTCAGTCCTGCCCAACGCCTATTTAGTCGTGCTTCGACCAGGCGTCGTGCCAGGCGTGGCGTTTAGAATCGAAACCAAAATGCCTTCTTGTGTCATAAAAGTGTGTAAAAACATTGTAAAAAGGATTGTGTAATTTTTCATCGGTAAATATTTGTTCATGTTCAAGCTCTTCTTAGTTGCAGGGGTGCGCTGATAGGAATACGTTTTAAAAATATAGTAAACGTGAATTAATATTATTTTTACATTCCCTAAAATCCAGTAAAAAGGAATTTAAGGAAAGAATCTGATTGGGATCGACCAAAAACGAATGTTGATTAAAATATAAACTTTTTAAATTACCAAAAATGAGTATCCTCCAATTTTTAGTAGCATATGCACGATCGTTCAATGCAGCCCTCGTTTAAATAAACAAACTTATTGGGGTTTATGGGTACGTTTTCATGTCACTACTTTTAAGCATATTTTACTCTATAGGGCGCGTCTATGTATTAATATGTCAATTTCCATAGGTTACATTATTTTTTAAATTATAAATCCTATCTGTATCTGCATCATCATACGCGAAGCAGCTTTAACGCAAATCTAACGATCACTTCTTACATGTCACTTGCTCCTGTAGAAGTAATCTTTCGAAATGTCTGGTATTTATTTTTCATGTTTTTTGTGTCTTTTTTTAACATAAAAAACACCTTTGACGTCATCATCTGTCCGTTTATAAACACACTGCCCGTATTTTGAATAAGCCACATTTTACCTTATTACACCCTATACTCGTTCCATTAATATTTCAAGTAAAAGTTAAGAGAATTATGTGAAACGGGTAATGATATTTTAGATGGATTAAGGCGTCACTCGTATTAAGTTTATTTGAAAATCAACCCGATCTAACTAAATTTTGCGGAATATTATGACGTCCGGATGAGATTTGCACACAACTGGGCCATTGTGTGCTTGTGGGCGAGACCGGTGCTGTTGTTTAAAGTAGATAAAAGTTTTTCATGATTCGTTTATTTAAAATAAACACACGTCATTCCCAGAACAAAATATCAATTTACCTTTTATGTGTATGTATTTTATCACAATTGGTTATGATATTCGTTCAATACAAGCTAGGAACACGAGAAAGGAGTTATTCGGCCCTCTGAGCCTCAGTTAATAGGCCTCTCGGGCCACGACTGACTTGTAGTTTTTTTTTTCACCTGTCATTTTAGTATATTTCGCAGTTATACTACTTACTGTAAAAGAAACTGCAAAAAAATGTAACTGAACTCTTTAAACTAGAATCAACATATTACAACAGAGATGAAGAACATTTAAGAAAAGGTAATATAGAAGTCTAGGCATCTACAGGGCTTATGACCTGTCAATGGCTGGTTTAAGTGGCCACTTTACACACTGTGTAACATTCACCATTCTGCCTATATTTGAACATCTATATTCCTTCAATTCTTTCACCTGTTGATGTTTGTGAAGTTAAAGAGCTGAAACCTTTATATATGCGGGTGAGATTCATCTAATTGAATTATTTCACCTACATATTAGGCAACGCCTGAAAATGTTATTTTTTCAATTTCTATACTTCTTCATGGACCAGGTAATTTATCAACAATATTTTGAGTTTGTCCAAATTACTTCTTGGTTTTATCAATATAGTGCTGACGGACTTCAACAATATAAATAACGTCAAATCACTTTACTGCTCACTAGTTCGTTTTCATCTAGAATATTATTTATGCTTCTCCAATTTGGTCTCGATTTTAGAAGACTTGACCATATCGAATTTGTCCAGCATCGTTTTCTAAGAAAAGTGGCATGGTTGCTCGAATTGAAATGATTCCTATGTTGAAATAGAGCAATCTCTAAATCTGTCTTCATTAGAGAAACGTAGAACGGATATGAAACCAATATGCATTATCAAAATACTTAATTCTGTAAGTCATGGGTTGGCAACCTTTTGTTATAAGAGAGCCAAATATTTTCGAATTCGAATTCTTAAATAATATTACTTGTGAATTTTCTTTTCCCCTTTAATCCCAGCAGTATTTTGACACCTACAAACGACACCAAAAACAACACAACACGGCATAATTGAATTTCAATCGGCAGTTCGTACTAAGCGACGTCTACAGAGTAACTAATGGCCAAAAACTTTAAACTATTCATTTATGAGTATTTAAGTCGGCTTCAGTTTGATTCGTTTACGAGTTCGCGGTTTCTGGACTATTTTAATTCTATGCCCGAGGGTCTTTAATTCAGCCACCCCATTTTAACGACTTTATTTTCTATTTAATTTTGTTTTTTGTCCAATAACATTTTAAAAAAATGTTTATAAAAAGTTATTATACCCCTATGACCAGAAGTCAATTCTTCTCGCAACATGAAATCATTTTGGACATATTATATTCCCGTTTTTTGTAGGATGAAGAAGGATTAGCATTAGCCTGAAATTTTAAGTAGATCGTTCTGTTTTAATATACTGTATACCACTAGTTTATTGTCCTTGTTTAACTTAGCTACATGTATTTATGTTCTTTTTATTCGGTTTCTCATACAAAATATTAACCTTAATAAATAAATAAGTACTAATTTAAGTAAACACCTAAATTTAATTTTTACCTTTTTTAGTATACGTGGTCAATATGTAAGTAAGCTAACAATAATTTATGTAAATATAATATATGGTTCTGCAAAAATGTGTCGAGCCACAAAATCGAAAACAATGAGTTAGTGTCCAAAAGTGATATTCTTACTTTGAAAAAATAGTTTGATGAGTTTAAACTTAAAAATTATCTATAATACCTCGATGTGTTAACCGAAAACCACGAAATTGGACTAAAAACAACGTAGGTAACACCGCTTTAAGGTGCTTAACGTATTGTTGCAAATTAAGACCAATATGTGGCTAACATGAAAACAATAATCCAAAAATGTGTTAACCCCGCAATAGATGCTTTTATTTCCAGAATTGCCGACAAGTTTTGTTTATTACAAACGGCAGCTTGAAATTTGGAGATTTATATTGATAGTTAATCCTAATTATTTTTTTCTTTCAAAATTTTTCATAATTCACAATAAAATATATTTTATTGATAAATTTACATTTTAAGAAAATATAGACGACATATACTCGTATGATATTTTTTTTTACGAAACATTGTTTAAAACATTTTTGCGTTATTGTTAAGCAAAGCAAACTATCTGTCAGTTTGTGATTCTCTTGCAAATGCTAATTGGTTATTCTTAGATGGTAATAATTTAGATAATGTTGTTGATACATTTTATGATACCTTATACACATTAATTGATACACATGTTCCAATGACAAAAACAATAATATCTTTATTTCCTATATGGTTTAGTAGAGAATTGATCGATCTCATTTACAAGAAAAAAACAGCACATAAAATCTATAAAATGACTAGAAAACTGTTTGATTATATCATTTTTCAGAAACTTAGATACGAATGTAAAAAGTTTTCTCTTAGTTGCCAAAAGTAAGAAGCGATGTTAAAAAAGTACGTAATTATTCTAAAACTTTTAAAAACTACAATATATCTTTGCCATATGTTATGCACTTTTCTTTAAAAACTGTAAGCAATTTAAAAGAAAAAGTTAATCTTTTTGGAGAATTTTTTAATAGTGTATAAAAACAAAATACTAAGCAAAAGTGTTTAAAAGTAATGCGAATTGAGACCTATCCTGTCTTAATATTGAAGTGTCAGGTATAGAAAAAAGCATTTAACAATTAAACTCCAAATGTAGTTATCGACCCGACAAAAAACCATCCATATTTATTATAAAATGTATCGATTTTCTTCTACATCCACTTCATATAATTTTTAATAAATCTTTGTCTGAGGGATATTTTCCTGAACCATGGAAATAATTTTTTGACCCCGATATTTAAGAGGAGATAGGAGTGACATCACAAATAACAAACCAATATGTATACAATCCGTTATTCCAAAACTTTTTGAAAAAAATATTTTGAGTAAAATATCGTCTTGTGTTAGCCAGATAGTAACCACTTCTCAACATGGATTTATGTCATCTAGATCAACTCTAACTAACCATATTTTATACGAAAATATTATTTCAGATACTTTTAAAAAACGAAAACAGGTTGACTCGATCTATACTGATTTTAGCAAAGCCTTTGATAAGGTATGTCTAAAAATTCTTGTGCATAAATGATCTAGTTTGGGTATAAGTGGACCTATGCTAAATTGGTGTACTAGTTATTTAACCGGTAGAATACTTACTTTAAAAATTGGTGATATTCAGTCCCATTCCTTCTTAGAAATAAGTGGTGTTCCGCAAGGATCCCACTTGGGTCCAACACTGTTTATTATTTTTGTAAATGATATAATATTTATATTCAAAGATGTTAAGGTATTGTTGTTTGCTGACGATATGAACATTTTAAAAGTAATTAACACAGATTGTTTTTTTTATTTTTTTTAAAAAGAAATATTTGCGTTCTTATGATTTACCCAAATATTTAATTTTGAGGGCCATTTTCAACGAGTTGTAAATAACTCACTATTAGAAAATGGAATCGAATTGGGGTAGAGTGGGATTCGAACCACGGACCTTTGATCCGTGAGTCCGAGACACTAGCCACAGGACCACAACCCGGTGTAATTTTATAGTTTTACTCTTCAGAAAAATTTTGACAAATTATTCATTTGGTGTTCGACTAATGAGCTGCAACTAAACATTAAAAAATGTCAGGTCATGCGATTTTTCAGAATAAATAATCCTATCATATTTGATTATTCGATTGGGAACAACAAATTAGTTTCTGTTTCTGAAGTGCGAGATCTAGGTATCATTTTTTATCACAAGTTGCCTTTTATCAGTCACATAAACTGCATAGCCAATAAATCTTTAAAAATGTTAGGATTTATTATGCGAGTGACAAAGGACTTTAAAAATATTAAAACATTGAAATTGATGTATTCAGCTTTAGTTACGATCCAGTTGGTATACAACACAACTATATGGACTCCGTATTAGTTCACACCAATATACTCTTGAAAGAGTTTAAAATACATTCTTAAGATATGTTAATTTTAAACTTGGAATCAGATGTGAATTTATTAACTTTGATTTCCCATTAAATACTTTGAATTTGTTAAAACTAACCGAGCGAAGAAAAATTATAGATTTATTGAATTTATTTAAGATTGTCAACTTTACATGGGACTGCCCAAATCTATTAGTGCTCATTAACTTCAAGGTACCTGGACGAAGGACTCGTCAAGTACCTCCGTTTAGTCGCGAACGATATACTCGTATAGTGCTTTTCTGAATCGACTTATATCGAATCGACGAGTACATACTCGGCAATAACTATTCTTACGTTGGTGATATATTTAACATAAAGTATAGTTCACATAAATCAACTCTTTTTAATTATTTTAAAGATGGTGAACTGTAACTTGTATTTGTCAAGCTATAGTTATGTACCTACACTATATTTTTAGAATTTTAATCGCTTTCTCTTAACTTTTTTTCTAGTTTTTGTATATTTTAGTGAACATATACAACAACAAACAACAACAACAAGTCAACATATATTATATTTTTATTGGATTCTTATTTTTAACTTTAAAAAAAACCATTTTTTCTCCTTAACTTAGATTTTGTAATTTTGTAGTTTTTTTGTTAAATGTAATTATGATTAAAAATATACCTAACTGTTCTTTTTTTTTTTTAAAAACTTCTAATTTTTTTTTTATAAAAAAAAATTTTTCGAACTTTTTAATTTTTATATTTCTTTTCATGTTTTTTAATATTTTTTTATTCGTTTAAATGACTTTTTATTTTTTTCACAATATGTAAGCGTGTTCATTGAATGAAACCAGTGTGATACGAGTATAATATGCACGTATAAACTTTTTATGCTTTTTTTCCTCTTTTATCTACTGTATTGAAGTGTTTAATTCTACACAATATATATTTTTTGTAAAGTAAAAGGCACTACGTGCCGTTTAAATTAATAAATAAATAAATATTTGGAGTTACCGTAGTTTACCTCTCGCGTACAGATATTACATATATGGACATACAGACTTTGCCCAGTATTTTATGTAGTATAGGTACTATTTTTATTGTTCTTCCTGGCCTGTTGATGTCGGTTACGCCACGCTCGAGAGAATTTACGGGTAATGCGTGAAGTATTATTGTCCGACGACTCAATTTTTACATAAAATTATGTTTATTACATAGTTCATATTGTTTACATTACATTTAATTCTCTTATACATTTAGATGAAAAAATGCATTATTTAATTGAATGTTTATCCGGCGAAGCATTAAATATTATTCACCATTTTCCTATAACCCTGGAGAATTATATGGTGGCATACAATTTGCTTGTTCAGCGTTATGAAAATAAACATCACATATCAGATATTCATATCGAAAATATATTGCCATACCCTGTAGTTAAAAATAATAAAAACATTAGATTATTTTTAAATGTTTTAAATGAAAATTTGTCCGGTATTCAAGCATTAGATTTTCCATTTTTATTTTTACATATTTTGTTGAAAAATCTACCAGTTGAAATATGTATTTAAAAGGTCTTTTTACACTTGAATATTTCATAGTCCGTGGACTGGTACCTTAAGCGTAAGACTGATCATCTTACCTTCATGTAACAAAAATGATCAAGATACGCTGCGATTGGTGTACAAATGCAGTGCCCTATGCACCATTAGGTGCGGAAAGGGAATGATGATGATGGTTTATGAACGGAATTTGAAATACCTGGACACGATAAAAATATTCCTACTTTAAATCGGCTATTAGATTTCTTACAGCTGCAGTGTAAAGCTACTACAGAGACCAGTGAAAACAATGATCGCAAAACTCAGCATTTATTTTATATTTTAAACCAATCGACAGGTTATTCGATAAACCCTTATGGATTGGTATATAAACAAGTGTTTAAAAAGTGAATTAAATTAATACATAAAAAGTATGATCAAAACATAAGTTACACATTGTAAACAACACGATGTAAGGAAAAAAATGTATACAAAGATATAATTATTATATCAGTGACAAGAGACAAGACATTATTGCCCTGTCGATATGTGTAATCTTTCGAATAGTGAGTTGATAATTTCTCTTTTGAATAACTCTTTGCTGTAGGAATACATCGACCGAGCTGTCTTTGGACACTTCATTGTAAAGCCTAAGCATTCTTGGCATTGGTGAGACGAAGCCCGTGTTGGTTCTGTAATTTCCCACAGCAAATAAAGTGTTAGTACGAGTGGCGTGATTTGGAACATCTTGAGCGTCCATCTTACCGGATAAAATTTTATGTAAAACTAATAATAAAGCTAAAGTTCTCCCAAATTCCAAGCTAAAAATATGAAAATATTCCAGTCTATCTAAGTAATTATCTAAAGTATTAATAAAATTGTTTCGATAGGTAATTGTTCTAAGAAATTTGCGTTGCCCGGATTCGATTCGCTTTTTATGGATATCGTAGATCATATTATAGAATTAAACTCTAATATACTCCTGACCCAGGATTTATAAAAAGTAATTGCAACAAGTAGGATTTTTAATGGTATTGATATTCATAGAATGAACCCGCAAGTTTTGGAAGACTTTTTTGTTATAACGTCTATAATATTTTTAGATTTTTGTTATTCAACCTCGACAAATCGTACTAAAAAATATTCAATCCTTTGTCGCGATGGTTGAATTTAATAATCAATAATTGAAATGCTTAGTTTGTAATGATAGCCATCTTTTTCATAAACGTGCGAAATTTCTTGAAACCTACAGATCGTTTCCTTGTGGTTAAGCAACAACGATTATGCCTAAATTGTGTTAAACCAAATCATATGGTTTCCAATTGTAATTCTCGTTTCTCATTCAGATTCAGGGAAAATGATTATGTTGAAAATTCAAATCCAAATAATTAACAGGTAAACCAAGTGAGGGTTATTACTAGAGCCCTTGCAGGGCACTGCAAACTGAACGAACGTATCTAAAACTTGTAGATGTAGATTCTGCAGTTCAGATTATGAAATACCCATCCTAATTATATGTAAATGTGTTATTTTATATTAATGTGTTAAAAATAAGGTCAATTCTTTTATTGACAATATTTCGAAATATACAAAATATTTTTAGGTCCCATTACGTCATCGAATCCCATAATTTTAGGTTTCGTAGTTCTTGAAAGCAACACAAATAATTACATGTTAACAACTCTTAACAACTTATGGCACAATAAGTAATGTACAGAAAGCTCATCAGTATGGCATATCCAGGCCTGAGAAAAATGCGATTTTTTTTCGAGCTTGAAACTATGTAAAATTAATGAAAAAAAAGTGAAACGTAAATACTTTCGATTAGAAAAACTTTTGAATTAGGAAAATTATTTAAGACATTTAACCCCAAAGAAGATGGTTTTACTCTGATAAAGTTGAAAACATAAGGAAGAAAGTGGTCTTAATACTCTCCTACTACCAAAACTTGATAACATCGGCCAAAAAACAAGTTACATTTATAAACATAAGAAAAACATAAACAGACAGGAATAACAATATAGATACAAACAAAAGACAAGAAAAATATAAGAAAAAGAATAACATCAAAATATCAATTGTAATAATAAACACATATCCAAACCAATAAAAATTTCAACATAAATTGAAATAGGCACTAACAGAAAAACCCAAAATACCAAAGTATCACATTTGTAATTAAATCCAATATATGAATATTAAAATTGTTTAGTTTTGGAATTCAATCATAAACAAGTACATAGGTACCCACATACCAATGAAAAGTATTTTTCTCTTTATCCAGAAAGTTTTTGCACGTTTTCACGATACAGTCATTTTCTTTTGTTATTATTCATTTATTTATTTATTGACGAATTTATACAGTCCGTTCCAACAATGGTAAACACATATTCTTATACTAAATACAGGTACAAATGAAATAAAATACAACGAAATAAAATTAAAGCTAGGACAAAAAAAAATACTACCTCAAGACAAGTCTGGTCTATCTTAGTTCTTTCTTTTCTTTTAGTTTCGAATTAAATGTCAAGGTCACGACGAAACACGGCTGACGATTAAAGAATTACTAAATTCGCGTTGGGCATGGGTTGAGTGCCATAATTTTAGAGGGCTCAGGGTAAATCGCGCTCAGAATTTTCTATACTTTGGTATCTTTTCATTTTAAGACGAATATTAAATTAAATTTTAATTTCAATATATAAACAAGAAATACAAGAGCGTCAAATAATTTAACTCGCGAACAACCAAGAACTAACAGAAATAAAACAGTTTTGTATATACAGCAATAAAGTTCTACAATTCGCTTTCTAGTGACCTAAAAAATTTACAAAACATATGCGTACTTAAAAAACACCCAAACAAAACAGTTCTTACTGCCCGTGTTAGTGATATGTAATGCTAAATTATAGACTTTTTATTAAAACTATTGTGTCATAATACATTATATACCCTCATCAGACCAGCACTTTTGCTGATTGGGAATATTTCGTACACAAAAAATATGTAATGTAATGAAACATGTAAAGTTAAAACGATGTATTTTGTCATTTTCTTAATTTATTTTGGTTTCAAATTAAATGTCAAGATCACATCAAAACACGGCTGGCGATTAAAGAATGACTAAATTCGCGTTGGGCATGAGTTGAGTGCCATAATTTTAGAAGGCTCAGGGTAAAACGCTGTCTGACTTTTTTTCATCAACACGCATTCACGTATTTTCTTAGGATGTAGAAAAAATTTTTATGCCAAAAAAATTATTTTATAGCCTTTAAAAGTCAGTTGAAAAATTAAGTTTGCATATTTTTTGGAAAAGATTATTTTTATTTGAAATTCAATCAAATAACAAATCAAAACTGTATTCTAAGATAAAAGACCTACTATTGAGCAACTTGTAAAAAAAAAAAAATATCGTAGACTTAATAGTTTGGCTTCACTTGGGACATCCAGCCTAAAATCGGATTTTTACTAAAAATTCTTTAAAAATCTGAATAACTGTTGAACGACTGAATATCGCTGAGCATACATGGGGGTTAAATCAATAGTCATTGAGGTCCCCCATCGCTCTTTCACCGATGATCCACCCCCCCAGTTACAGGCTGTATACTCGTATAAAGATTAAATGAACACAATCAAAAGTTTAATATCAATTATAGTTAAAATTAGAAATATTTAAATTTATTTCGACAGAGAGGGAAAACATTTTTGAGAAGGGAATATGGAAGTCTAGGCATTTACAGGGCTTATGACCTCTCATTGACTGGTAAAACCAGTTTGTAAAACCAGACAGGTCATAAGCCCTGTAAATGCCTAGACTTCCATATTCCCTTCTCAAAAATGTTTTCCCTCTCTGTCGAAATAAATTTAAATATGAATAACTCCCTAGGGAGGAAATCCAGCCAGTCTGCAAGCATTTGGACATACTCAATTGTTAAAATTAGAAATGTCCATATACATGATTATTTTTGAGTGTTGGATTATATAAATTGTGAGGACATGCGGTGCCAGACAATTTTGTTGAATAGGTATTTGAACATTGTTTTTCTGTCACTCTCTCGCAAATCCCTCCTCGATACTATGCACAACCCAAAACTGAACAGATTTTGTTTTATTTTTTAAGAAAAAGTATCAGAAATTATACTTAATTGTTTACCGTACGTCCGAGGACGACATATAAACCTGGGTGCTTTTATGGATTTTTTAATGTTTCTAGCTCTCAATAAAGAAAAATAATAAAGACACTGGTAAATATCAATAGTGCGTAAAAATATTACTGCTCTATTGCCATAATCCAGGGCAAAATACGGGAATACGTTTGTAAGAATAAAAGTCAGACCGCGTTTCCTCTTAAGAAGATTAACATCTGGACTTAACCGACTACACACATTGAAAAAAAAATCAAGTCAGATGGCGTTTAAATGTTATTTTTAATATTTTGTGACTTGTCTGACTACAAACCCCGTCCCGACCCGGGATATCCTTCGATACTCGGGTCAGTTATAATTGATATAATATAAGTATTTATTTTAAATTTTTTATCAGACCTGGAATGTAATGCCTTTATAAAACCTTTTCAGAATCAAATATAAAAGAAAGTCAATGTCAAATTTTTCACACATCCATCATTGATCAAGACGACATGTTCACCAAAAGTGTAATCAATAGATTATTTTTAAGCAAACAAGGATTTCAGTTTATCTGTAATGTTTCATATAAAATACCTTTCTGCCTATCCATTCGCATAAGAAATGTGATATTAGACAGTAAATACTTAGTATAAATAATAAGTATTGTAAGTATAAAAATGTAGAAGTATGGCGTTCGTTCCTCTTTGCCTACCTCTTCAATAAACTATTGTGGTACATAGTCAAATGATTATTTTTGTTCATAAATTGTTAGTCTAAAAATGTCTAAGTATGGGGTCCTATTGTCTCTGTTTTCATCTCTGAGAAATAAGTATGATGCTTAATAATTGGGCATGAAATATTTTGCTGAACTTGATATTTCTACTTTAGTTAATTAATATAAACTGTATGTATGAAGTGTTTATATAATAACCATAATACAAGTTATAATTTTTGAAATGCTTGGTACACTTACACGCTAATTGGTCAGTCTGAAGGGGCCCAATAGAGGGGGGGGGGGTCAGTGCTATGCAAGCACCTGTCCCCGTAAATAGTTCTCTCCCTCCAAGCCCAGGTCTATAAAGAACCTGGCTTCTGTGTAGAATGCGAGAGTATACATTTTGCTAAATCTCCCCCTCGATCTCCCTAGGGGGCGAGCTCTTTAACATCCTCAGGTTTAACCAGTGGTCCCCCGAGGATGAGGCTCCTTTTATGATGTAAAGCATTACATTCACATAGAATGTGTATAGGTGTTCCCTCATCTGCACTGCAGATCCTACATCTAGAAGTTTTGGATAGGTTCATTCTAGCACGGTGTTTGTTCAATCTGCCCTGGGCGGGCTCTAGTGTTATCACTGTGGGTTATCCCTCACTTGATTTTGGCTGAGCTTCATTAGGTCAAAAGAAAAACTTTGCGAGTACCCTTTTATCAGTAAATTATGTATTAATAATATTTATTGTTTTCCTGTTTTCAAGGTTTGCAACATCCGGAAAATACAAGTGTACTCGTCCCAGGAAAGTAAAATGCCGTTTAGCACTAAGGACAATCAACAAACACCCTCCGAAGGTAATATTTTTTAAAACTTTTCGTCTCTCAAAAAGCCAAATTTTCAAGTCTTGTGTAACGAAGTATTTTTTTGCGTTATTTTAGTATTTGAATTTTATACATTCATTTTTGATAATTCATGAAAATTGTTCATACGTATTTATTTGTATTCTAAAGAATCTTAGAAATATTGATAAATATTGTTTTTGTGATCGCTCCCAGGTTCTGGTGAGAATGCCGAAACTATTCCAGTTGCTGATCTTCAACTACTAGCCCGACTAGAAGAAGCTAACAGAATGATCGAGGCCGACTCTAAGAGCCTTAATTCGCTCTCAGGAGCGTCGGGGCATTCTCGTAAAAGTTCCACCACATCACAAATATCACTCACTTCTGGTAAATTATATTCTGGTTCACACCAAAATGATATGCGACTAATAGCTCAATGACTTATACCGCAGTTGATGATTTGAACGCTAAGCTGAATCAATATGAATACTAATTAATGAATAAGAAAAAAGAAAGCATTTGTGACTGACATTTCGTATTGTCACAATCCATCTTGAGATTAATTATATTTTAAAATAATGTCTCACCCTTGTTTCGCAAATGTCTGTTTTTTGTGAATGAGATCTTCTCAGTATATTATATCTACAGAGAATCCAGCTGATGTAACACAACTAACTGGATTCTCCGTTGGGTGCTCGGTTCTGAAATAGTAATGTATTGTAACAAAATGTTTTTAACTTAAAACAATTAACAAACAAAGAAAATGTAAGATACGTGAATACTACTTTTTAAGAAATTTTTATGTGTGACATCAAGAAATAAGTAATTAGAATACTGTTATAAATTTTCAGTTTTATGTATTGATTTTCAGCTACCAGTCTCAGCCAAGGTGGCGGGGTTGGGTCTGAGGAAACGGAAGAGGATGTGTGGACTCTTTGGGGCCGCCTGGTGACTGACTGGGATGCTCAGTGGAAGAAAAGGAGTCCCCAGATCCGCGACTTGGTCCGGCGTGGAGTTCCTCACCATTTCAGACCGCTGGTTTGGCAGTTGCTCTGCCAAGCAGATCGCACTCCCGAGAAAAAGCTGTATGCGGAATATCTGACGGTAACCATAATTAATGATAACCCTTAACACAGAAAGTCTGATTAGTTTAGCGCCCATCCTATGAGAATAAATAATAATAGCCAGGTTGTGGTCCTTTGGTTAGTGTGGCAGACACGCTGATCAGAGGTCCGAAGTTCTAACTCTGCTCTACCACTAATTTGATTCCAGTTTCCCAAAAGTGAGTTATTTATAACTCGAAATACAAAACTCACAATAATAAATTGATGTTTATCTCTGTCTTTGAAAAAATTAACAGATGGAGTTGAGAACTTAGGTGTGTTTATTTATTTATTTAAATCTTCAAGTACAAAGAATAAGCACTTTGGCCGACTTATTGCTAAAAGCAATATCTTCCAGTCAACCAAAAACCGACTGGTCACAAGAAGAGTCAAAAGTTTGTACTAAAAAACGAGAATATATGTATAAAAAGATCCTTACATACATGAAATAAAATATTAGTTTTCTTTTTCCAAAGAAGTTCCAAGAAAGTAAATAATGTAGTTAGTATTGTCAATTTTTACGGGAAATGAAAGGAAAATATAAGTGGAGTTTCGTGCGGCAGTAATATATCTATATTTTTGTATTTCAGGTTTGTTCACCATACGAACGACAGATAAGAAGAGATATCAACCGAACGTATCCCGAACATGAGTTTTTCAAAGAGAAAGACGGATTAGGCCAAGAATCTCTGTTCAATGTAATCAAAGCATACTCACTCCACGATCGGGAAGTTGGATATTGCCAAGGTTCTGCGTTCATTGTAGGACTACTATTAATGCAGGTCAGTGAAAATATTTGAAAACATTTTATAAAATTAGAAATCTTCGAAATTTAAAAAGCGATTAATAAATAAGAAAAATAACAAATCAGAAAAAAAAAATACCAAACAAATATTATTTCCTTAAGTCCACTCTTGTCTAGTTTTAAGGATCGTACCCATCTCACATTACGCTTCCCATCCTTACAAGACAAAATATATGTTAATATTTAGTAAACATTGATAAAATAAAATATTAAATAATTCAATAGTTAATTTTACCTTGATAAAGAAGCTTGTATATCTTTGAGACTGGTCGGTAAAAAAAATAACAAATAAGTGGTTAAAAACAAAGTTGTTTCGTTTTTTTACTATAATGAATAACCATAAAGTTAGTGCTTCAAATATACATTTTATTTTAAATATGTTCTTCTTTATTATCATAACAAAAATATATCATTGAAAAATGAGTCACTTCACTTATATCTTCACATAAATTATCAATTTATCATATCTTTCTTATCAGTATTTGGGTTTTTTGGTTATGTAGTCTTATTCCCTGTGTATATTCCTAAACAACCATTTTCTCAAAATAACATTTTAAATGCAGGAAATGCTTAAGTTTTTATACAGTGAATTGATTACAAGGGTAAGTTATTTTACTATGGCAACCAAAGTTGACACAGACTTCTGCGAATGTCACTATTGCAATAGGTATAATCTAATGTGTGGTTATCGAATGTCTTCACCGCAAGGCGGCCAATGTGTTATTAATATACATAGTAAAAAAGCCGCACAATTGATATTTACAATTTTTGAAAAGCTAAATCATTTTTTGCACAATATTTTTTTCTGGGCTATTGTGCCGTATGTTGTTAGCCCACTTTTACTATGTTTTGGATCACAGTACAGCGTTCACCTTTAGGGTTTATTACGAGTACTATCGTTTAGTTAAAAAAATATATATAGTGTATTAGTAATGGAGCTTTTTGTAAATGTATAACAATTGATTCATAAAGGATAAATTAGTATATAAGATTTCTAACAAAGAAAGTAAGTTTCAAATATAAATTTTATATTTGAACCACTAACTTTGTGGTTATTTATTAAAATAAAACAATTTTGTTTTTAACCACTATTGTTTTTTTTCCACCTACTGGTTTCAAAACAAACAAGCTTCTTTGAAATATTCATATCAAATTACCACCCTTTTAGGAAAAAAAAGACTTGATTTATAGGCTCCACGTCTAGTATTTAGTAAACATGGAAAAAAAAATTTAAAAAAATTCATTAGTTACATAAACCGTGTCGAAGAAGCTTGTTTGCTTTGGAACCGGTCAGTGGAAAAAAAAAATAGTGGTTTTATTTATTTTATTAAAGTAAGTTTAGTTTGTATTTCTGGCCAATGCAGCGCTGTGATCTCAGTTTCGTACATCAGTGGTACTCACACTGACCTACTGAGAAGGACTTGACGTCCTTATGAGTTAGCTGACTATTGTGTACGCTTCTTGGTGCTTGTTTGAAATACTGAATAAAATTTAAAATCCCGCCGCTCGTGAGATAAGGTCTGTAATTTGTTTCTTTGATGCGAAGAACATTAAACCAGTCCACATTCATTAACAGGTCTGTGAGGTATACGGAGGACATGTGATAAGTGATTCGATGGCAAGGTGGTGGGTGGACAGTTCAATGAAGGTCATGATAATGTGCACGACAAATAAATAATTGGGCGTCTAAGAAAAAAATGAAAACTGAAAGTTTACAATTTCATATATTTCGTACACGTACCACATGTTCTCCGCAATGTTCTTTGCATTGAGAAAAAAAATTACAGTCCTTATCTAACCAAACGACAGGATTTTTAATTTTACTAGGCATTTCAAACAAGCACCACGAAGCGTTCACAACAGTAAGCTAACTAATAATGGCATCAACTCCTTCTATATAACTCAGGGTAAGTACTACGCATTGGCTAAACTACGACCGCAGCTCTGCGATGGCAAGAAATACAAACGGAACTTACTTTCGGGATATGCCTCTTATTATCAAAATATATTTTTTTAGTAGATAAATATGATTGTTTATTATTATTCAAATTACATATTTTCATACACGTTTTTTTTCCAGATGCCAGAAGAGGAGACATTTTCTGTACTCATTAAAATAATGCAGACACACAGTATGAGGGACATGTACAAACCTCCAATGGCAATGTTGGGACTATGCCTTTTCCAACTAGAAAACATGGTCCAAGAACAATTACCCGAGTTACAAATGCACTTCCGACAGCAGAGCGTTCCCACATCAATGTATGCTAGTAGTTGGTTCTTAACACTTTTCACTACAGTGCTGTCACTCAACATCTCCTGCAGAATTATGGAAGTATTTCTCATGGAAGGAATGGAGATTATTTTTAAGGTTGCCATGGCTTTACTGACTATGGGAAAGGAAGACCTGATGTCCATGGATATGGAAGCGATTCAAAAGTACTTTCATAAAGACCTCCCTGATAGAGCTGCCATGGATCCAGATAGCCTTATGAATTTGGCATTCGCGATGAAATATAATGCCAAAAAAATGAAGAAAATGGAGAAAGAATATGCAGTAATTAAAAGCAAGGAACTGGAAGAAATGTCAGAGCTACGTGTAAGTTAAAAAAAAAAATTCCCATAATTTTAATGTCATCACTTTACCTATTATAAGTATATGAAATGCTTGCATAACTTGAAATAAGGTGAATTGAGTACATTCTTCAAACCCTCCATAGCTGTTGCCATTGTTTCTAATTTCGTAAAATTAATGTAGTAATACATGTCACTCTTTGCCCAATAGAAACTCTATTTTATCCTCGATGTAATGCATATGCTGGATGTGTAGTGGCAAATTTTATTGATTGTAAGTAGCGAGAGAGGGGTGGGGTGGGGCTTTGAAGATGCAACTACTGCGGATTTTCTATTTGCCATGGATTGTTGGTCAGAAGAGACAGGTGTGTTTGTTTTCGAGGCATACATTACAAGCAATTTTTATTTTACTGTGGTTAGGTGTAAGTTCTGTAATTTATATGATATTCGCCGAATGAATGAAGCACCTTCAATAAAATGATTCAAAGTTGGGTAACCAGATTTAGAGCTCCGAAGACAGCTGTCAACAGACGTCGCCAAGGTCCAGCTTGCTCGTCACTTTTAGGAACCGCTTAATCAACATCACATGAAAAAATGAAGAAAAGATTAATGTATGAAATATGAAATCCAAATATTCAAAAAATTTAAGCATTATGACTACTTAAGACCTTTTCTATGGAAACATGACTGAGCAATGTCTTTTACAGTGAGGAAGTACATTTTTATCAGGAAGGTTATGTGAACAAGCCAAAATTCTATGACTGAAGTTCACACAATAGCATAGCCAGAAGGTAACTTTTTGGTGTGCTATTTCAGGCAGAAGAATCATTGGGCTATACTTCTGTAAATTCTGAGAGATATTGTGATGTGATCAAGAGTTTTTTATTAAAAAAACTTTGCAATAGTCCTTTCTTCAACAGTAATATCTATTTTCAACAAGATGGCGCTACTGCACATACTGCATATGCGCCTATGAATGCTGTGAGAGATTTCTTTCCAAGAAAAATCATCTCTCGGTTTGGTGACATCTGGCCAGCACAATTGCTTGATCAAAATCCATGTAACTTTTTTGTGGAACTACCTCCAGAGCATTGTTTACCAAAACCAATCTGCCACCACCATACAACTGGAAGAAAATATACGAATTGAGGTCGCAAGGATTTCGAGCAATCTCTGCCAACCCATTTTTTTAAATATGCCTAAGCAATTGGAAAATTGCTTGCATCCTGCTGACCGCATTTAGAAAATTTTGTATGAAAAAAATAAAATCCGCATTCATGTACTTAAAATGAAATGAAGAATTATTTAAATAATTTGTCTATTTGTTTTGCTATAATTTTTAAAGTTTGAAATCTACCACTGGACATCTCATGATCTTATGATAAATAAAAATAGATATTTTTTTATTATTTTAGAAACTTCGTTCCGAGAATCGTTCTCTCCGCTGTGTTGTCGATAGCTTGGAGTTGGAGTCTGCTTCCCTGGCAGAAAAGTTAGTTCGATGGCAAGTTGAGGCTGCTCGGGGTGCTGAGACAGAATATGCTCTTCAACAGCAGCTAAATGATGCGGAACAAAGATTGCGAGTAGCTCGCGAAAACCATGAACAGGTCAATATGGTGTCTTTATTAACTTTTGTACTTGTGTTACTAACTTCCTGCTTAAGTTTACTCTATCAAATTAACTTTGTATTGCCATTAGCAAGTTTTCTCTGATGTTGAAAATAGTTCAAAAAATTTATTGCCCTTTCTGCTAATATCATGTTTCGTTATTAATATCAGGTTGGAGAAAAAAGTCATTTCGTATTTTGCGCCCTTTTTTTTCAACTAAGTTTATCTCGTTCATTATTGGTCACATCGGATCATACAATGCGGCATTTTCGAGGTGTGAGTGTATACTACTAACTCTTCTTTGACAGTATTGAGGTTGGTTGGTTCAGTCGTGAACTATCATGCATCGAGTATGGAGGTCTCAAAGGAAGAAATTCGCCATATTTTACATTTTTACTACCTGAAAGGGAAAAACGCGTCGAAAGCGACCAAAAAAATTTGCAATGTAAACAGGGCCGATACTCTTTCGGTTTGTGTTGCACAACAGTTGTTCGATCTATTTCGTTTCGTGGAGGTGAATGATGCACCACGCTCTGGCAGACCTGTTGTCGGAAATGTTGAAAAAATCATGGAAAATATCGAGATAGACCGCCATGTTAGCAGTTATAGCATCACTCAGAAGCTGAATATCGATCATAAAACCGTTTTGAACCATTTGCAGAAGGCTGGAATAAAAAAAAGGTCAATGTTTGAGTGCCACACGAGCTGACGCATAAAAACCTCATGGATTGAATTAACATCTGCGAATCGCTGATGAATCGCAACAAACTCAACCTATTTCTGAAGCGGATGATGACTGGTGATGAAAAGTGGGTCACTTACGACAATGTCAAGCGACATAGATCGTGGTCAAAAGTCAACAAAGTGGCTCAGACTGTGGCCAAGCCAGGACTGACGGCCAGGAAGGTGTTGCTGTGTGTTTGGTGGGATTGGCAGGGAATACTCTACCATGAGCTGCTTCCCTATGGCCAAATGCTCAAATCTGCCCTCTACTGTGAACATCTCAACCGTTTGAAGTTGGCAATCAAACAGAAGCGGTCAGCATTGGTGAATAGGAGAGGAATCGTGTCTCATTAGGACAACGTCAGGCCGAAAACATCTTTGATGACGCGCCAGAAGCTCGGATGGGAAGTTCTTATGCATCCACCCCATAGTCCGGACCTGGCACTGAGTGACTACCACCTGTTCCTGTTATGGCCAACGTGCTTGGGAGTACAAATTTGGCCTCAATAGAGGCCTGTAAAAAAAGGTTGTCTGAGTTTTTTGCCAATAGGGGCATGGGCTTTTATGAGAGAGGCATTATGAAGTTAGATTCTCGTTGGCAACAAGTTATTGAATAGAATGGCGCATGTTTGACTTAAATAGGATGAAAAATACGAAATTACTTTTTCCCCAACCTAATATAATATTTTTGATATGTACATATATATTTTTTGCTATTTAATTTTTTCAAACTAACACAGGTTAATAAAAACTGAACAATTTTTGAAATTATGTATTTAATATAAAAGAAAAATGAAAGTCCTAAGTGGCGAAATAAAATTTGAAAAATACCAAAGGTTTTTAAAATGTACATATATACATGTACAATACAATATACAGTTAGCCTCAATAAATTAGTATGTATTTAAAAAATAGTTGTACATATTTACTGTAACGTACGCATTACCACGTTGTGTGCTGATTCGTCACCCGCATCTGCCGCAGTCAGGTTTCCCGGCGTAAGTGAGAAGCCGCCCTCCGAAACAGAGTAAAAGACAAAGTCGGAAGGTAGGGGCACAACTGCGTTGACCACAAGTCAACCTCAATAGCCCTGAAAAGTACTTTCCACCCGGTCCAAGTGGTGTAGAGGAGCAGTGGTGTAGTGGTGTAGAAGGCAGTCAGCTGGTAGGGCGGAGCGAAGAGCGAAGTACAGGAAGCAAACAGGATGGAGAACTCAATAATACACATGTTAACTGTTCAGATTTAGGAACTCAACTGATTTATTCCAACAAATACTGCCCTAGTACACCCCCGGCCGCAGGTCACGTAAATAGCGGGGCACCCCGCCCGTACGGGCCATTTTGCCGGTAGCTGCAATGCGCGCAACATGACAAATATAATACAATGGCCCTTTTTAGGGTTTTATTTCAAGACATGTTCATTTATATTAATTAATTAATAATTATAAGTTTTCTCTGGCCATATTTGCCCCGGTATTACCGAGGCCAGGCTCAAAAGCGAATCATTTATCTTTATTGAGAGCCTAGCACTCAGTCGACAAATACCGGGGTTCCTAGCTGCATTTAATCATATTTATTTTATATATTTAAATCATTTATATCTCATACATATTATTCACGTCCGGAACATTTACCATGTCTAGGGCTTCCACTCTAGTCTAGAGACATTTTCAATACCTAGACTCAAGATGCTAATATCAAAGTTTCGAGACCAGCAGTACGATTTTGAACATTCTAGGGGGTAGAGAATGCGTAGCTGTAGCGTAGTGTAAGTTGGATTCTTTGCGACGTTTCAGCTACCATTGCAGGAGCCAGCCATCTTTAGGGTAAACTAATAGTTTAGTTACATAGGTCTACATAACATGTGATCAAATTATCTAAAAACGGTACCTTTGAATAATAAGTATCCTTGTGATATTTTTAAAACTTATGTATTTGCTATTTTAGTACAATTTTTTAATTATACTGAAGCTCGATAATCGCGGCACTACTACTATATGCTAAAACTGCAGATATGTTCCCTCAGCTCTGTCTGGAGTATGATGGCTGCTGGCAACTAGCCGGCTTTACCCTTGACTAGTTGTCAGTTTTCCGAACTATGTATGTACAGTGTTGGGGTTAATATTTTATCCTTTCTAATTTGCATACTTTTATTAAAGACTTTTTTTTATTAAAACCTTTTAGGAAGGCTCACGGGAATCTTCACTGGGGTATGTGGCTGTTACTAGAGAAGAAATTGTCCAACGCGATGAAATGATAACTTGTCTCCAAGAGGAGCTTGTAAAAGTGCGGCTCAGCGAAGCAGAGAATGATGCCCTAATTAAGGAGTTACGCGGGAGGATAGCCGAGATGGAATTAGATCAAAAGAGGCTGCGAGAAACGGCTGTTGATAACTCCGTTGCTCATCTTCAAGAAGAATTAATAGCTATCAAATTGAGAGAGGCTGAAGCAAATTTATCGATAAAAAATCTCAGGCAGAGAGTTTCTGAGCTGTCTGAATCTTGGGCTAAACATCAGCAGGTACTTTCTAATAAATTCTCTTTACACATTCTCTTTATGTTATGTTTTGTATCAATTTTGTTTACAATTGTGACTAGAAATTTATTCCTAATTAAAATTGTTTTGCTGTTAGAAATAATATATCAATTAAATTAATCAAACTTTATATTCAACTAATTTCACGAATTCGATTTATGTCAAAACTTTGTAGACTTCACAAAAGAGCAGAAAAAAAAACACATCAGAATATGTAATGGAAAAGTAAAACGAGCTTCTTTGTCTACCTGACATTAAATTTTCTAAAAAATATGTGAATGCCCAAAAAGAAAGGAATGAGATAAACTAGAAATACTTTAAATAAATTCTTTAAAAAAAAAAAACATAAAAATCTTAAACGATCAGTTGATGAATGTGTATTTCTTCTTCCAATTAAATTATTCAGTTTTTTTCCTACAAAATTAAGTGCACCTCATCAACCAATATTAAAAAAAAAATACTGTTAGCACCTTATTGACATACATAACTAAAATTCTGTTTTGTTTTTATAAAATCTTGTAATAAAATTTGACAAAACCCATACATCAAAATATTTGGTATTATTTTTTTTTTCTAAAATATTCACAAAAACATCTAAAATTACTTTTAAAATTATGAAGCTGCGAGGTTCGTCAGCTAATATTATTTATTTTTGTCTGAATTAGTTATAAATTAAGTTTAAGCTCTGATAGTATATGGTTCTATTATATTTAATGTTTGTAAAGGAGCACAAGGGCGATGTTGGTGCAACGAGCCAGTCGACCGATACGATGAGCACTTCTAAAAAACTGCTTCGTGTGTGGGAAAACCGTTCAGTTAACACACAGAAACTGGAAGATGAATTGATGTCCAGCCAAATTAGAGAAACCGAAGCCGTGACAGAACTGACAGAGCTGCGACTTAAGGTTATTTATTTTTTATAAAAATATAAATTAATGTGTTTCTTTCTGTACCATAGATATTAAACCATTTTAATCTCTATCAATTTCACACAGATCATGTCAAATATCTAGCAAAAACTATTGTAATTTTTTAAACTCGGTTAGGAATTTAATGAATTTAAGTATGATTTAAAAGACTAAATATTAGATTGAAATTCGCAAAGTTAAATTCATGTATTACAAGTACATAAAATATGGGTAAAATATTTTTAGGATACTGACCTACATAATCATAGATAGTTTTGCAGCTCTAATTTGAATTATTATAAATTATTTTAAAATGGACAACCACTAAGGTTTATTATTTTAAAAGTACATATGCCGCTAGTTAAATGATTAATATGGTTAAAATGATTTATATTCATCTATAATTTTGAATAATATCACCAGGTTATGGATTTGGAAACTCAGATACAAGTTTCGACAAATCAGCTCCGCCGGCAGTATGAAGAAAAGAACGGATTGGTCAATGATTTAGAAGAAAGCCAACGAAAAGAAAGGGAGTATTTAACCAAACACAGGGAACAGAACCACAAGCTTTCGGATCTACAAACGAAGGTTAGCAATTTGTAAGGAATGTCGTTGAAGATCATCATTGTATAATATGTTCCCTCAGTACGGGTCACCCCAGTGAAGGAATATTATTTTAGTAAACATTACAAAATAAAGTAGTCTTTTTTTTCAGGTTGCAGAAGTTCTCAAATAACTTTTATAATATTTGTTTTTTTCCCTCAATAGAAACAGTTTTATTAATGGTGAATAAAAATTATGTTGTTTTTTTCACATTCAAATTAACTAGTTCTGTCCTCAGCTACAATAATATATGGTCTTTATTATTGGACTTGCCATTAGTTATGAGTTTGCCTTAACTTTCCATGAATGATCATTTGATGGTTGTAAATTTAATAAACTGTTTCCAAAATGTTATTTTTTTTCCACTACAAATATGCGTATTGTCCTCGGTTGTTAAATTAAAATGAGTTTTCGAACTATGGGTATTTTATTTTTAAAAGTTTTTTTCTTCATTAAACATTTATTAATTATGTATAATTTTTGTTTAACAGTCTTTGAATGCAGTTAAGAAAGTAGAAATAACAATTTATTTTTAAAAAATGTAACGAAAGTCATAATAGTTATATTTTTTACAAAATACTCTCTCACTATGCATTTGTGCCTGACTTAATATCTGCGTAATCAGCGACTTAAAATAATGGCGTACCTGCGTCCTGTCAGAATATTGGCTGTGGTTGATTTCAATAATTGTTTTTAATACTGTATTGCGATTGTTGATGTTTATGAATAATAGTAGTATATTGAATTTATATTTTCAAGGGATTTCATCTCATTTGCAGGTATAATTTTTTTATGTGCGTAGCTATAGTTATACAAGCGAATGAATTTTTCAATGTCTTTTGTGAATTAAATATGCATGATAAGAAATAACGTATCAAGCGACCGTTAGAAATTGAATAAGAGGTGCAGTTTATCAGAAAATTCGGCATTTAATAATTTACGTCTCACTTTTGCAGAGTCAATATGGTCAGATGCTGGCTAATATACGCAATGCAGAAGACGCACAGAAAATCGCTGAATTGCAACGAAACATATCAGTTTTAAATATGAAGGTCAGTATTAACATTTATTAACTTTATAGTAATTCTTTGTGGACACCTATCAGTACCTTTATAACCCAATTTTGCTATCTCATATTTTTAATCCCCACAAATGTTTATAAAAAGTTGCCCTTTTTGCTTGTCCGATCTGTCTTTGGTTTAATATGGGATTTTCTCAGGTTTTTCACACTAAAAGGGAAAATATTCAGAAATTGCATCAAAGTATCCGCAGACATCTTCAGACCAGTGTTTTTTAGTGAAATTCAATCTTTATTTGCGATAAAATGGTTAATTTTTTTATTTCAAAATATTCACTATTGTTATCTATGACTTTGCGCTATCTATCAGATATAGATATCGCTAAGTATAGAAATCATCTACCTATTTTCGTATCTATTCAATTGCTCGAAAGTGTACCTGTCAAGGTGTTTCGCATCGATCTGAACAAGTGGTAGTCGGAAGGCGTAAGGTCTGGGCTATAGGCCGGATGCTTCTGAACTTCCCAACCAAGCTGCGACACCTTGTCCCTTACTAACTAATGGATCTGTAGCCTGGCAGCAATTTGGCGTGGAGCAATTTGACCGTCCGTCTTCTGTGGCCTGTAAATGGTCGTCTCTCTTTGATCGCATTGCTTAAATTGAATACTTGACCACTGCACCAATTTCCAGTTACCGTTTCGTTTGGTTCAGTCCCACCAGAATTACAATTATTTTGTATCGACTGTGATGTGGATGGCTCACCAAGATTAACCCAAGAATGTTTGAATTTAAGATTGTCGAGTGAATCTACTTCTCATCTCCAGTCACAAATTTCCACAGAAAAAACTTCCCTTGATTTTGGTTGTAAGGTTGAGGCATGCTTCAATACGACCATCTTTGTATTTTTACCTTAGGTCATGTGGGACTTATCTTATATCTTTTGAACTTTTTCCATCTCTCGTAAACGATTAGAAATGTTTTTTTAAGACACTCCCAGCTGCTCAGCTAGTTCTTTTTGTGTTTGTGCCAAATTCATAGCAAGCAGTTAGTTCAAATCATTGTTGTCGCACTTTCGAGGGTCTCCTGGGCGTTGGTTGTCGATCAGGGAGAAATTGCCATCTTTGAAATGTTTAAACCAATAGTTGCACACATCATATTTATTTATTTATACATTTTATCATAAATACAATTTTATGTTCACTTTGCCCAGCTTACAAGGGTAAATACCCCATTCCAAGCTAGGCAATTACATTTTAATACATGATGATAGTTTACAAGTTAATAGAAAGCACAGACTAATACAATATAAACAAAATATAATATATGATACAAAACTTTCACTAAGAGAAGCTTGAATTCATTTACACGCTTATTTTACACGCTAATTTTTCTTAAACCTGGGTGTACAATACTGTAATTTACCACTATAAGATTGAATTGATTTACACGCGATACACTCTTTTACGAAGCCCAATTATAGTGGTAAATTACAGTACAGAACACCAAGGCTTGAGAAAAATAACATTTAATTATCTGCGTATGAGACAAGGCAGCCACAGGAGCCGCCAGAAACTATTTTTATGCCTCGGTTTAGGAACATTCATATTCCTAAACCAGTCAGCGTAATATTGAGTTTAATCAAATAATTATTACTTTTCAGATGCAGGTTATCGTAACAGAAGGTGAGCTTCGTAACAATTTAGGAGACAGTGAGAAAGTCAGAGAACTTCAGGACTTGCTTGCTGAAAAAGAGGCAGAGGTAATATACATAATTCAAAAATAGTTATTCCGAATAAGATAACACACAATATTTTATACTATTTACAAACTGATAGTAAATCCATATATACATATAGATTGCTGTTTCTCTTCATCCAGTGGAATACAAACAATATTTCTACCCAGATATTTAATACTGAATAGGATAGGTATTATCACAAAGAATACATTTTGGAAATATTAACGTTAAAAAATTAGGTACAATGTAGGTTTTTCATTAATTTCTATTTCAAAAATTAACTCTGTAGTGGTATTTAAGATACTATTTTTTGTTGTTTACATTGTAGCAATATCTCTTGCACACCATTTCTCTCAAACATATGGCTGACTGATATCATATGTGCATATTTGATGGCCCACTGTGATACACCATACACATGGCATCATCGTGTCTAAATTTGAGCGGGAATATTTTTTTCCCAAGTTTACCATTGTGACAGTTTTGTGATTTTTTGTTTTAATTTATTACCTAATAAAAAAATGTGATAATACCTTATCGTTACCAGTAATTACAAATAACAGCACACTACGAGGTGCTAAAAGCCAGAGGACTTAATTGATAATATTTTAACAGTTTTTTTTTGCAAAATGGCTTCAAAATATCTTTAAGACTTGAAAAAAAGTTATTACTGTGAATGTGATTATATTATTTGGTTAATATAAATGAAAACAAAACCTCAGCTTAAGTATCTCTTAAAAAAAGAGATTTAAATTCCTATGGGTTAGCAGTATGTTTATTTATTTTTAATATGGCGCTAACCTCTGATTTTCAGTAGCTTAAGTTTCTGTAGCTTGCGATAAATGAACCGGGAAGTAGAATATTTCATAAGATAGCTTTATACAAATTTGGCAATTATACTTCTCTGGGATTCGTATTAAAAAAAAATTGGCAAATGAAACATTTTATTGTTATTTTTGTTTGTAGCTTTAATATTGGCGCGGAGTCATTAAGGCCTATGGTTCTCAGTATCTCATATGTACACACAGTCATGGTAACCTTTTTAACCTGACTATCATTATTATTATATATACATATATAAATGATTAGGGTTGGAAAACATATTAAAAGTAGTTAACATCCACAATAACCCGGATTTCTAATAGAGGTGGTTAAAAAAAAAAAGTGGTATTTTAAAACAGTAATTCTCTAGAATCAGCTGAAACAGTTTCACAAAAATAAACTATACTGTTCTCTGAAATAAATAGAACAGTGTGGGTAAAACCGTGGATCCTTCCAGGACCACAGACTACTCCTCGATCTTGGAAGATCTGAGACTAGCGCCCCACAATCGTACGGTTTTGCCAAACAGTTTCACGAAGCAGTTTAATTTGTGTATAAATAATCTGACTAGTTTTTCGTTTCAGAAACAGTTTAATATTTTTTTGTATAACTGTTTCAGCAGCTGATTTTACCAGATTTTTCACTCGCCCTGCTCAAAATCGCTTTTTTTAAAAATGGGTTCATAAAACAGTTTAATTTGTGTAACGGTAACTGTTACTGCTACCCATTTTAAATAACCGAAACTTCTATCTCTAATATAAATAATTCAATTTGAATTTTTATTTTATACTCTGTTTACTAACAGTCTAATATTACATAATACTATCATTTACGCTTATTTTAACATTATTATCAATCAAAAATATTTTAAGTATGTTAAAATGTTTGTAGACAAGACTGGATTCCACTCCCTGGGGAGTTTAGTTATCGAGATAGAATTTTACAAAGGGATTCTAGAAGTCTAGTCATTTACAGGAATTATGAATTGCCAATGGCTGGCTTGTAGTCGCATTACACACTGTGTAACATTCACTATTCTACCTATGTTTTAACATCCACATTTCCTCAAGTCAACACATCTGTCCATCGAAAAGTTGATTATTATCAATACTTAATAATATACCTCTTACCCATTATTATTAATTTATCTTATGTACTACACTTGCAAAATTTTTATCAAAGGTAAAAACATCTATGCCATCTCTGAATAAGGAATCAAACATTTGTGTTGAAAAACCAAGCAGTTTTTGGAATATTTTTGTACTTCAGCAAAATAACTTTTTTCAAATAAATTACTAGACCTGGTCAGGGCCGCATTAAGAGATCCAGGGCCCCTAGGAATCAGGGGTCTCCTTTTGGAGACTGAACAAAAAACAAACTTTTCTTATGCATATTTATGTATGTACCTTTACATTATAAAATAGACAAGCAGACATAGAAATGTGGTTCAAAATGTGGCAGAGCTAGGTGTTTTGACGCCATAGAAATGTTTCGATGCCTTGGGAAACAAATAAAACTGCACCTCTAATAACGGAATTTTTAGTAGTAATTTTACCACACATCATCATCATTCCCTTTCTGCACCCAATGGTGCATAGGGCACTGCATCGGTACACTAATCTCAGCGTATCTTGATTATTTTTGTTACATGAAGGTAAGATGATCAGTCATATGCTTCAGGTACCAGTCCAGGGACTATGAAATATTCTAGTGTGAAAACACCTTAGAAATAAATATTTCATATCAACCATGTTGGGAATCGGACCCGAGACCTCTTGCATGGCAGGCAAATGCGCTGACCACACATACTTATTTAAGTAAGAATGCACATCTATGCATTTTCATTTGTGCTTCATGCAATTTTTTTTAAAGTTTAATAGTTTTACGTAAATTTGATTTAAGCTAATGAATGGTTCGGTACATTGGATTATAAGAAAATAATCTTTATTTGGCACATTCAATGTAGCTCTTAGCTCATGCTCATAGATAGGACCACTAAGTAAATAAGTATCTAATACTAAATATTGCATTTCCGCTTTTCTGTCACAACAGTTTTTAACTAAAAACCTTTCGAGGTTAGGCCCCCTGAAGCCTCGGGGCCGGGTTCGTTAAACCTAGACCAAAAGTGCACATCATAAAATATGTACTTTAAAATAAAATCTTTTAAACTTTCACATTTTTTTTTTTGTTGTGGACCTCAGGCCAGTGCCTAGTGTGCCTATAGCTGTAATGCGGCCTTGGGCCTTGCTTGGCTTGTAACTTATAACTGAAATTGTCGCTTTAATTTGAATACAACGTAAATATTTTTTTTCTGTATTTGAGATTATGATCGAATATTTTTCACCATACAAAATAGCATCTATCCTGTCATTTGAATGAAGACATTGTTAATGAGAAAAATGCTGAAAGATATATAACACATTTGAATAACTTCGATTCTCAAATAAGATGTATATTCCTTGGAATACGGCGTAAGTCAGTAGTAGGTCGGTGGTTAAGTAGTTTACATTTGTTTGGATAAAAAACTTAAAAATCGGGTATAACTTAAAAACTAAATGTTTGGTTAAAAAAAAAACACGAAAGTCTAATACCAAATTACTGATTTATGAAATTTTTATTGTCTTCTGTAAAGTTATCATTTAGTGACTTAGGTTGTTTTCAAATTAAGGCGACAGTATGATTTAAATCAACGAATGACTGAATCCACGATTCAGTAAAACCGAAAAATTTGTTTTCAGAGATTTTAAACAGTGTAGTCCTTTGAATCTCTTACCAGGTTTATAGGTTTCCTCAAAAAATTTCTAATAGTAATTTGAAGAATTATTTTAGTTAATGTCTCCGATTACAAGTCCCGAAACAGAGCCATGGAAGTGGCTAGAGTAAGTGTTTACATATGTTCCTTTGTAGCTAGAGTATTACTAGACTTGTATGTATTTAGTATGTAATGTTTGTGCAGTAATGCTATTTCTGTTCGGTAGTGTCTAGATAATATTATTTTTATAAAGTTGAAGTTAATTTAAGTATTTAATAGGCCTTTTATTGTAAGAGCAAAATTTTAACCTGTTTGTAAATCCAATTTAAACTGTATTATGTATTTTATTAACGTAAAATTAATATTTATAGCACCCATTTTTTATTTTCAATTTTTATTGCTCATACATTTTTCAATCTTCTTCTATGTTTTCTTATTAAAATTTTGTAATTTTTTAAATACATAAGATAGGAAGTGGGATATACGGAGCGGTTTTATGAATAGATGAGGATGTATGGATCAAATGTTTGCCATACGAGCCAGAAAAATTCCTTGCTAAAAACCAAAAGTTTTTCTGCGCATTTGTCGATTTGCAAAAAGCATTTGATAGAGTTGACAGAGAAAGGTTATGGAAGGTGTTATCGGAGCATCGAGTGAACGGTAATCTGACACGGACTATTGATTCTCTATATAAGGACAGGACAGGACAGCATGTGTTAGGGTAAATGGATCTACGTATGGTGGTTTGACATTCCTAAAGGAGTCAAATAGGGATGTGTGATGTCACCATGGCTGTTCAACGTATATATTTTAAGCTGTTATGAAAGAATTGAAAGGTTTAAGAGTGGGAGCAAAGATGGGATTCTTTGTAACAAAAGCCTACGATGTATGCAAGACTAAATGCAAGATCACTGTGAGGTTATACTGATACAGGTAGAGGAATTTGTGTATCTGGGAAGTATTTTTACCAGGTATAGAATGACTGGGAAAGATATTGAAGGAGGATGAGTGCCGGGAACAGAATGAATGGTGCACTCAAATCAACCTTGATAAAAAAATGTTTGTCGCAAGAGGCAAAATTAGCAGTTTACGGCAGAGTCCTGGTGCCAACCCTTATGCATGGGAGCAAAGTATGGAATCGTAAAAACAAGGATGAAAGTAGGCTGAATGCTGTCGAAATGCGATCTCTCAGGCATATGTGGTAAAACTATGTATGATGGGTGCTCAAATATCAAGATCCGTACATTATGTGAGGCTGAGATAAGCATTATTGACAACATCAAGAAAGAAGTTCTGCGTTGGTTTAGACTTGCCAAATGTCGGAATAATTGGCCCATGTGAATTACAAGATGTATGAATGTAGAGGAAGTGAAATCTGTATGCAAAGATAGTGATATGGCGTTCTATCCTCTCTGCCTACTCTAGCATTTTTTTATAAATTATTGTTTCTTTGTAAAAACCCATTATTGGTCTAGCTGTTGTTACTTTTTATGCATTGTTTAATTTTGTATGACTGTGTTGGTTTCAATAAATAAATAAATAAAATAAATATCTCGTCGCTGCAATGCAACATACTGATAAAGAGCTTGCTTTTATGCTGAAGAAGGTGAGATAAAATTGGCTTGAAAACTGCATGGTTGATCTATGATTAGATACCATTTAAAACATTTTTTTGTCTAAATTTTACGCCCTTACGACTAATCTTAAATGAGTTTTTTTTAACGCCGGATAGTGCTCAAGTTGAAAATGACACAGTTGTTGTAAAAATGGCATTTAAAATGCGACGTTTAAATTTCCCATCACTATGTCATACCATTGGGGAGAAGGCCATGAACACCGAGCATCGCGGGGTATTGTTTAACTGTAAAATCGCACATTTGGCCTTTTGAAATGGAATTTTAAATTTTACATCACTACAACTTAAAAAGTTTGGTTTTATACAGAGCAAAGCCGAAAAAAATTGGCTCGATAAAAGTACTGTTGATCTAGAAATGTCATTTTAAATGCTGATGTCAAATTTTGCATCGCTACTACATACAACTGAAAAGATTGATTTTACTCAGGAAGGCTGCGATAGTTTGGTTTTAAAACAGCACTGATGATTTAGTATGTTGTTTCAAATGTTGATTCTAAATTTCATGGCGCTGGGGCTCACCGTTAAAAAGTTCAATTCTATACTGAGAAAATCCTAAAAAAAATTGGCTCAAAAACAGCATGGTTAATCTAGAAATGTCATTTTATGTGGATTCTAAATTTCACACCTCTACAACTTAGCATTAAAAGTTTGATACTGTGCCGAGGAAGGCCAAGAAAATTTTGGCTCGAAAATAGCAACGTTGATCTAGAAATTGCATCTTAAATTAAATTCCAAATTTCACATTGCTACGATTTACCATTTTGAAAGAGTTCATGTGACGGGCAAACAGACAAACCATCCATACACACACGTGTATTTTCATTTTCATAATATAGATATTTCAAACTATTGGAAACTAATGATTTACACAAATCCATTGAATTATATAAAAAAGGTTTTAAAATTATGATATTGAATGTAGACATACATTTTATTTGTGAAATTATATCATAATATCATAAATTGTCTCTTTCAATACAGGCTTACCCAATAAAAAAAGAGAAATAGGGAATTAGAACAGTTCAATCGTAATAAGTAATATGTACACAGTACCAATTTAAATATAATTTTATGTTGGTAAAATGTTTTACATCATACTTTCCATTTATTAATTTGAAATCTTATAAGAGCAACTTTGGTTTTTGTGTACTAGTAAATTCTTTGCCCGACTTTAGAGTAAATAAAATAGAAAGAACCCAAGACTTCACGCATGCTGTATTGTAAAACATTTAGGAAGAATCACAGTGATAAGAACTTCTTCTCCTCTCCAATTTGAGGTTAAATTTTTAGCAAAAAACCTTTGATTAATTGAGCTTTTATATATTGTACTATATTCTGCTTTCTCTACTAAGCAATGTCCTTTCACATATTAAAACAATATTTTTGTTTCTAGATACTAGCTCTGCGAGCCTGGAAAGATAGGGCCATCGCAGTATTACCTGATGGAAGATTACAAGCTCTCGACATGGATTTGGCAGAGGATCTTGATAGTACTCTAACGGAATAAATCTCTTCTTAAACTTATTTATTTGCAATATTCATTTTTAGTTAAAAAAATTTTTTTAGGGAATGTTATGAGGAACTATATTTTTTATTATTGTTATGTTTATATATCGCACCTCTGCTCAAGTAGTGTCGTAAGTCAAAAAAACCAAACTGTCTAGAAAAAGGCGTTTGAAATTTATTCTAACATTTTTTTCCACTTTTCGGGTTATAATTAAAAAACTAATGAAAATAGCGCAATAAGTTTTTTATTAAGATACAACGGTTTTTGAAGCACTACAAAATGATGCATAAGGTATCTAAAAATAGAAAGAAAAAAAAAAAAATTTTGTGACACTTTATGGATAAAAAAGACAATAATTTACGAAATATTGTTTGATTAAAGTGGTTCAAAAATGTTTTCTTGTTAAGAAATACAATGGAAACCTTAACTTGTGCCTCTCATTAACTCAGCAATATCTGATATTTTTATAAATATACTCTTATACAGTATAACTTTTATCATGTTTTCCTCATTGATCTTCTTTCATAAAACGCCCATTACATTTCTCTGTTACAGTTCTTATCGTTCTGTCATTAATATTCAGTGTATTTTTAAACATAGTTTTGCAGATCCTTTTCAATGAACCTTCAACCTCGAAATAAAAAGCATAATTGTTTGTTCGAGGTTTTTGTGCTTTGACATACCAGTACCTAACTTCTATAGGTCTTAAATGTTTATGTATAAATTGCCTCTATTTCTCTAAATCTTGCAAAGCCCAGTAAAAATCAAACAATTGCGTCCTTTTTTCATTGGTAAGAAAATAACTGCATTTCAGTCTACAACTTTCGCCACAACCTTCTTTAATTACTATTTTAGGAATATTTCGTCCAGATTTTGTTTTATAAGGCAATCCTGAGTTTTGTAGAATTTTAGTCAAATTTTGCTTCCATTGTCCTTCTGCACTCCGTTTCTTACGTGAAGTCGGCATTTCTTCAGTCATTTCATTTTGTTCCTGGGAGTGATTCCTTTCTATATTAGATTCTTGTGATGTTGATGGGCAATCTTAGTGAAAGTTTTCAGTTGGCTTTGCCCTAGGTGACAAAGATGACAAGCTGGATGAGGATGTATTTGAACTGGACAAGGATGAACTTGAACAGGACGATGAAGAACTCGAAGTACTCTATGATGATGATGATCGGCGGTGAGGAACGACGTCTTTTTTCTTACTCTTTTTACGAGCCGTGTCATAATTTGGATCTTCAACTGAATCATCTGTTGCTTCACCCCCAGTTAAGTCGTCTTGCATACGTTCTTCGTTTTCATTATGACATTCTACAGGAAAATTAGAAACATTTTTGGAAGTTTCATTTAAACAAACATTTTCTTTGCTTATGCCGTCATTCATTGCTTCTAATTTTTTTTTGAGTATCCTTTGATATAGGTGTTGATTCATCTACTTCTCAATTATGCTGCGTATTCGGCTCCAGTCACAGAGACAATATTTTGCTTCATCTGGAAATTGTATGTATTTGTAGATACAACCATCCATGGACAATAAGAACAATAATTTAATATAAAAAGTATAGATAACGACTTCATTTATACTAGATACATAAACAATATTAAAATCCGTTTTAACATTAATGTCGTAATAATAAATGTCGAAACAGTGCGGTTTATCAAAATAAAATTTTTTAATGTAAAATAACCTTAATCCCATGTACTGTCTTAACTTAACACGGATCAGTTTTATTGTGAAAAATATGTGACGTGTTTGACTTACCTTGATCACATAAACAGTTATGTCGATACAGTTTACCTTTATTGAATAAATGCACAGCTTGTTTTCAATCGACTCACCACATATATTGACATAAACCGACAAACAACACTTTATACAATATCAGATAGACAACCACCTCGCACTTGCTGTGACGTGACACTGTATATGTTTGGCATGACATAACTTTCGTTTAACATTATAATGACACTAGTGCCATCTAGGGTTAAATAATTTAACTCTGTACATGATACTAAGGTAAGATTTTTAAGTTTTTTGAAACAAATAGTACATTAAAAGAGTTTTTTTTTTTTTTTTAGTTGTGACACTATTTGAGCGGAAGTGTGATATTTGACTCGTAATTTTATTAATATTGTTATTTTTTAATATATACCAGCTAAATAATCAAAGATGTCATTTTATTTAGGCATTAAGAATGTTATAATTTTATTTGGTATAATTATCAAGCTGTTAACACAAACCCCCAATTTGTTTAATATTAATTTTTATTTTTGTGATTTAAAAAAAAAGTATTTTTGTTTATTAATATTATATAATAACATATGTTTTATACTTACCTAGTAGATGTTTATTTATAATATTTTTTTATCAATATTAACAATCAAATTTAAATTATAACAATTTTTCTTATGATAATAACTCTACTGGCCTCCTGTACTGAAATTAGTTTTATCATAATAATATCACGTAATAAGTTAAGTTTAGGGTTAGCTTTACAGTTGAAGGGGTTAAATAAATTTTATTTACCGTGATATTAATGAATTTATGTATTTTCAATGTGATAAAGAAAAAAATATCTATATCTACACTTCTTACATGGCTTAAAGGGTAAATGGCCATGAAACGAAGGAGTTTGCAGTTCTTCGTCTTTTATGTATTATATATTGAGAGTGTTATTAAATTAAAATTATTTTATTCATAATGTTAAGAAGAAGAAGAAAAACTAAATGAATTCATTTGTCCCTTTTTTTAATTGATCACAGTATTTATGATCACACGAAATTGTTCAAATTATGATCTTCGCAAATATTAATTTATTTTATAGTTTATTGTTTTTATTAATTTAAGCCTAGTTTCAAAAAAGTGTAATCACACAGTAGTTTAATTGTTTATAAAACATACTTATCGGGTGTTAACATAAAATGTGTCCGTTTTTTACCAAATGACGATAACAAAATGAAAATTACAACAAATTAGTCAATAATATATTCTCCTTCATTATTTACAGCAAATTAGTCAACAATTCATAGGATTTTCACTGCACACTGGGCTAAAATATCGTGACCAGCTTGGGCAGCTTTATTCCCTCGATTGAATGCAAACAGAACGAGGTGTCGAAAACATTCACTTTCGTCTACTTGATATTCCATTTTGAAAACTTGTAATCAAATAAAATTACATATGTAATGTAAAGGCAAACCCAATATCTTGTAGGGCAGAAAATTTTCTCACAAGTGACCTTTACCATTTTGTCTTACTTTTAGTGCCCATTTTTAAATTTGGAAAAAAAAGACAACTTATCGAGGCTTTATCCACAGAATGCATAAAGTCATTAAAACAAGTTTCTAGATAATCGCATTTAAAACTTTTGTATTCTTTATGCCCACTATTTCTCCCTCAATTTTCTTTTAATTTTTTTAAAGCTTTGAAAGAGTAATCTTTATTCTAGACATAGCATAAAATTTGAAATAAACATCTTGCATCTATATTTAAAAATATTTGAAATACAGTCGAACTTGGTTATAACAATCACGGAAATAGCGAGATCTCGGATATAATGAGGAAACATTAGTTGTCATTTTAGTTTGTGGTTTTCTCCCCACATTTATTCACTTTTATAACGAGCTTTTTCTCGGACATACCGAACAAAATATTGTTAACAGTTGAGCAAAAACTATTCGATTGTTTAAACACATCATTTTCGAAATAAGAACCTAAGTAATTAAATCCAAATGGGGACTAACTTATTACCGATGCCACTGGGCATTGGGAACGGTTTACGTTTATCATACTATGTAAGTGTCTAAGTACCCAAATGTTGTTTTCACCGACAGCTTTGACAAAGTATCACACATATGGTTGAAATTGCGTGTAAAAAATCCAAGTTTTGTGAACTTAGTAAGCACAGGCTGGGCACCTCATCACGATTTACAACTTCTTTTGTAGTTTATGAATGACATCCTTGTTTTGGGAGTTTTTACAATTACAAGTGGGTGATGTCAAATAAATCAAAACCTTTCCCTTGAATTGTAAACATGACTACTAACAGAACTGTTTCAATTTGCGAAAAAGTGGCAATTATTTGTAAAATAAAACTGGGCTTGAAATATGTTGAAGCGTGGAAAAAGTTTTTTCTATCCTTATCACATTGTGAACAAATAAATAGGAATGTTTATCTTCAAAATTTGAAATTTAAAAAAATGGTATGTTTGTAAGCATTTATCATAATTTTTAATAGTGACAATATGCAATAGCTATTGGATTCAAAAAAACATTTCTCTGGTATAACGAGTAATGCTTGTAACGAGCAAATTCAGTCGGCCCCGTCTTCCTCGTAATAACCAAGTTCGACTGTATATAAAGACTGTTGACTTAATGAATTCTGTCAGTATAGCCTCCTTATGTTAACACCTAATATGATATTTTCAATGTGTTATTTTTTCTGATCTATATATCATGCATTTAATATTTATACGAGTGCACTTGGTGACGTTTTATAAATAAATTAACACTGTATTTAGTTGTATGTAATACATTTTACGTTATGGCCATATTGACATTGACTCCTGGATTTTCTGTGAAGATGTTTTTATGTTCACAGTCCACTTGATCTTCTTAAAGCTGACGTAAGGCCATAATGAAATATTTTCTATCAATGTTACAGTATCTTTCTGTCTATTGGGAGGTGTGCAATCATTTTCATACAGATAGTAAATACATCTTGCTCGATATTTTTCATGAAAAAAACACCTGTCCACCTTTTCAGTGTCTATTATTGTTTGAAAAATAGTTTTCACCGATTTTTTTACCATGTAAATGGAGTAATTTTCAATTAAGTTCTAAACCATTGATAGTTATTTAGCTGTAATGGCTACTTTTTCAACAAGTTAAAAGTGAAAAATGTAACATATGGAAAAGCGTGATTTATTGTGTTAAGTTTAAGTACAGTATGTACTTATTTAAAGAAAAAATATCCATACAAATTATTAATTCGTGAAATAATGTAGGAAAATTTAGGTCAAGTGATCTTCCATGGACAAGAAAAAGATTTTCATGTGTTTAAGATACCTAAATGATTAAGGTTTTTAAGTCTGCAAAAAAATATCTTTTAAATCAAAAGCATTACAATTTAATGATACGAATCACAACTAATAAACACAGTCAAAGTCTTCCAAAATATCAGGATTTTGTTTTTTAGGCTAAATTGATTTTTAGGTCATTTTAATTTATGCCTTTGGATAATAAAGAGACATAAGTACCAAATATTTGTAGATATTTGAATTCTTATCACCACCTTAGAGTACATTTGAGTTTTTTTCTGTCAATTTTCCTGCCCGTGGAAGATAATATCATATTATGTATTCTTGAGTTGTGATAGTTTTGTTCTCATACAAAATCTGAACCAGGGTTAGTGCAAATTTTTTATTACTAAAGTTGAAATCTCGATTAATTTAGGTGAAATGATTTCACTCATTGATGGCTAAATATATATTACATTTTGTATACCCAATTATTTTTGGCCAGATTTTATCAGCGTTGTACAAACTTTTCAACAAAGTTAAAGTTTGAAAATGATCACTCAAATCAGCTTATGAGAGGTTAAAAGCACTGGACTTTATAATCCGTTCCCTTAATATTCATCTCTTCATCTAGAACCTTATAATTTTATACCCATACAAAACGAAATTCCTAATGTCTCAAGAAATTTAAAAAAACTGACTGATGTTAAATGTTTTAAGTAATAATATTTTTTATTAATCAGTACAGTTTAGTCTGTATAATCCGAATAATTAAAAAATCTGAGCCTGTTCGGTTTATCAAATTTTCAGATTACTCGAATCTTTATGGAATAAAATGAAACTTTCTGCGTATTGTTAATTTGCAATAAAGTTTTTTTTTATTTAATAGTAATATACGCGTGTTATAAGGCATAGTAAGTATATTATATTTGTTAATTATGTATTTGATATAGTAAAATCTGTTTGTTTTTTGTAACAAGTGCCTTCTGCCTGATTCACTTGATTACGCAATCGGTGTAAAACTATAATCTGATGGGGTTCCACATTGTTTTAGACTGCCCTCTTCAAAAAATGATTAATCTTGAAATGGCAACTTTATGTTCTTCTTCTGTAATGCTCTCATTTTAATTCAATGGATTCTCAACTTCATAATCAGTCCATTATCTCGGTACTTTTCTCCATATTCTTTCTGGTAACCCATGCTTGAACTTCCAGATCATTTATATCATCTACCAAATTTAGTGTTCGTAATTGATGATAAATAATATTCGTCTTTATATTTGTAATCGGAATCCACATCTATTTCCTACATGAACTCACCCTGTGTTGGTCAAACTTTCTGCCGCGATATTGATTTTCTTGAGAATTGATAAAATATAATGCTATCTTCTTCACCAACAAAAAAAAATTTCACCGTCTGAATAACATTTTGATTCACGGGCTGCATGATTGGAGTATAGTTTGGAGGAAAAACAACCGCTATTTGTTCATCATCATATCACAATAAAGCTTTTGGAGGCAGCTTTAGTTCTTTTATTCCCTCGCCCTTCACCCGATGCTATGGTTCGGATTACTGAAAGTTCAGCTTATATTGAGTTCGGATTACAAAGACTATACTGTATTTAGTTTTAATGTACTTAATGTAAGAATTACGTAGTATGTATTGTATTATATTTATAATGTAAGCGCTAAATGTATTATATAGTAAAATAATGTATTAAAAATACATATTACACTGTAGGTACTACGATGAATTTCAATGTTGGATGTTTTAGTATGCTTGAGAAAGATTGCAACGGATCGCCTATCTGTTGTCAGTAATAATTAGAGGGTTTTAGAAATATACTCGGCAATCTTCAGAAACTCATAAATCTTTATTTGGTGGTGGAAAAGTATAGCCGTAATTTTTCAATTGACAAAAAGATAGTAAATTATGTAGCCAAATCAACAATAAAATATCATATAATTATTTCTTTTGTTGATCATATCAGTTGATGAAAGAAACCTGTGACGAATAACATAAATGTTAAATATTTTTTATTTACTATTAAAATGAAGTTTTTCACTCATTTATTTGTTTGCCAACGACAGTAACATTCTCAACTTTACTATTACCTAAGTCTGATTCAATATAGTTTCTTTTGGCACTTGTACTCGGTAAATAAGGAATAATTGATTGTCTTCTGTATCTAGTATACAGTATCTAGATGTTTTATTAGACACCAAATAATTGCCTTTCACTTTGCACATATTACTAATAAATCCGTTAAACTGGTAAAATTTACCTTTCCAATGTAAGGATTGCATAAAGATTGCTCCAGTTATTTATTGTCTATGTTTACATTCCTTTGTTTATAGGTATATAGGTATTGAATGATACTCCAGATCTACATAATATATATGTCGCAGCCGGATCGTCATTTTAGGCAAATTAAGAAACAGCTTCGTTTTGTAAAACGGCTGAATGAAGATTAGCCATTTTGCATTTTGGTTGACCGAAACATCAGTCATAATGTTTTGGCTGAATGCAAATTGCAAATTTTAGTAGTTTGATGTGTTATTTTTTTTTTTTTTACGATTTTTGTATTTATTTTGTTATGTGAAGTTAGCTTATGTTAGGATATGTTGGATTAGGTTGGCGTGAAGTTAGGTTAGGTTAGGATAGGTTGGATTAAGTTATGTAGTAAAATATTTTTTTTGTTATTATTAAATTTAACCCAGCCTATGGTTACTCTCTACCTAATCTCACATAGCAAAATAAATTTCAAAATAAAACAATTACTATTGTTTTATTAAAATAAGCAGGAAATACAACAAACCTAACCTACCTGTATTAATTATTAATACCTGAATAAACGAGTTTTCTTTTTAAAAAAAGAAAGTAATATTTATATTTTGGTCACCCTAACTCTTTCTCTAAAGTATATGAAAATCTTTGCTAATTTACAAAGCAGCTAAACATGGCTTGTCAAATTAGAAAATACCAAGGGTTGACAATATGGCTAATCGTTGATCAGCCATTTTGTAATTTAGCCAGGTAATATGTAATTCACTTAAATTGACTATCTAGCTGTGACATATACATAATATTTGGTTTTTTTTACTTTAAGTGTTTTAATTGTGGTATTTATGAATTTCTTTTAAAAGATGCAAAATGATCATAAATAAACTTAATTTATACAGCATTTATCGCTGTCTGTAATGCATGCTGTCTGTTACTATATTATTTATTTCATTTGTGTACCTACTGCAATACAACTGTTCATTTTGTAAATTATTGTATAAAAAAATAAAAAAACTCCATAATATTTTTTTGTTTCAATTGTACAACATCTAAGATCTTATCGTCTGTCTAAAATGCTCTATATACCTTATATTTCATAATTTTTACATAATATTACATATCAACTCTTGCGTTTTTACTTTGATTTTTATACTCGTATAGTGCCTTGTATGTATGTGTATATACTATTTATGTAAACCATGTAAAATCCCGAAGGGCGTTTATAAATTAAAAAAAATATGCATATAACAAAAACCTTGTCACTAAAGAATTAAGAGTAGTCCAGAAGGAGCGTAGAATCATATTTAAATACATCGGACTGTGTCAAAAAACGCCCTACTTTGTCCCACTTTTGCCGCGCGCATGCTTGAAGTCGCCGCGTAATGTTGCCTGATCGCGAAAAATATAATCATTACACAAAAGTGAAATATTATCAAAGAAAAGCAATTTGTTAATTTATCTAAAATTTTATTGTACACACGGAAACATTGATTGACACAACAGAGTAGATAAGTAAAGGGTCATTTAATAAGAGCAATTTAATTCGTGAACTTTGAAGTAAAAATATACAACAAATTTCATTTTACATAAAACTAATATTTTTATGTCATGTTAAAAAATATTTGATGTTTTAAAGATAATGTCGATCAAATGTCCTCCACGGCGTTGTTTAATCCGAGAGGTCCAATTTTCGTTAGTACTCTTATTAGATGAGCAAAGTAGCATAAAAGTTTGGACTACCCTGGCAACACTAACAAAATGGCCATTTATTTTCTTTGACAAATTTTCTTTGACAGATGGAAAAAGAATAAAAAAATTGAGCAATGCATTTGCTACTTACACATGCATTTGCTATTTTCACGTGAAATGTGATCCCAGCAGCATTTCTACACTTTAAAACGACACAACACGGCATAGTTAAATTAAAATTGGGAGTTGCGTACTGAGTGACTTCTACAAAGAAACTATGGGTCAAAACGTAAAACTACTCCCGTAAGAGTAGTTTAGTCTCCTTCTGTTTGATGCGCGTATGCGGTTTCTGGCTATTTTTAATTCTATGCTTGTCACATACAAAGCCATAACATGTATTACCAAAACATAATTTGTATAAAATTATTTTGAAATATTGAAAAAAAAAATCAAATTCAGAAATATCTGCAACAAAATCAAATAATATAAAATGTATTACCAAAACATAATTTGTATAAAATTATTTTGAAATATTGAAAAAAAAAATCAAATTCAGAAATATCTGCAACAAAATCAAATAATATAAATATTAGATCCGTATAGATGGATGCCTGGGAGTTTTGTACCATTGTTATCTGCTGTAATTCTATATCCTGTTGCGCAAAAAGAAAATCTTTAATAAAAATTAACTTACATTATTAATTTTGTTTTCAATATCTTGGTGTATATGCATATATACGGTTTTTCAGGGCCAGACCGCGAAACTTCAGAGCATTCCTCATGGTGAACTGTTGAAAAAATCTTAATAAAACTTTTACAAAAACTCTTTTTTTTTATTATCTCAAAATGCTAAAAATCTTTAATTTCTCGGACTAGCATTCCTTCCACAAAAATTGCATTGATGTTACCCTCAACGACAGCCGGCCGCCCGGCCGCCCGGCCATGCTACCCCGCACCATCAGACTGACTGAGTGGCCTGAGTGCCTCATGGTGGCCGTGGTACGCACCACCGAAAAATCATCTTCAAGTCGGCGGCGAACAAACTTCACCCCATCACAGCTAAAGATGATAATTTTGGTCTCGTCATACTAAATAACTTTTCCCTAATCTTCTTTCGTCCACTCCTTGTGTATCGGAATCTAATCGATGCGTCTCTGCACCTATTTCTGCTCAGATTTAGCTTTTTACTTGAGGTTTTTTTTAGAATAGGTTTGTCTTAAGGGTCGGAACTCTTGCGGCCGGTTTTTAATTTAGGTATTTGACACTACACATACAGTGGTCGGCGGCCTAGCCTACCCTGATAGCTTCAGGGTACTGCACGGCACGATACACGAACAAACACTAATACGTAATACGTCAAAGAATTATTATGTATAATATAATTAGTGTTATCTTTTTATTTTTACTAAAATTTATATCTGAGTTTTATTTGGAATCCAAGATGGCAGATGTGACTTTTTTGATAAAATGAAGATGAGTTTCATTTTACGGGTTTTTAGGTGTGCGTAATTCAAATTTCACATTTTTAGGGTTCGGTTACTAAAACGGAACCCTTTTAATTTCGTTATGTCCTTTAGTTCGTTTGTATGTCACAGGCTAAATAATAAATTATAATTCAACTATATTTTCATCGATTTCAAAAAAAATTCACCGGCAGATAGATGTAAATAGTGTAGTGAAATTATGAAAAAAAAAATGCGGGACGATATATACATAAAACTGAGGAATGTCAATTTTTCGCGCACCCTATCGTGTGGGGTACCGACAGACAGATAGTTAAAAATAAAATAGAGGTTTTTTTCTAAATATTCATATGAATATTTCGGTGAAGGTTGGCACTTGGGAAGAAAAAAAGGATTGGAAGAAAAAGAGGCCATTCCTTGAAACACGGTTAAAATTACAAAACAAACCAGTCAACCTAATGGAAATAAGCAATAAAGATATTGGTGCAATAAATCACCATCAAAATATTATAATTTACATTCCTCATTACATATCACCTACTACATCAATAATGTTAGACATATTTTTTATGGTTCTAAGCACGTTCTAAGAATGATTGGTACGGGATTTCTGTAGCAAATTAAATTTCCAGTGCCCATGGATTAAGTTTTGAGGAGGCCATCATAATGGATGGGCATTTCCGAGGTTGATAATTACACTATTCATTATGTGGTACATTTTCTGGAATATACAAAGTTACCACTTTTCAAAAAATAATTTGATTACTACGATAATTGTTGGAATTTAAAATATTACACAGAAGTATACATCATATAACTGGGTGGTGAATGAGAAAAAAGGTTTGGGATTTTAAAAACATTAATTTAAATATGTGTAATGGTTTAGTCATTTCTAAATTGAAATAAAACAAAAAAAAAACGGTTCATTGAACCTTTACATAATAACAATAATACATTACATCGAAAAATAACTTTTTTCTATGACAAAAACATAAAAAAGTATCAATAAAATCACTTTTAACAAATAATACAAATATTTACCCGAATAAAAAATTGTACATTGACAAAAAATAGTAAAGTTATAAAGAAAAGAAAAAAACATGGCTTAAAAAAAAAAGCTTTTGACAAGGTCTGTCATAAATTACTATTAGCTAAATTATGTAAAATGGGTTTTGGAGGTAAATTTCTAAACTGGTTAACTAGTTACTTGAACGATAGGCAATTAATTGTTAAAGTAAGGTGTTTTTCCTCTTATTCTTTTAAGGCTACCAGTGGTGTACCTCAAGGTTCTCATTTGGGTCCGGTGCTGTTTTTACTTTTTATCAACGATATTACAATTTTTTTTAATGACGTCATGTTTTTACTTTTTGCGGATGACCTTAAAATATAATAATATGGGTGATAAAGACCTTTATAGATTGCCTTTCCGTTCAACAGAACCTCGATTCTCTAGATGAGTGGTGTAAAGAAAATAAAATGTTAATAAAATGAAAATAAAATAAGAGTTGAGGAAATGTGGATGTTCAAACATGGGCAGAATGGTGAATGTTACACAGTGTGTAAAGTGGCCACTTAAACCAGCCAATGACAGGTCATGAGCCCTGTAAATGCCTAGACTTCCAAATTTCTTCACGAAAACACTTTCCCTCTCTGTTGAAATAAATTTAAAAATAAAATGTACTTAAACACAAAAAAATGTCAGATCATTCGTTTTCATCGAATAAAAAAACCGCTCATTTTTTGTTACAGTATATATGTCAATCTTTTTACAGTATCAGTGATAAAGGATCTCGGGGTATTTTTTGATGAAAAATTGTTTTTTGTATATCATATCAATGAAATTTCAAGCAAGGCATTAAAAATGTTGGGCTTTATTTTGAGAAACACAAAAAATTTCAAGTCCATGCGATCATTGAAAATATTATACTGTTCTCTTGTAAGAAGTAATTTAGATTTTAATTCATCAATATGGTCACCCTGCTATAATGTTCATGTTTATAATATAGAAAACATTCAACATAAATTTCTACGATATATAAACTACAAACCAAACATTCCAATACAAAATGTGAATTATGACTATTTATTTACACTGCTTAACCTAACAACACTTTCTGAAAGAAGAACTATTAATGATCTCATAGTACTGTATAAAATTGTAAACTCTCTTTTAGACGCACCAAAAATACTTGAATCGATTAATTTTAGAGTACCTACTGTCAACACTAGGAGTACTTTATTGTTTCATTGCTCCAGTACTTCTTCCAACCAACAAAACAATTCATTGATACCGAGACTGCATAGGTTAGGTAACACTTATGGAACGGCTGCAGACATTCTGTCCAATTCTTTACTATCTTATAAGTCTACAATATCAAGTTTATTTGTAGCTGCTCGTCAAACTATTATTGACAATTCAATTCCATAAATTAAAAAAATACTTTCTTGTTTATTTTTATTACCTTATACTGGTTTTTTATTTTTTACTATTATATCAAATTGCATTGTAGTATTGGCAAATACGCATTTCATAGATACATGTTTTTATTTCTTATTTTTTCGTGATAATATATGCTTGCTTGTTTATTAATTTAACTTAAAAATGTCTTTCTTGCTTACCGTAACACTTTATTTATTGTTTGCTTTACAGAATTTATTTCATAAGCTTATATCTTTGCATTTTTTGTTTATATGCTTACTGTTTTTTCTTTCGTACCTTTGTTATTATTGTTTTTTTTTTTACTTTGTAAAACTTTTTATTATATCCTTTTCAACTAATTTCACATATTTTTTCTGTATATTCTGTGTTTATTATTTAGTGTGTTAGCATGTATTTCATTATTATTTTTTGTAAATGCCTTTTGGGCGTTAATGAACAAAATAAATAAATAAAAAGAAAGCTTAAAAATTAAACTGGTGAAAAAGAAAAATTAAATAATGACTTATTTATTTGACAATTGTAGTCTGTATTACCTTACGGGCTGTCTAACCCGTCGAGTGATGAATACTGTAAATATAACTTAAAAGTGAACGATTATAAAGCAGATAGCTGCTCAACTGCTCAACAGTAGGTATGTACAGAAAAATAGATCCATATTATCCGCAGAAGCTGTATTCGTCTTCTGGGTGTGTAAAACGCTGCTTGGAATCTCGCTCTAGTATCATTATTGGAAACATACAAACTGATCTTTTTCAGTATATTTGGATTATATATACTTCCGAAAATCAGCTTGTAAAAATGTTTCCCGAGGAAAATTTCACGACGAGATTCGAGGGTGTTGTATAGGGCATAAAGGTATTTTGAAAAGACTTAGAAAGAAATCAGTACGAGTAGATTATAAGTAATAAATATATGAAAGTCAAAAAATTAAAATGTAAATGAGAATGTAAAAATCAAAATGTTAAAGACATTTTAAGAAACAATAGAGTTATTTTATTTTATCTTCATTGTAAAATATTATTCAATGCTTAAGTGGTTTTATATCACGATGTAGTATGTTTGTAAATATCATTCTTCTTCTTCTTCTTGTGCCTTATCTGATGTCCCCGACGTTGGCGATCACTTTTAAAAAAGCCACTCTGTCTTGTGCTGCCCGGAACAACTCCGCGCACCTCGTTCCGGTCCGGTCTCTAATGTTGCGCAGCCAAGGCGTTTACCAACTGCCAGATCCACGTTGTCCCTCAATCTCGTCCATTAGTATAAGTTGTAGGATATCATACTACGTCTCTATGCAGGATGTGATCCAGATAGGGAATAAAATAAGTAGGAAACAATTGTCTTATTTAGCTATAAGCTCACCTGGAAAGGACGTTCATCTTCATTTTTTCAAAAAAGGCGAGTCAGCCATCTTGGATTTCAAAATAAACATCAGATTTAAAATTAAAACGCCCTTATACACCTGAAAAAGACACCCATCTTTATTTTCTCAAAAAAGTTGAGCCAGCCATCTTGGATTTTAAAATAAATATCAGATTTAAAACAAGAACCCCTTCAAAATGACGCTTATTTTTATTTAACCAAAAAAGTCGCGTCCACCAATCTAGAATAAAAAAAAGTAAATTTTGAAATTACATAAAACCCCGTCATAGTTTTTGCATACAATTATTATAATGTAAATAATACTTACTTTTGTGTCACCAATGGTATGTTACCACTGCGACGGTTTTCTATGTATATGATTACAGATCATGAAATTTTCCAAGTAAAAAAACGCGACCTTACGTCTTCAAAGTCAACTCGTAACTTCTGATTCTTATAGTTCTACATTATCTCCTTATCTCTGACTGATTCAAAATTTAATTCGCTGAGGTAACTTGGGCAACGAATAAACTAATTTTCTTACCATAGTAATTTGTATGAGAAAATATTGTAAAAAAAACAACGAATGTTTGATAACGCATTACAAAAAAAAAAAACACAAGTTATTTCGGAAAACTGTTAACTTTATCGTATTTTCTGATGTTTTGTTATTGTTTTGAAATATCATTGTTATGCCTTTAATTAAATCACAATATTCGATAGGCGGAAATGCTATTGAAGTGTTATCCGAAAATTCCAGAATTTTTTCTCACGTAATTAAAGGATTTAACAGGAATTGATTTTCATAAGATACTTTATTTTATGGAGTAGTGAGGAGTATTTATTTTGTTAAGAAATATAAATATTTACTATCATTTAAAGTGGGAATGCTAAACCCTGTTTGGCCTGATTTAGATGTTCCGACCCTTAAACTTGTAATCCAGGTGTTTTGGTGATGTTGTCGAATTATTTTGTAGATCTCCGATAATATTGCATGGCCTAGCGACGAATTCTGCGCACATCTGGTTTCGTTCCTTACTTTTTTCAGCTCTTTCAGCTGATTTCACCGATACGGTGTTTCCTTACACCTGACTTTGTTGCTCCTCGCTCAAAATCTTCGCAATTTCCTCATCGGTGTACGCTTTTTCACAATGAGCAGCGGTTTTCCCTCTCATCCCAGGTGACCAATCAACACCTTTCGAGGTAGGTATTCGGAGTCATTTGAGTTGTTTCACAATTTTATTTACCTTCCCTTATTAAAACACAATACCTGACTAAAATAATAATTAAACCGTGTATAAAGATCGCCAATATCTTCCCGATTGATTATTAGAACGAACATATACGTCCGGTTATTGACTGATTTAATCATTAAGCTTTTCGTCTTGGTAGGAAGAAAAATGTCAACCCGAAAATAGAGTTTTTTGTTCAACACGTAGTTTGTAATTTTTAACAATAAATTTCAAGACCTTTACAAAACAAATTATATGAAAATATTATCTACAAACACTGTAGGTTACAATCAGCGATGCCAATGCTAATTTCCCAAATTCATCAAAAATCTAGATCAAATTAGCCGAATGGGGAGAAAACAAAGTCCCGATTCCCCACAGATTCCCCACGTAATTATCTCAAGAAAGAAAAAATAATTTGATAAAATATGTAAATAATAACATGAAATAAAAGCTGGATAGAATCGTGAGTGTAGCGAGGGTCCACCACCGGTAGCTTTGCCATTGATGCACATATAATATTACAATATTATTCAATTTAAACAAAATACACTTAAGGTCTAATCATTCTCGATATTTCGAGGGGACGTTTGTGGGCTCTTAAGAAGAATTTAAACAAATTTTGTTGATAACCTACCTTAGGATTATCTTGCGGTTTTTTATCAACAACTTTTATATTTTTTTGCACAAAACCTTTATTATTTTGAAATATAATAAAACAAAACGCAAGCAGTCGTTTGTACTTGTACCTTATGTGCTCATTCGACTGTCATTGTTTTAATTTTCCGTTAAAAAGGGAATCCCCGAATTACTATTTGAAGTTGATATTGTGTTGCTATAAAAAAATATCGGTTTCATTCATAATAATATTAATGTTTTAATCACTTACCATCAAACTATCGATGTGTTAGCTAAAGATAAATTAATAAATCGTAAATTGTTAAAATCTCCGCATTTTCGCGCATAATACCAAACTCCACAAAATCCCCAATCGAGTTGAGATTCCCCGCAGTTTGGGGAATTTCCCACTAATTGGCAACCGCGGTAACAATACAAAATTATGTGAATTTGGCCTAGAAGGGTGTACGTGTACATTTTCTACACAAATATCAAATAAACCTAATTTGTATTAAAAGTGAAAATAATTAATTCAACTACTGTATGTATTATATTTAATAAACCTACACTCAAATTATGTAGGCTTACAAGTATTCATTGCCATTTGTATTCCGTTTGTATTTTTTTTTTATTGAATGTATCATTCAGAATTGGGATTTTGATTTTTTTTTATATAAGTATGTAATGCAAATCAAATCGGTCTGATTTATGTGCAATTTCATTATTTCTAAAATTTACTTAACGCGTTTTTCATATAACGCGGTACGAATAATCTGATTAGTATAATTCCGAGTTTCTTACAACGCGGTTTCCGTATAACGCGGTGCGAATTAATCACGTTATAGGAGGGTTGACTGTAGTAGGTATCGGATCGAATAATATTTTTAATTAGCAATGTTTTGAGTCTGTTAAATGTTTGTAGATATGCTGGATTTCATTTCCTAAGGAGTTATTGAGATCTTAATTTATTACAACAGAGAGGGAAGATATTTTTAAGAGAGAAATATGAAAGTCTAGGCATTTACAGGGCTTATGACTTGTCACTGGCTGGTTTGAGTTGCCGCTCTACACACTGTGTAACATTCACATCCAATCCAAATTTCCTCAACTCTTCCATCTTTTGTGAAGTTAAAGAGCTGAAACCTTTATTGATGTGGGTGAGATTCATCTGTCACAAATTTTTCACCCACTTGGCAATGCCTGAAAACACTTTTTCAATTTGAATACTTCTTAAATCAGTTAGTTTAATCAACAATATTTTTAGTATGTCGAAATGTTTGCGGACTGGCTGGATTTCCGCCCTAGAGAGTTATTAAGTTTAATCAACGCTGTTTTGAGTATGTCACACTGATGCTACAATGTCAAATTAAGTAAAAACTGTTTAAAAATCATATAAAACGAATACGGTTCGGTCAATTCAACCTAATTAAGTGTTTTTGGTAATTGGTTGAGCCGATATTTTGTTTCGATGTATTTTAGCAAGAAAAATCATATGTAAGTAGATACTGGCAAAATTTTGTTTTGTGAAATTGCAAAGTCTGACGGGGCATTTTTGGTTTGTCTACACTGTTTGTCCCGCGCGATACCCTCTTCACTTTTTCGACTTTTTCTGTTCGCGCGCTTTTTGAATTGTAAAAAGTACTGTCTGCTATTTCGGTTTAAGTTTTAACTTTGCCTTAACTCGCACAACGCCGCAAATTTATCATCGATCCATCGCCGTTCATCATCCGCCGTCTCCAGACGAAATTGTGTGCCTGCAGTGTTCCTGATCAGCAATGTCCCTGACAGCGTGAGCTGATCGCCGACAAGGAAGAGGACTCAACACCGGGTTGGTCAGTGTTATTACATATCTAGTCTAATAACGAAATTCTCCAAGCCACTGCAGAGTGGATCCAATCACCGTTGTCCAAGCGATGGCGCGATATATTAAGACCACCATAAGTGCTGCAATATAAAATTTTATTTTATGTTCATATTTATGTTTATTGTTATATTTTTGTTTATATTTATATTTATGTTCATGTTTATATGTTTATATGGTAGAATTGGCTCTGCACTTTATAGCCATTTTACTGGAATAAAAATTTAATAAAAATAATAATAATAATAATATCGAGTTTCTCTGGTCTGAGTACATTTCTAATAGATTGTTGGCTGCATCCACTAGCTCATATTGTCAGTTTGGAGAATTAATTTACTATCCGCTATCATAAATTAATTTTTAAAACGCAAAGGTTCTAAATCAATTTATACGATTCACCAGTAATGCTTAAAGTTGCAATAATGTTCTAAATTAATATCGTCACGTTTGGTTTCACGTTTTAGTATTTATTTTGCGTAAATAAACGTAATTGAAATAAAAGTGCAGTCGTATGTAAAAAATAAAAAAATACTAATGAACACATTTCTACCCCCGCGAGAAGATTCAGAATAGCACTAAGGTTTAAATAGAAGCATAAAAATTAAAGTGTTTTCAGGCGCTGCCTAGTAGGTGGAATAACTCAGGCAGGTTAATCTCACCCGCATCAATAAAGGTTTCAGCTCTTTTCCTTCACAAAAGTCAACAGATGATGAGGAAATGTGAGTGTTTGAATATTACAGTGAGTGTAAAGTGGTCACTAAATCCGGTCAATGACGGGTCATAAGCCTTTTAAATGTCTAGACTTCCATATTTCTTTCTCAAAAATATTTTCCCTCTCTGTAGCGATAATTTAAATATTTTTAATTACTAAACATTTTTAGTAAAGGACTTATTTAAATTGATGATTTATAATATCAAATATTTAATTATATTATTTGGCAGCCGTGGTATGAGAAGTTTTGCATTTTTCATTTAAATAATATGTACTATTTATGTCAGTACAAATTGATTCGATAATAATTTATTAATAAATAAAAACCTTTAAAAACTTTTGAACTTTAACTTTGTATGTGCAGTATTTATTTTATAATATTAAAAATGCATTTAAAACACACTGTTAAAAATGTTGGTCACTCCAAAATTATTTGTATTTTTTATTTTAAAAAACGTATTTGGGTTTTTTTGATTTACATAAATATTTAAATTTTATGGCCATTTTCATTAATTATATTATACTAGCGTACCCGACAGACGTTGTCCTGCTCAAACGTTGGCTTGCCTGCTATTAGCTCGGAAAAAGACTTTTAATTTATAAGTAGGTGTACTTGTTTATGATTGAATTCAGTAAAAATAAATAAATGGGAAGAAGTTATAAGAAATGTAAGGAAAGAATCTGATTAGGATCCATAAAAAGCCAATACTGTTTGTAAACATTCAAAAACAAACTTTTTTAAACACAAAAAAACAATATCCTTATTTTTTTTTGTATTTGCTTTCTCGTCGAATGCAACCCTGGTAGGAAAATGAAAAAAAGTTTTATGCTTTTAACTTTTTTTTATCGATTCGATTGAACATTTTAATATCTACGAACACGCTCAGCGCAAAGATCTATGCTCGCATGCTTCCGCTGTCCTGGAAGGCCGTCGATGACGATCTTTCGGCTTTATTCGGCGGAACTAAGGGACGAAGGATTGACCTGGGAGGAAGTGAAAGTTTTGACTGGCGACAGGGTCTCCTGGAGGCGTCTGGTGATGTCCACATGCTCAATTTAGAAGCGAATGTGGAAAAGAAGAAGAAGATTTTAGTTAATATTAGGACATTCAAATTAATATGTATTTAGATACTAGTTTAAGATTATATAAATAAGCATAAATGAAAATACTGTGTTCTAAATAATGATTAATCATAAAATTAAATAAGTGAAAAATAATAAAAATAAACCACAGAACTCTTCTGTCAGCGTGTAGATAGTTACAGGCCATTTTAAGAAAAGTTATTTGTTATTTTCCTTATAAAACTACCTACTATTTTAAAATGATTTTAATCTTGTATCCGGTTCTTGAGTCAAGAGCAAACTACTAACTGTATTATTTCTTTGAATATTAATATTTCTGCCAAAATGGAGGAACCGCCTATATTGCAAAATGCAGAAGAACATCGAGATAAAAGTAAAATTAATGTCGTGAAATTTGATGATGGTTTTGAAGCCATTGACGTGTTTTTCGGCGTTGGTGGCTTGCAAGGTCTTCATAAAGGCCAGATTTCGTTTAGACAAAGGTAAATTATTTATAATATCCCGATTCTAAAAGTAGAGAAATGTATAAAAAAAACAAATAAAAGGACACAAAATGCCTTCACTTCCCAAGAAGACAGACGTCAACGGTAAGGTTTGTTGATGTATGCTAATATTCCGCAGCGGCTTCTCCTGAATGGGTTTTCTGTGATTTTTAGAATTTAAATAAGAAGCACAACATTTGTGTTTGATTTTTTTTGTGTCTTTGTTTTTTAATTATTTTTTTTGTTTATTTTTATCTATAAATCCTCAACGGCTGACATGTAAACGGCGTCTGTGCTACTAATATTACTTATGCAGATGATATGATATTATTCAATTGCAATATGATATTATTCATGCAATTGTTGCTCAATGCTTGCGAAAAATATGCAAATGACCACAATATATATATATGTATTTTTTTTTTTAGTAAATTTGCATAAAGAGTACATGTTTTTGTAAAATTCCAAACATATCTACTTTTACACATCTAGTAAATGTTATCACTGTAACTCTCCAAAAAAAGAGACTAACTCTTGTGCTTGGAGATTGACTTACACTGTGTTAGTTGTTTATTTATAAGAGTTTACATAATTTTTAATACGAGTACACGAGAAAGAAAAATAAAAACATAGGAAATATAAAGAAAAAACATAAAACAATAATACATTCATACTAATTAAAATTGAATGTTGTTTTTACACGTGTTCAAAAAATTTCTTTAGATTAATTTTTATTTTATTTATTGATATATTATTTTTAATAGTTTTTTGTTCATTGGGATGATTATTATAATTTTTTACACCTTTAAAGACAAATCTATTTTGATCATGACTTGTATGGAATTTAGGAATCTTAATATTATGTTGGTATCTGAGTGACTTATTCATCTCAAATTCTTTTATTTTTTCTGCTTTATAATAATATAATTTATTTTATAAAGAGTGTCTACTGTATGAACCTTAAATATTTTATATAATCCATTTACATAATATATATAATAGGCAATGTTCGTTTGTGTGTCCTCGATAGACTGAGTAACTACTGAACTGATTTAAGTTCGGTTTTCATCAAAATGATGCTTTGCCATGGGTATATTTATAACTCTTAAAATCTTTAATCTGTTTTGTAGAAAAAAAAAGTTAGGAGCGTAAATATTTTATTTATCATTCACCAGGGATGTATTCCAGAAGACTGCAAATACTAAAAAATTGAGTGGACGTTATTTATCGAAAATGTTTGTATTTGGATGTTTAAAAACAACATTCGTTATTTATGGCTCCCAATCAGATGCTTTCCATAAATTCTTTATAATTTCTACCCATTTGTTCCTATATAAGTACAAGAATAACAAAAAATAATAATTGAAATAATTAACATATATAACAAAACTAACAAAATTTGAACCAAAATTGAAATAGGTACTAACAGAAAATAACCCACCAAAAACCTGATAGCGCCTATTTAACATAAAAAGAGAAACTTACAGTAAAACTAGAGTTTGAGACCTTTGCAAAAATAATTCTTTATTTGAAAATGAATTATTTCATGTTTTAGAATTCAATCATAAACAGGTATCTAAGTACCTGCTTACAAATAAAAAGTTACACTATACTTTTTACGTTTATATGTTTATCATTGTCAAGTAAAGCTTTGTAAGTTTACTTAACAGTGGGATAACTTTTTTAAAATTTTCTTTTCTTATTCTTCAAATTTAAATTTATCCTGTTTCTATTTATTTTATTTTTATTTTTGCACATAAATATATATATTTTTATTTTATTTGCAACTTCTAAGTGCCTAACATTTCTTAATTGTTAAATAGCTTTTATTTTGATACCGATAATGTACTTAATCAATAGCTTACACCACTGTGGAAAATTTATATTGACCGTTTTCACAATTATTTTCGTATATTCTTATTTTCTGTGTACAATATATGTAAAAACTGTTGTTTTTTCCCAAATAAAAAAAATTAAAAATATTTTTTAGAGGAAACGCGGTCTGACTTTTTTTTCATACAAACGTAGATATTATCGTATTTTCTCCCTGGATTATGGACTAGAACAGTGTATTCTGTTAAGTTATAATAATTAATTAATATAATAAATAATTGCATATCGAGAATTCAAAACAACAGAACCAAAACTGCAATGTAATGTAACATTTTAATTGTGTTTGATGTTGTTACAGATTACTCTACGCAGTCGGAGTATGTAACATAATGCCCCTCATAGCTGGTGAACTGGTCATCCTCGCACTCTTCTTTGTTAGCGATGACGACAGATTCTTGGAGACGACTGATATGCTACCTTGCTTACTGACGACCACTTTCAGCTTTATCAAGTCTGTGGTTCTGATAAAAAAAAACCCAGAAATCGTCGTCCTGGTAGCGGACCTAAGAGCCATATGGCCAGAGACCATGGACGAAACGACATGTAAAATCATGAATAAGAACATGATTGCTTCAAAGAATTACTGTCTTTTCTACATGAGGTTTACCGTTTTCTTGGCTCTGTTGTATAACTTTTTGCCAATTATTAATATATTTTACAATATCACGTTGACTTACTTAGGGTACGCGTCTTTAAAGTGGAACGATAATATTTCTCAACCGTATCAGGTTTGGTACCCTTACGATTACGGAGCGTCTGTAGCGATTTATATTCCAACTTACATCTCGCAATTTCACAGTGGTAAGTCAAATAATTCCTGATTCCCGTGTTTTGCAGAATAAAGAATACAGATATGTGTGAAAGAACGAGAACCATTGAACAGTTACTTCATTTCTATAATGGTTTACTCGGTTCGTACAGGAAAGTATTTTTAAATTCAATATAAGCTCCTAGATTCTAGTTGGCAAAAGACACGCAAGAGAGAGCGAGCCTGGCGCCATGTACTGGCTGATACCCTACGTATCCCGTATCCTCATCATCTTTCATGGATCGGCGCCATCTCTGTAAGATCCTTAATAATAACTTCTACTATAGTTTCGATGGCTACTCCAAAAATCCTGCAAAAGTAAAAATTCTCGTCGTTTAAAGAATGTGTAGAATGGTTGGCATATTGTATTTGGACAAAGGAGCTTAAAATGTCTCCGGGTATTAACTGAACAAATATTTGGGAAGAAGTGATCTTTTCTAAGCCTAGGTTTTGTTATTGTTAAACGTAGTACTAACAATTTTTGCACCATTACGTGACAACAATAAAAAATCAGTCAGCAACGGTCGCCGTTCACCATAATACCGTCACCATCGGCTCCTTTGAAAAAATAAGGTCCAATCACCATTTCCGACGTAACTGCACACCGCATGGCGACTTATAGAGGGTGCTATGTTGTTTTATGAATTATGCGTGGAATTTCCGTCCCCCAGAACCGAGAATTTTGTTTATTGACGTGGCCGCTGCGATGAAAATGAGCTTCGTCGCTCATGATCAATTCTGATGCAAAATCATCCACTTCCTCGTTGAGTTCCAAAACTTTATGGCTCTATTCTAAACGGGAGCCACTGTCATTTAGTAACAACTGTTGGCCCACCTGAATTTCGTATGGGACCATTTTCAAGTCCAATGTCAAAATGCAGCGCAGGGAACGCCGCGAAATGTGCAATTATTGAGCACTTCTTCTGGATGTTTTGGGCTCCTTTACCACATTTTCACTCCCTGTTTCGATGTTTTCAGCCGAACAGCCGCGCCATTTCAGGGCTTTCTGGGGCTACGGCTGTCCCATGTTGTGCCGCTCTCTTCAAATCGGGTCGCCAGACCCCGAATTGTTTGCGCTGTGGGCACTGCACGATTGGGATGTTTTCGCCGAAATTCACATCACGTTAACACAATTGAGGAATTATTGCGCTCCAACATTATCACAATTATCGCGCGTTCTTGAAGCGTATAGCGATACATTGTTATCCCTTATAAATTTCACACGTATCTTCTTTACGAATGTTAAAAGTAAACCGACATACGACGCCATTTGCAAAAATGTCAGCACTTTCCATAGGGTGATACTTATTTCCCCACTTGTATATAAAAATACAAATACACAGAACTGCATTCTTCATTACGCCTCAGACACCAATTTTTGGCTCTGAAAACTTTGTTACGTCATTTCTAAATAGTAAATTTTTGTTCCCTTTCTTTCCTTTAATTTATAGTTTATGCTGATTCTATTTTAATTTGTGTAATCGTTTTCATTGTTTTAGGCTATAAATAACGTAAATAAAACGACCCTGTAAATTCACTGAGTTTATTGTTTATCTTCTAATTTAAAAGCATTTGCTTGCCATCCATTAAAATGATAATGTTGCTAAATGTTAGATTAAATTTGCAGGGCTTTTTGTTGTATGCTTAGTTACTACTTTCGACTGCTTTTTCTCTCTGGTGGTGTCGCATATTTGCATGCATTTTCAACTTCTTCAGATGCACATAAGGAACTTGGACTCTAACGAAAAAGACTTTGCTGAGAACCTCAAATATGTGGTAGAGCATCACAACCACCTCTATGAGTAAGATACGTAATATATTTAATCATTTTTATCCCATCTGGCCGATTGTCAGGTAACCTTTCACATTATTTGGTACATTCTCATAGGCGACTTCTGTTTATTTTTTATGATGTTTTACTTTAGCAATTTCTTTTATTTTTGCGATCGACCACTTTTTAGTATACCGTTAGAATTTATTTGAAGGTTTATTTTAACTTATAAAAATTGTGGTGATGTGGAAATCACAAACAATTAGCAGAATGGTGAGTGTTATACAGTGTGTGAAGTGACCACTTAAACCAGCGAATGAAAAATCACAAGCCTTATAAGTGCGTCGATTTCCACATCCCAAATAACTAAGTTATTTCTTTTGTCTCTGTTGAGATATTGATCACTTTACGTGAAATCCTAATTGGGTTGAAATTTCACAATTAGTCTACAAATATTTGGGCATACTCAAAACATTGAAGAGTTTTTATGACTATAGAGATATGAATACGCAAGTAGAAAAATTTTTGTGTCTAGGAAGTAAGTTTTCAAGAGATGAAAATGTATAAAAAGCGGTTGAATGTGGGCAAAGACATAGACGAAGGATTTAAACCGGGTTTTTCGATCAGTAAAATAGTTACAAATCAGAAGAAATATTTAAGTTTTGAATAAGTATTACTTTCTTTATACAAAGGGATTCTAGACTCGTTTTCGTGTGATCGACGAATTTTCAAGATTATTTCGGATGACAACGCACCCGCTCACGCCCCGCGGCTTGTTCCCGACTTTTTGACAAAAAAAAGACCTATGATGTCCAACCACTGCATTCACCGGACTTGGCCACCTGCGACTTTTTTGTGTGGAGTAAATAAATAAAAAATATACATTTCCTTGTATTTTATATCAATCAGTGTAAACAGAGATGCACATACATATCGACGATAGAAAGGAAAAAGTTACCAAGCGGCATGTAGCAACTTCACAAAAGAGTCAATTAAAGTTTTTAAAATATTTTTTATTAATGGAAAATCTTGTATTTTTTATTTTTATTGTAATTATCACGGAAAACATACCCAAATTTTACGTTTCGATGAGATTTTAACACTAAAAAAATAATTAGCTCAAAGTACTTGTACGTATCGCTTGGTAACTTTTTCGTTTCCATTGTCGATAAATTTATATATTCATTCTCACATATATAGATTCTATTTTTATATTGACTATACATATAAAACAAACCATCACGCCGTTTTCCCGTAAGGGTAGGATAGAACGCCACATCCCTCTATCTTTGCATACAGATCTCGCTTCCTCCACATTCTTACATCTTCTCATGCACGCGCGCCGATTATTCTGACTTTTGACATGTCCATCTTCAATTATTTGTTGGATTTGATTATGTCATCTCGGTCTTCCTCTATTTCTGCATCCATCAACATTTACGTTGTAAACATTCTTAGCCGTTCTTTCACTGTCCATTCGCTCTACATGTCCAAACCAGCGCAGAGCTCTTTTCTTGATTTTGTCGATAATGCTTATCTCAGCCTTACATAATGTACGGATCTCTACATTTGTGCATCTATCGTACACATTTTTACCACACATTCGCCTGAGAGACCGTATTTCAAAAGCATTCGGCCTACTTTCATCTCTGTTTTTCCAAGTCCATTCTTCGCTTCCTAAGACTCAGGGTCGGGACCAGGCCTCCATTGTGAACTGATAATTTTTGTATATACACTCTATATTTTTATATATAGACTAAAATACATGATGATGATGATGATATTACATGTTATATGTACACACTAATGTATTGCAATATAATTGGGCAACATTTTTGAGAAGGAATATGGAAATCAAGGCATTTACAATACTAGTTACCTGTCATTGTCTGGTTTAGGTGGATATTTTAAGGGAGCAAAATCTAGTCCTTGTCTACATACATTTGGACCAGCTCAAAATATTGTTCATGAATGTTCATGAATACCACAAGATTTTGTGATCTTCAAGTTAATCTTAACGCCAGAGAAAAAAAATATGTCTCATATTTAGGTATATTAGGTAATTTAAAACAAAATATTTTATCCATCAGGATCTCCGAAAATGACAAAATATTGAGTTCCCTGAACATATCAAAGAGATGGTAAAGTTTCAATAAATATATTCTAAAAATAATCTAATAAATTAACACAAATAAAATAATATTGTCAGTTCCATATACTGCTGCCTTTCATGACTTTATTTAGTCCATAGTAAAAGTCTTTTAGAAGTACGCCTTTTATAAAAAAAATGAGTTTATTGTCCATTATAATAAGGACATTGTCGGGTATTCTATTGTAGAAGCGTACGCAGTGCCCCACAAACGATGTGCTCACCTTACTTAGCTTTAATTTCGGGATTACTAATTGACAAAACTATAAAACCTTCATTTGAGAGAAAGAGATGTAATTTAGTTAAATCACTAAACAAGTCACTCATATAATTTTAATAAGATGATTTTTTATCTGAGGCATTGTCTCTTTAGACAATGATTATCAGGCGATCATTTCCTATCCTCAGGTGACTTAAGGTTAACTTAAGGTAACCTCAGGCTACCACGCAGTGACTCGAGGGAGTTTTTTCAGAGTGTGTTAAATAAAGGTTAAAGATCCTCGGACCTACCACAAAAAATGCCTCTTAGCCAAAGCTCTTCTAATTTTTGGTATACTCGTTTACGTACTAATTTACGTCAAATGAATATCCCGTTATTGTGGTTTGTTAAGAATATCATGTTAATCAAAACATGACTGGCAGTGCACAATCCGATGGAAGCGAAAGGTGAAAGAAAAATGCCAGAGGAAAGATGAAATCAGATCGGTCGCGGTTCAAAGCAGTTACTGTGTAGGAAAGAGTTACAATTGTAAAAATCTGAGACAAGTAGGAATAACTGATAAATTAAGAAGTGGGGTCACTAAGATCATGGATGATGAAATAATTGTAAAACGGTAGGAGACCATCCTCTCACTCGCTTACACTTAACTTTATTGTCTCTGTTATCACCGGGTTTTTGAGACTGCAAAACTGAATATTATTTATTATTATTATTATGAAAATAAAACTTTGTTATTAGTGTTACACAATTTTTATTATTTTACAATAACACTACTAAAGTTTCGGGAGAGCACTCCTCCCATAGACGGGTGATATAAAACTGGACGTTTTGGACGTATTTACGACACTTTTGGTAATAAATCGCTGTGTTGTGCTATTTTTTGTGTTTTTTGGATGCTTGTTGCCATTTTTGCTTATTTATTATGGACGCTTGACGCCATTTTGATAATTGAATTTCGTGTTTACTTAAACGTTTGATACGCAAGTGCTTTTTTGTTTTTATTATTGTGAATGAACGCATTGTCGTCATTGTGATTTTTTGGACGCTAGCCGCCTTATTTGTAAAGCGCTTTATTTTTATACTGTCTTTATATCACCCGTCGATGGGAGGAGTGCTCTCTCGAAACTGTAGTAGTGTTCTTGTAAAATAATAAAAATTGTGTAACACTAATAATGAAGTTTTATTTCCATAATAATAATTTGTAATGAAGTGTTACGAAGTGAATGCCAATTTAATTAACAATATTGAACATTATTTCATTAAATTTTATTTATGTTTTCAGCATGGCGAGTAGAATTGAAGATTTGTTTTCATTTGTACTATTTTTTAACCTAGCAGCCAGTTCTCTGCTTATCTGTTCAGAATTATTTAGTATGACGGTAAGTATTATTAAGATTTAAAGCATTAACTTTGTGGTCAAACATTTCACTGAATATGATTAGATATTTGTATATAACCACTTAGCGACTTTTTTATGTCTACCGGTTTCGAGACGTACCCGTCGCTTCATCAAGCCACCAATTAAACCAACATCCAAAATCCACTATACGCCATAATCAAAGATGTTGCACAAACATTTAAAACCAACACGACATAAATTTTAATAAGCAAACACTGATTAAGTGATCAAAATATAATATATCATATTATGTTGCGAGAAAAATAGTTGGAAAAAGAGGGAGGGGATAAAGGATGGGCGTGAGCTGAATAGAAGGTGCCCATTACAATGAAACATCGTATAACGGGCTATATTGAAAGGTTGTTTGATTATTGATCAAAGGAACATTGCTTTTTAAAGCTTTCCTAATGTGCCCTTCACAGATATAGAACAAGAATCCTGGACGAGTTTTTTCGACTCTGTGGCTACACTTAGATAAAGACCTTAAATAAGGAAATCAAATAGAGAAAAGTGTGCCTCGTCGTGTAGCGTGACGTATACACCTACCAATCTTGGTGTTTCGGATTTGATAATAAATAAATATTTTTAATTATATATATTTTTTAATAACTGTTACAGATCGCTCCACCGGACAGGTCATTCAAATACTTTCTTTTTATCATATCTTCAGTTTCTCAAATAGCTCTCATGTGTTTGTATGGAAATAAACTCATCGAAGAGGTATGTTGAATTCCACCACTCTTCCCGCAACAAGGTCTTTTCATGTTTTTAATATCTTCATGTTTTTAAAAATAAGTAAGGTATTATTGTTTTTTCCGTGCGATATTAGATACGTTTTCTACAATGGTTTAAAATACGCATATTTTGAATTACCTGAAAACTAGACGTTTCGCTTCCTATGGGACAAATGGCACGTATTACGTTACTGCGCCATGCTTGTGCTGTTTTGTAACTGTTTTGTATGTACCTGTTTTTAAACCCAAAATTACGAAGAAAAACACGTTATTTCTAGATCGATAATTATATCGTTCGAATTGCAATATTTCCGATTTCTGAAATCTTTTATTCTACTCGCACTTATGTGTCTGTCTTAAAGTTAACCCATTCTCTACCTTTTTTTTTACATTTTGTTCGCATTTCGCGTGAGGCAACGCTCTCACTATAAAGACTTATGTCTTATAACCTCAAAATACGATTCAAAAACGTTATATAAATTATTGTTTTTCTAAAATCAATTAAAAAAATACATTTTTGAAATAAAGCGTTATCTTGATGTTTGAATTCTGTTTTCGTGATTTTATTTAAGTTCTCATTTAGGATAGATTAAAAGTAATATATTTTTTAATGAAATTTTCTGGTTTTATTCATATTTTATTATTGCAGTTCAACAAAATATTCATGTTTTAATGATATTATAGTAATAATCGGTTTTCAGAGAAAATATTTCGAAATTAAAAAATAGTCCATCCTAGTACTCATTTGCGTTTCAACTCTCACAAAATAAAGATATCATTGGAAAACAATATTTCGATGTTGTAAAAAATTGGAGATCGGTTTTATAAAAAGAAGGTAATGAGTTCCCAATGCGTTCTAACCAGACGAGACATAACATGATTTCTCATATAATACAGAGATAGGCGCTCGAAGTGTTACCAACTTCACGCTGCTGTAGCAACCAAACGGCTTATGAAAGTGCGCTCATGTTTTGACGCGTGTCAGTTTATTATATTGTTAACAATTTTACCTAATCATATTATAAGTATCAGTTAAAACAAGTTATCGAAATGGAATTTAAACTCAACAGTGTTATTGCTCTGTATTTGGTGGAAAAATCGCAACCAGCTTAATGAGCTACGACATTTATATGTAAACAAAATGTTTGTGCATTGGACCATTTTACGTTACAATGATACTGGTAGAAAAAAAAAACGCCATGGAGGTGGACATCCAAAAACAGCAACATCAACAGAAATGGTTCGAAAGGTGAAGTCCAGAATTCAATTCAATCCACGACAAAGCGCAGTTCAAAATATCAATGTGTCTGCCCATAGTATGGGGCGCATATTAAAAAATGAACTACGATTGAAGCCCTACAAAATACAAAAAGTGCAAGATTTAAAAGCACAAAAGGCAGTTCACCTAGCAAGAGCAAAGGTGTTAAAACACTTGGACGTTGGTGGCGAGCTAGAAAATTTGGTCTTTGAAAATTTTTTGGCTCAGCAATATGTAAACAAACAAAACAATCGAGTATGATTACAGTGCAAATTAAAAGACAACTTAGACCAGCGAATTGCTCTGCAAAAGCAAGCGCCTGCATCAGTGATGATTTGGGCCGCTGTAACTACCGCAGGACGCTCACCACTCGTTTTTATTGAATAGGGAAAAGGTAATATCATCAAATCTACCGGGAAAAGATTTTAACTGATGCTTTGTTACCTTGGGCACGTAAAAAGTTCCATTGGACGTTTCAACAAGACTCGGCACCATCCCATGAAACCCAACGTTTACAACAAAAAGTTCCCAACTTCATTTGATCACAACAGTGACGTCCATATTCCTCGGACTTAAACCCAATGGACTTTTCCATACTATCCATTTTAGAGGCCAAAGTATCAGCTAAAAAATATGACACAATTGACGCCTTAGAAATTGCTATTCGTCTAATAGGACAAAATACCATCAACTAACATTTGTGCAGCGTGTGAAGCCTTCTTGGACAGGCTCGATGCTTTTATCCGCGTTAAAGGTGGCTACATCGAACAATACCATTTTTTAAAAAATGTTTTACGATATACTGAAGTTTTAAATTTTAAAAATCAAAATTGACAAAATTACAGAATTTTTAATCTGTAACACTTCGAGTGCCGACCCCTGTATATTAATATAACCCTAATGAGTTTTCTAAAATTTGCAAACAAATAATAAAAAAACATGAAGAATGGAAAAATCAGTACCAAACTGGTTAATCCTTTCGAATAAGACACACCATGTATATACATTTTGAACTTTTTTAATGAAGCGCGCGTATAAACTGTAAATTCCACAAACCGTGCTTGAGAAATAGCTATATGCGAGTGTTAAAATAATGCATAATATTAATGTTATTATAGTCTTGTGCTTATAAGTAATTTATTTAAAATGTTAATACGATACTTAATCAATTCTCAAAATTAATAATTTCAAGTTTGATAAATCCTGCATATTTTTTTGATAAACCGAATCAAGGTTCATAACAGCGTGTACTTTACAGAGTACGGCCATTCGAGATGCAGCTTATGACTGCAAATGGACGGAAGGGAATTCCACTCTTCGGAACGCAGTCCTCATGCTCCAGATGAAATCCACAACTCCTGCTAATATCTCTGCCTTGGGTTATATCACAGTTTCCCTCGGCAGCTTTACAGCCGTAAGATATTACAAATTTGTTTGTAAAAATAATACATTCGTTACCTAAACCATAACAAAAAATGTATTAACAATAAAATGTATTATACGAGTACATAAAACCACTTACCCTGCCCAATTTCGAAGGTACCAGAAAAAAAATTGTATCATATTTTTATACGTAGTCCCTCTGGACATAAATGCACTTCTTCCAGCGATACTCCGACATTTCTATAAATTCCTGGGGAGCGATTACAAACACTATCTTCATCGGTACATTTTGAGACGGTATACAGTAAAATCGTAATTTGATCTGAAAACGGAAATGCACATATTTGTATGAAAATTTCACGTATTGTAATTATTATTCGACCTCGTGGTGTAATGGTCAGCGCGTTTGCCTACCATGCAAGAGGTCTCGGGTTCGATTCGCAACATGGTTGATAATAATTTTTTTTAGTTAAAAGGGAGCTTTTAGGCTAGAATATTTCATTGTCCCTGGATTGGTTGGTACCTGAAGCGTAAGACTGATCATCTCACCTTCACGTAATAAAAAAAATATCAAGATATGCTGCGATTGGTGTACAAACGAAATGTCCTATGCACAATCAGGTGCGGAAAGGGAATTATGATGATGATGTATGATAATAATGTAGTAGGGTACCTGTTATTAGCCATGTTTAGAAAAAAAATGTATTCATATTCTATTTTTCACACAAAACACTTAATTTTACTTTGTAGTTAAAATTGAAGATACACGTTAACTTTCTATTGCAATACGGGCCCTGGGCCTTGATTATGATGGGAAGAGAAAATTTATCTTCAAGCTTTAATAGACATGAAATGAAGAAGATAAGTATTAGTCCATGTGTTAGCGAAATGAAGAATGCAGTTTGGTGTAAGAAATAGAATCAGAACCCTAGACGAGTGCTTTCGACCCGATGGGTACTCTAAAACCTGAATAGGGAAATCAAAGGATATTAGTCCGCCTAGTAGTGTAGTGGTTAGCGCATGTGCCTACCATGCCAGAGGCCTCGCATTCGATCATCGGAAATGTTTATTTTTTCAACTTTTCATTTTTTTTAAATGAAATTTTAATTTAAATTTCATTGATAAACCCTTACGGGTTACATACATTTAACAAAATATTTTCACTTTTAAAATTCACATTCTACTGTTGATAATAATATTTTTAACGTGTTTTGTAAAGGTTGTCTGAGTCTTTTGTTTAGTTTTGTCTGGTAGTTTATTGTATAATTTCAGTCCATGGTTTATTATATACCATAGTCTCGATTGTCCTTTTCTCGTTTTAAAAGATTGTATATGATATTTTTCTGATTTTCTCGTATTGTGTTCATGTTTACTACAGTTTTTTTCGAGTTTTAATTCTTCGTCTACAATTACATCAGTGGCTAATTAATGAATAAATTTTAAAGATTCTAGTTTAAAGAGTTCAGTTATATTTAATTGTTTAGTTTGTTCAAAAAGTTCTTTAGTTGCTGTTAGATAGGGAAGGTCATATACTTACTTTAATATTTTATTTTGCTGTCTTTGTAGTCTGTTTATGTCATTTTGATTTCCTGTTCCCCATAGTAGTTGCATATAACATATTTTAGTTTTTGCATAGGCTTCATACATTATTTTTTTTCCTTTATTGGAACAAAGTTTTTGATTTTTAAAAATAGACTCGATAAAGTCGCCACTTTGCTAATTAAATTGTTGATATGAATTGCCCATGTCGATTGTCTGTCTATTGTTAGTCCTTAGTTTAATTTTATAAATTTAATATTTATTATTCTTATTATTATTTTTTTTTTTTTTATTGGTTAGTTTTAAGAAATTTTAGTTCATGTATACCTCTGTTTTACTATTTTGTATTAACAAGAATTGTTATATTATGGGAAATAAAGATAAATTATTATTATTATTAATGAAATATTTAACTCAATGTGTCCGGGCGGATAAAGAATACAGAAAGGCGTATCATTTAGAACCGAGCGCTTTCGACTCGATCGATGCCTCGGATTAAAACCCTTAAAAAGGAATTCGAGTGGAAATAAGTTGTAGGACGTAGGTTCGATTCCAGTAGAGTAGACATAAAATGTTTGTTTTGAATGTGATTCACGATTCCACAGCAATATTTCATTGTTCCTGGACAAACACCTGATGCGTAAAACTGATTACCGTACCTTCCATGTAATAAAAACGATCCATATACGCTGCAGTTGAAATTCCAGTGCAGCGCCCTATGCACTGATAAGTGTGTGCATAAGGAGGTGATAATGCTGATGATTTATGAAATACAACATTGCGAATGTTAACATTTCATAGTTTCCGAAAAATGATCACATTACCTCCAACCACATTCTAACCAAAATGATCTAAACACGCTGCAATTGGGGTACTAATACAGTGCCCTATACACCACTGGGTGCCGATAAGAAAATGATGATGAGGATGTTAAAAACTGAAGACCTGTTTTGGCTTAGTTATTTTTTCATAAGTATCCTTCATCTGAATATCCCAAAAATTATCCTAATTTTATCTTAGAAACGTTTAATCTTATCCTTAAATAAAGTAAGACTAATCGCTTAGTAATTTTATGATATATAAAATTTGTTTTTTTTCCAGATTCTTCGAGCTGGATGGTCTTATTTTACGATTCTGCACCAGACTTACGACCAAAAGTTTTAAATTATTGTATTATTTGTTTCATATTAATATCAATAAATGACAACTCGCAAGCCAGTCATGCTTTTTGTTTTATATTCCCTTCTGAATGTTTTTTTATTTTTATTGTGGTAAAATTTTTATTTTTATAAATTTTCCTGAAATAAATTGATAAAGCAAATATCAACAAAGGGTCTAAAAGCTGTAATAAAAAGTATTAATATTTTTAGACATTTTCCTGTAGCAGAAATAATTGTTTTTAACACCCTTAAAATACGTTTAAAAAACATCAAATTTAGTGAATTTTTTTTTGGATTTTATAATTCATTGTCTACTTCTCATAAAAAAATCTCTCAATCCCGCAAGTTAACGAATTGATAATGTTTAATTCACTTTATTGTTTTTTATTGTTTTTATTATCTTATTACTATTTAAAGCATTAACTTTATTTATTAGCTAAGAACATTATTATTATAAACTGTACAGTTTGCACTAAAAACAACACGCTAAAAATTCACATTCATTATTTAAACAAGAGTTTTTGGAAAAAAAATATTAAGAATTTCCCAAAAGTTTATCATGGGAAATGTTGCTCTGAAGTTTTGTGGTCTGGCCCTGGAACACTTGGGCCTTACTTATAAACCTGGTATGAAGTTACGCTTAGGCATAATGTTAAAAAAAGGATGGAAATACCATCTTTATTGAACTACTGTTATAAGGATGATATCCCCATCGGTATTCTACTGCTATCTACGTAGGCGTAACTTTATACCAAGATTAAGAGTAAAGCCTTGTGTGGGTACTATTTTACGTTTAAATAACTGTTTTATTCGTTTGTGCAGTTATGCTCTTCTACGTGGGTACAATGAAATTTTAACTCTTTATTAAAATAAAAATAAAAATACATTTTCCATGTTTTATTCATTTTTCTGTGGGGGGCGGCATGATCCATTAATGCATATTTAATGTCAACACTTGCAGGTGACACAAAACCCAGATACTATATTAAATTCATGAGGTAGAATTATTGTATTAACACAACCTTCAAATAATATGTTCACTCCATCATGGTCTACTCAATAAGTTTGTGGAATTGTTAGCGGAAATATAATAGGTAAGTATACAAAGCATGGGTATAATAAAATTTAGCACGCGAATCAAAGACAGACTTGATCTCGTCTTGGCAGTGTTCACTTGCGTTTTCACAAGAATTTATTATTTATTATAAAAAAGTAAGCATATAATTCTGTACCTCAGGGGATAAAACAGGGGAGTCCAGATTATGCCATTTTGAAGATTAATATACAAATATTATCGCAAAAAGCCCAATTATACGCAAATAAAACACCGAAGTCCACATTTGTCATTAAAATGTTTTATTTTTAAGTTAAAATAAAAAAAAAAGTCCTCTTCGCTTTATGCAATAAACACCAGTGGGCCCAGATACGCTATTTGAATATGTATTTAATAAAAATAATTATTATTTTTCATCGAAAGTTCTTTACAGATTGAAATAGTCTCATTTGGTTCAGAAGTTATCTTGTTTTGGACATCGCAGTGTCACAAAATCTTGTTTCCTCAACATTTCGTCTAAGAAGTCCATGTGGATTTAATTATTTCGCCTGCTGATTTAGGTGATGCTTCAAAGGACTGGTTCAAAAACATGTATAAACATTGAAAAGTATTTTTGGACGTTTGCCATGCATGGCAGTGAGGTATAGAATTGGAAAAACAAAGATGCAAGTAGACAGTGAAATGTCATATCTCTGGTGGATGTACAGTAAAACTATGTACGAGTATGGCAGGTGATCAAATATCGAGATTCGCGCATTATGTAACGCTGAGACAAGCAATATCGACAACATATAAAAAAAAGAACGGAGTTCTGGGTTGGTCTGAACATGTTATACGTCAGTGCTCATATCAATGCAAGTTCCAGCTCTTTATTTCACTTTTTTTTATCAATAGGTTGAAAGTATACGAAGTACATAATGTCTTCTAAGTATGGTTACCTGTGTCGAAAATACTATATATTATTTTTTAGGTGCAAAAACTAATGAAGGAAAGAAAATTAATAAATAAAATAATTTTAAAGCCATATTTAATATTGACTCCACAAGAATAAAAAAACTAAAAAATAGAAGTTTCATACGTACAATAAGTGTAAAAATGGATATGTTTAATAAATAAAATTCAATATAATAACAAGGTGTTTTATTTGACTCTTTTTTGTATGGAGCATTCGATATGATAAAGATGGGGTGGGGGTGGCTTCACATTTTTGCTTTCAAAATTTTATTTGGAATTTCCTAACGTATTGAAAACATTTGATTTAAATCAAACGCATTAAAAAAATATTTTTGCCCATTTAATTTAAAAAATTGTTTAATCTATTTTCAATATTTTTTTACTTTTTAACTAATTGTTAATTTTTGATTTACTGTTATTACTTAATGTCTTTTTTAGAAATAACTGAACTCAAATTAATTTTATGCGTAGGTAAGTATATTATATGTTTTTCCACTTGCATGTAAAAGGCACAAAGGGCCGTTTATTATGATGAAATCAATTTTATTAAAACATTTTTGCCTTTAAAACCCATGGCACAAACTAGCGGCTGTCGACGCCTATATACAAACAATTATACAATTCAAACCGACGCGACGTGCGCCCAGTTCAAATTATTTCTTCGAACTGACAAATAAATGAATAAATTGGTTCTGTTTATTTAGTAGATATAAAACTTCAATATTATTTTTTATGGAGACAGGTGACAACAATTCAGTTATTAAAACTTTTCGTCGTAAGTCTGATGCAAAAGCGTGAAATAAGACCATCCAGCTCGAAGAATCTAGAATAAAAAAAACAAAATATTTTACTTGCAATATTACGCAATTACTGATTGAAGAAAATAAGGTTTGATTAACATAAGTAATGAGTAGAATTTTGTGAAGGGTAAAAATAATGTACTTGAAAGAAAATGATTAGTGTCATCCTCAAGGTGTCAGTATTGGGGCTATGAAAAATTCTCGTGTAAAAATTAATAAATATGTATTTCATGACAATCACGTATATGATAATATCGCACTTTGAGAACTTAATGGCCGCATCTGCAAAAAAAAAAAAATAATCACTTTCGAATGCAGTTGTGTAGGGGAAAAATAAGCTTTTTAATGCTATATGGCATTAATTGCTACTTGGAACCGATAGTCGCGTATAGAGTTGTGTCAACAAGATAATTTACATGGCATTTTCTGGCTTTTTTGATACAAAAGCTTTTGGTCGGCGGAGCAAAATTTTCTGTTCTAGTGGCTCTTTGGTTTCAAAATTGGTATCATTTTATACGCACGTTCGGTGTTTGCCAATTGAGATCGTGTTGTTAGTTACTCTTATTGAGGCATTTCATTTAGTTTTTTGGAAATCATCTTTGGAATTATTTAAGGAGAATTCTGATTATGAAAATACATATTTCAAATATTACTAAAATCACAAAAGAATCCTATTTTTTTGTAATTTATTAAAAATAAACTATTCTTATGTAAAACCATACTTTCAAATAAAACAACATGGTCAAAAAGTGCATTTACATTCAATTTAATAAAACTATTTTTTTAATAATAATATATGCTTTATTTTATATAGATTTATTTGTTAATTTAAAAACTATATCATCACAATTGCCAAAAATACATTTTCGGATAAAATGAATAAATTAATTATTGTAATGTAAAACACTCTAAATTATCATAGCAATATATCATGTTAAGCTATCTACAGCAAATATTTGAATTGTGATAAATTAAAAATATTTAAACTCATATTACTTAAACTACTATTATTTGCAGAAACGGCTCTGTAGTTCTGGTAGTGCGATATTGTTATTTATTTATTTTTGCATCACAACAGGCCAGGAGGCCCAATTGCAGGGGTGAATTGCATCACAGAACACCCAGGATTGAGTATAATCATTTTTAAATTTTGTGTTCTCTCCTGGAATCGAACCCGGAACCTTCCGTGTGTGAGTCAAGCGTCTTGACCACTACACCACGGACGCCGTGACATCACAGCCACACAAGGATTAAAACGGTTTGTTCTTTTTCGTGTCACGATCGACAGACTTAATAGCTACGATCGACCGGTCGGTCACTGTTGTTTGATGTTATAGATTGTTCCGAGTTGCCTTGGTTCTTGTTTTTGGGAGTTTGAAATATTTACTTCATTTGATAATAAATAAAAATATTTGATTTTAGATCAATCGATTTTGAAATATAGTTTATGCACGATCTTTTTTCTCTCGATTCGATGTGGGTATTCATTTTTTTTTGTAGAAATTACTTTTCGATGACATTAAAATACCATTCTTTTAAATCAGTTTCTTTTCTATGAATGCTGTCTTTAAAAAAGTATATTCTATGTCCGTGCCGTGTCCCAAGGAAACTCATATGTGATGAAACTCTTATATCCTCAGATGTGATGTGCGGTATGCGGTGGAAAACTTGTATCCGTATGGGTGGATAATTAGGAAGCGCGGTCTGAATTTTCTTCATACAAATGTATTCCCGTATTTGATACCTGGATTATGACACAGGAGTGGCAATTTTTTCACACATAGATATTTACCATCGATGCGACGTGTCTCTAAAGTTTTGCTTTTTTTCATAAATTGTTTCTTATGGAAGATAGGATTATCCAAAAACCCACGAAAGCGCCCAGTCTTCATAAAAATAAAAAAAAATACCGACACAACTTATTTCGTTCTGATGCTCTTTTTAAAAAAAAAAACTAAATCCGTCAAATTTTGAGATGCGAAAAACAGGACAACGAAACGTCTATTTTATCGATTTTGGTTGGGCATAATCCGACGTCCTGTTGTGTTTTTCGCACAGTTCCGGGGAGGCATTTGCGAGAAAGTGACAAAAAAAACAATGTACCTATTTTATACATATTCATCAAAGTTGTCTGGCACCGCATATTCTCTTAAAAATACAGTCCTGAGATTCAAAATTCTGGACGAGCGCTTTCGACTCGATGGCTACTCTCAGGTAAAAATAAGGAATAAGGAAGTCGAGTGGAGATAAGTGTGCCTAGTAATGTAGTGTTTTGTACGTTCGCCTACCATGCTTGAGGTCCCGGGTTTGATTCCCGAGAAGGTCGACATGGTTAAAAAGGAAGTTCTTCACTGCAACATTTAATATTCTTTCACTGACACCTGAAGCGCAAGGCTGATTACCTTAAGTTCATGTAACAGATGATCGGCAATGGTTACAAAGGATTATAAAGTATTTTAAAGTCAGTATTTTTTGCACAAATTAGACGGGTTTATCTTACCGACGTAAAGCTGCCCAGAGAAACTGTTAAAAAACCCATGGCAGAAATGACAGCAGGTTTTCTGGCTCTTATCTGGAGCATGAGGACCGCGTTTCGAAGGGTGGCATTCCCATCCGTCCACCTGCAATCATACGCTGCATTGCGAACTGCGATACTCTGTAATGTGGACGACATTGATTTATTCATTTTTGTATTATACGAGTTTATAATATGAAACATTAAAATTAATGTGTCTTCACTGGGGTAACCCGTGCCGAGGACACTTTACAGTAAACTATTCATTTTTTAACATATGAAAATACACATAGAAAACATAACATACAGAGAGAAAATTACAAAATATTACAACAGTATTTTTACCAGTACGGTAGTTTAAAACACTGCACAAAAATATATTTTTTCTCTTTTTTTCTCTTTTTTTTCTCTTTCTCTTAAACCTTTATTTTCAGCTCTTAAGACTTAGGTTTCAGCTCTTTAACTTCACTAAAATCAACAAATGGAAGAAATAAAGAAATATGGGTGTTCAAACATAGGCGAAATGGTGAATGTTACACAGTGTGTAAAGTGGCCACTTAAACCAGCCAATGACAAGTCATAAGCCCTGTAAATGCCTAGACTTCCATATTCCCTTATTTCAAGTATTCTCCATCCCTGTTGTTATTTGTTAATCTTAATGACTCATGAGGGGGTGAAATCCAGTCTTTTGTCTACGAACATTTGGACAAACTCAAATATTGTAACATTCACTTAAGTATTGTAAGGGAGTATATTATTTCAAAATCGCTTTGGCCGAATGACATTTTATCAATTTTAATCCAACAATGTTTGATTATGTCCAAATGCTAGCAGACTGGCTGGATTTCCTTCCTAGGGAGTTGTTCATATTTAAATTTATTTCAACAGAGAGGGAAAAAAAAATTTGAGAAGGGAATATGGAAGTCTAGGCATTTATAAGGCTTTTGACCTGGCGTGCATTTTTTGGCGGATTTTATCATTTTTATAGATTATACTGAACACTGACAAACGTTTTTATGGAAAAAAGTCAATTTTCAGATATTAAGGGTCACTTTCATATTCTTAAACATAATCAATATAAATAAATCAATTCGGTGGCGTTGATTTGGATTGGTCGGATACCGGGCAGTTTCCGGATATCTATTTTATCTCTAGTGTTGAGTATCTAAGAGTAGTTTTTGAATGATAAATCCTTATCACATCCTGCACCTGCATGCTTCGGACAAAGTGCAATTAGTGTTACATAAACATAACAAAAGAAACCTATCATCATCATCTACACGATACCGGTATCCGTGCTACAGCAATAGTGAAGTGATCCATATAAGAAACAATCGGAAAAACTTTAAAAGTGAGTAACAATTTCCATACAGTCCACAAAATTATAATTCCCGCTGTTATCAGTGTACAATGCCTGAAAGGTACTAAACAAATAAAATAGAACGTTAATTTTCAGTGTAATTTTTTTGTTTTGTTTATTTTTTAGGCTCAAGTGGGATTTTCACATCAGGCAAATATGGTTGGTACATAATAGAATGTTTAAGTTTGATCATATTAAACTGATAACCAATTACATTTAATATATATATTATGTCGTCGTGATCTTAGAACAATGCTGGATGAGCGAAAAATGCGACATTGACATTATTTTATATTTGATTTTAATGGTTAAAGCATACATTCCTAGCTTCTTCCACATTCATGCATCATGTCATACATGCCCTTTGGTTTTGTCTGCTTTTGACATGACCAGACTTAAGATTTTGGTTTTTCTGATCATGCCACGTCTTTCTTGGTCGTCCTCGTCTCACGTTAGCGTTCATTTTCGACATATATACTTGTTTTAACATTATTTCGTTGTCCATTCGTTCTAGATGACCAAATCCTCTCAGAGACCCTTTCTGAATCTTATCAATTATTCTTGACTCAGATTTACACTCTCGCCTGATTTCATCATTCATAACCCTGTCATACATTGATTTCTCACATATTCGTCTAAGAGATGGAATTTAACCGTGTTCACTCGGCTTTCATCCTTCCTCTGCCAGTTAGATGTTTCACTTCCATACATAATCGTTGGGACTCAAACTCCGTTGTGCACTGCCAGCTTAGCTGTTATATTCTAGGTTATATTCCATGTTTGTAATAATTAAATATTTGTAACTAGCCAAAATATCAAATTATATTCTCAAGTACTTATAAAAATAAAAAAAACCGTTCTCTTGTAAAGTTAAGGAAAATCTCATAGGTCGTTGTTCTACGATCATGACGATATGTTTGTGTTTTACCTAGTAGTGGTATGCTTGATTTTTATTCAAACATTGCCATCCACTTCCTTCTAAATGAGTCGCTAGATGTCATTTTAGATTTGGCTGCCTTTGCGCATAGACAATGATTTATTTATTTTACTATTATTATTTTACTACAAAGACTTGAGGTTCATCCATTCAGTGATATTCACGCCAATATAATCTATAATAATATTATAATCCAATAACGCCGCAACCCGCCTTTTGAAAAATTACGATAATATGTAAATTGATCGCCCACGGATTCGAAATTGTCAGTTTTCAGTACGCATGTCCATAATCTTGCTTCGTGAGCCTGCACACTTTCGTTATTTTTGAGTATTCGGACTTATTCGTTACTTACTCAAAAGTATTCGTTACTTTCTTTTGAGGGATACATATATTTATTTTAAAAAAATGGATATATCATATAATTATTATTACTGTTTGTTTTGAATTGCTCTTTTAAAATTTTGTAGGGCCTCACAGAATCGTGCTGCAGTAATCGTCTCCCCTTGAGGCAAATACTCGATTAAAATGATCCTTTTTCTGTCCCAAAACAAAGATGCCATGATTTTTTGGGCCGAAATTGAGGTCTTGGAGTTTTTGGCAGATGAGAAACTAGTGTGCCGCCACTGTGATGACTATCTTTTTGTTTCAGGAGTGTAATGATCCACCCATGTTTTATCACCAGTTACAATGGAGAGTCACATAAACAGTTTTGATCCGTGCTAAAATTTCAGTCGGAGTTTTTCCTTCCGTGAGAAGGAAACTTATGACAGCGCACACCTCGTACTTGGCGGGATTTCTAATTTACATCTTTCACAGTAACGAACACTACGCGGGAAGATTTGGTACTAACGAGGGTCGCCAGTGCTCGTTGTGTTCAGGAGACCCCCACTACTAATCGGTGTTGCCAACATTTGGAAAAAAAATTCTCACAGCACAAGAGCCAAACAGTATTCTTAATTTCTGGATATGCCTCGAATAACTACTTATTCATCTTGATATTAACTATATTTTATTGTCATGAAAATATAACTAATGTATAGAAATAACCGAGTTGTCTCCGTAGTTTAAACGATATCAATTATAAATGCATAAAAATCGAGGAAGGCGAAATTGTACGCAAGTCCATTGCTAACCGACCCGATGATTCATAGGGTACTTGACTCTTAATTATTCTTCCGACTGGCTGGCTGAGCAAAGAATTTGTGTTGATACGGAGGTAGTTCTAAATAATTAAGCGGTTCGATATGTCATCAAATATCTTCAAATCCACTGACATAGAAACAAAGTTTTACGATAGCTAGCAGCGCTTGCAACCATACTTACAATGTTTTTATAAAATGTACAAATGTACCTTATTATTAATTTGAATTAGGTACTATTGTAAAAATAAAGTTGTCAAAAAAAATAATAAGAACGAATGTTGTCATTACTGAAATTAAAATTGGAATAACGTAAAATACATTTATGAGTAAATTAAGTTACAATGAATAAAAAGTGAAAAAATTCTAACATCCTTGTTTCCTTACTAATATTACAACTGTTTAGATAATAAATTTAAATAAGGGCACAAATTGAAATGAAAGAAAAAAAAACGTAATTTTGAAGTTTGAACAATGATAGCATGAAGAAAAACAATTTATTACCAAAATAGTCAATATTACGGAAAATATATCTAATTCTGAGTGAAGAATAGTTATAGGTTAAAAAATTCATTTAAATATTTTTTTAAATAACAAATACAGTATTAAAATAATTTCTACGTTTCATCAATATTCTGCGATATTTTTTACCTCTTCGACGAGTTTATTTCCATAAAGACACATGAGGCCTATTTGGGAAACTGAAGATAAAAAGAAAAGGAAATATTTTATAGCCTTGTCTGGTGGAGCAATCTGCAAACAAATGTTTTTTTAAACAATGATAATTTGTGTGTGTTTGGATCATTTGAAACAATTTTTCATTTTGAAAATTTCTTACCGTCAAACTAAATAATTCCGAACAAATAAGCAGTGAACTCACTGCAAAGTTGAAAAAGATTACAAACGAAAATAAACTTTCTATTCTTCTAGAAATCCTAAAAATAAAACAAAATGTTTTCATTACAATCCATCGTAAAATATATTGGGTGCCAACATAAGTCGTGTCAGCTTTTTTCCAAATGAAGAGAACAAGAGGACACAACAAAAAAATAATTATTAAGTCAATTCTCTTTCATTATTTTACAACAAATAAGTCAAGAACTCTTGGCATCTTCACCTTACACTGCGCAAATACCGCGAGCAGTTTTGGTAACTTTATTCTCACGATGTGTTATTCTCAGAATGAGATGTCAATAATGCCATTTTGAAGGCTTGTTATGTAATAAAGTAATATATCGAGGCTATACTGACAGAATGCATTAAGTCAACAGTTGTTATATATTTGAAATATTTTTAAACATAGGTGCAAGACGTTGATTTCAAATTTTATGCTATGATTAGAATAAAGATTGCTCTTTCAAAGCTTTGAAAAAATTCAAATAAAAGAAAATTGTGAGAGAAATAATGCGATGAAAGAATAAAAAGGCTTTAAATGCGAATATCAGGGAACATGTTTTAATTACTTAATGCATTCTGTCAATAAAGCCTCGATAAACAGAATGTTCACTAAACACTATCACATCCAAAACCACGATGATCAGTATGAGCGAGAAGACATATTGGCACATCAAATAATGTTTTAGAATTAATAAAATAAAAAAAAGAAAAAAAAGAAAATGGTTTCTAACTTCTGCAGGGGAGAAACGGGGAGGGGGAGAGGAGTCTTTGGTCATAGTGGTTTTGGATGTGACAGGGTTTAAAGAACATCCTGTATATTGTAAAAGCAAACACATAGATACCTATCCATATATTTTAACCACATAGATATCTATCATACAGGATTACAATTATTCAAAAATATTGTATTGAAAACTTTTGAATAAAACTCCCGTTGATCCCTTTTTCTCTTACATCACTTCACATTACATATTGTTATTTTTAATCAAATTTCTCTTTTGAAATTTGTATTACTGCTAAAATCGCTTTAGTGAAATTTTATCGACTACTCTTGGTTTAAAATCTTCTCCTTATATTGCTTTTTCAAATTTTAAAGATTACTAGCCATACCTGTTATTCTTTATTTTTTCTCTGCTGCATTGACATGTTTTTATACTTTTAAACTACTTTTAATTACTAATATTATATATGTATATAAAATCAATGTATTGTTGCTCTTACTATAATGTGCAATTCATTTTGAAGATGTTTTTAAATTGATTTAATTTACTGTCTTATATTTCACTTAAAGATTCTTCTCATCGTTTATTTAAATCCCTTAAAATATGTATGTGTATATTTATGTTTTTACTTTTTTTTTAATGTTATTACTATTTTGTTTTATTTTTACATGTTTTTTATTCTTAACTTTAATTTACTTTTACAATTTTTCTTCATTTTAAATATTCTTTCCATTTGTAAAAACTAACTACAAACTACAAAGTTTAAGCTTTTAAATAACATTTTTAACTTAAATTTTTATTTTTAAACAACTTCCATTTATGTTTTTTTTCCTCCTCTTTTTTGTACTTTCATTAATAACCTTACATATAATTACTTTATAATATGGAAACTTCACTGGTCTATTAGAGTTAAGTCTACCTGTGTAAAATATAAAACCTTTTAACTGCACTGTGTGTTTCCTAAAAAAAAGAAAATAAAATAAAAAAAACATCTGGGAGCGCAAATTTTTTTTTTCGAATCCTATATTATCACTTTTTTTACTTATGGTGGTCATTTTTAAATTTAAAAAAAATGGACACATAATACACACATGTGAATTAACACATAATACATACATGTGAAGTCTATGACTTCATTTAACTTTTGTCAACTTAACTTTAGTCAACGGTCCTGAATGGATTTTAATTTAATTGATTTATACCGCTTAGTTTACTTCGAATTAAACAACAAAATTGAATATCTTACTCATACAATTTGTTGTGGTACTCCACCACATTTTTTAGATTTTTATCAAAGTCACTCGTGTTAGGGTCCAAGTTCCTAATGTTCATCTGCAGAAGTTGGAATTGCACACAGACATGCGCTACCATGAAGCAAAAAAAGCAGTCGCATGATGACACTACGCTTCCTACGAAAACCCCTACAAAAATATCATCAAGGTTATCGTACATCAAGGTAGAGTTTTATCACCATTAAGGGAAACGAAGGCACATTCATCCATTTTTCAGTTTTAATTTTTTTATTTCAAAGTATAAATATTTTTGAGTGATGTTTTGCTGTAATTTTTGTACCCGAAAAATGTGTGTGGATGTACGCCTCCTATGAGATACATTCAACTACAAGAGGATGAAGATTTAGCCATTGGTATTTCCAAGGAAATAACAACAAATACAAAGGTATTTCGGAGCAAATTTTTGTAAATTCAACCGACTTAATGTTAACAGACGAAACATTTAACTGAAATGTGTACGTGCACGTTGTTCTTTGTTGTGAATGGGGCTTCGGCAATTTTGCCACCATGTCATCTTGTCTAATCAATGATTCGTCTTCTCCTTCTAGATAATAAAATGTTTTTGATGGTGAACCATTGCACTTCAAGAGCTTGACCTAATACTGGGTCTCGTACTTATCTATAACTTTACCGACAACGCACATTGTTAAACGTTTGTAAAAAAAAATAAGGGAAATTATCATCGCTGATTATTTCGTCATTTAACATCTTAATGCTTTGTTCTTCATTAAAATGTTTAGTGACGAAAAAATCACCACGTGTGATGCAAAATGAGTCGTCACCCGAAGAAAATAATACTTCGGTATATTAGTCACTAGATGACGTTGAGTACCTTTTTGATTTCATTTTCTTCTACTTATTGAAAATATATCTCATAACCTTTTTCATTCTTCTAATTTCTTTTGTTTGTTGAATTTAGAGTTTTGGATTTCTTAGTCTATACTTTTCGGGAGTTTCAGTATAAATACGAGCTTTATTTTGCCTTCTATTGGTGGGGGTCGATTTAAAGATGATCGAATTTGCCTTAAGAGGCCAGGAAAGTAAGCGCCACTGTTGAATGTGCCCCATACATAAAGTTTTGCTAAAATGTTATCTGCATTCTAAGGAGAATGAAGTAGGGTTTTGTTACTACTAAAATCAAGTTGCACTCGCATCGACAAAACAATCAACAAACAAAGAGTAACAATCACGTTTGTAAATCGATTTGTATATTTTTTGGATGATCACGTGTGAGTTGGATTCATTCAGACTTTTCGGTTACCATTGCAGGAGCCATCTTCAGGGTAAACTTTGTATTTTGTAGTGCTTATTTACTAATAATTTGTACTATGTCGCAGTCGGCAGCAGGCACATTCCGTGTCATTTGTATAGTGTGTAGTACCGGGAACCATTTTGAGTTTAATTTCAGCCCGTCGCGCGTCGTCTTTGTTTAAGTTGTTTGGGTGTTTGTGTATTTCAACTGTCTTTTTATTTACTCTTGCACTGTTTCTAGGTTTATGCAAAATATTTCATTCGAAGGCAAAGAAGGCGAATAACAGTGACCGTGAAAACCTACACACCTTTCATGTTTATAATTCGAGAATCAATTCATGAAATAACAATTTTTATCTTTTAAGCGTTGAATTCGAAAAAAAATTATAATTATGATAACTTAACGAGATATCTAACAATTTTCATTGGCCACAAACTGAGTGCCAGCTAAAAATATTGGTTTAATTATTTATTTATTTGAATTTTCACAATTTAGATAGATATCAACCTTGGTTGAATGTGCCCGAGGCTAAATGTGCCCCGAGGCTGAATGTGCCCCCTTTTCCCCAACTCTTCTCCATATTTATTGAAGCAATATAATCCACTTCTTATACATGAAATTAATAGCGTATTGAAATGGGCAAATAAGTGTGGTTAATTTATAAACTAATCTAAAACACAAATTATATGACAGGTAGGCAAAGATTGATTAGTAAGTTAGACGTATCTTCTCTCACTCCTATAAATTTCAATGGTACCAATTTCCAACACTGGAAATCGGAAAAAAATCCAATAGTACTAATGGATAATCATCTATGCAGGCGGGCACATACCAATGAATTACACTCACTTAGAAGGCTACAAAAGTTCTTACACATTAGTGCCAAATACTCGCTCGTACAAGCATTATTACTACCCGTTCCAGATTACGCTGATGTTTCCTTGATTAACTAAAGCGGTAAACTGCTAGGTGTGAAGGTATTTGGTCACAGGAAATACGACCATACATCTGATTTCCCGTAGCCAACTAAAATGGCTCAAAATTAGACGAAGATACTATCACACTCTCTCATTTCCATTTACTGTACTCCATAATTGTAACGCTCCAATATATCTGTAGCTCAAAGGCAGACAGATGCACATCCAAACATCAAATGTTTAAAACAAGCCTAAAAAATCTACTTTCTCTCAGTAATTTCTAATAGTTTAAAGCATTAATTTGTATTTTAAGTATCTTAATACATTGGTTCTTTCATTACAAGGCTAATATTTCTTCAAAATCAATGGAAATGATCATAAACTGGATACAAAAATCAAAATGTGATTCCATCAAATTCTGGGTTTGTATCCGTCTGCTTTTTCGTACAGATATTATACCTTGGTTAAAAATTTTAACGCTTATCAGTTCATGGTTTACCTCTTCGGTCTTATTTTCAAAGTACTCTCTTAATTCCCATGCACAATTCTTCGTTCTCCATCGATGCGGCTGAACTGTAGAATCAACTTCCATATACTATCAAGGAAGTTCCCAGAGTATCTCTGTTTAAATCACGCATAAAGAAACATCTCTTTTCTTTACCTTAATCTTCCCTCTTTTTTCTCTTTTTATTCCCTTTTCCAATTGAAGAAGAGAATCGATATAAAACAATTTATTTACACATATTGCTAATTCTATTTTTGTATGATTTTTTTTCACATTATAAATCATATAAATAACCCCTCCTATTTTATTGATCGGTAGAAATGAATTTATATTTGGCAGTAAGCCCGCCGATGAATGCACAGAAAGTTAAATAAATAAAATTATTGTTACGCAGAAAAATTATTTTTACTTTAAAAGCTAATATATAGTCTGAGCATTTACTGGTGTAGGTAAACACTGCAACATATACCATTCTGTCTAGCTTGAATATATATAAATATATATCTATATTTCAAGAATTCTTCCATCTATTGATTTTTGAGTTTCTAGTTTCTACTCTTTCTTCTGAGCTGCAACCTGTATTGGTGCAGATGTGATTCTGCCAAATCATTGCACTTTCTAGGAAACGCCTGAAAATATATGAATTTTTATATCTGCTCAGTATATCAGAACACCAAATGTTAGTAGACAAGCACTTGATTTAATCATTGAGGAATTTCAATGAAACTGGTAGCTACCGATATCAACTAAAAAGAGAATCTCTCTACATACGTAACACCCTTTTAATAATAGTCACCGCACGTGCCTGAATTATGTCAAAAATTATATAATTATTTTACTTACCACTTTGAAATTGGCAGATGTAAGTTGGAAGGAAAATCAATATAGACTGCCCAAAATCGAAGGGATACCAAACCGCGTACGGTTGGCTAATGTTATCATTCCACTTGACAGAATCATTTCCTAAGCAAACCAGTATGAAATTGTAAATTATATTTAAAATCGGTAGAAAATTATACATCAGAGCCAAAATAACAGTTAAATACATGTAGAAAATACAAAAATTCTTAGTATGAACCATATTATCTTTGATAATTTTATTGGCGGCAATATCCGTGGTCTTAGGCCAAAGTGCCTTCAGGTCTGCCACTAGAGACACGACTTCGGGGTTTCTCCTGATAAGGACGATTGACTTCATGATGCCGAAGCAGCACGTAAAGAAGCAAGGCAGGATGTCTGTCGTCAAGAGGAATTTGTCTTCGCCGGAATCAGTCACGAAGAAGAGAGAAACGTTGATAATCTCACCAATCATGTGAGGCACCACGTTACATATGCTGCATATGTACAGTAATCTGTAAATTATCAAAATATATTCAATCCATAACATGGATTTTATTTTTGTTATAAAATGTATAAGTAAGTATATATGCATATTAAATACAATTATATATTATATAAGCCTGCGTTTATTAATTTATTTTGTTTGTTATGCATTTATGTTTTTATTTCATATTATTTTGTACACTTGTCAAACCCAAGAGCCTGACTCTTTTTTGGCAAGTTTGACCTGAATAGTTTTTTCATATCTTCATTATGTATGTTTTAATGTTAAATAAAGGTTACTGAATAATAAAATCAAATAAAAAATCTGTTTTTTATATTTAGTGGCTTTATTCTGAAAGTTATACGTTTCGTTAATTCATTTGTATCGTATGAGAGGGAGATGGATGTATGACGAACGAATAAATTTACGAAATAAAATTGTGACAGAATAAGCCTGCTGCCGCAAAGCAGCATTTATTGATCAAAGAATAAGATAAGAGATTCGATGAAGAAAAAAATAAATTCTTATTAGTATTAGTGTCGGCCTCGTGGTGCAATGATCAGCGCGTTTTCCTACCACGTTAGAGGTCTCGGGTTTGATTCCCTACGCGGTTGGTACGAAATATTTATATAAAGGGTGATTCCGCGTTTTTTTTTTATAAAACTATATGGGCATCAGAAAACTCTCTTAAATAACAATTCTTTTATATCCAAAAGCGCACAAGTCAGTCATTTTGAGAAACTTGTTAAAACATGTGGTTTTTTTAAAAAACATTTAAAGAAACAAACCAAAATTAAATACTAATTACAGTTTTTTATGTATAACTAAATACAATAAATACAAATGAAAAAAAGCGTTCTTGTGTTAAGTCACAATATATCACCCCACTTGTAAAAAAAAATTACAATTGTATTGAAATAACACAAAAATATTTTTTTTTTGTTGTTATCTCGGTCTTAAGAAAACATTTACGCCAACGGATCTACACGAAGTGATCCCAAATTAGCATTTTTTTCTTTAAAACAGGAGAAAATAAACATAAAATGAAAGTATAAAAAAAAGTAAAGTTTGTTAAATAAAGTTAGATAAAATTGTAATTTTTTGCACCTAAAGCTCTAGTATTTTTTTATAAAGGGTTTTACAATTGGCGCAGGTAGATTTTGACGGCCCTCAAACATTTTTTTTATTATTCAGTTACTTATGCCAAATCACCATGGCAAGTTACATAATTGAACCGCACGTTCAAATGATAAAATTTTATTATCAAAATGAGTGTTCGTTAGTGGAAACGTTGCGCGCATTGCACCCATTTTACGGTAGACGTGGTGGCCCTTCGCAGTCAACTCTTCAACGTTTGGTGGCCAAATTTAAGACAGCCGGTTTGATAATCAATCAGTCAACCCGTACGTTCAAGGAACATTGTCGTTGTACGTGAAAGTGTGCAGCAGAACCCGAGGCAGTCGATTCCTCACCGTTCACAAGAACTCGGCCTTTCGCAGACTTCAACTTGGTGAGTATTGCGTCGGAACTTAAGCCTTAAAGTCCAGGAAGGAGCTCAAAGTTCATGACCAATGACCATAGACAACGCCGTTTGTTCGCTGACTGGGCCCAGGTTTTGACGAAAAATAATTTTTAGTGATGAGTCGCATTTTTGGAAAAATGTATATGGTTACGTATATAGAACAACATCAACCCACGCGAAGTTCACCAGGTGATAATGTGTCCTCAAAAAGTTACCGTTTGGTGTGAATTTTGGGCCGGCGGCGTCATTGGTCCGTACTTTTTTTGAAAACGACGTTAGTGAGCGGTCACCGTCAACGGCGTGCGCTACTGAACGGTGATAACCAATTTCTTATGGCCCAAATTGAACCACATAGACCTAAACAACATGTGGTTCCAGCAAGACGGCGCTGCGCGCCACACAGCGGACCCCACGATTGACATTCTGCATGAACGAATAAGGTTATCTCTCGCAGGGGTATCTGAATTAGCCACCAAGGTCATGCGATTTGACCCCGCTAGACTATTTCTTGTGGAGTTTCTTGAAGTCACAGGTCTATGCAAATAAACTACAATTGACCGATGTCTTAAAGGTGAACATAACAAAGGCCATCGCTCAAATTCAGCCGGATCTACGCGGAAGAGTCATTGAAAATTGGACGATCCGGATCCGTGCCACCGTAAGAAGCCGAGGCGGGTATTTAAACGAGGTCATGTTTCACACTTAATGGCGCATATGAGCCTTTCAAATAAAAAAGGATTTTTTTTTAATACCTCACACACAACTTGTTTTATTTCATTTCAACCTCTAACCGCTCTTATTGAAAAACCCTTTAGTTATTTAGAGTTTCAAAAAAATGTAGATAAAAGCAAATGTTACAAAAAATTAGAATTCTGGGATACGATGCATTCTTAGTATTATTATTTGTGCTTTTGGTATACATATCTACCAACATGAAATAATTGTTGCAGCCAAGTTGTACGTTGAGGAATACGAATTTTAATTTTCTCAAGGAGTTAAGAGCAATCGAAGTTGTAATCGACAATATGTCAGTCATTGGTATTTCAAAATAGTTATTCGGCATATTCTAAAGCAAGAAATCACTTTGTTGAGATACATAATAAAGGTATTGAGATTTTTCGTCTGAAAAGGTAATTTGGTACAAAAAATGTCTTTGTAGTCAGCAAACGCACTAACTGGGCCTCGATCGGCTAATCTCCACTCGACTTTCATTTCCGGATTTTTTGCCACAAAGCAGCCACTAAATAAATAAAAATATAATGCAAATATGTAATAAATATGAAACTTCCCTTATTTTAAGATACGTATGAAATTAGTTTATGGGTGTGACGATCATGATGACATTTGTACCTTTGGTTCCTGGAAACATGACCTGAATGAAGTCCCTTTAATCCAGCGATACGAAAAAATACATCAATAGAGTTAAATCCATCTTCAAAATTCATTATTTTATCTGTACTGCCTGGGACATTATTCGTTAGTGCAGACATATCGTTTATTTAAAAAATTAAATGCACGCTATTTTATCTACATAAAATAGTTAGCTTTAGCCGCAGAAGAGTAGTAATACGCAAATACCTTTGACTGATCATTTTATAAGAAAAATAAAAATATACTCATGAAAGAAATGTATCTGGCTACCGGCTGACTGTAAAGTTATACTTCTGTCTTTACGATACTAAAAAAAAAATTGTGTCCGGGTGGATGACAAATACAGTTTTGTGCATGAAACAAAACCAGAATTACGGACGAATGTTTTCGACCCGCTGACTTCTCAGTTAAAAATCCTTAAAAAAGAGATTGGGTGGTGATAGATATTATTATCCCCTACCCGACTGGCAACCCTTTTGTTCCGGGAATTTTCAGACCTACCCTCGTTTGTTAGTGGAAATTTGTTTTTTTTGTGGTAGCTCATTGTAATCTATTAAAGTAATAAAAGACGAGTCAAACTTAGAATAACCCGTGAACTGTTGTATCTCATTCGCGCCACCTTCGAGAGTGGTATCTTAAATCGATGAAATCGGTCACTGGTCATTCCAAGTCTGTATTTAAGTATCACTCATCTGTTATTTCTATGGTAAGTTACTTTTTAAACAGCGTGTTATCGCGCACATTTTAAATATGTAATATTAAATAATTCTGTACAGAATATAACGTTATAAGGTTTTATGTATTAATAATTTTTATTGACTTTTATCGCCAGGTCATTATGTTATGTAATAAACAAAGTAAGTATTCATTTCCAGAATGTAATATTTAATATCCACGGCAACCAGCGTAATATTTAAAAAATAAATAATAAATTAAATACCCGTTTTTGTTAGTAAATAATAAAAATAAAAGTAAATCATAAATAATTCGTTTTTGTTAGCCATTTCACTAGCTTCACCTTCAGGTTTCATCCTTTTTCTTTATATCGTGAAACTAGAATAAAATATAATTTAACAAAAAATATACTAAGGCCATATAAGGGTCAGTTGCAAAAACCGTTTTGAAAAATAATGGTGAAAGTACTATTATTTTTTCAGTGCGACGTGACGTCGCGTCGGATAAATTTTCTGCTATGGTTCAAAATACGCACATATTGAGTTACCTAAAAACGAGACGTTTCACCCCCTATACTATGGGACAAACAGCGCGTATTACATAACCGCGCTATACTTGTACGCAATGTTTGTTAGGGGCGAATTGGTGGCCATGATGTGTGTCGTCAAAATGACGTGATGCCAACTGCGAGTCTTTTTGTATGTGTTCATTTTTAAACTCGAAAATTATTCCGAATGACTAAACTTAATTATATTATATTATATTGACATAAGTTGTGGCCGTTTTTTTACTAATTAAAAAATGAGCACCAAAAGCAAAAGAAAATGAAATAGGTTTGTAATTCGAAAGTAAATATTTGCTATTGAAAATATGATATGAAGTTTGGTTTTACGTTGCACAAATAATTTAATTTGATTACCTGCCTTCAAAATGGAACGTCAAGTTAATTGCGCAGTGTACTGTAAAGATGCTATGAATCATTGACTATTTATAGTAAAATAATGTTAACTCCTGTTAACACTCAATATATTGATAGTTGAATTATTAGAATCGAAAAAATCCGTTATAAACATTTAGTATATTTTTAATGTTATTTCCCAATTCGTGAAAATATCCAATTAAATCGTAATATTCTGAAACCTCTTAACATAAGTTAATTAAACAGGTCTATAAGCATTGAATTAAGAATATTTGAGAAACCGCATACGCACATCAGAAGGCGACTCAACTACTCATAAACGAGTAGGTTTACGTTTTGACCAATTAGTTTATTTGTAGACGTCGCTCAGTTCGCAACTCCTGATTTGAATTTAACCATGCCATTGTGTCCTTTAAATGTCCTCCGTTTTTTACACAACCATGTAGTATCCTTTAAAATGTCCTTAGAAATACTGCTAGGATCTTAAAGAAACAGGATGCAATCACATTTCATGTGTCATTATTAAATTAATGTGTTTGTCACAAATGCATTACTTAAAAATTGATTTATTTTTCCATCTGTCAGATTGTCGAAGAAACAAAACGGAAATTTCGTTAGTGTTGCCAGAGTAGTGAAATTTTTTACCCTACTTTGCTCATATAATAAGAGAAATAATGAAAATTGAACCTCGGATTAAACAACGCCGTGGTAGACATTTGGCCGACATTATCTTTAAAACATAAAATATTATTTGACATGATATAAAAATATCTGTTTTATGTAAAATAAAATTTGTTTTATATTTTATGTTCAAAGTTCATTAATTCAATTACTCTTATTAAATGACCCTTAACTTATCTTCTCTGTTGTGTCAATCAATGTTTCCGAGTGCACAATAAAATTTTAGAAAAATTAACAAATTGTTTTTTTTTACCTTACATTAGTTATATTCTTCGTGATCAGGAAATATTACTCGGTGACTTCAAGTATGCGCGCGGCGAAAGTGTGTCTAAGGGGGGGAATTATTGGACACAGTCCGATGTATTCAAATATGATTCTACGCTCCTTCTGGACTATTCATAATTCTATGTCTATACTGTTTTCTGATTTTTCTTTTTATGAAAATGTTTGCTCTTTTTTTATCATTTCATTAAAAAACAGAATGAGCATTATTATTTTATTAAATAAATTGACGGTCAAAATGAATTTGGAGAAAAATTACAATTCAATTTAACTACGTTTTTATTTTAAGTAAAATTACTACATTTTATTTTAAACGCCAGCCGGTTTTAGAACACGACTGTTTCTCATTCTCATTCTAAAAGATAGGGGTCAATGCTATATAAGCTCCGGACATTACTGCGACCTGTGTAGATCTATTGTCGGCACCAAGCCCTGGACCCGATTACAATGAAAATATTGAGACGTCATACCTTCCTTCACCTGGACGGTATAGTTGATGATAAATCAATACTCTCTAGCGATTACGAAGATACACTACCGACCCCCACCTTTAAGTTCTGGGAATGCATATCTATATGAAACAAAGGAAAGAGTACATCACGGTACACATATCTACGCACTTAAATGACATAGCTTCAGTATGACGTCATAGTTAAAAACAAAATTATCCCCATCTACTAAGATTCGCTAATGATCCCCCCTACCATCAAGTCTTAATGTAAGTACATCGGTTTGTATTGACGGGTCTAGAACCCCTTGATACGGTTATCTACGCATTGAAAGTGACAAAACTTTCGTTCCACCAAGCAATTTTTCCTTAATTACGATTAAATTTAATTTTTAATCGTTCTGAGGTTGGCACTTTTTTCTTAAAAGCCTATTAAAAATATGAGGTAGAAATAAGTAAATAAGAAATAAGTAATAAGTCGAAATAAATTCTGTCATAGCTGTCCGTTTTGAAAACGAGCGGCTAGATGCAAAAAAGAATTAGCTAGACAGTACGCTTAACGATCGTCTGTATTTATGTACCGATTGATTACAAAGCCAGCTCCTTTGACGTCTCAATACGCAAACTCCGGAATATAGTAAAACAGACGGAAAAAATAAAGTAACTATTTTTTTTTACAGAGGCAACTTTCTTACGCCCAGATATTTTTATATGTTAATAGGGCAGAATCTAGTGACATTATTTTTTGTATCTATTCACTCGTTTCCAAAACTGACATTAATGTCAGAATTTAATTCGGCTTCAAAATGTCCTAATTGCGATCTCATATTTTGAATAGGTTTTTAAGAAAAAAAGTGCCAATCTCAAAACGATGATAAATTTAAGTAAATCGTCATTAAAGGAAAAATTGCTCAGTGGATTTTTTTTTTATCACTTTTGATGCGTAGATAAACGTATCGAGGGGTTCTTGACCCGTCGGTACAAACCGATGTAGTTATATCAAAACTTGACGGTGGGAGGATCGGTAGTGTATCTTAGTAGTCGGTCGGGAGATTTTTGTCTTCAACCATACCGTCATACTAAAGCTATGTCATTTCAGTGCGTAGATATGTGTACCATGACGTACGCTTCCCCTTGTTTCATATCGATGTACATATTCAAAACTTGAAGATTTTTACATTTTTTACATTTTTTTTTTTTTTTTTTGCACCACAACAGGCCAGGAGGCCTAATTACAGTGGTGAATTACATCACAGAGCACCCAGGCTTGAGAAAAACCACATTTTCATTTTTGTGTTCTCACCGGGAATCGAACCCGGAACCTTCCGTGCGTGAGTCAAGCGTCTTGACCACTACACCACGGAGGCCGCCCGAAGCGGCCGAAGATGGGGGGTCGGTAGTGTATCTTCGTAACCGCTAGAGAGAATTCATCTACCACCTAGGTCAAGATATGACGTCTTTATCTTCCCATCATAATCGAGGCCCAGGGCTAGTATTCCAAACGAAATTATAGCGCGGTATAGCGCGTTTCTACATACTAAATACGGATTATAGCGCGCTGTAAACGCGTTCGGAATACCACCCCTGGTCTTTAAAGAGTCGGGCTACAGGTGGAGGGCTGGTGCTTTTATATATACAAGTACATATTTATGTATTGCTAAATTTTTCCTACCAGAGCATTATACTCTGCTTCCGGGCACACGAACTTAGTTCATTATGAGGAGCACATTACGGTGACCCACATCAGCTCTTTAATGTCACAAAAATCGATAGATCAGGAGGAATATAAATGTTCAAACATAGGCAGAACTATAAATGTTACACAGTTTGTGAAGTGGTAACTAAAACCGGGCAATGACAATGTATAAGCCCTGTAAATGTCAAAACTGCGTTTTCCTTCTATTTTAATCTCAATAACTCCCTAGTTAGTAAAATCCAATCTTGCCTACAAATGTTTGAGCATAGGTACTCAAAAAATTGTTGTTCAATGTTCAATAAAACATAAAATTTTTCATATTTTGACGAAAGTGCAACGATTATTTGACACTCGAGGTTTTGTGGTGCAACTGGCCTTGAGGAGGATGATTTACGAGGTGATGGAATTACTTCAAAATATTTCGCAAAACCGCAACTAATTATTATAAGTTTTACCATGGGTGGCCAAAGTGTCGACCGCAGTTGACTGGTAGACCGCGTATTCATTCCCAGTCGCCCGACTGTCTGATGCGTCGAAACAAGAATTAACTTCATCACTTCTATCAAAGAATAAAAGTTAAAAAACATTGGTTTTCAAATTCATTTGAAATTCTATAAGTAACATTCATTTATAACAAGGAAAAGATTTTAAAAATGGCATCCATAAAAATATTATTTATAATATTTTACTATGATGATTTTTTAAAAATTTTTTTTATTTATTTATTTATTTATGACAAAATACAAGGTTTTTAAACTTTACATATTACATTTTATTACATATTTTATTAGTACGAAATATTCCCAATCAGCAAAAGTGCTGGTATGAGGGGATATTATATATAATAACACAATAGTTTAAATAAAAATTTAATAAAATAACATCACATATCACTCGTCACACAGGCTGTAAGAACAGTTTTATTTAGGTGTTTTTTAAGTACGTACATGTTTTGTATGTGAAAAGTGAATTGTAAAAATTTATTGAAAGTGAATTGTAAAAATTTATTGTTGTATACAAAAAACTGTTTCTTTTTCTGTTGGTCCTAGGTTGTTCGCAAGTTAAATTATTTGATGCTCTTGTATTTATTTTATGTATGTTGTAGTTAAAATAAAATTTAATATTTGTCTTTATTTTATTCTTTTTCATCTTAAATATCATTTTGATTTTTTCTGCGTAGATCAATTTATTATATTCATATTTTAATAAGGGCGAAATTCTTTCCAGCTATTGAATTTCAGCATAACTTTTCGAGTCTTTTTAAATGTTTGTATGAAGCTTTATCTTTTAGATATTCTTCCAAATGTGGCTGAAGCTTCTGTCACAGTCCGTGCTGCCCTTTCAACTATTTAAGTATGACGTGACAGATGCAGTAACGATAGTTTTCATTCTCACTTTTGGGCAAAAAACAGTAGGATGTTTTCGTTAAATATCAACGTCAATATTGGTGGTTCAGCCAATGTCAATAATATCAGTGTAATATGATGCATAAAATTTTACAGAAGAAAGTTGAATCAGTTAGACTATTTTATTGATTGCTGCGAACTTTTAAAATATGACATGCTGCCAGTATAATTCAGTCAGTCAGTCTGCATTACATTTTGAAGGTTTGCGAAAAACGTATTATAACTGTTTCTTTGAACTACTAGAATCATTTAAGCTTTCAGTTCTGTGGGCAAATATTTTATTGCAGCAATGAGTTTGGAAAAGTGTCGCTCTACATATTTACAGGAAGGGGTAATTTTTAATTAAACCTTGAAGACATATTTTGCGAGAATTAGTAAGGTTTTAGAAGGATACTCCATCGAAACGTGCAATTTAATTAGCACGAGTTAGCCGTGGGGCATGAAACATTTTGCCTGGCCATTTATTTTCTAAATCTTAACGACTATTCGATACAAACATGTTTGGTCTGTGCTACGTGCTAATATCTTCTTTGAGTAGGACACTCTGGGTAACTCTGCTAAAATGGGTGGAAATCTAAAAATAAATACGGTCCGGATGTGCTGCAATCAAGGTATAGATACAACTATCACAAGGGTAATTCGTTTATATGCAGTAGGCAGTAATCCACTGTAATGGTTTTTCTAACCTTTGTTAAAGCAGACGTATGCCATCTCCATATTTATAATTGTTCACATTTGTATTTATGCTTTATTGAGTTAGTTTACAACATCTTAAGAACAAATATAAACTTTTAATAATGCTACATTTTTTGCAACTTGTTCCATCACACTCAACTGCAGGTAAAGATTCCACAGATATTTCTGTGGAATCTTTGGTGATTGCTGTACTATTTCTTAAGATGTGCTATAAACTGGTGAAATATATCACAAGAATTTCAACACTGATTCCATTATCAATGAAATCTGTTTTTTCAATGCATTTTTTCGTCCTATTTATATCAATAATCACAGAAAAACTGCTGAAACAACTGTCCCAGCCTTGTCTAACACTTCGCATCTACCATCTTTTCTTGATAATAAAAATCGTACTGTTTGTAGCGGTCGGCTAATCGATGTCTGTGCATTATTTTTAATGCTGAATTTGAGATTTTTGCCTTAACATTTACCAAATTTATTGTTTTATTGATTTTAACGCTGTCCGTGGTTTCAATCATTATTCTTCTAATGGTCTGTTTCTGTTGGTGGATAAGGAAGTTTGATAGTTACATTTTTGTTTCTGGGACATGCATTTATTAATGTTCTTACACTTGCAGGATGAAATGTCAAACAAACTTTATTTTAATTTGGTTTGAACGGAAACTGAAACTTACCTTAAAAATACAATAATATCGAAACTTTGATTTTCATCTGGAGGCAGTCAGACTTATAAATTAGAATGTAGAATGAAATTATATTTCAAACATGTTATTTTGAGACCATTTGGCACCCTTTTATCGCTGTGTTTCTTAAGAAAGTAGAAAAAAAATAAAACGACCAAGCTTAAGGGACATGTTAAAAATTGGAATAATCAGCGCGTTTTGCATACGAAGGCGTTTGTATGAATATAAAGAAAGTGCGCAAATAATGCAAAAACAGAGTAACATGGCATTTTCTCCTCAATGGGAAAACGGCGTGATGGTTTGTTTGCATTTAAACAATAAATTCCTTGTTTTTATTATCAATCCTGATTCCATAATGTCGGTCCTTTATTTGTGTTTCGTTTTTGATTTCGTTTTAATATTAGAATAATCATTATCATCAAACCCTTATTCGCGCATCATAGTGTATATTGGTATCTCAATCATCTCTTATAGGAAGGTAATGTTAACAGTCGTATGCTTCAGGTGTCAGTTCAGGGACAGTAAATAATATTTCAGTTTAACCACCTTATAAATAAATATCTCATGTCGACTCTCTCGGGAATCGGACTAAAAACCTCAAGCATGGTAGACGAACGCGTCAACCACTACAATATAGTATTATCTACATAATATAAATATAAAATTACAAATTGAATTTTTTTGAAATATTTCCGGGTTCGATTCCCAAAAAGATTTCGGGCGTTTTAGGCGCCTAAAAGATGGATTTTTTCAGAAAAATTTCATCCATATGAATATAAATATCAGTTTTATTACATTTTTTTAAATCGAATAAACATATATTGTATTTTAAGTATATTTATAAAAATTTTCATGAATTTTTTTGATTTATTAGACCTAGTATTATCTATAAATTAATGTTAAATAGTTTATCTATCCATAAGTATCTACGAAGAATTTTCCTTTGAATACTAAAATTATAATGGGTTACCTTCAATTTTTATGCAAGTCGTTTTGTTTATTCATTCACAAATTGTTTATTTATTTACATCATAAATAAATAAAAAAACGTAATTCACACCATCTTGCCACAGTCCCTCAGTCGCCTTTGCGTTACTAAGGGCGTATTGGTCACACTATGTCAGGTAGTGGTCTCAAAGAGGTATTGTGTACGCTTTTAGCTGCAAATTCTGTTAGCTTGTTCAGACTGTTATAGCCCAAGTTATTCCAAACAGTTTCGAAGTCTCGAATGAACTTAAGGCTGAATTAAAATAAATATTGAGTATCATAAAGTATGAGTCGTAGACATGCGTAAAGAGAGTGCCCAACTAGCTTTACTCCAAGAAAAAATGAGCTGAGCTCTTTGAAAAACAATGAACCCTTTATTATGAAACATTTAATTGCAGTAGAACGCTTAGGTGATTAGGATTCCCACCTTGGCTGTGTTCAGCAAATGATTCCTTATTTTCGTGCCAGTGGGCACTTACGGTATGACAAATGCGCCCATTTATATTTGCAAGATATGAGGGCTCTTCATAGTACTCATTCATTTGAGTTTGAAACTTTTACCCAGAAGAAATACTTCACAGTATCTAGATCAGATATCCCTGGGTCTATGTAATAACTAAGAAAAGTGATGAAGACTTGCAGGGTTTGTTGAAGAACGAATTGGCGCCTTTTTCGTTAACACATTTCAATGAAAATAAAATGAGAAAAACCTGCGTTGAAATCTGCGTTCTACGAAGTTTTTCCTGTTGAAGAGAAAGCATTGAACTTTAAAGTTACTGTTAATGTGATTGACGGTGGTTTTCTTCAGCATCATGAAATGTGAAGTGTTGGCTCTACTTTTTCCTATATGCCTTACTACAATATATGCTTTACTTTAGAAACGACTATTTTTGTTGTTTTTTATGGCTATAATGACACCACCAATAGCACTAAACGAGATGAGCGAATGCAAAGAAAAAGCACTAAAACATCAGTTAACACTAATTTTGACAAAACCATCGGGGTGACAGATCAGCAAGAAGAATTTCTTACGAACGAAAAAAATAAAATAAAATTAATCTGTTTGCTGGATCAGAAAACGGCCGATACCGTGGTATTAACAAATCATAAAATAATATTAACGCTGCAGTTATAGGAAAAGGTATTGATTTGCTCGTCTTGCTGATTGCTTTAGCTCAACAAAAATGTTTTTTTTTTTGTCAAACGAAGGAAGGAGAAAGTTGACACATAACTATACTTATGGTTGAAGTTACATAAACTTAAAATTATTTTACAAAATATAATTTTTATGCATGTTGTTAGTGAGTGCAATACCACCCCATCTATATTTACAAAAAAAATAAGCACGAATTGTTAAACTTTTATAAAGAACAAACACCTAAGAGCCATTGCCAATGCATTTTATAATGCCACATCAACGCCAGAGGAGGTTTCGCGAGCCGGTGAGCAAATGTATTTGACACTTTATTAAGCTCATGAAGATGAATTGAACAGTCATAGATACACCGCATTCTTGAAGCCTTTTATTAGATACAACCTGATCTTATCGTCACTGTCAGCTACGAAAGGTTCTGTCCAGCAGCACGCTTTTAGAGTATTTTCGCAAGTGGAACAGTTGTTTGGGACCTGAAAAGTGGGAGCGGATACCAGATAACGATGAAACACTGGAGCCCCTATCAACAAAGGACTGTGCCGTACCTGACTATCTTAAACACCATTTTTGTGTATGTGCATCTGGTTGTGGAGGACAATGTCGATGTCGATGTCGATGTCGAAGGCCGGGATAAAATGCACTTAAGTCTATGGCAACCACCAGGGAACTTGTATAAACTCCGCCAGAAGACGAGGAACTCAATGAGGATTTTTTTCCAGCAGAAGATGAATTTCGAACTTAAAATTATTTCGATTTTACAAAAAAGTTCGATTATTTATATCATATTTATGTACACCAACTACATATAATGTAAAAATAAATTTTTAGCCGTGTACTACGACAAAAAACTTTAATACTTTATTTTTCTTGAAATTTTAGTACTTCGTCAGCCTTGTTTCTACGAAAATAATATTTCTATAAAAAATCTTTTTTACAAATAATTTTAATTACTTTGATTTGTTGTTGCATTTTTTTTCGTTAAAACTGATTTCTTCAGAGATATTTGTGAAAAACCGTGAAAAGCAACTTAAACCCCCCCCCTATCTCTCTGCCGTTAGCGGACTTCGGGCACTTATAGTATGTTTTTTTTAAATTTATAAAAATAACCTAAAATAATTTTTTTAGACATAGTATGTTATTCAATAAACAATCATGCCAAGTTTAAAAATTCTGGGCTTTTCCCTAAAAAAGTCTTATTTGCTTAGGCTAAAATATTATTTACCAAAATAGTTGAGTAACAAATGCGCTAGCTGAGACGAGTAGTTTATTGGGACAGTTATTTTTCAGTATTTTATGTTTTATTATGTTTGATAAAATTGTTTAAACATGTACCTATGTTTTAAAAAAAAAACAATAATAAATCAATCATTCAATTTTTCTAATTTACAATCAGTGATACTTAACGATCAAATGGTAATGATGCATAGAGCACTGCACTAATACACCATTCAGCATATTCTGTTTTTTTTGTGTTACTAATAAGAATGTTCATGATCGGTGCACTGCTAGAACCTCCATTGAAATTCGGATTGCTTTTTTATAATGTGAATTTTGGTGACCAACAGATTCAAGAGCCGAAACCGAATTTCGGCTTCTGTTCGATATTTGTTTTATTTTATTTTTAAATTTAAACTCATTAAAATAGCATTATATCAACTCATTAGTTAACCCGAAAAAAAATGAAAATGATCCTTAAGATAAAAATACCTTTATTCAATTTAGTTTCATATAACTTTGAATTATCTATCCTTACCTCTGTTTTGTACAAATACATTGAACTCCTTAATAAAGATACTTGTCTCGAAAATGTCGCGAAAGCGATGTAACCGGTCACAGGATATTAGAAATTTGTGGATCAAAGTATCACTCGTCTTTTATTTATATAATAAATTACAATGAACCTTCATCAAGAATTTTCAATAACAAACTTAAATGTTTTAAACAAAGATATCTTTAATTGTCTATAAAGTAAAAGCAAATTGTCTGTACGGGAAATTAAATATGAACTTTACTGCTGAAGGTACTTAAATGTTTTAGGTTCTACTATCGTAAAGTGGGGTGTTTTTTTTTGCGTAAAACTTGAACATAATAACAATAATAACACAAAATGTAGAATATGTTAAATAGAACAACAAATATGGCAATTTTTTTTTAAGGATTTTCATAAATTTTCAACTTGTTTTGTATTACCATCATTTTAACTTAACATCATCAAATTACGGAGAAAGCAATACACCCGAAATCAGTAAATAAAAGATCCCAGTAATAATGGACCTCTTGTATTATTTGTCTAAAAACAAAACATCGAATTCAACATTTATCATTAAACTTTGATTTAAATTGTCTTAAAATTATAATTACTTCATTATTAAATCATTATAGTAATATTCCTAATGATGTTTTTCCTAAGTACTTTTTTTTTCCAGCGCAAATCTGTCTTCTTATTCAATTAGAAGTTTGGCAAATCCCAGAAGGAATGTTCTGTTGTTGATGCAACTGGAGTTATAGGAATTCTGCAGAAAAAATACAAAGTTAGGTTGGCAATCAAAAAACTAATTTTTACCTGCTTAAAATAGGGCATAATTTGAAGCGGTAAGACAGGATAAGGTAAAGGGGGTAAATCATGGTGGATTTTTATATTTATTGAAAATATTGAAAGCAGGGATGAACATTTTTTAAATACAATATTATAATAATAAAATAAATAAAGCAACTTTGTTTTAAACCACTAATTTATGGTTAAATCAACAAATTAGTGGGTAAAAACAAAGATCTTTTATTTATTTTATTATATTGAATAACCACAAAGTTAGTGCTTTAAATACAAACAATATTATTAATTAAAGTTTTGTCAATTATTTTTTTGGATTTCCTTATTTTCTAAACGATTCACATCTTTATTTTTCATTTTCATTTTTCATTTTATTTTTGCACCACAACAGGCTAGGAGGCCCAATTACAGTGGTGAATTACATCACAGAACACCCAGGCTTGACAAACGGAGGACCCGAAGGACGCCGAATTTATTTGTAAAATAATGTAAAAGTTCAATTTTATGTTAATGAAAGAATGATTTGTATTTAAAATTTGATTTGCGAATTCAGAGAAACTATTGTTAGTTTGGGGCGGTCTTCGTTAACTTAAGTTTTTTAATTTCTCGCAGTTTGGCCGATATTGTATTTGCTACTTTCAGTCTTAACATGTAATTTCATACCGTTTTTTTCTTAAATTTCGATTTTTGATTTGAGGTAGTCAATTTTTTTCCCCTAATTATTAGTTGTATAGAATGCGGGAATAATATTGGGAAATAAGAGTCAACTTACATACAAAGATGTTGAACCGGTAAATAGCATTTTTTTCCAAGTCATATTTTCAATTTTTATATTTTAATTATTGGAATACGAGTATTTTTCGATGAGTTTATTTTTAAACATTTTTTGATTAACGCGCTATTGTATCCATTATTTTTAGCGATTTCTTTAATTATATTTTACTCACAGTTAGAATTTGCTTTATTAAGGGGAATATTAATTAATCGGTTAAACAAAGAGTGCAAGCCGGTCATTTTGTGTGCAATAGGATGTTGGGAATTTGCAGGAATTGCAGCGTCTGTATGAGTAGGTTTACGGTAAACGATATTTCCGTAAACCTACTTATACTGACGCTGTAATTCCTAATAAATTATATTTTTATTATTTGTAACTTTAATAGATCTAGGAAATTAAAGGTATATTTTTTATTATTTTACAAAGTGAATTTGATATTTTTGTGAAGTGAATTAATGTGGTTAAGAAAGAGGTTCCCATGAAAATACAAAAAAATATCATCGAAATTTATGTACCATTTAAATACGCACGATTTTATGAGAGGATGATCAAAATTTCATAACTTATCTTCGAGATCATTTAAAAACATATCTGCTAAGATTAGTGATAATGGTGAACCCATTGGGGTCCAACCCGCTGATTTTGTATATTTTCACTAAACTCAAAATAATTTTGTGTCGTACAAACGTCATTAACAATTATTGTGTTCTCTTTTTCAATAGTATCTCTTGATTCCGAGTCAAATAACAATTGTATAAACGCATTTTTAGCATCTTCTACAGGAATATACGTGAGCAAATTTAAAACATCAAAGCAAACAATTTTGGCATCACATGGGATAATTTTTTTTTTGCCTGTATCGGTAAAATCTAAGGAGTTCTTGATACGATGTTTTGGTTTGAATAATTAGAAAATGTTTATAAAATCATTGAGTTTTTTAGATAGTTTATATTAGGTGCGCTTATGTAAGATTCTACTGGCCTTATCAGCACATTGTCTCTATGGATTTTTTTAAGTCCGTAAAGTTTAAGTGTTAACAAGGAAATTCCCACTATTTCCAATGATGAAAATTGATTAACTACCTCTTTTATTTTGGCTTGGAATGTATTTGTGGGATTACAATAAAAAAAATCGTTGCTGAATTGATTTTATTTATTAAAAAAGTTAATTTCATTTTAAATAACAATGCAATTGCCTTTATTTAATTTTGTAAAAAATTAAATGGTTATCATGAAGAGAATTTTTAATGTTGTTAATTGCAATTTGTACTAAAGGTTGTAGTATTCTTCAATAGGTCTGCACAACGATGTTTAACAGACGGCGATTTCACGGTTAGGGTAGCATCCGTATCCACTGCCAATTGTATAATGGATTTTTCGCTGACGCCTTTAAGTTGTATTAAAGCTCTTTACTCAAGAGATTTGTTTCCTCATCAGAAAACACATGTTTAGACAGATTAAAAAAATATGTTATGTAAAGATTTACAATAAGAGATTTAAGTTTATTATTTAATTTAGTTTCCTTTTTAAATGCTTTGCTTCGATGCTAGCAATGTAGCTAATGTGTCGAATTTTGTCGTTTAATATATTCCATTCTACGAGGCGTAACACGTGAACTCACAGTAAAGACATTTTAAGATGGTTTTCATTTTATCACGGATAGTAAATATTAATTTTAGTTTTCCTTTTAGCCACATTTCTTTTAGCTTATTTCAAAGTTCATGTAGCCGTCTGTATCTCTTTTATTTTAAATCTAAACACGTACATATTTAGAAATAACACCTTTGAATAAATTATACATTAAGCGAAATTAATTCGTGTTATTTGATGGTTAGTTTTATACTGGTTGCATTTTTTGACGTATTGACTGCAATAGGGAAATATCACTTTTTATACATTTTTTAAGTAATAAAGGTCTCTAAAATACTGTTACTATATCTAATTTTTTTTTGCTAATTATTAGTAGCATAACAATACTTTCAAATTTGTAATTCTGAATTCCCGCAACAACGGTCATTTCATTGGCCGCGCCCCTAATACGTCGCTATTGCGAATTTTGCGTAGTACAATTTCACGAATCTTGACGTCACGACAAACAAGGCTAAACACGTCGCGTTTTTCTACGAAGGTATTTTTATTGAATTTCTTTTTACATTTATGTATGAAAACATTTCTCCACAATATCCCTAATGATTTTGAAAATACAATGAATTATTGTAAATCCATTTCATATATTTTTGTCGGTATTCGTACTATGTGATATTTCCCTATTGTAACGTATGGTCTATATACAGAAATAGTTTTATTTTAAATACATAGATAGGTACATTTTTATTTTATTTAAAAAAGAAAGGAAATATTTGCGATCTAATTATTTACCAAAATATTTCGTTTATTGGGATAATTTTCAACGAGTTGTAAATAAATCACTATTCAAAAATGGGTATCAAGTTGGGGTAGAGTGGGGTTCGAACCTCGGACCTCTGATCCGTGAATTCGCAACGCCAGCCACGGGACCACAACCCGATTCATTAAAAAAGTTTTTCTACACAGTAAATGCTAAAACAATAAATATTACAAGTCTTTTTTCAACTTGTTATTTATTTAAGACGTAGCAAGTATGTTTAACAATCAATTTAATCACTCATTTAGCATGTTGTATTCGCAGATTTAATTGTTATCGAATACGAAAAATCACATGAACAGAGTTCTTAACCTTAAACTGAATGTTTAAGTCCAGTTCTCTGATTTTGTAAATAAAATTATTTATAAATTAATGAATCAACCAAAATTTGTATTTTACTTACAAATGTAGGATTTGCTTGAAGAAAGGCATTGATCCAACCGTAACAAAGGTAAATAATAAATAATATTTGTACATACCTTACAGGATAAAATACAGGAGTCCACTTTAAACAGTTTTATTATTTAAATTGCTACTTTCATTATAAACATGCTTTTTAAAGTTGAAATTCAAATCTGAGGTCCACTTTGATTAAATAAAAAAAAACATCAATAGTCCCAGATATGCTATTTTAACGTGTACTATTATTATCAAAATAATCGTTATTTTACATCGAAAGTTGTTTATGATAGAAATTATCTCATTGGGTTGAAAAAATTGTTTTTTTTTTAATTGCCTTTTTGTAAATATGGTAAATTTGACATTGGCGGGCTTATAGCCAGATATAATGATGTTTGGGAAATTGCACAATCACAAAATTTTGTTTCCAGAAAATTTTGTTCAATGTAACTCCCTTAGTTTCTCCTTTAAGGTAAATATTTATTTATTCTTTTTTACACTTTATACACAAATACAATAAATATATATTAAAAGGGCGGGCATATTGCCTTAAGGCAATTTCTTCCTACCTACCCAAACCGTTTAGTTTGAGAAAATTACAAGTACACGGACGGACATATTTTAAGGAATTATACTTTATCTTATAATTTTATATAAAATAAAAATTTAAAAAAACAACCTAAAAAAAATAAAAATAACACTATACGATGAAGAGAGGAGAGGAGATAGGAAGAAAAGAAGAAAGAGATTGGAACAACTCAAATATTTATATAGTGACATATCAATCTTGAATGTAAATATAAATGTAAATAAATAAGGTATGTTAAAATGAATGAAAAAAAAAAAAGTTAAATAAGTATCTTAAATTAGTGGGTAGATTATTCCAAAACCAAGAAGCTCATACTGTGAAAGAGGAGGTAAGAAAATTAGAGCGGTGAAAGGGTATCAAAAGGGTTCTCTCGTTACTAGTACGAAGAGTTAGTCCATATTATGATAGAGGTTGGAAAACAGGCGAAGTAGGATCAGATAAACAGGCGAAGTAGGATTATTCAAAATATTGTGAAGAAGAAAAGAGTGTACATACTATATATTGAGAGTTTAATAAAGAAGTAACACTTACAATATGAAATATTACAGATTTTATGTCATGAGGGTGACATTCCACAATAAGTTTTTTTAGATTCCAAGATACGGCTACAACATCTTCCTGTTGTATGAGGCCGGCGGCTCCTAGTTCGCGGGCTATCCCTTCTGCTGTATCCGTTCCAATGTGAAAGTCAAATTCTATAGTCTCTAGTTCTAGCTTGGAATTCCTGGAAAATAAAAAAAAACGCAATGAAAAAAACAATCAATAAAGACGTCGCGAAAGCAATGAAACTGGTCACTGGTTATTCTAAATTTGTTAAGCTATCAACCTTTTTTTATTTTTACAGTAAATTTTAATGAATTTTCACCAATAACTTTCAACAGCAAACTTGAGTACGATATTTTGTAAAGTAAAATAGATGGTTTCTTTTATTACCTTCGCAACAAGTGAATGTGCAGCTTTTCTATTTTTGGTTGAACTTCCTCACTGTTTGTTTTTCCATAATATACCTCCTGTGTAAAACGAAATTAATTAATAATTAGAAACGCATTTGTATAAAAATTAAAACAATTAGTATTAAGTAATAGTAGTTACGGTTTGATAACTATCGTAGTCAGGCCACTCCCAATTGCATTCCTTTATATTTTCAACTTGTGTGGGATGACCACATCGTTTGTTATTTTCCTGCAAAATTAATTTATTTTAGTACAAAATTAAAACTTACAGAAAATACTATAAAATCCTCAGAGTAATAATTCGTAGCCTAGAGAGAAGCCCTATCACTATGTTTCATAGAACTCAAGCGATGTTGGTTTGTTGGTTAACCACCAATTGGTGGCTATTTTGTTTTATTTGACAACATAAACACAACGGTCCGATCGGATGCTTTTGTAGCTGTGCTTGCCTTTTTTTGTAAATAACTTGGATATTTACGTTATAATAAATTAAAATCGACGAGAGTGAATTGCAGTAGGTTGCAGCAGTAGGAGTGTCAAAGGTGTTAAAAGAGTCATTTTTTACAGGTAATTGATTTCGAATATTTTCCCATGATTTATATTGATTTTTGGCATTTATTGTCACGACACGTGTGTAATGTTGATTAAAAACTTTCCTTATATAAACATATTTACTTCAAATACTATTTTTAAATTTGTGAATTAAAGTATCTTTACTGTTGATAATGACAGTTGCTTACGGGCAATATGTCAGGGCCGCGCATATAATGTTTGAGTTTTTATCGAGTAGAGGTCGATTAAAAATTTTCTCGGAAATAGCAACGTCAACCTTGAAATCGCATCTAAAATGAGGTGTCCAAATTTCAGGCAGCTACGACTCGCCATTTCGGAGATGTGACGGACAAACAAACTAACTCAACACAGGACTTTGGTTCAATGGAGTTGGGATTTATGTCTCAATAAATATAACATAAATGTATTGTGAATAAAAAAAATAAACACGTATTTTCAATTTTATAAAAGAATTATATAAACATAAAGTGAAATAACACTGCAATGATACATACACAGGTACATATTTAAAAGTAATTACAATGCAAATTAATATCCATTTGGCAATTCTCGACCTGAGTACGGCCCATTGGCTGCAAACTTTACCTAACTTAATACCCAATAGTCATAGAATGGATTTCCTGCGTTTGGGCTCTTCTTTAGGTTACGTATTATTACTCTGAGATAAAATCGATTAAAAAATATGTTTTATGCATAACTAAATTAATAAACAAACAAAACTTAAATGCTTCTCACAAGTTCCTGCCTCTTCGTTAAGCTTTTTAATTTCAATGGAAATTGGTTTTGAATCTTTAGTTTTTTATGCGAGTATATTTAATATTTTGGCGAATTGATTTTGTAACAGAATTGAGTATAATCACGAATATTTTTATAAAGTTTATATTTGAAGCACTAACTTTTTGGTTATTCATTATAATAAAATAAATAAAACAACTTTGTTTTTAACCACTAATTTTTATTTTTCATAGACCGGTTTCAAACTTCGAAAATAATGATATCAGATTACCACCCGTGTAAGGAAAAAGGAAAAAAACACTTGATTTATTGGGTCCACGTGTAGTATTTAGTGAACATGATAGAAATAAAATAAAAAGGAATCGATTCATTAGTTACGTAAACCTTGACAAAGAAGTTTGTTTGCTTTGAAACCGGTCAGTGAAAAATAAAAATAAGTGGTTAAAAACAAAGTTGTTTTATTTATTTTTTTATACTAATATTTTTGTTTTTTAACCTGTGTGCCTCTGATTTCTAATTTCTAAGACTTTTGTTTAATTTCTCTCTCACGTTTTTTATCACTTGTAGACACGCAATTTTATCACGTTTATAAAGGAAATAGTTTCAACAAGCTCTTATTTTTCAAATAGCCTTACCCACCTGTCACTCTACATGGAAACACTTACCTTCAAGCTCATCATAGCTGTCGACTATTCACCTGACTTCTGATTGCTAAACATATCTTACAATGATGGATTAAACTTTCATACATATTGTATGTACCCTTCGATTATATCTACTTTTGACAGGACTAGATTGGAGGTTTGTAGGAGCAGGGCGTCAATACAGACTTAGAATTTATTACCTTTCACTCTCGCCATGTGTATTGTTTCAAACATACTAACGTCATCCATTCGATCCTTAATTATTTAGGTGATTTTCTATTGTTCGTGTTAATTATTCATATTCCCGATTTGTATGCTCCGCTAACCAAACACAAAGGTATTGTTCAAAGTAAGTTTAGTTTAGCGAAAGCATTCCCTTCACACAATTCTTTTCGGTTTTACTCTTACTAAAAAACTTTTTTTCATAAAATAAGTAGGTTTTGTGTAATATATGTTTACATGTTGGTACGGTACTCATAAATGCTACCACCGCTAAGTCGATAATTCTCCTCAGGCAAACAACTGACTCACCTTAATGCCAGCCATGCCCGATTTATGCTTCGCAAAAAAGTTCACGATGACATTTTTATCCGCCTTTTTGAAAAACTTGTGGTTTAAAAGTTCATCCGCGGAAGGCCGCTTTGAGGGATCTTTCTGTAAGCAATCAGCTATAAGCTTTCTGAAGGAACTGCTGTATTTCTTGAACTGTTCTCTATTGTGTCCAACTAAAATTAGAAAAAAAACATTTATTAACGTTTTTTTTACCAAATACATTATCATTCAGGTATAAAATATAATTGGTACACACGATCACTGCACTGAAACACCAAATGCAGTGTATCCGATATCCGATTATCTATTACGTAATGGTAAAGTGATCAGTTTTACGCTATAGATTTCATTCCAGAAACAATGAAATATTGCAGCATCAATCCACCTTTAACAAACACAAACATTTCACGTCGACCCTACTAGGAATTGAACGCAGAACCTCAAGCATGGTTGGTGATGCGCCAACTCTCTAATTTTCTGGCTCTATTTCATACACATAAATGTATTACGAGTATTCATCCACCTGGATATGGAAAATTCAACCCATGTACCACAAATACAACGTTCAAAATTTTAATTGTGTTTTCGATATATTTTTTATTCCATCCAGACAGTCAAGCCGAAATGAAAATGTAAAGTTTATATTTGAAGCACTAACTTTGTGGTTATTCATTATAATAAAAATAATAAAATAATTTTGTTTTTGACCACTAATTTTTATTTTCCACCGACCAGTTTTGGAAATGAAAATGTTTAGGTGGTTGTGCGGTGTCACGAAGTTAGACAGGATCCGGGACTCCTACATAAGTGAGAGTTTAGGAGTACGTGATATATCCAAAAAGACCCGAGACCGCCAGAAGATACAGGGAACTCACAAGCGCAGGTGGCATGAAGTGGTCGGAAAATATACGAGGGACTGCAATGTCTCCTCGGATGACGCACATGACAGAGCAAACTGGCGGCTTATCACCACGCGGGAGGCGGGAGTAATCAGTAGTGATCGACAGAAACAAGTTTTGCAGCCTAAACCGAATTTATCGACACTTACTTAAATAAGCTAAAAGTCACTTCAAAAAGCACAAAATTAGGCGTTTTTTTTTGTAAAACTTTACGAATTTAATAAAATATACGGTAAATAAAATATAAAATGAAATAAAATGCATTAATTTAATGATTCTTTTTTATGCTTTTTCTCTTTTTCCTATAAATTATATGTAATAGTTCTTAACATATTGTATTCCAGAGCCGTGTTAACACGTGATTATATTACCATGCGTTGTGTCCCAGTCCCGTGTTTTCACGTGGTTTAACAGCTGTCATGGTTATTTAAATCACGTGCTTACCCGGCTTTGGGATACAAAGCACAAAAAAGGAGTAAGGCCCTGTATATGTGCGAACATTGCAATGTGGCTCGCCATACAAGCCAATGTTGGCAAAACTTTCATTTAAAAATGACTTATTAAATTATTACAAATAAACATGAGAAGTTTTAATTGATTTAACGTAGTATATTTATAATAATGACACTTTTATGAAACCCTTGACAAAGCATGAAATTTCACAAAAATGGGCCGGGCACAGGGTAAATTCTATGTATATTCGGCAGGTACTCAAAGAGTTAATTTAACTTATGTATATGTAACAGTTCGTCGGCCTGTGGTGTAGTGGTCAGCGCATTAGCTTACCATGCGAGAGGTCTCGGATTCGATTCCCGACATGGTTGACATGAAATATTTATTTAAAAAATGCTTTTACACGAAAATATTTCATAGTCCCTGGACTGGTACTTTAAGCGTAAGACTGATCATCTTACCTTCACGTAACAAAAAAAGATCAATATACGCTGCGATTGATATACCAATGCAGTACCCTATGGACCATTAGGTGCGGAAAGGGAATGATAATTAATATTTCTTCAGTGCTCGTTATAGGAACTTTAACTTATTAACGTATAAAGGAATAAAAAAAATATAAATATGAAAGATCTTGGAACTCACGAGAACTTAGAGTTACTAACTATAAGATGCACCTGAATACAGCTGAATGTAATCCGACAAATTCCGGCCACAGGTTTCGGTTAAACTAAAGTTTCGGACAATTTTTGCCACAACTGAAACCGCGACCGAAACTCGGGTCGGTCACTAATAATCAATGCTAGAAAGAAATAAGAAGATTGCGTTTTTTTTTCATATAAATTAAATAATAACTAAGAAATAGCAACCGAATTTCAACTACAAAAGCCTTATAAAATATAGATAATTAACGATATTTTGAGAATGTCCAAATATTTATAGACAAGAACGGGGATCCAACCTCTAAGGAATTATCAAGATTGATTCGATGTAACAACAAAGATGGAGAAAATCTTCGAAAAGGAAATATGAATGTTAAGGAATTTACAGGGTTTACGAACTGTCATTGGCTGTGTGTGAAATGAATTAATAACTAGACAGTTCCTAATTTAAGAATTAATTTTCTATGCAATTTTTGTTTTTTAGTCATCATCATTCCATGTCCGCTCCCTATTTGGAGCATATGGGGTTCATAAATAGCCTTACGTAGTTATCTAGTAGGTGAAATAATCAAGCCAGATAAATCTCACCCACACAAGAAAAGGTTTCAGCTCTCTTACGTCACTTAAGTCAACAGATGGAAGAATTGAAGTTGTATGGATGTTCGAAACAGACAAAATATTGAACGTTAACTATTGTGTGGCTATGATGTAACACGAGTCTACATAGGATACAAGACTTGACACATTGCTTTTATTCATTTAATTGATGAGGTTGTTTTTTTTTGTAATCTTTAAATAAACATTTTTACATCGAATTTGGAAAGTAAAATTTACATCAATATGCTGGATATTAATACGAAAAAAATATCCTTACTACGCGAGGACGTATTAGACGAATTAAAGAGATGCAATACCGTAATAAATGTGTTTGACTGTATAAGAAAGAGAACGAGAATATAACTTATAACAAGGAATACAGAGACGCTGTTGTGTCCGGTGTTTGTGTGAAAAAGCCAAAAACAAAAGAAGAAATTATTTCCATCAGTTGGTTATTGGCAGTACGTGGCAGTGCGCGCTAGTTATATGACCGGCGTATTTATGATTTTTTATTCATTTTACTGGCCTTGGTTAAATATTTTTTTGTGTTGCGTTGTGTCTTTATGCTTTTTTTCAAATGTTTTAACTTCAAAATATTCTGTCTTTTGCTTAAAGTAACACGATGTTGCATCACCGCGTGTAAAGGAATTTTTTAGCACAGCCTTTTCAGAGCAGACATAAGGCCTGAAAATACATACATTTCTATATTTTTTTCTCAAATATGTATTTAAATATAGTTGTTCAGTAGGTGGTATACCGATAAATAAAAGTAAAATGCCCTTACCACTCTCCAAGTTTGGGGGGTCGTTCCTTAACGTCAACATTAGCACCTTCATTACAGGGAACTCGCTGTATGGAGCTTTCCCAGTGGCCATCTCTATGGCTGTTATCCCAAATGACCAAATATCAGCCTCGAAACTGTAACCCCTGTCCTGTAGTCAAATTCAAATATGCCTTACTTTTCAAATGTCTTAATATTTTAAAATCAAATAAGCAATACTACAAGCATTTACTTTACTTCTAAACACTGTTCGATCTTTTATTGCTTTGTATTGTATTTTTTAAATTTTATGTTGTTTATATACTCATGTTTTATATAACTTTCATGTATGTAAAACCCTTAAAAATTAATAATATAAAAAATAAAAAATGTTTTTAAATGTGAATTTTATGTAGGTATATAATATGAGTAATTTGTTATGTAAAAGTAGAGTAATAATATATTATACATAATGAAATATCATATATTTGATTGAAAATTATACCATCATTGATTGCGATTATTATATTTGAATAAACGTTAAGATGTTCTGTGAAAATATTTTTTTGCGAAAATTTAAAAAACATTATAAAAATATATATATTAAAGAAATTTAATAAACCATGTGTGATACACAATAGGGAGACATATAACTTTTTTTACAGTCTTGAATAAAAAAAATTTTTATTACTTATTAGTAGCATAAAAAATTTTTTTGAGTATAATTTTGAATTTCCATGAAAACGGTTCATTGCATTGGCCACGCCTATTACTCCACGATTCATGTAAATTGAAATAAAACATCTTCACGAACCTTGGCGTCACCACTATTAAGTCCAAACATGTCACGTTTTTGTAGAGACAATTTTTTTAATGATTTATTTTTTAAAGTTATGTATGAAAACATTTCTCCACAGTATCCAAATTGATTTTCGAATTACAAGTATTTTTTCTAAATCCGTGCTATATATTTTTATCGGTATTCAGAGTATTATTAATCTTATTATATTATTCGTAGTATATTTCTCTATTGTACAAATTTAGAAATAACTGGTGACTGGTTTTATAACTTTCTCTGGATTTCTTGAAGGCTGGTATATTTATTAAAATTTCAAATCTATTTATACAAAGTCAGAATGGATAAATAATGAAGAAGTTCAGTGATACGAGATATTGGGTATGATAATGTTTTCTTGCGCGTTGTAAAAATTAGAGCATTGAATTGTACAGCGAAGCTTACGTAAAGTAAAAATGTTTTCAGCATACCTGCTCCATTACTTCAGGAGCCATCCAACAAGGGGTGCCGACAAAGGTGTGCCGAACTTTCTGGCGAGACTGATCGAAACATGTAGTTGCCAACCAAGCGGAGACTCCGAAATCTGCTATTTGCACTTGCCCGTCTTCTCCAAGCAATATGTTACCAGCTTTAATGTCTCTAAACACATGGATGAAATCATTATTGCAGAGCGAAAATGTTTACACAAATTTAATGATAAATGGTGGAAAAAATAACTTGCGGTATTTTGTACGTATAAGAAAATAAACATTCGTAATCCATATAAAAATACCCATCATTATTTATTTACGCACATTTATAATTCAATATTTTGCCAACAAATAAATCTCATCCTCGGCAAAGGATTTCGTAACGTCATTTTCTTTTAATGTTTTCAGAACCCCGAATAAGAATAAAAGAAAGAGTAAAAAAGGTTTTGGTTTAAGCCTTTTGTTTGACATGTCCGAGATAGTTCTAAAGGTGGCCGGCTCTGGAAGGACAATTCCTAGCGGGGCGTGCACATGCTAAAGAAATGAGATTCAAAATAGGTGAAATGAAAAATTGATTATTTCTCTTAATTCATTTATTTATTCACAATAAAAACTATATTTTCATTTCTTAAGACACAAGTCCCAACTCCATGGGACCAAAGTCCTGTGTTGATAGAAGACGGATAATACACTTAATCAATTTCGCACAATAATAATGAATAAAACAAGAACAAAATTTTTCAGTAACAAAATCATGTACATCTACACTTGGAAAAACAAACACTATAATTGATATGTATGTGTGCACCGAAAGGCGAATCGTCCATATGAGCGATTATGCGCTGCTTAAGATTATATTTGACTATTGATAATAATATTTTTCAGTGGTTACATTTATGGGAAAATAAAAAAAATAACTGTCACATATTCAATGTATTTATTTTTAAAAAAGGGGCTTAGATATTGTAGTAATCAGAGGAACCATATTTGGATTTAGAAAAAATAAATTTATTCATTCAATAAACGAAAGGCTAAAATGACAGTGAACACATAGAAGAAGAAAACGCAATATAATAGAAGGCAGGTTTTCAATCATCGCTTTATTTTAATATTCGCATTTCAGATGAAAATACTTAATTTATTAAAGTCATTGTAATACATTCCATTTTAATCCATATTGTTTGTAAATAAAATTGCAGCAATTCGTGAAAATACAAAAAAGTTTTTTGCAGTACGAATGATATTTATGTAGGCATGTGTATACATAACACTTTTCAGTGTAAACGTAGGACATTTCGATATAAGTAAAACCTATTATGTTTTCAACGATTTCAATCAATCTTATAAAAGTCAAAAATCATCAACAAATTTTTAACTAATTTTTTTAACATTTGAAGTTAGAGTAATTGAAATTTTTTAACACTTTAGTTAAGTGTAATTTTTAATCCGAAAGTTAATTTCATCATTATTTAGTGGTGCATAGGGCACTGCATTCGTCCACAAAGTGCAGCGTATTTCGATCATCTGTTACATGAAGGTAAAGCTTATTACTAAGATTACTCTTCCGCTTCAGGTGCCAGTCCAGGGACAGTGACATATCGCAGTTAGTGGCATTAAAAATAACCAGTCCAAGTTGACTTGCCCATCTTCGTGGCGGACATTTTCTCTCAATAGAACAGGGGTTCAGGAGAATAGCAATCAAATCTACAACGTTCGTCCCGGGTTCTTGTTCAATTTAACACACCACACTGTATTATTTATTCAACTAGACATGGACAAAAACAAACAGTCAAAAATTAATTTTTATGGAAACTTATAAATAATACGTCACTTTTTTTATGAAACATACTTTTACTTAGATTTTGAATTATGCATACAGAGGTTTGCTATTAACTTTAAGCTCACAATTAGTGTTTTCACGATTTGTCAAAATGTGCTATAATATTATAAATAGTACCTACGTAAGTTACCTTCATATAGACCACGTAATCAATACATATATAATTAATATTTGTTTTGTTATTGTTTTGCATTTAATGTATTTTTTGTATTTAATGTATGCCATTTGGTACTGCTAACAGAAAAAATGGCGCCAGTTTAATTGATAAGGAGTATATATTACACTTCAAGCATCTTTTTGAAAAACAAATATAATACAAACACAACACATACGAATTGTTTGTACAATATAATAACCGAATACAATGTTTTAATAAAACAAAACTTTCAATCGCTATAAAATCAATCACGCATATTATAAATAAATAAAATAATCACACCTAGGCACATCGCTCCGTTTCTCTTTAGGAGTAGACAGAGTGGATAGACGCCACACCACTTCTATTTTTAAAATTTAGACTAACTCAGGATCAATTTTAACTCAATTTTTTTTTGTTTAAAAGAAAACTGTCACGTTATTTATATTTTTTTAATAACTGCTATGTATTGTGTATTCGTCCCAAAATAGAAACGGCATTCAAAATCAACTGTGCAGTTTTCAAGGAAAACAAATTTTTATGTCGTAACAAAGTTAAATTTAGACACAATAGTTAACTCAATAGCAGTATTTTTTAAATATTGAAATAACATCACAAAGTTTTTCAACGAATGAAAATTTGATTTAATTCAATCCCAACCCAATCCGAATAAAATAATGAATTAAAAAAAACAAAAAATCATGATTAAGACAACTGCAAATCAGACTTACTCTGAAAAATCACTACTCGTCTGTTTTTATTACTTATTAAAAAAAACAAACATTTCCAGTTGATTAATTTGAAAGGATTTTCATATCATTTTACTGCTGCGAGACATTGCATACATTTAAGCGTGTTGTCCAGATGTATATTGAAATTTATGTTTACATAATAATTTCTATTTGTAATATTCTTTAATAATATGCATGCTTTCACTTTCTATTTTGTTGTGTCCCAATTCATCACAGGGCTCTTGGCCTCATAGAGTAAGGGATAGGTCATTATTTTTTTGGAGTATGTATTTTTTTATATGGATAAAAATTGGCTGTAAGTAGCAACCGATCGAGAAAATGGAAGGATATGGAAGAAGCATCTATCTAGCAGTAGAGGACAGAAGGCTGAAGAAGAAGAAGAAGAAGTCGTATCTTTATATGTATAAACAAAATACAATAAAAAAAGATATATTTAATTTATTTTGAATTTTTTACCTCGTTCGTTGTCGAACCCAAATCATTACCAATTATTTGAAGTGGGTCGCGGAGCTTAGTGAGAGTGGGAGCCTTTGCTCTCGATAATTAAATTCAGTAGTTATTTACAAAAATTTGGACATACGCATATTAAGTGGAAATGAATTGGAAATAAAAATAAAATATATACCGGTGAATGAGTCCGTTCTTGTGGAAGTAAGACAACCCGTGCAACACTTCCTTGAGGATTGTGGCGATGAACTGCTCGTCCAGAACTCCGTGACCGCAGTCCTGGCTATCCTGGCAGTGCTTGATGACGTCACGGAGGCTGCCACCTGCAACACTCGCCGTTTGCCACATTAGGCTTTCCCAATACAACTGCATCTATAGTATGTATCGCGGCCGAATCGACACTTTAGTTTTAATACATATTGACTGGCTAAATTACAAAACTGCTACATATTATAAAAAGCCAATTGACGACAAGCTGTATTGCATTTTGGCTGAATAACGCACGCCACATTTAATGTTATATTTTTCTGTAATAAAATAAATAAAACAACTTTGTTTTAAACATACATTTTTTTTTTCCACCGACTGGTTTCAAAGCAAACAAGCTTCTTCGTCAAGATTTACGTAACTTATGAATGGATTCCTTTTTATTTTTATCATGTTCACTAAATACTACACGCAGACCCAATAAATCAATTCGTTTTTTCCTTACACGGGTAGTAATTTGATATCACCATTTTCAAAGTTAGACAGGAGAGGACTAAAAGTAATATTGTGATAGTGTTTATAATGTTAAATAATTTTTAAATAAGATACAATAAATAATGTTATTTTTGGAGGACACTTAATTTGTTTATGCGTGAATTATTTTACGATTTATGATAAATAAAGAAGCTAAAAGAGTGGATGATTGATGTTTTCTGGAGGGAGACGAGACGTAAGCCCCAACTCAATGGGTTGGTGGGTTGGTTCTGTGTTGAGTTGAGACGAGCAATTAGTTGACACCGACACATGAGTATATCATTACAAATATTTATTTAACTTTTTGTACATAATGATTATTTGTACATTGGCGGGCTTATTGCCAAATGGCAATTTCTTCCAACCAACCAATAAAATACTATATAGGATTAGAAAAACAAGAATAAAAAATTAAAAAAAACAAAAATAAAAAATATTTTTTATATAATATTAACAATGGAATAGCAAGGTCTGAAGTCCGAACCCGACAAGTAAGTGGATGATGAATTAACATCGGATATAGACATTTGGTGTGGTGTCCAGTAAGGATGCATTGTGATTCTCCTCTCATGTTTAATATATCTGAATCGGGTTGTGATCCCGTGTTGCGGACTCACGGATCAGAGGTCCGAGGTTCGAGCCCTCTCCACCCCAACTTGATTTCCATTTTCTAATAGTGAGTTATTTACAACTCGTTGAAAATGGCCCCAAAATTAAAATATTTGAGTAAATTATAAGAAGGCAAATATTTCTTCCTTAAAAAAAAACTCGGGAACCAGTTTTAGAGATGCAATAAGTGAATTTACTGACGGCATTAGTATAAATGGACAAATTACAAAGGATATCAGATACGCGGATAAAACTGTCCTCCTCGCAGACAGTAAGGAAAGCTTCCGACTTTTATTAGACAAATAAATATTCATTTAGAAATAAATATTTTTAACGCCAAATGTATGGTTATTCACAAAGAATCACAATAGCTTTGAAAATTGGAGCACAGGTTATTGAGCAAGTCTATTAATATAAATATTTATTGTGTTGGCTTAGTTAAAATTCTATGTAAATATATGTATGTAAAAATAAACAAATAAAAAAATAAATAAAAGATTCAAAAAACGACAAATGGGATCACTCACACGAGACCATAGTCAGAATAAAAATGGCACGAGACTGTTTTTTCAGGATGCGTGATCTCCTTTGCAGTAGAGATATCAATTTAGACCTTCGAAGGCGCATTGTGTGGTGTAACATTTTCTCGGTACTTTATTACGACGCCGAAACGTAGACACCCACCCAAGCCTCTTCAAAAAATAAATGAGGATTTTAAAAATCTCCTGGGTAGACAGACACCGAAACGATAAAGCCTCCCGACGCGACGGATGAAAAAATATAAATAGGTACGGAAAACCACAAACAAAAATAAACTTAAGGCATCCGATAAGAGACAAAAAACACAACATTTTACAAGCCATTCCTTCAGGGAAGGATTGAAAAAAGACGCAAAGCAGGAAGAAGGCAAAAAAAAAAAAAAATATATCCGCACACCCAACGTTGCATGTAATACCTACGGAACAATACTTTGATGTATTATGTGAAGTTGGTTTAGGTTAGGTTGGTTATATTTCCTGCTAATTTTGAAAATACAATTAATAACGAAACCCACAAGTTCCCTATTTAATAAATCTCTTTAAAAGGTTGAAAATCTTCGATTCATTTACATATTGTAAAATGCCAAGTGTTGGCAATATGGCTAATCGTCGATTAGCCCTCTTACAATACGGAACCGTTTTGTAATTTAGATAGCCAATATATATTTCAGCTAAAATAACAATCCAGCTGCGTCATATATGTACAATTACAGCAGACATGTACAGTACTTCGAAAGATAAGGTTAGGTTTGCTCCTTACAACTGTAGGTGCTTGTATGTATGACTACAGCAAACATGTTCGGTATTTGAACATATAATATTCTTTTATAATGTAAGAGTTGCCCCATACAGCTAATTTTATTCAACTACAGCCAGGTTCATTATCTAATTTGAAAGATAATGGTACAGTTTATCTGATCCATTGTTGAACTTATCTACTTGTTTTTAGTACCTACAGAATCTTTTTTTTGTTTATTTTTTATATTAAGGCAATCCATCCTAAGAAGGATGATTTCTGCCAAGAGTACATTCAACTTGTATAAAAATAATAAAATAAATACTTGTACAGCCATAAAATCATTTTACTCTTGTTGTGATTTTTAAAATACCTTTCCGGTTTGATTTGTGGAAATTGAATTTAACAAAAATATAAATTTAACATATTAATTAAATAAAATTTTCCATTAAACGATTCTATGCAAAACTGTTTGTAAAAAAAAAATAACACATTCTTACCATCTAACAACTTAATAATCAACCAAAGCTCATCGTCTGTGACAAAACTAGTGTAGTATTGTACTACATTCTCGTGGTTGCAAGTCGACATTGCCTGTGGACATATAATACTCGATATATAAGTTCATAAAATAACCAGACTATAAATTCTTCATTTCAAGGCTTTTTATGCAAAATTATTATTTGGTTTTTAATAATCTAATTATGAACTAAAATTAATTACTACTTTGTAAAAAAATTACTACTAAAACGCTTAAACAAACCAACAAATACGATTTGCAATTCCCAGACACGCATTTTTTGTATCAGGAATCTCTTAAATTTTCAGTTGTTATTATTCAAATTTAAATTAATTTATTTTTCCGAAATAACATTTCAAATAACAAAATATTGGGAAAACATATCAAACCAAGAACCCTTGAGCAATGCACGGTGGTCCCGCCGTAGGTCACAGCCTTCCAATATTCATGTCCAAATTATGATGTGTCACTGCTGGTAATTAGTGACTAAAAGCCAAATTTACTGATAGTATAAAAACGAATTAGGATTTCTAAAGGGTTCATCTATATTTTAACATCGAAAGTGAGTTCATTCAAGGAAATGCTAATAACTGTAATCAGAATAGCAGTTTTTGAATAGTGCCTCTGCTACATAATGTACAAATTTTGTTTACATTAAAAATTTTATTTTTGTTTCCATAAACTTTTAACTATTTTACCCCTCTCTGCCCCCAACCTTATTTACTACATAATGTTCACAAGAACATTGTTTTTATGATATTTATATATTTGTCTGCACAACTCTGCTCCGGGGTTAAGTATAAGCCGTACACTCCGTACATTGCACACGAATAAAAAATTTAGGGAAAATTATATGCCTGACTTTTTTGTATTTTTTTTTTAGGATCTCTTAACAAGTGTTTATTTGCGCGAATGCATTTGTTTGACATTTGGCTAGCTAAAAAATGCAAGTAATGTGGAAAAAAAAGCCATACTTTACATGTGTTTGCCAAACAAATACCCGATGTCGAAAATATCGACACAAATAACTTAAAAAATCCTATTGATTACATATACAAAAAAAAAACAAGTATTGGATGCCAAAAATGGTCGGTAAATATTCTGATTGGTAGAATGTGACAGAAAAATGCGACCTTTTGGGATTCACGCAACGTACAGGAAGTCCAGGAGCAGCTACAAGAGATGCCGTTTTTAAATGATCGACACGTGAAGAATTTTGCGGACTCTAGAAAACGATCAAAATGTAGAAGGCTAGCAATTTCATCAAAAGTAGACGATTTTGCCGTAAATACTTTATTAAAGTACTCCGATCAATCTAATACATCTTTTTTACAAGTCAGTACTGACGAAGTTGTATCTCTCATTGTATTAATAAAACAATTTGTGCATTTCAAAAGAGCTGCTTATACTCTTCTATCTTACCGGAATGTATTAAATGCAAAAAGCGGTGTATACATCGGGAAAAAAAATCACAAATCATCTGCCGAAATAGAATTGCAATCTTTGTTATATCACATCACAAACCGTATACGTGAATCTCAAAAGGAAGTTTTAGAAAGTATTCAGTGATCTGACTTGTTATATAATTACGGCCTTAATAAGGATCTGATAGACAGGTGTTGCCATTTGCTGCAATGTTTGTCATCAGGATATAATATAAATAATGTAAAGTATAGGGATTACACGTTACAAACTGCTCAACAACTAGTTCAGGAATATCCATGGTACTACTTGCCATCTTCTGTCCATAAAATACCTATTCATAGGTCTGAGGTGATTGAGCATGCATTATTGTCTATTGGAGAGTTATCTGAGAAAGGAGCGGAATCAGGCAACAAAAATATTAAGCTATATAGGCGCGATAACACACGAAAAATGTCACGAATTTTATCTAATACCGATCTATTACATAGCCTTCTTCTTACTTCAGATCCCTTAATTCCTTTTTAATATTTATCTTTGTAAATATTAAGTGCTGACATTTTTATTTATGTAAAATGACAACACATACACTAGATTTTTAATAAACCGTTATTTTTTTGTACGTTTTGTTTTATATTTGTACTCTTTCATTATGTATTTTTGTGTCAAAATGTAATTTTTGTGTACCTACTAAATAAATAAACCAACATAAAGAAATTATAAAATTTTGATATGATTAAACTAATCATCATTGTTTTACATTTTTTCCTATTTTATTTAACTTATAAACTATATATTTCAATAAAAATGAGTTGTTTTTTTCTGAAATTAGTCATTCTTATGAAAAAGTTTTTTTTAAAATACAGTAGCATATGCTTTGAATGTTTATTACAACAGCAAAAGGCTATGACCGCCCCTCTATGAACGCAGGACCGCCGTGCAATGGTTAAACATTATAAAAACAAAAGACTCTCTAATAGCAAGCGAATTTGCCTCTTAAACATAGTTTCACTGATTTGAAAGATGTCGATCTCCAAAGTGATAATGTTTATCTGCCTGATAACTACCATACTCCCTCACGTAGAGATACCTCAGATATAACTACACAAGCCTTTTGTAATACCAGTGATATATTCGAATTTTATTTTAACAATTTTGGATATTTAATTGTTTACTTTAGATTTTTTAGCTTACCGCGATGACGCTGTGACGTCAATCGGTTAAAAATTCTTCTGCAAAAATGTATTTATGTATTTGATTAATAAAAATAATAAACCTAAGTATAATAATTGACCCAAAGTTAAATTAAATTAACGTTAAATTAACAACGAATAATAAAAATAGCTCGGATTTATAAAAAAAATACTTGACCTGACAAAAAACGAAATGAGAAACAAATCAACCCACTTGAATTTCCCTGGTCAGCTCGTCAATGGAAACATTGTTGTTATCCATTTGTACAATTTTAATGGCGCACATTTCTTCTTTGGCCTTGCACCATGCTTCGTACACTATTGCAGTTGCACCACTTCCTGCCAACAAAGGTACCAAATATCTTTATTTATTCTATAACAAAATGTTGTTATTTAAAAATAAAAAGAAGCCTAATGGCTCATTTATTTACGACTGTTTTAATAGAAATATGGAGTTAAGGCATAGTCTGTCATAATCTGGTTTAATCTGACAACTTAATACAAATACAAACTAATACCAATTTCGGATAGAAAAGGGATTTTGACTTATTCAATTAAAATCTATAACCTACTTCCACTATCTATTAATGTTATTAGTAACTAGAAAATGTTCAAAAATGCTATAAAAAATGGATAGTGGAGCTAGGTAGAAGTAAAATGGGTTGTCTCATTCGCTCAAACCAGTATTGAATTAACTGCTCCACAAATGTATAGCTTTGTAATATAAATAATATAGATGTACATACATTAATTATAAACATAAATATGTAGTGTTTAAAACTGTCTGAACATTTTGTTGATAGCTATCTCTGTTTATTGAGTTAGTTTTCTTTGTTTATTCTCAAATATAAAAATATTTAAAAAAAAGTATATTATTAAGTGTCCTCGGCACGGGGCATCCCAGTGCGGTCACATTATTTTTATTATTAAATATAATTTTCAATGGAAAAATATGAATAAATAAATAAATATTGTAAATTGGCGAGCTTATTGCCAAATGGCAATTTCTCCTAACCAACTAATAAAATAAAAGTTGTATTTATATAAATCAAGTTACAAAACATATTCAAACGAAAATAAAAAAGATAAACACACACAAAAATATGAACAACTGTATTTGTATATAAATGACCTTAAAACAATACTATTACTAAACTGGAAAAATAATTAAAGAGGAAAGAGAAACGGAGGAGAGATTAAGGAAGAGGAAGGGGATATTTCTTCAGACGTGATTTAAACAGAGATACTGTAGTAACATCTTTGATAGTGGATAGGAGATGATTCCACAGTTGAGCCGTATGGACACTTTATGAGTTAGAGAAGAAAGAGAATTTGTGGATGGGTATTAAGAAGGTGCTTTGAGAATTAGATTAAAGAGGTAAACTTTGAACTGATAAGCCTTGAAAATTTTCACGAAGGTATATCGGAGCGTTAGGAATATGAAGAACAGTGAACAGAAGCGTTACACTGTAGCATTCAATTTATAAAATTACTATAAAGGACATAGACTATTGTGATACAATTACTGCAGTTTTGATACGAGTACCATTCGTGTTTGCAATATAGTCAAGAGGATGAATGACAATATCCGACAAAAGTCCTCCATACAATTTGCCAAACTCACAGTGAAAGTAGTAGAGTCAAAATCAATAAAAATCGCGACATATGATATATGAAAAAGTTTAAAGAGTGACTCGTTTATTTATGAAAAAAATATTGCTTTTTTGTATGAGTGAAACCGATAGGAAGACCCAGAGCCTTTAAACTAGTTTCGAGCATGTGAAGGAATGTACTTTCAAATGGAATTTAATAGTTTCATTTTTTAACAATATTTGACAAATTTTTGTAGACAAGGCTGGATTCCACTCCATGGGAAGTTAAAAAAGTTTTCATGATTAACACTTACATTTTTTTTTTTTTTTTTTTAAATTTTAAATTAATTTATAAATCCTTACGGAATATTGTAATATAAAGAGCGGAAAAAAACAAAAAACACTGTTGATTCAACCGATATAAAAATAAGTATAAAAACGGAAAAAAAAGCTTTGCCTGGTAGAAACATAACAGTAATATAAATCTCACACACATCAACAAATATTTTAGTTATTTTACTTCACACGAATTAACGTATAGAAGAATGAAAGAAATATGAATGTAAATACAAAAGTAAAAACAATAATTTCGACCAGTCAATGAGATGTGATGAAAATTAAAAGAATTCCATTTTGCCGTCTAAAAAATCAGTCAAAAATATTTTTGATTACCGATTATTGAAAGAATATCGTACGAGTCCTTATCTGTGGGCCATGGTAGCGAGTTGGGTACAGGAGATGTTCCCTTCTTGCTCAACATGTGACCAATCCCCTCGAAGGACTGTCGAGCGGCACACGCTATGGAGGATAGAGCTCCATTTATTTGGCGGTCAACTGATGCGAATGATTTCTAAAAACAGTTTAATAAAATTAGGAATGAAGTGTAGAAATATATTTTTATAGAGTAGTACAAATCGCAGTTTTCCATTTAATTTACAACCCTCCAGTTGTCGTAGCGAAAAAATAATTGAATACACTTATGGCTAAATGAATGCTGATTACAAACTCGTGCATTTCCAACCTCGTTAATAATCACAAGGTTCTAACCTTGTTCTACCATGGCTCGACTGTTCTTCTATATCTGGAGTCCTCAGGGCTCTGTTTTGAGACCACTTTAGTGGAATATATTATTTGATTATTTTCTCGAACTTCACTTTCCTTCATCATGTATGATCCAGGCTTTTGCCGATGATGGATGTATTTTGATTGAGGGCAATAGCCCCAGATCCCTAAAGGGTGATGCAGCTTATGCAATAAATAATGTAGCTGATTGCGGTATTTGAAACAAATTAATTTTTTATTCTCAAAAAACCCAATTTTCACTAGTAAAAGGCAACCTTGTTAATTCTCCTTTTATCGGATTCCCCGGCAGTTCTATTAGAGCTTCAAATTTGGTTTCAAACTTTGGTGTATTTGGATAAGGTATCCAAAATAAAATAATTATATTGGATTAAATTTAACTTTTATTTTTTAAAATAAATAAGAATGTTGTTGATGTAATTCTTGAAATAATTTTGTCTCCCCGTGCTAGAGAAGCTGTGAATTTGAGAAAGATGGCTTTCCAAAAAGTTACATGCTTGGCTTGCTGGTGGTCGTCTTTTGAAATTTCAACGGTCTATTACAAAACCATTTTATTAGGCATCGTGTGCTATGCAGCTGACGGCTGGGCACGCCGATGTGAGTTGCACTATTTTTGGCGAATTATTTTAAGTGGACAAAGGCAACCTCCTGGCTCTTGCTGGAGTATATAAGACATGCTCGACGGATACACTCCCGGTTCTAATGGGCTTTTCTCCTTTAGATCTGGAGGTACAGCGATGATCCGCGAACTTCCGCAAAAAAACATTCATATGCGATTGGTGGCTTCCGTCTACTCCCAACGGACTGAAATGGCTTGCGTCTTGGCTTCCGTCTACTCCCAACGGAAAAATGACTTGTAATGCCCTTCTTGATGCCTGGCAACTTTGATGCTTGATTCTTGGAAATCTTCCCCTTCAGGGAGGGATACCTTAATTTTTTCCCTTCAATCCGTAAGGGCTTAAAATCTTCTTGGATTATCCCTAACCAACGGACTACGCAGTTTTTATTAGTCATAGTAAATTTGATAAAAAATGATTTGGTTTTAATTTTGTCGAATCTCCTTTGCGCTGCTGCGGATAGAAGTTGGAAATCAAGTTAGGGTAGAGTAGGGTTCGAACCTCGGATCTCTGATCCGTGAGTCCGCAATACTAACCACGTGAACATAACTCGATTTAAATATCTACTTCCTAATTATTTCACTGTAGTGTTAGTTTATTAATTTACTATCGCATCAGTTAGAACACGGGTTTAGAAAGATAATAATGAGTTCCCGGTATGTATAAATAAATATAAAATAAACGAAATTTTATGGGAGTATAAATGCAGTGTATTGAAACTAGTACACAGGTAAAATAAAAAAACAATATATAATAAATACCTGACGAAAAACACCCGAAACACCGGAACAAGCCACATCAGACTTAGCCCTAGAAAAACGTAAAATCTTAATTTAGTTACTCCTATTCATTGAATGTAATTTTTTGTTGTTGTATAAAATGTGTACAATTAAGAATTGCCTATCTACGTACGATTAAATACAGCCAAATACACATTTTTAAACGTAAGACAACAATTAAACAACACAGCATCACATTGTGTTTGTTCTTTTCTAAATGAAGAGAACAAGAGGACATAAAAAAAAATCAACAAATAAATAAATGATTTATTATTTTCATTATTAAACAGCAAACTAGTGAATAATCCTTAGCATCATCACCGTATACTCGGAGGCAGTTTTGGCAGCTTTACTCCCTGGATTGAACGCGAACAGAAGGAGGTGTCGAAAATGCCCACTTTTGTCTACTTGACATTCCATTTTAAAGCCTTGTAATCATTTGATACTTTCTGATAATACATGCCTATCTTCTAAAGCAGAAAATTTCCCTTCAAATGATGCATAACCTTTGACATTTTGTTTTACTTTTTTTTTGTGACAAAATTCGACTGTCAGTAATTACGTGATAATATTTTGAAATAATTTTTATAAAACGCAGGCAAATAAAACATATTTATTTCTGCTTATACAACGTTATAATATACTGTTTGTTTAACAATAATTAACATGTTATTTTGCTTATTGTGAGAAAATTCACTTCACAAAATTTTATGGAAGTAGTTACAAAATTTTTCCATTAGTTATTTTATGTCTGTTAATTTTCAAAAACATATAAATACTAATGTCTGAGTATCCGATGACCTACTGTAAGTTTATAGTTTATCGGGACAATTATTGTTTAATATTTTATATTTTGCGATGTAAAATAATTTTGTTATGTAACATAAGTATTTTTTATTAAAGACTCCAAATAAAAGTGATGCTTTTGTTATTGTGCTTGATTTTTATGAGGTTATGAGGACGAGTTACTTTATTCGTGATTGACACAATCACGAAGTGTTTAAATACCTATCTTCATACTTTTCATGTTTTTAATCACCTTTAATTGAATATCTTTCAGTAAACGGAGAATAAATTTAATCATATTTTTAGCTGCGAAGTTGGTCTGAAATGCCATTTTATAATTAAAAATGCATATTTTTAGATCATAAAATGTTTAAAAGATCCTTTGGGACATTAGTAGATGACAAAGGGTCGGGAAATTTTAAACCCTTTTAATGAAAACATTTGAATGCGAAATATTAAAATACATTATGAAAGTGCTCATCCACTTTTTTCGTTACGATCTTTTACTTTTTTTCAGGTTTAAGCCGTGTCTTAGACTAATATGAGTGTTAATCAAACCTCCACTTTCAAAACAAAGAAAATGTAAAATATAAACTGTACCTTTTCTTAATGTAAAAATGTATTTTATTTCTAAAAACGTGTTTCATATACCCTGCCGTTTGATATTTAATTAATTGACTTTTTTATATTTACTTTACAGCATTAGAAACATTTTAAGCAGTATTTTAATGTCTACATTATGATTATAGTTATAATAACTGAAAAAATACAGCACACCCACTATTTAATAAAACCAGAATAAACAACACATATAAATACAAAATCGATGGCGTAACCTATTAAAATTATATGACATATGTTTGTAACTTTGAAAATCAGGAATGAAAATAGAATCCGTTTTTGCATCATAAATTGTTTATTTTAACAGACAAAAAATGAATTTTAAAAAAAAGGTACATTAATTAAGAAACTCATTTATTTTTCCTCCAGGCAGTATGTCCCATTTATTCTAGGTCAGCTCTCTGTTTTTGACTGTCGGTTGCCACCTGACCTATTGCTTACTGGGGCTTAGGATGCCACCGTTGGCTATTGTTCTTCCGCTGCCATCCTCAACACAACGTCCTGCCCGACGGCCGCTGTCTCCAAACAGCCCTTAGCTCGAAGCATGTCCGGGTGCCCTGAGAGAAGATGCCACCGCCGTATCGATTCACTTCACTTCCACCATCATAGACGTTGAGATCTTTATCCGTAGCCCTGGGGAAGGGCTACGATGAAGAAAAACGTTAATTTGTAAACTTAACCAACACATTTATAACAATAAATTAAGATTGTTAGTATCAGTATTTACCCAACAAGAAATAAAGAAAATAAAACAAAACATCCGGTTATCCAGATTTAGCCGGCTATTAATACAGTAAAGTTATGTAGCTTCAGAACATACCACCTTTGTAGGTTTCTACTGTACTGTACAAGGTAGGTGGCAATATAGCCCCTCAGTACAACCCAGCTGGATTAACAATCCCATTTAATTAGAAGCGATTAGTACCAGATAAAACAAGGTATTCGTTGTATTAGTAAAGTAATCCTTCCATTGTGTTGATTTGAAGCTTAAAAATATGAAAAAACAACCCCACGCTGAAAAAGTTTTACTATAAAAGGCCATATCTAAAATACTCTCTCTCATTAGCTCGAAAAACCGACTCCAAGATAGTGCAGACGTTTTCAATATGAAGAATATTATTTCGTCTTACGTAAGTACCTATATTTAATATACGAGTATGTACATATATTGTTACATGTCTTTTTTAATGTACATAGAAAATATGATTTTATTTTACATACATTTTTATTTAAACAAACGTACTGTACCTGATATATCTTTAAAAAATTGAATTAATGTAAATTATCGGATATTTTTAGTTAGACAGATTAAATTATTGTTTGATTAAATTATTATTTCATATATTACCATATTTATTATTATTTTTATACGTAAGTTTTCATGTTTTCTGTTAATTCATAGTCCATACAATTGAAGAAATGTCTTCAAAAAATGTTAATTATATGTCCCCAAACGACTTTTTTGCATGAAACGTCAATATTTTCTGGCAACGTTAAAAAGACGCTCATGGGCCTGTATTTTATTGGGAAATTAAAATTTATCTTCAATTTCATCTTCAAAGAAAAATTAAGTTTTCTGTATAAAAAAATATGTTTACTTTAATTTCTTAACATATTACATTTCAAGTCACCGACGAAGATACTTTTAATTTTTATACAAATACACATATTTTCGTACATTAATATTGATGTTACTTTATACCGTCTCGATATGTACTGATGAAGATAGCGTTTGTAATCGAAGCCCTGCTGTGATTGTTTTATCTTCTATATGGTATCAAAATGCTGTTCTTTCAATTTTTGTTTTTTAAGAATAAATTTGATATTCAAAAATGACAAAAAATTTCACACGGTTCAAAATCAGTCAAAATTCGTGTAGAAGTTTCTAGCTAGTCATGTAAATTGAAGCACTAACTTTATGATTTTCCAAGTTAAATAATAAAACTTCGCTTTTAGTTTGTGTAAAATCAATACAACAAATTTCTTTGTCATGGTCTCGCAGTATAATACTATTATAAATGCACCTTGGCGGACTTTATTATTGTTTAGGTCAAGTATTACTGGAAGTCAAGTATAACACAAATATATTGTTTTTCCGGTTCACATTATTAATCAATTCTGAAGATGAGTATTATTGTTAGTCTACTGTGCAGCGTCCACCAACAGAGCCTAGAAAACAGCATCAGTATCAAAAGAGCAGTAAATATATTTTCAATACTCCTATTTATTTGTCATTTTTTCAGCGGACAGTTATGCATACACGATAAACATGACATGTTTTACTTTACGAAGGACTGAAAATCTTTAAGCGAACTAAAATAATTGCCGATTTTCTTAGTTTTTCTTTCCTTCACTTCTGATAAAGCGTGCCAAGCGTATTAAAAAAAGTTACGGTGCAGCGGATAACAAATTATGTCCTCGACGTCTAAGGTAGACAGTTCGTCGGCAGTTCACGTTTGAACTATGTCTGACTCAGGAAGACTCACGGGATCTTGGCCTTAGACAGAGAGGCCTTGAGAGACTTTGTGGATACCATAATATGCTCCGCCCAGGGAGCGGACATGCATCAAGCGACTTGAGTAATTCTATATAATAAGAAATATTTTCCCAAGTGATACCGATTTTTAAAACATATGAATATTTTCTCTATGTCTTAACGATATATTATTTGAATTGATTGATATTGGTACTAAAAAAAATGGTTTAATAATGAAATAAAAATAAAGCTATGTTAACCCAAATAATTATTAAATTTTACACAAGAATATAAAATGCCTAATTCTAAGATTCCTGCTCAACACTAACAAGCTTTCACATGTTTGTAATTAAATAATTAAATTTTAAAATTCATTGAGTTCCTTCAAATGTCAAAAATAGATTTCAAGTGCAATTAAATAAACTTAATTATTCCTTATGTCAATGATCAACCAAGCTATAAATGGGCTACACCTTTTAAAAACCACATTAGTCTGATATAGCGAAAACGGTGAAACCGTTTATTCAAAAAAGTGGAATAAAGATTCAACTCGTTGCGTCTCGTCAGCGTAATTTAACGTTTGGTTAAATATTTTTACTATTTGAATTAGTAGAAATTTTTATCTGAAGGTTTTAAGATGATACTAATATACAAAGAATTGGCAATACTTTTGTAAATACTGATTGTTTACCAAATAAAATGACATAATATAACTTTCTTAAATAAATCAAGTCTTAAAATTTGAATATTCAAACTAACCTTTAAATATTACGCAAAATACTCTAATACAGGGTACTTATCCAGTGGACAATTTTAAAATAATAAAAAAAATATGAAAATTAAATAAACAAGTTATTCAAGTAATTGTTCATTATTTTTTTTATTTTTTTTGTGATGAAATTTTCTAAATGCCGACTTTTAAGGTGCAAGCACTTTTCCTGTTTGATCAAAATTGATTAAAATCCTCGCGACCCCGATTCCTTTAAAATATTATTTAAGTTACGTGGTGGTGGCAGTTTGGTTTTGGTATACACTGTGTCATGATCTTAAAACAACGACGTATGTGATTTTTTCAACTTTATATCAGATCGGTTACATTATTTTGTTGACGCTTTATGTCACATCTTGATAAGTAAAAAAGTGTGTCATTTGATGCTTGGGTTAGTTATATTTATTCCGTACTTTTCAAACCTGAAATATAAAGCCTTTATAAAACCTTTTCAAGATCAAACATAAAAGATAGTCAATGTCGCATTTTTCACACATCCGCTGTTGTTCTTTCAATTAATGATTTTTATGTCGCTTCACCAAAAAAAGTCATATCGACTTTGATCAGAGAGACCACTTTTCTTGGAAAGAAATCTCTTACGGCATTCATAGACGCATACGCAGTATTTGTTGAAGACAGGGGTTTTTTTCGTTAAAGACTATTGCAACATTCTTGGCCCGCTTGACCATGATAATTTTCTTAGAAATATGGACCAATGATTTCTTTACCTAAAATAGCGCACCAAAAAGTTACCTTCTGGCTATGTAATGGCTTTTCATGTATTTTCCTCAGGTTATGTGTAACACCAGAATGTAAATTTTGCTTGTTCGCAAACCTTTAAGATGGAAATGTCACTGTAAAATATGTTGTTTAGTCGGGTTTCCGTAGAAAAAGTATTTATCACCCTTTCACCATTAATCGTTTCACCGTTAATCTTGTTTGATACTCATTATGGTTAAATTTTTCGACGATTTGGATATTATATAAAGATGGAACTTAAGTATTCTCTTTTAATCAGATTTTTTATTAAAAAATAACTTTTTGTTAGCTGCATGCCACTAGGAACTTTTGCCTTTTCAACGTAAAAAATTAGAAGATGGAAATAATTTATGTTAAAATTATTTTGTAAAAAGTTGCACATTTAAACTTAAAAAACTAATGAAACCATAAAATCAAATGTATAGGTACATGATAAGTATATTTAATTTTAGAAATGTAAAGGTACTCATATATTACAGGGTATAATTTTTATATACATGTACTTATATTTTAAAAAAAAACGAAAATACGTACAATATACATAATAGGTAAGTACATTACTGTTTTCAGCATTAGCAAAATGCACGTAAATAACAAAATCCAGTTTTTTTTAAGATTTAAATATTCGTATAAAAATATTATTGTATTAGTTTAATATAAAATATTGTAATATTATTGTGGATTTCATCCAAATTTTATTCTGATGCGTTACTTTCTATTTGATATAATATGTTTGTATATAATTACAATTATTTGATGCGCAAAATGAAATATTATGACACTATATTTAGTTTACTCGTATGTAAAATTCCATACCTATTGTTTTCCATTGTGCTGTGTTCACCTTTTTGGTCTGCTTCGCCGACGGCGGAGATGGAAAAAGTTCTCCTAAAAAATAAAATAGCTTCTTAATGAAGTTCATTCTTACCTTTTATGATAAATTCACATTATTTGTCGGTTCTGTGGTTGTTTTGCGGACTTACGGACCAGATGTTCGAGATTCAAATACCTCTACCAAAACTATATTCCCATTTTTCATGCACAGTTTTTTTTCAAAAGCCTTTGACCAAAAATATTTTTTTTTATTTTTTTTTATTCACATTCGGTTTGCGTCATCAATTTTATACATAATACCTATTTGGGCCATTTTTTTTATTTTAAAAATAATATTAAAATTTTGGTGGAACCGGACATAAGAATATTATTGGCATTTTTAATGTCTACGATAGTTAAAATGTATTCTATTTATATAACTCTTACTAAGTGATTTTGTCAACCGTTTTTAATATAATTACACACGCACATACAAACACATAAATACAAAGTCGCACACGTACAATTATGTAAACCCTTTTTTTATATATAATGTATTATCAAATTATCAGTTGATTTTTTTATTTGGCCCTAGTAAGGTTGCTATATTTCAAATTATTTTTTATGTAATTAGCTGTGGAAATTCCGAATAAAATAAAATATAAAAAAAAACAAATAAATAAAATAAAAATATGTCAAAGTTATTTCCTAACTAATAGTATATGTATCTGTTTATCATGTTTTATTCAAAATTTCTTTCAAATATTTTGCCTTTGCTTTATTTATTTGAAAATGTAAACATATCACGTGCGACTTATCTTGCATTGTTAAATATTAAACTGGTAACTTTTATACTGAACTGCCTGTTATATTTGACTATTTTTAGGTTTGTTCAACCATGTTAGGTATATTGTGACTTTGTTTCGTCGGGAATAAAACCAATTTAAACCTTATGGCCATGTAACATAACGGCGAAATGAGACGAAACCTACCTTAGATAATTTAAAACTGATTTTTCGTCATTGCAATAATGGGTTTATGATAAGAAATTTATTTTCTAAAAGTTCGTCAAATTTCCATTACTCGCTTTCCCCTCCCCCCAAACCCCAGCGGACCGATCAAAGTTTAAAATTGCGCTTTCACTTTAATCATCTAAATTAAACAAGTAATCCGCATGTTATTTTTTCATTAGACTTATATATTTATACATATTTGCACGTTTTTTAGTTATCTCTAATACGTTGATTAATCTTTTAAATATAATCAGTGTATTTTATGTTAAAAGAAAATTCTATATACATGATATTTTTATATTACTTTTTTGACTAACCAACCAATAGAAAAACCGAATACCTTTAAGTACAATTGAACAACATAGGTAAGACCTTTGTCAGTAGGTACATAAAACGTAGTAAGCACGTAAAATACTTGTATGCAATATGCATTTAGTTTTTTGACGAAAATCCAAAAATGTTTAATAGAGCTGTTCGTATGTAAATATGTGTAACTTCCAGCTGGTTTGGAGTAGTTAAGTATAAAGAAAAGCTACAATCCTAGCCGGAGATTGCACAGTTATTAGTCAATTACTTAATTGATGAGGTCATCGCAGATCAGGCCAGATGTCAGCGTACCTACCATTCATAAACTTAACAAACGAAAATTCATCAAGAGCAGTATAATACAGGGCGATGGAGTGAATTCTCCCTTGGATTGTTGGTGGATAAATAAAAAGCTATTCTAGGTACAACATATTTGATTTTATTTCTGAAAATTACAATATACGAAATTTTATCTTATGTTCTTTTGAAAATAACGTTCGATAGGTGGTGCCCGTCATTGTCTTAACACTTCCGCAAGAAAACTCTGAAGCGTCGCACAACGGATTGCCTCCTTCAGGTTTTGTAAGTTCATTGGGTGATGTTTATAAACTTCGGCTTTGAGATAACCCCACAATGAAAATTCACTTGTGGTCAAATCTGGCGAGTATGAGGTTCGCTGAATATTACCTCTCAGGGATATCAAATTCCTGGGAAATTTTCACAGGCCGCAAATCGAATATGCCAATAACGTTCTGATGATTCTTGGACAATGACCATCTTATACGGGTGAAATTATAGGTCTTCATAGAGAATTCTCCTTACAAAGCGGTTGGAAAGTCAAAGGGTGACAGCATTTTTACGAGTAGACGGTTTAGGCGACTGTAAAACAGATTGCCGTTCTCCAGCGTTTGGGCCATTAGAAGTCCTGTACATCTTTTCTGACAGCAGATCATGTTTCCCTAAAGTTTTTCAGCCACAAAGCAATCGGTTTTTGGTCTGGAATTACTTGGCGACGAACTGCTGGATGGTTACTGTATACCTTCTACGACAAAAGTGCGCGTTCATTCGTCCATACCACGTTTGCAACTGACAGCAATGAAACGAACATTTCTCAGCCACCTGCGCGTATCGACTCCATCCTCACTGGTCTGCGACCAATTCTCGCATCACACAAGCCTTTCAAAACTAGGGAGATTGCAATGCCACACCCTGTATATAGACGATATTTTCAGGACCACATTAATTCTATCAACAATGATTTAAAAACCGTATTCAGAATCAATAAATAACACGCGAAAACAATAAGAATGACAGACGCGGATTTTTTTTTTACTAAAACCCTTTATAGTATCAATATTCAAATTTATATATGTATATTTATTTTAACAGTTGACTAATAGTGTAAAAATACATATACAATATACATATATAAAAATATTGTTTTATTTATAAAACATTTTCAATGACGTTCAAGTACAACTTTATGAGTAAAATTAGGTAGTTTAAAGATGTCACTGAAACTAAATCATTTATGTTTACACTAACTGTGTCGCTGAATGTTAGGTACTTTAGGTATTTTGCCCCTTTATACATTAGACAACCCATTAAGTCTCTACTTTTTATATTTATTATTTTTCACATTTTACGAGAGGTAATGCTCTAAGGACCTTTCTACGTCTTCTAACCCCAAAACGCGATTCAAGCGCGCAATAATATCGAAAGTTTTCCACTTGGTTTAAAAAATGTGTTATTTCAATGTAGCGTTATTTTATTTTCGTGTAATAGTTCCAATATTTTAATTTTAGCATATAAATAAATCATCTTTGTCAGCGGTTTCTAAAAGGGTCACAGACGTTTTGATAATTGGGGCGTATTGTAGTAAAACTGTAAAAAAATACGTGAAGTCAAGATTTTAAATTGAAAATTTAGTCTTTATTTTCAAGTCAAATGCAAATAATAAGGTGTCATGGGTCTTAAAAAGAATATTTTTGTCAATTTACTTTTTTATTGTCAAGATGGGGTTCCGCCAAAAAAATGTCAATTAGGGTTCCATAGCTAAAAAATATTGGGAACCGTTGATCTACATTATTTTCATGAAAATGTGTTATAAATTATATTTTTATGATTGCAGTTTAATCAAAGCATTAATCGTGACATCTTATAAGAAAATAACACACTCACATTACCTAGAGAAAATATTATGTCATCGCTAAACCTATTATTGATATGAGTCGACTTCTTTTGCATGTCAAATAAAAACTGACACTGCCAAACACGTGACAATAGAAAATAGGTAATACAATCATAAAACGAGGATGTACATGAAACAATATTTTCGCATTGTTAAATATCGGAGATGAATTTGATAAAAGTTTTAATGTCCTGAATGAGAAAATTTGTATGAAACGCATTAATCAGCCTGCAGTCTCAGTTATCAGCCTTACTGGCCTCATCTAATGGACTACTTTTTTTTAAATTTATTTTTGTGTTGTTCAATTTAGTTAGTATCATCAATCCCGTTATTTAGTAAATTAAAACACTTCGTCGTAAATCCAGCTCGTGTTTGTTGCAAACCGATTCTCAATATGTTTTTCTCTGTTTCTAATCGTCCTAGCTCTGCGAACGTAATTATTTGACTTAGAAAATTGAAGATTCTGGATGCATCAACTAGTAGATCGTTCGCACCAGTAATTTATTATTAGATTTGGAAATTATTACTTTGGCATTTCGAACTTGTCTTGAAATACGAATACTTTAAACTATAAGTTTTAATAGTTTTTGAAAAAAAAAATCATAATTAATATTTTTAAATGAAAATCAGTTATTATGGTTTAAAAACTTCAATAATAAAAATCAACCAGTTACCTGTAAAAATAATTGATTTTATGTGTAACTCATATACTAGCTTCTTTAGAACAGGTATATTTGTATTTCTAGTGAAATTTTATACAAAATTAAATAACGTTACAGTACGTACCTATTCATATAATATATCATTCGTATCATTATATTAAAAGGACATATTAATGTCCAATATATAAATAGATTAAATATTGTAAACTGTTTTGAAGTTTTTCTCGTTAATAAACGCCGTTCTATTATGGCACTAAAACTAAACCCTTACTTACTACTACCTAAATTCTACTCCGTGGCATTAAATTCATTGTGGTTTTTAAATATAATAAACGTGAAACGGACGTTGTCGATTTGCGCTTGCGATTCTTGACCTAAGTACCTACGGCTGATTGTTTTGCTGTAAACTATATCTAACTCCGTGATTGATAATTCAAGAATGATTTTTGCCTGCATAGGTATCCCTACACCTGTAGCGCCTTATTCTCTAGAAATTCTTTTTAAACACGTGGATACGTTGACACTAATGGTAAAGAAGTGTAATAGGTAGATATATTTTTGTGTTACTATTTAATTTTGCTATTAAAATAAATCCACTGATATTATTAGAGATTTGAGAAATAATACCGACGTGATTATAAAAATAACATTTAGATAAGAAAAACTTTAAAATCATAAATGGAAAAAAAACATTATATGTAGATAAATAATTGTAAACATGGCAACAAATTGGTTGAAAAGTCTTACCCGGGTTTTCTGGCATAACTTTCTTCTTCGGCATTCATTTTAGAGAGATCCATCCTATAAAATAAAATTGCTTTGTTTAAGATTCACCCACCCTAATATTTTAATCGCTTTGTGTGAATTTAACAAATCTATACAACGCAACACGTTACACCAGATTGATTTTTATTTGATTAATTTTTATTATTTAGTGGTTCACATAAATCGTGCAAATTGAAATCGAGCGGAGATTAGCTAGCCTCACGTGCGTTTGCCTAGTATTAAATAAATAAAAACAATTTTATTTCAATTCAATGCAATTTATCTGTCTCCTAAAACAGGCCAATTAATCTATGTTAATTAAATGGCGGTAAATCATGTTGCAAAAACAAATGTACCTCTGATTTGGATAAAAAATTGATTTCAAAATCCTTGTGTCTGAAAATCTGACAGAGAAAACATTTTGATTGTTAAAATATATGTGGTAACTATTCACTAATTAGAGAATCTTCTTCTTTCTCCGGTAGAGGTTGGAAAGTATAGCAGCAATTCCTATTTAGAGATGAGATGAAGAACATTTAAGATAAGGTAATATAGAAATCTAGGCATCTACAGGGCTTATGACCTATCAATGACTGGTTTAAGTGCCCACTTTACACACTGTGTAACATTTACAATTCTGCCTATAATTTGTATAAACCCGCACTGCGTCTTTTTTTAATCCTTCACTGTAGGAAAACATGTAAAATTGTATGTATTTTACCTCTCTTTACATGCCTTAAGTATTCAAGTTTTCCTTTCTTCATAGTCTTCAGTACCCCTTAATCTTTTTTCATTCGTCGGAGAATGTCATCGATTCGGATTCTGTCCACCGAAGAGATTTTTAATATCCTCATTTGGCACCGCATTTCAAAGGATTTGATATTTTTTGAAGTGGCTTGGGTGAGCGTCCATAATTCGACGCCGTAAAAAAGTACTGAGAAGACGCAACATCGTACAATACGCATTCGGAGGTCTAAATTGAAGTTATATCCTGAAATAACAGTCTAGCGCCATCTCAATTCTGACTTTAATATCTTGTGAGCGATCCCATCTATTATTTAGCCAGCATCCTAAATATTTACATTGATGAACTTGCTCAATACCCTACCTTCAAATTTTTAAGCTGTCGGGAAAGTTTGTGGCTTTTTGGTGGCGTATCTGACTTGGCGCGCTGCATGATGAAGGTGTCTTTTCTTGCTATATTTCAACTGGATATTCCATTGATGCTGCATAGAGAAGATAGATTCTAACCGAGTCATTTGGACATGAACTTTGCACCTCGCTTTCGACATTTTTTGGTATTTAGTTTTAGGTAGTTTTTGTTTTTCCGTTTGAATAGTTTCTGTACATCTTTGTTGATGATTTTGGTTATTTCGGTATCATTTATATTTTTCATTTAAGAGTCATCCGCAAAAATCTTATTTTTTCCCGTTATGTTACTATGTGTCATGTCATTTATGAATATTATATAAAACAAAGGTCCCAAAATTAACACCTGCGTTACCCCGAATTGTTATTATTTCACTTTTGCGTTCTCCGATTTTCATATACTGTTTTCTTCCATCCAGGTAGTTTTTGAATATTTTCAATGCTTGTCAGAGTTAAAACTCTTGCATGTTTTGATTTATCAAGGGGTATCAGTGCGAACTGTTTCGAACGCCTTCTTGAAGTCAAGTATAAGTGCGGACACGGTATTTCCCTCATCTATATTTGTTTGTTCAAAGTTCCATACTGATGTTGCAGTGAACGCATCTTTTTTTCTTTGGGATTCGTATTGTTCTTCAGAAATTTAATTTAGTTTTTCCAGGTGTTGGTACAGTAGTAAGATGTTTTCAAATATCTTACTAAAAACGGTCAAGTTTGCATGAGCCCTTAGTTAGTGCAAAGAACTTTTTTCCCCCACTTTCATAAATTCGTGTTATTCTAATTCTAGCCAGTTTTGTTTCTTCAAGAAAGATTCCGGCTGCTATATAGTTGTTAATAAGTTTCACTATTGTCGTATGTATTGGTTAGAAGCAGTAACAAAGAGCCGCCAATTTTTCAGAAAAAACGCAAATACCGCAATGAGGAATGTCTGGTGAAAGCTATTAAAAAAATCCCCTGCAACAATGCTATGGTCGTGCATAATGAATAATTTACATGGGACGTTATTTTTCGTAAGAAGTAACTATGAACCATACTTCTTATAACAAATCCTTTCACCATACGATCGATCATATATATAATAAAAGCTTTATGGATAACAATAATACATCCTTGTTTCCCTGGCCTGTAAGATCCTAATCGGGTAGAAAACGTATGCAGTGTGTTAAATACTCATTTCCAAATTTGAAAGAAGACATTATTAAAAAAAAAACTAGAAATTTAGTCAGAAAACAAAGAAATAAAACATTTCAGAGCGGTTCGTTTCAAGTATGTCTAGAAGAATATTAAGGCAGTTATTTTTGCCAAAGGTGGAAAATCCGAATATTATCTATATACTATACAAGGCGAAAGTATTAAAACATAATCGGAATGAAGTGTTTATTTGAAAAGAACATACAGATGGTATCAGATATTCGAGATTTTTTTTCAGTTTCTTAGCTTAGGTCGTATATATATTTTAATTTCTGAGTAATTACGGCATGGATTAAGAAATTATAAACAGTTCCGCGTGGCTCTAATTCGTTGAGAAGGTATTGTATCTGACAATATTTTATTTGTTCAACACATAGAACAATAAATTTATTTTTTCACAAATATTTTGCTCCATCCTTGGAACAAAATATTGGTGAACTGCTCCTGCAAAATATTCAATAATCCACCACAAATTTTCTGTTTTTTTTTTTTTTTTATATATTTCTATTTATTTTTTGTTTTCTTTTATTTAATCTATTTATATATCTATCATGCCATTTTTTGCTTTTACCATTTTATATGATTACTTAATCTTTATACTTTTTAAAGATAAGTAAAATACTTCATATATCACCATCTTCATTACTAAATCCTTATCCGCATCCGGTAGTGGTGTATAAAGTACTGCATTATTTAATAAAATACAGCGTATATCGATAATCTGTTACATGAAGGCAAAGTGATAAGTCTTACGCTTCAGGTGCCCATCCAGGGACAGTAAAATACTTTAGTGAAAAACCACATTTAAAAACATACATTTTATTTCAATCTTCCCGGGACTCGAACCCGGTACCTTAAGCATACACTATGGTGTCGACATTTTTCCATTTAAATACCTTTTGCGAGATTTTTATCTAAGAGCAGTAAAATACACTCATCCAGGATTTTAGTTCTATTTCACATATATATCTGTATTCTTCATCCGCCTGGACATATACAAAAGTAAATATAAACTATCTGTTATAACTGTTTACTTGTTTCTTGTTTTTTTTTTTTAATTTCTGCTCTATTGTCTTATGTACGCATATTATTTAATATGTAAATAATGCCAATAATTAATTAATTAACATAGCGCCATTATCTCTCATATTAGGCGCATTCGAGCAGGTACAAATAACGAAATTAATATTTTCTAATTTGTATAACTATGTATAACATTGTTATCACCCGCAAGCAAATAGTATTAGGATTACAATATCTAGAATTACTGTTATTTGTAAAAACATACCTGTCAGTCTACGGGCACAGGTCGGGTCTCGTTACTTTTCGTGTTATTACTATGGGAACATGCGGATACGATTTACTTCACACTTTGGTGCTACAATAATAAAAATCGCTTCACAGGGAGACTTTAACTCCAGGCGACAGCTTATCCTGGACTGAACTGACCTGCAGGCATTACTCAATCCTCCGCTTGCAAGGGTGGAAAGGGTCGAAAGGGAATATTCACTACCGTCGCAATTTGAACAATCGGGTCAGTGTCACCGTCCCTCCCTGCTACGTGGTCACTTCGTAACTAGCAATAATAGACCGCGGATCGTAGTAAGATGAAACTCCAAGAGTCATTTTCGCATCTGAGTTGACACCCGTGACCTTATATTATTACTCTTTACAGGACCCATTACATCAAATTTAGCTTGGAGGACGGAAGTGTATAAACGTATGTACATGCACGTATAAGCACCTACAGGTACTCGACTAACAAGTGTAATAGCATCACGCAGATACATATTCTCCTCTCCTATTTATTACCTACCTATAAATAAAAAGATCCTTCAACGATGCTTTGAGCATGTCCGAATGTTTGTAGACACGCTGGATTTCTTCCCTAGGGAGTTATTTAGATCTGAATTTGTTTCAACACAGATAAAAACATTTTGAGAGGGGAATATGGAAGTCTAGGCATTTACAAGATTCACGACGCAAATTTGTTTTCAGGCTTTGCCTAGTTGGTAAATTGGTTCAGTCGGATGAATCTCACTCACACGATATAGGTCTCAGCACTTTTACTTCACAAAAGTCAACAGATGGAAGAGTAAAAAAATAAAAACAGTGGCATGGAGGGGATCCTGAGGGGTGGGGACGACGTATTTACCTCTGTCCATCATTTATAATAACTGTCTTCTATGTCCAGCTGACAGAGTCACCCAGATTCTCCCTTCTTCTATATCCATACGTCTTCTCAAGCACGCAAGCCGATTATTCAAACTTTTGTCGTGCCCATTTTCAAGTATTCGCTGGATTTGGTCGTACCATGTCTTTCCCGGTTATCCTCATTCTCTGCATCCATCAATGTCCGCATCGTGGATTTTTTTAGACATTTTTTTGTTGTCAGTTCTCTCTATATGTTTAAATCAACGCAACTTTATTGAAAATGCATGCTTTGTATGCATTTTAACCCAAATACAGTAGTAATAACAAGATAAATGTATTTTTTTTTATTTCAATGTTCGCGCTAAATGGCAATTTGTTTTTTTTCAATTTTTTCAAAGCCAGTATTGAGACACATAAATTGTCTAAAAAAAACTCAACAAAATACTCTAAAACCTGGTTTAAAAAAATATCAAAATCTTATTTTTTTTTTTAAAACACGATACTTTATCGTGTTTGTTGTATATTGATCCCTAATTTCTATAATTTATATTGGGTGCTGATGAAAAATAAAATATAATTATGAACCTTACATTAATTATAGATATGGTTATCTTCAAGTTTAGTTGTAAGGTGTTATTTTTAAAACAAAGATTGTTCCCGTGATTTGACGTGAATCACAAAAATACACTCCCCTGAAAAACTACGTTTCTAGAGAATGTCGACTTTTGAAAAAAGCGGCCCGTAATTTTAAATTCATTATTCGAAGTTTCACATTTTTTGAACGTGATCAATATAATAATTCCTTCCCAAAACTTAAAACAGAACGCTCTTTTTCTAACACGACACCATATAAATTAATTATGGATTACATTTTCCTTTACCAAGAATTTTCCGACTCCCTAACACAAATCCCAATCTTGACTTCTTTGGTAACAAATGTCTTCTTTCATGCAATCACTGAATATAAAAATAATAATTATTATCATTTTCTATGATCTTTTTTATTTTATTTTATTTACAAAGTAAGGCAAAGTTAGACTAAACTCTAATGGATCAGTGAAGTTTCCATATTATATTACATGCTAAGGTTATCAATAAACTATTTTTTATTATTTAAAGTGCAATAATATTTTAAGGGAAAAAATCGTAAATGAGTGTAGTTTAAAAATTTAAATCAAAGTAAAAATGTTATGTTAAAAGTTTCTAGTTAGTATTTACATAAAAAGAAATAATATTGAAATGAAAAAAAATCTTACTAAAAGTAATTAAAAAGTTGGAATTAAAATATAAAAAATAAAAAAACATACTCAAATGCAAAAAAAAAAAAACATTTTCAAATTGGAAAAATATGCAAATACATACACATTTTAAGAGATTCAAAAAAGTACAGATGACAAGCAACAATAGATATAAAAGACAAAAAATTTAATTTAGTTTAAATTAATTTTAAAAACATCTTCAAAAAGAATGACACATTTTGGTAAGAAAAGCAATATTTTATTTTTAAAAGTTATTCCAAAAGTAATTAAAAGTAGTTTACAATTATATAAACATGCAGAAGGCAGCAGAGAAAAAAGAAAGAATATCAGTATTTCAAGTAATCTTTAAAATTTGAAAAAGAAATATTTTGAGAAGATTTTAAACTAATAGTAGTTAGTAAAAGCAATATTAATAATAAAGAAAATTTCCGTATGGAAATTTAATTAAAAATATCAGTATTAAAGTATTTATGTAAATGTTTATATATGTTTATTCCTTATCCATATTTATGCTTCTCTCTTTTACCTTACATACTGTGTTTTTGTTGACATTTATTCTCTTTGATATAGGTAATTCTACAATTTACATTCGCGTGTCTTAAGCGTGAGCTATCACACTTACTTTTTTATTATTTTCTCAATCATTAAACGAAATTCATATGAGACTTGTGAAGACAAAGAAGTTTTGTATTAAATCCTTACAACAATTTTTTATTTATTTATTTGATTTATTTTAATTTTATTTTTGCACCACAACAGGCCAGGAGGCCCAATTACAGTGGTGAATTACATCACAGAACACCCAGGCTTGAAAAAAATCACATTTAATTTTTGTGCTCTCACCGGGAATCGAACCCGGAACCTTCCGTCTGTGAGTCAAGCGTCTTGACCACTACACCACGGAGGCCGCCAAATAACGTTAACAAATAGCGTTCAAACAGTTTAATCAATTGCCACAAGAATTTAAAGTATCTACTGATTCCAAAATATTAGGACAGGATGTGTGAATTGAAAAAATAATTGAAGGACTTTGAATAAATAATAATATTTCGAGGATATCCAAATGTTTGTAGACAAGGCTAGATTTCACTCCCAGTGGAGTTATTAAGATTTAGATTGAAATTTATTAATAGAAGAAAAATATTTTTGAGAAGAAAATATAGATGTCTAGGCATTTACAGGGCTTTTGGCCTTTCATTTGCTGGTGAGGTAACATCATATTTAATAGTAGGTTTATTTATTTTTAAATGTTGTTAACGCAGTTACTGCGTTGAAATAAATAAATTGCAAAATAAGTTCAAAAACTATTTACGCGATAATTATGTCTTAAAAAAAAAAAAAATTATCCATTCTTGCATCCAACATTATTTCTAGCAGGGATGCTGGATTTCAACACCCTCGAATCTCGTCATCATTTTTTTTTTGGGAAACATTTATATAAGCTGGTTTCTGGAGGTATGTACATATAATCCAAACATACTGAAAGAGATCAGTTTGTATGGTTCCTCATAATTATACTAGAGCGAGATCTCATGCACTGTTTACGCACCGAGAAGTTGTACAAATAAATGCAAGTCAGAATTCACCCATTAATAGAGCAATTCGCTTCTGCAGATAGTATTTATTTGATTTATTTGTTCTTTTACAATTTGTGTTTCCTCACTGGGTGGGTGCAAAAAACGAAATAAAAACACGCAAAATTCACAAATTTAAAAAAAAATTAACACATATTTCTACCTATTTGGCCTGATCTACTCATCAAACCGTGCGCATCCACCTCTATTATCCATTCCTTAATGGCGATTTTATAGTGATAGTATTTACTGCTTTACTGCTTTCTATTAATTAACTTCTAACTTATATATACAGTTTGCATTTCGTGTTGGGTTAAACAAACCCGCAAAAACTCGTAAAGAAATCCCGACTACAATTGTCAAGGATATAAATAATTGAGAATTCGTTCGACGTTTGCTCAGAGACAAGAGTGTTCAACGTCTCGGATGATCATATTAAGAGTTGTGCAAGAGTATGTGAGTACATAGACCCTCTTCCCTTCCCTCTGCACCCCTTCCTCGGCTGTCATTTTTGCACAGTATCGGGAAGGCATTGTTCTCCAGAACGAAGGCCATGTTTAAGATGAACATCCATAACTGGATTTTATCGAAGGGAAGAGACCGCAGTATGAAATTGCTTCGGGAACACATTTATTATAGCGATGTTTATGTACGTACCGCTATTTCTTTAATTTTAAAAGCCACAAAGGATCATGAATATCGGCGGTGTACTGATAAAACCCTTTAAATGCATCATTGCATATACTGAGAAAAATATATTTGAATGTTTGACTTTAAAAAATTCTTTTCATATTTTACATAAATTTTACATTCATATTTTAGACATAATACATACTTATTAATACTTTAAGCACCGGCCGAATACACATAGAATTTACCCTGTGCCTGGCCCATTTTTGTGAAATTTCATGCTTTCTGAAGGGTTTCTTAAAAGTGTCATAATTATGAAAATACTGGATTAAATCAATTAAAACTTCCCATATTTATTTAAGAAAATTTAATAAGTCTTTTTTGTATGATAGTTTATGATACCTTTATGATACCTTAATGTTCGTACATATACAGGGTCTCACTCCTTTTTTGTGCTTTGCATCCCGGAGCCGTGTAAACACATGATTATATAATCAGGCGTGTCCCGGTCCCGTGTTTTTACATAGTTTACCAGTAGCGAAAAAGTACAAATAAAAGTCACCAGATGTCAATAAAATGTTCTTTTTTAGACAGCTGGTAAACCATGTGAAAACACGGGACCGGGACACAACGCGTGATTATATAATGTTTACACGGCACCGGGATACAAAGTGTTAAACCATCGTTCTTTTAACCTTTTCATCCCGGGAGTTTATTCAAATGCACAAGAATTTTAAGATCTTTTTGCTTCCGTACCTACCGAAATTCAAAAGAACTGGAACTCTTAAACATGTCTTTTTTTGTATATGTCAGTAATCAGCATTACACATTAGAGTTCGTTTTTAGAATTAACAGCTAAATTCCGGATACTTTGTTTTAGAGCGAATTTCTATCGGCCTTAAAGCAAGTTTTGAACATATTTCGTAAGATAATAAAGACATTTTAAACGAATTTCGTTGATTGATTATGAGTTTGAGTCCTATGTTTATAGAAATTAAACTTTACATAATTTCTAAAGTATAAACAGTTACAAAATTACAATTTAAACGTTTCATTATATAGGTTAATATAGGCCTAACATATACATATGTATGATTTTTTAATGTATCGAATTACATTATGCTTATAGATATAGTTAAATAAAGATAAAATATTACAAAAAAGTAGGTAGGTACAAAATTAAATATTTTCAAAAATAATATTAGTTTTAGGCAAAAAACTGCATTCGAATAATGTAAGTTATTTTGATTTTATCACCGTAAGAATTTTTTATCTAAAAACGGACGATGAAAAACAAAACATACATTTCTCGATACACGTTTCCGAGCCGGTGTAGTCTGATGGTTGGACAATTTACAAAATAATTATGTCTACCAGACGCCACAACAAAGGTTGACTGCAATCTTGTACATCTATAATGGAAAAAATAGTTTTACTTTATATTTCTTATGAATTTTAACTCATTGTGTCAACCCTGATGATGGACGCTGCAATGCAATCTGAAACGTTGAAACAGGGTACAATGACACTCAGTGAAACATGTTGATCACTTTAGTAAAGCGCCCGTAAGGTATTTTATTTAGTTGTTATTATTATGGATAACTTATATAGCGCCATTTCTGTAATACAATAAGTACCTCAAGTTGTCTTATCTTCATTTATTTTCCAAACCATAATTGTTAAATGCGTGGTATTGTCTCTTGCGCTGATTACCTTATGAAGGAATACAAATGTACTCTGTCACTACAAAACATTTTATTTTTATCATCTTTAATTTATCTTGTACGCAATAGTTATTTATTTTCTTTATTTTATTTTAAACGCCTAGAGGGCTTTTCCGTGACAGGTACATAATTAAAATTCAAGCGTTTTATGAAATAACAAATGAATATCCTTTTTTATGAAATATTGAACTCTGCAGTAGATATTAGTATTATTAGTAGATATATAAGTTAGCTTCCTCATTAAAATTCAAATAAATTTGGGATTGAGAACATTCCTATGTCGGGACATATTCAAAACGCCTTTGTTTTCGAGTAATGCAACATACCACACACGTATGGCCCGCACGTGTCGGGAACTTAACGTATACTTCCGAAATAACAAAATCGTCATTTTTCAAACTCTCTTAACCTTTGCGAATAATCTCTTAGGGCCGGTTGCATCGACAAAACTTAAGTTAAAGTCAGGGTTAAAGTCAAATAAACGTTACTTTCATGTCAAAATGCGTTGCATCAAAAAAAGTAAACTAAATATAAACAAAAAAGTTACTTTTATTTGACCGGCCGCCACGGGACCGTTTAAAGTTAAATGCGATCTGCCATCTGTCAAAAAAGCGTCGTGAGTGTTGAAATCTATTGATCGATCTGTGAAAAGTTGCACAAAATGTCAATTTTATCCGATTTTTTTGTCTTCCGATGACGAATTTATCATCGAGTATATTCTAAACCGAAAACAAAAACTGTTCAAACCACGAACGGACCATTTTTTGTGGGAAGAGTCCGACTTTATTGCAAGATTTCGAATGTCAAAATAGTGAAGAACTAATAATTATTTGAATTTTTAATTGCTAATTATTTTTCAAAACACAGGACTTGATCATCAGCGGCGTGGTGTAAAATAAATCTAAATCATCACTGTATTGAAATGCTGTTTATTTATTTTTAAATAGAGCTAGATAAAGCTCAGCTTACTCTTTCTGGGCATTTAAGGCTACCATAGTTGCCCAAAAAATGTCCTTTTTTGCTCTATTTCTAGAGTAAAAAGTTCTTCATTTTGTTTTAGCTTTTGCTCTTTTAATTTTTTATCTAGTTCAAAAAAGACGATGTCCTTTTTGTTATTTTCTTCTCCGAATGCGCAGTATTGCTTCGCCCTTTAGAACACACTGAAAATTGGAACGAAATTTAAACGTTTGTGCCCAAAGACGCGTCGCGGGGCATGTGTATTGCTACATGTAAATAAACAAGTGCGTGCTTGCGTAAAAATCCCAACAATTTTTAGGGTGAAACTTGAACCTTTACAGTGGCAACATTCTTAACTTTAACTTAACTTAAATAATGTTGATGCAACGGAATTTTTCAGTTACTAGATTTTGAGCCATAACTAAGTTTAAATATTTAACTTTAAACTAAATTTATACCAACTTTGATGCAACCGGCCCTTAGGAATAAATCGTAGTTAATAAATCGGTAGTCAGATGGCAGAAGGTACCATCTGTAATTTTCAAAAATGTTCAGGAGAGCTGAGATAGTCTCGATTTCTAGACTTTAATCCACAAACTAAAATATTTTAGTTTTGCTTTTAAATAGTTAATTACCATTCTAAATGACCCTGATTTTTTTTTGCGTGTATTTACTGAAATATTAATAAAAACTTTTGAAAACTTAAAGATTGACAAAAATACAGATGGTCCCTTCTGCCATCTGACTACCAAAATATACATGGGATCCCACTTGGGTCCATTATTGTTTATTCTTTATATTAATGATATGGGTAACGTCTTTAAATTTTCCGAATACAAAATATTTGCCGATGACACAAAAATATACAAGAAAGTTACTTCCCTACAAGATTGTCTTGATATGCAAGAAGGTCTTGAAAACTTCTCTACTTACTGTGTAAATAATCAGCTCATATTAAATCCGCTTAAATGCAAAACAATTACCTTTACGAGAATAAAAAATCCGATAGATTATTCGTATTCTCTATCGGGTACAGTCTTGCACCGTGTCCAAGAAATACGAGATCTAGGTGTAGTTCTGGACTCAAAAATGACATTTCAATCACATATTGATAAAATTATTGAAAAAGCATATAAAATGTTAGGTTTTATTATACGAGTATCTAAGCCTTTTAAAAATGATCTAACAATAAAAAATCTTTATTATAGTTATGTAAGAACCCATCTTGAATTTGCGTCTATCGTTTGGAATCCACAATACATTACTTATATTGACAGGCTGGAGAAAGTACAAAACAAATTTTTAAAACATTTGAATTTCCGATGCTCTCTTATATTTCCAAATCATGACTTATCTGGACGTTTTCACAAACTGATTAACCTCGAAAAAAGGAGAACATTAATGGACCTCACATTCCTCTATAAAATTATTAACAGTCTAGCTGATTCGTCCCAGCTCCTAAATAAAATTCAAATTAACTGTCCATCACGTGCCCTACGAAATCACCCAACCTTTAGAATACCTAGTGTCAATACGAACTATTGCCAGAATTCGTTTTTACACAGATCGTGTTCCACTTTTAACAGCTTTTTTAACCATATAGATATATATCATACAGGATTACAATTATTTAAAAATAGTGTATTGAAAACTTTTGAATAAAACTCCGGTTGGTCCCTTTTTCTCTTATATCACTCAAATTACATACATTCATATTATTATTATAAATTAAATTTCTCTTTTGAAATTTTGTATTACTTCTAAAATCGCTTTAATGAAATTTTATCGACTTCTCTTGGTTTAAAATCTTCTCCTTATATTGCTTTTTCAAATTTTAAATGATTACTTGCCATACTTGTTATTCCTTCTTTATTTTTTCTTTTTTCTCTGCTGCCATTGGCATGTTTTTATACTTGTTATACTTTTAAACTACTTTTAATTACTTATATTATATATGTTAATAAAATCAATATATTGCTGCTCTTACTATAATGTGTCATTAATTTTGAAGATGTTTTTTAAATTGACCTAAATTTAAATTTACTGTCTTATATTTTCACTTAAAGATTCTTCTCATCGTTTCTTTGAATCCCTTAAAATAAATATGTGTTTATGTTTTTCCTTTTTTAAAAAAAAATGTTATTACTATTTTATTTTATTTTTACATCTGAGTATGTTTTTCATTCTTTATTTCCATTCTTAATTCTTAATTACTCTTACAAGTTTTCTTCATTTTCAATATTATTTCCATTTGTAAATACTCACTACAAACTACAAACCTTAAAATATATTTTTTTTCACTTAAATTTAAATTTTTAAACAACTTTCATTTATGTTTTCTTTTTCCTTCTCTTTTTTATACTTTCATAATTAACATTAGATTTAATTGCTTTTTAATATGGAAACTTCACTGGTCCATTAGAATTAAGTCCAATTGTGTAAAATATTAAACTTTGTAACTGTACTGTATGTTTCCTGAATAAAAGAAAATAAAAAAAAATAAAAAATACATGTACAACTTATTTTAATACTGAATTGTAGATTGTACAAGGTGCCGCAAAAGTTGTCACCCGATGTTCTTTGGCTGTTTTTTCATGAATGAAAAATTTTAGGTTCTGCTTTTGGATTGTGTTTATTTGATTTTTTTTTTCCATTAAGTCGAAAAAGCAATATCGGCCAAGTGGCCGCCGCCAGAGTTGATGACCATACGCCAACGATTTATAGCATTTTCCATCACAATTTCCAGAACTTTCAGCGATAGATTCTCGCATTCTTGACAGATATTCTTTTTAAAGGCTTCAAGAGTCTGAAATTTATTGACATAGACTTGTGACTTTAAGAAACACCACAAAAAGAAGTCTGGAACGGTTAAATCGGGCGATCTTGCGGACCGGTGCAAATCACCAAAAAGAGAGATTAGGCGACCTGGAAATTCAGCGCTCAGAATATTGGTTATCGCTTGTGCAGTATGCGCCGTTGCTCGATCTTGTTAGAACCACATATTTTTCAATCCTTATTCATCCAATTGAGGAAGGAGAAAGTCATTGAACATAGCTCTGTACCACTTACCGTCTACAGTAGTCGTTTGGCCCGCGGGGTTTTCGAAAAAATAAGGCCACCTCCAGCGTAAACACCAGCCCATGCGTGGCTCATGGGCTCATGATGATTTTTGATAAAAAGTTGTCTTCCTTGTGGTCGAGATTCAAGATGGCTTGAGTGTAGGTTACGCGCGCTTGGCTGTCAACGGCTAGCAGTTGATGCACTGTCTGCACTTTGTAAGGGAACATCTTTAAGTCTTACACTAAAATTCTCTGTAAAGACCGCCGTTTGATGCCCAATTGCGTAGTACGTCGTCTGGTCGATACTCCGGGGTCCTCTGCAACATCTTTAACTACAGCCGCTATATTCTCAGCAGAACGGATGCTCCAGAGCCGGCTCAACCTGGCAGCTCCTCGTGTTGTCCCATACTATTTTAGGCGAGCGGCTAAACGCCGCACGCTGCCCTAGTTCTCGTATGTTCAAAAGACCGTTGAAAAAAATTGCGTTATGAATGGCAATATGTTCATTATCTTATTCCGCGTTCATGTAGCTAAAGAATTATTATTTTTTCCGTTACTAAATAGTATTTCCAGTATTCTTTGAGTGCCAATCTCCGCTTAATGATTTTACTTATTTGACTTTAAAAACGAACAAAATGTCTTTTGTACAATTTGCAAAATGGTCTTTTGAACATACAAGAACTACGGCAGCGCGCTGTGTTTGCCCGGTTGGTGTCGGACAACCGGGAAATATGCGCCTAATTTCACGCTGCGCCAACACCACAAACCAATTAATCCGCAAAAAATCGAAACAATTTTTCCGCGTTCTTGAGATGCACATAGATTCATGTCTTGTTGGTGTGTATTTTGTATATGTTTGTTAAAGGCTTAAGCCGTATAAAATACTTTTTTTCTTTTCTTTCATCGTCCCCTGCATATATTATAAAGGTACGTTTGCTGTTTGAATGTTGATGGTGCTGGTTGGTGGTACATCTCCGTGGCTAAAACCTTTTTTAAAAATTATTGGTGGTAGTAATAAAAAAAAATTGTTAAACAATTTATAAAACACACGCTATTTTTAATAAACTCGTGTTTTTTGGCATTTCCAATAGTAATATATATTCTTCATATTTCAGATGATTTTGCTGCTTACAGCGCATAGTCAGATGGGTACTATGGGGCAGAAATCCTCTGACCCAACGTTCAAGGTCAGGGACGTATTGGAATCTCAGCTTCATCTTTACAGACACCCCTCGAGAGAATTTGCGGCGGCATCTAAGGTAACTTTTGTATTGAGAAACAACATGTTAATTGGAAAATGGCTAACAGAGGGAGACGGCTTGAGATTCACTGTAGACACCACAACGCTAGCTATAGAGCGAGCAAACAATAAAAGCTAGCTTACGTTTTTATATGCCCACCCACCTTTTACCATACCTACTTCATTCCAGTTTCCATGGAAATCTCTTTCACCACGATAAAGGCATAAGTAAAACCAAACCAAGAAATTTAATTGATACGAGTATTTTTTGTTAATTATAAACTCTAGAGTTTTCTGCAGAAATAGGTAGGTACCTATAAAAAAACATCAATCTCAATGAAGTCTGAACTTCAATGAAAGAATTACGAATAATGCATCAAAGTACCTACTCGTATGTCGATAGTCCGATGCATACATTTATGAAATTATTCATATTGCAAAATATTTTTTATCGACCTAGTTGACGTCGCGTTGCTAAGTACGCAACTGCTAATTTAAATTCAATTATACCGTGTTGTGTCGTTTCTAAATGTCAAAATATTGCTGGGATTAAAGGGGAATTGGGTGGGATCACATTTAATGTGTAAGTAGCGAATTCACAAATAATATTTTTTTTTAATTCTATTATTTTATCATCTGTCAGATTGTTAAATAAAAGAAGGTAGACATTTCGTAAGTATTGCTAGGGTGGTCGATTTTTTTACGCGGCTTTCTGTCGATAAACCTTAGTAAAATATTGAACGGTATTAATTTAATCTATTACTAAATTATTGTATAACATATTTTTTAAGTTTGGAAGAACATAACATAACAATAAACAAAATGATCCTATATTTGTGTTATGATTATAAATTGTTCGCAGTCTGGTAACATTACACGGTCACTTCACGCATGCGCGCAGGCGGGATGTCAGATTTTTGGACCCAGTGCGATGTATGCGAACATGATTTTATGCGCCTTCTAGTATATTATAATTCCTTGGCGGCTAATTTATTAAAGTTAAATATTCAAATAATTCGTTCCTTAAAATAAGTTCTGGCAACAAATAATATAGTATAAGATCTGGTGAAATACAGAATTTAAACTAGTTGAAACTGTCTTTTTGATTTTCTCGTTTCCCTACTCAGCCAATAAAAAATAACATTTAGTTAATTACTACATTGGTCATTATCATTATCGTTTCCCTGTCTACACTCAGTGGTGCAAAGGGCACTGCACTGGTACTTAAATTGCAACGTATCTGGATCCTTTTTGTTATATGGCAGATAAGGTGATAAGTCTTACACTTTTGATTTCGATTTAAAGTGTACAATTAATATTTTCCGACTGCCCTGCCTAGGGTTGTCATTTCAAAATGAATAAATGCCTGAACAGGGTACCTTAAATGGCTGATTTTCAGAAAAAAACCAGTCTGAGGTAAAAAGCGGTAGATTTTCCGAAAAAATAACCAGCACATTAATTAATCGCCACCCAAATGCCGTGAACGAGAAGAGTAGGTGGCCAGAGCATTACCTGCCTTTAGATAAGATTCATCATCCCCAAAGGTCATGAGCAGGGAGAGGAAGGGTCTGCTATAGTGTCAAAACTGAAAAACTAACCGGTATTTGAAAATATTAGAAGGCCCAATTAAAAATGCCCGTTTCAGAGCAATAAAATCCCAGTCAAATGCATCAAACAACTGTCATATGGTAACCTTAGCCATACCAGGTATCAAACTAAGGATCTCAAGAATGGTAGGCGAACGCGCTCATCGCTACGCTCCAAGGCGCACTTATTTCCATTATTTTTTTTCTTTCAGGATTCTTACCATTGTCATCGATCCTAGTTGAGGTCCTGGGTTCGATTCCTGGCAGGTCGTTGAACACAACAATATTCCTTTGTTTCTACTTTCTTACTTGAATCGTAAGACTGATCACCTTGCCTTGCATGTAATAAAAATGATCTAGATACATTGCGATTGACATAGAAATGATGATGACGAAACACCAGCATCATGATTTTTATTTTTTATTTTTGACACATTTTGTATTACCTATTTTTTAAAGTTAGTAACATTTACTGATTTTTTATTTCCATTTGAATTTTTCTAATATTCTATTTTGAACAGGAGCAGCAGTTGAAGCTGCAGGCCCAGTACGATGAAGAAAGACTTCTCAACACCGTATTAGCGCAACTTGCTGCGAGAGACAAAAGCCAACAAGTGGAAGATGAGGTAATTGATTTATTTACTATTATTATTTATACATTACACTTAAGTCTGTAGTCTGGTAAAACGAACGCAAAATTAGGAAATCGTGCGATTTTGCCATTTTAAAACTAATGTTTTTTTTAAATCGCGCAATAATAAAAAAACAAAAAAAAACATGAATTAGATAAAAACAATATTTTTTAAAGGTATTTCTGTTCAAAAATATACTTAAAAGTTTTATGTAACAAATATAATTACTTTTAGACCGGTAGATTACGCCATTTCAAATTAAGACTAAACAAAGGTAGCTGGGATCTCAATAAAGACTAAGTATTAAAATAAAATTTATTGCAATAATTTTAAGATAATAAGTTGAACATGAAAGTGCCAGAAGCCAAATTTTAATTTTTGAAGCATTTTAAATCACATACATTTTTGTGGTATTTTCTTTATTTCTAAGTAAAAGTATGCTTTTGGTAATACTTCAAAAATTACCAAAGGCATAATTTAAAAAATTAAATTTATTAAAATACTTTGGTTAAAACCTTTTTATATAGATTTTTTTTTTTTTTATAGAATTGTATTCTCTTTTTTTTTTTAAAAAAAAGAAGATAACTCTGGTTAATTCTTTTTTTATTGAATTGTATTCTCTTTTTTTTAAAAAAAGAAGATAATTCTGGTTGTAATAGTTAATTTATAACAACATCATATTTACGTTTTTATGACCTTCAGACTTACCGAAAACGATAAGGGCTATATAATGATTCATACCCCATATTATAGGATTTTTTTGCTGCCTCATTTTTTTTTTTTCTTTTCTTCTCCTTTTTTATAAATGGTAGTCTGATTTTCACATTTTCTCTGGTATTATGATCTATGAGTACACAATAAACGTTTGTATCTTAGAGATTTGTATATACTCTAAGGTTTGTACTGTAGCCCTTAAACATATTCTTTTTAGTAGATTGTTTGCTTGTGTTAGTAATATAGAACAATCGTAGTTAACTTGGAAGGGAGGAAGCTGCCATCCGCCTCCGTCTCTAACACTTTCTGGAGGGTCCCTGGAGAGGGTCCTTCCACGGGACCAAAATCGTTCGATCCATCCTTGTACCACTAAATTCTTCATCTCGTTTGTTCACCTAGTTACGTGGCCAAAGTATCTGAGGGCAAACACAGTCAAAGAAATACGTTCAATCACCAACTTTATAAACCAGTTTTTTTCTTGTAGGTTGTCAGTAAATATACAATTTACATAGCATAAAAAAAGTATCAGAAAGAAAAAAAACCCTCATAGGCGTAGCCTGAGGGTTTTTAAAAATTATATATATGTTGTTATATATTTGTGACAGTTAGTATGAACGTACTTACAAGTTTATTTGAATATGATATATACCTACGTACACATACATATTTTAGATTATACAACAGAAAATATCATTTTTTTACTAGCAATTTAACTGATACAACATATCTCTTTCAATGACCCCTTTTTTGCATATTTTTTTTTTGTGATTGGTTAAATTTCTCATATCTGTCATATCATTAGTAAATACATTATGTAATCTAGGAGCACAGAGAGCGAATAGTACATATCTCTACCCTATTCTAGTTTTATAGACGAGTACACTAATTGTATGCTAAGCCTCTAGCTGGTGCGATTCCGATTCGTTGTAAATGAATTTTATTGCGTGAATATAAATTTCAAATGAAGGTTTTTTATGCATGATTTGAAGTATAATTTTTTGACATATTTATAACGATTTGAAGGATATGTTTAAGGCTCCTCCCCATCCATTTATTCCATATGAGATGGTACTGTACAATAGCAAAGTTTACCAATTTTATAATGTTTAAGTTAACAATATCAATTGAAATTTGGTGAACCATTTCTGTTTATTATATAGCTTTTCAATACGTTCAGTCTACTTTAATTAACATACTCGAATTTTATATATGAATAAATATTTTATAGCTTTTTTATATTAAATTTTATGCACATTGTTTATTATGAATATTTCTACTATATTATTGAACGCTATAATATAACCATATTAAGAAAAATATTTTTTTGTACTAAAATAATGTTACATGTATGCATGTTTTCTCTCATTATTTAAAGATAAAAGTTTATTAATCTTTGCTGCCATACTTTTATCAACTACCCCACTGTAAAACAAAACATGTTTACATTCCAGCATCTTATCCTAATTCTTTAACGATCCTAGGAAAATATATTTATGCACCACTCTCATAATTTCATATCTGGATTATTTCCACGTTACTTTGTTCAAAAAAATCATCATATTCTTTCCTTGATAATTGATGATAAATCACTGCTTAATTGTATTGTTATAAATGAAGCTTTACAATCTGTTTTAATCGAATGATTAAAATTATGTTTTTCAATTATTTAATTTTTATTCCGTAAATAAATTGCAAGCTTTGATTTAAATATAATTTTAGAAAATAATACATTAACATTAGTTACGCAAATTTTTCTAAATGATACCTATCTATTAACCGTTACGAATTTATATTTTGACGTCAGACTGCAGGAAGAAGCATGATCATTTTAAAGAACGACTCAGCGAAATTATTGATTGTCGTTGATCTAAACTGAAACTGAAGAGACGGTACCCAATTTCAAAACTGGTAGACATAAAAACACGTAATTTTACTAACCTTGCATCAGTTGAAATGTCCGTCCACAGAGTGAATGCGTTAAATATATGCAAGTTGTTAAGTATCCTCGGCACGTGAGGTCACTTTATTTTTATTATTAATCATTATTTATTTATTAGTATTATCTTATTGTAAATCAATATTCAAATGAAGGCTTAGCGACCCACAGGTTGGAAAATACTGATTTGAACCATTTGATGTAGGTACCAAACAAAATAATTGAGAACTAATAACAGATTTAGGTATTAGACTAGTGCATGTATTTAAAAAAAATAAGAAACGATTTTTTAACTTAAAAATAATACCTTTTACGGTTCAATCTAAATCACATAATTTTTTTTACCAATATTCTGTCAGTACGCATGTTTAAAGTTAAGTAATTTTATGGAGTTTTCTTAGCTCATCGTTAAAAGGTATTTTAAAAATGTTTTGAAAAATTTAATTTATTTGATTTAGAGACATCTATTGATTTTTTAAAAAATCTAATGATTTTCTTTTCTACATAATATTTTACCCTTCGCTTAAAATAAAAGTTTTCAGTAATGTCAAGAGATGTCTCTGTAGCAATTTTATTTTGTTATTTTTTTCCCTGAAAACTCTGTCTATGTTTTAATATTAAAATGTAAGATTATTTATATTTCATATTCTTTATTTCTACATTGCATAACTTATTATTGTCTAGAAATTATTGTCTTTCAGAGAAATTCAATAAAAATCGTACGAATCTCTCTTACAAATTTAGAGTAGGTAGAAGATTTCTCGAATGTAAAAAAAAAAATAAAGCTTCATTTAAGAATATGAAAACATAAATACAATTTGGTGAGGTATAATTAATGATACTATTGAATAGTTATACTTATTAAGTACCCTTACATAAATTGACACAATCGAAAAATATCTATTACTTAGCTGCCGACATATTTTATTATTTATTTAAATATACTCAAGAAAACAAGATCATCACTGTTAACAATAAAAAAACTAGAAATAGTAGATGAATACATATATCTTGGACATTTATGATAAAACTGGACAAAAGAAATCAAACAGCGGAACTGCCAAGAAGAATAGGAATGAGTTGGGCAGCTTTTGGAAAACTTAAACACACACTAGAAAATAAAGAAATTCCGATTTGCCTGAAAAAGAAAACATATGAATCATGTATACTGCAAGCGAATACATTTGAATTAGAGACCATGGCCCTTACAAAAAGAAATGTAGAAAATCTCAAATGCAAACTGCGATCCATGGAAAGATTCATGCTTGGTATTTCACCAACAGGCTACAGGAGGTGGCTTGGTGGGATTTTAGTTTTGGTAAAAATATAAAAATTGAAATTTGGAAACAGTAAAAATATATGATTATATTATTCGAATAAAAAAAAGCCTAAGGAAAAGAAAGAAATGAGGAAATTAGGAACAAAATCAGAATAGCGGATATAATGGATCGCGTAGCAAGACTGAAGTGGCAATGGGCAAGACATGTTGCGAGACAAGACCCTACAAGATGGACCCCTAAAATTTTAAAATGGGGACCCTGAGAGAATAAGAGAGGCATCGTAGGACATAAAAAAAATTGGTCGAATGACATAGCCGCTCCCTGTAAGGGGTAAAAATTGGCTGCAAGCAGCAACCGACCGGAAGAAATGGAAATATATGGAAGAGGCCTATATCCAGTAGTGGAGGACAGAATGCTGAAAAAAAGAATGAGAAGATAATATTGTTTACGAATAATCAAAAAATATATTGTACGGAAACTTAATCGTACAATATAAAATTTTTATTAATGCCACCAATTAAAAAAATTATTAATTAAAATTGGGCAATTGATTTTTTGGTTGGTTAAACCTCGGCGGAACGTTTAACAACAATTTTACAGTAGGCCCTCGACTTTCGCACATAATTGATTCCTGAAAATGTGTGCGAATGTTGAATGTTAGAAATGTTAGAAAGCCGAGGGATGTTAAAAAAGTATCCGAAAATTGTATTTCAAATGATTTATTTATGAATAATACACTAAAAACCTTTATTTATACATTATTAAGTTGATGCGGCGTGTTTAAGTGCTTTAGGTGATTACTTTAAAGTTGTTCAAGAGTTAGTTGTATACAACCCATTTTTTTCTTTTCTCGATGAAGAGTTCTGGCTGTGTCTTTTTCAATTGCCCTACGTACTTGTGACATCACATTCTTCCCTGATAGTCAAAAAGTTTCAAGATGGATGAAAGTTTCATTCATATTTTTGATTGTTAAATTCTTGACGATTTTAACAGCTTTTTCAATATTTTCATTTACCAGTTGTTGCTCAATGAAGTATCTATTTGACAGAGCTACTGAGTGCGATTAAAAAAAACTAACGAACACTTCTACATTAAGCCCATTAATTTCATTAGGCTAGCTATTTCATATGCGATAGTTTCCAGAGTTTCTTCAGAATTCATAAAATCGCTCATCATGTGTGGGCATAATTGTTTCCAGAAGCCTTTAAATGTTGACTCTTTTGTTTCAGCCCACGAGTCTTCAATATAGCTTATTGCTTTCCTTCCCTATTTGTTTCCTCGATAGCCTGATTTTTTTTTCTTCTCAAAATCACTTAAGCGTAGCTTTCACTATTTGATTGTGGGAGCAACTGCATGGAAACGATTTTTTTTTGCATTATGAATAAAAATCTGTAAAAAATATAATTTTAATGACTTGTTCATGGTTGAATTCCAAAACATAAAAAAAATATTTTTTCAAATATGGCATTATTTTTTTCGTCTCACCAATAAAGGGGTGTACTTATATAGGAATACGATATTTAAAAATGTATTGAATTTAATATTATTTTAGTGTTACCAAAAATCCAAAAAAAGAAATAAATGCGTAGAAGTTAAAAGGAATTTAAGGAAAGAATCTGATTAAAATCTATAAAAAACAAATGCTGTTTGTAAAAATTCAAAAACAAACTTTTTTACATACGAAAAAAAAACATCTTTCAATTTTTTTGCAAATGCATTCTCCTCGAATGCAACCCTGGTAGATCTATGAATAAAACATTTATGCTCTTAACTTATTTTTTTAATATTTGAATATCTACGAACACGCACAGCGCAAAGATCTATATTTCTCTGAAAACTGCACGTAAATCGGTTAAGCCGTTTAGTAGGAGTACGGTGACATCACACGTACAGAGGAATTATATATATATATATAAAGATGAAACGAAAAATAATAAAATATGTTCACGGTGACCAAATTTAGATTGCTCGAAAATCATGTGGAAAAGTTTTTTTAATAAACGAATGATAACATGCGCAATATCTATCTTGTATTGCAGGCAGGCAATTTGCCCGAGTACACAGAATCTCTTCCCTCGGACTGGGAGAGAAGTTCGAGGCATCTCAACGTGCAGGTGAGTTGAATCTCTACAATTTTTCTGAACATTATATAAACTTCTTGAAATAACTAAAACCATTCAGAAATTGGCTTTCGGAAACAATTCGCCAACTTAAGACGAGGGGAAAAAGTAATAAAACCAACTGGTCAAAGTTATAGTTTAAAAATTGGAAAATTGTTTCCAGGCATCGCCTAGTTTGTGAAATAATTCAACCAGATGAATCTCTTCACAGCAATAAAAGGTTTCGGCTATTTAACTTCACTAAAATCAACAGATGGAAGGATTGAAGAAATGTGGATAAAATGGCGAATGTTACACAGTGTGTAAAGTGGCCACTTAAACCTGCTAATGAGTTATGTAAATACCTAGACTTCTTCATTCTCAAATGTTCTTCATCTTTGTTGTGTTTGATTGAAAAAATGCTGAACAATATTCACTGGAAAGAAAAGATATAAATATTTTTAATTTCACTTGGGCCTGTGATACTATTTTTGCAATTCAATTTCCTCAGAATTTCACACAATAATTCGATATTCGTCGCTCATAGTTTCTCGTGATTGCTCGACTCCGTACTTGGGGTAGTACCTAGGTACTGACGTTATAATGCGTTACCTGATACAGGTAGGAATATTACAAACACAGTGTGGGTATGGAGGTTCACTTGTACATCATTACTTTTATTCCAGAGACATTTCCCCATTTGTCGAATTGAGAGAAATACCGTTTCGCTAAACAACGCGGAATTTGAGTACCGCCCTGCTCATTACGAAGAAATAAGATGCATAAAAAGCGAAATTGATCAACCCTCACGTGTTGATGTGAGTATTTTTTACCATTTAATTTATTTACTTAATGCGGTGTGAGAACCTTGCATCGAACGAATCGCCAGTAGCTGATAAATAATCCAAAGCGTACTGCCGCCCCGGGCCGTAGCAGGTTGTACCTAATAATCAGGTTAATTAAACAAACAAACCATAGGCATCGTGGCGAAGGCAAAAAGGATAGAACTCCACACTATCTTTGCATAACGACCTCCCTTGTTCTACATTTGTACATTTTCTCATGTATGTATGCCGATTATTCAGACTTTTGACATGTGCATCTTAAAGTATTTGTAGGATGTGATCATGTTATGTCTTTCTCGACCATCCTCATTATCTGCGAAAAGTAGTTTAAAAAAAACATCGATCTTGTAAATCAAAAATAAGAATATTATTTTCAAAGAAAAACTATCGATTTATTTATAATCTTTAAAATTATTATTTAAACTAAATGATTGCAGGACACCAAATGCCGAACACTCTTCAAGTGGATCGGAAGGTCTATGGACGAATGACAACAGTCTGCCCTTTCTTGACGAGTTTTCGGTGGTTTTCTCGTCACTGGGCAAATGCGGAAAAGCTCCTAAAATCGGCCACAGCCGAAACATCCCACAAGATCCTTACATATTATAAACATGCCAGCTAAATAAAGTTTTTTATTGTAGATTGATGAGTACTTGACAGATGAAGAAATAGAACATTGTTTCTTGAAGTAAACAAATAAAAAGTCTCCCTTTGAAGTAAATATATACCTTGTGTATTATAAGGGAGGTTAAAAATAATGAAACTCCCTTATATATATTTATTTATTTAATCTATTAACATTGTATTTTTTTGTCTTTATTTCGTTCTCCATTTGCTCTACATGTCCTAACAAACGCTACACTATTATAGTTTTTGTCAATAATGAATCTCGACCTTTTTTGTTCACCTATTGTAGTATAAAGTTTTACCACACATTCACCTGAAAGATCGCATTTTGACAGCATACAGCCTACTTCCACCCTTTTCATCCAGTCAGTTACAAAACGCTATTATAGATAGAGTTAAACTTAAGTAATTGATATAAGTTTTTTTTAAGTACCTTACCTTTATGAATAATTTATCATGTAATCATATTCTCTATTTTATTTCGAACATTTCTTTACACTTGTGATTTTATGATCATAAATAAGTGAGGTCTAAAATCATTATTTTGGCATAGTGTTAAATATGAAATAATTGCATAAATAAAATAAATAACCGTATTAATTACTTACTATAATAATTATTATTTTCAGATTTGTTCAGGTTTAGGGTTTTCCTGCGTACAATGGAATAAAACAATCCACTTAACGAGACGAGCGTTTTCTAGGTAAGACAGTCATACAATGTTTTGAGTTATTAAAAAGCTAACAATGATCCGGATTGTGGATCGGTGGTAAATGTCCCGGACTCGCAAATCAGAGGTCTGAGGTTCGAACTCCACTTTACCACAACCTGATTACTATTTTCTAAAAAATATTTATATACAACTCGTTGAAAACGGCCCCTTAAGATGGAATCCTTAGGTAAATTATTACTAGAGGGAAAATGTTTATTTTAATATTTGAAAATACGAGTTTACATTGCTACACCCACAAAAAATGTGAATTGTAAAATATAAAAAATGTGTGCTTAGTGCGTTTTAATAAATTGTTGGATTGAAATAAATATCATCATCATTCTTTTTCCGCACCTAATAGTGTATAGGGCACTGCATTAGTATACCAATTGCAGCGTATTTTGATAATTTTTGTTACATAAAGGTTAGATGATCAGTCTTACGTTTCAGATACCAGTCCAGGCACTATGAAATATTATGGTGTGAAAACACCCTTTTAAATTAATGTTTTATATCAAGCATGTCGGGAATCGAACCTGAGACCTCTTGCATGATAGGCAAACGCGCTGACCATTACACCACGAGGCCGACATAAATATATTAAGACTAATAAATATAGTAAAAATAATATTACACGCGTGTTAAAAGTCCTGTCATGTTCATGTCTATGTTGTTTTTTTAAAAATTCTTTCCTTTTTGCCGGGTTACAAAACCAAGACAAATAAATGGGTCATGTAGTTTCCAAAGGACTTATTTTCAAATGTATTTGCACCAACGCCAATGTACGGGCATGTACATAGTTCATCAAGCGCATGATTCATATTAATATTCCTTATGTCATATAGTGAAATATGCATGGAGGCAATACTTTAATTATATAAGATACATCATCATCATTCCATGTCCGCTCACTAGTTGAAGCATATGGCGTCCACGAAGATCCTCCAGGCATCTTCGTCGGCTGCCAGCTCCTGTGCATCTTACCAAGTCAGATTCGCGTCTCGTAGATCTGACACGAACTGCCGACGAACAGTCAGCAGTGGACGTCCAGAACGTCGAGAACCTTTAAACCAACCGTATCGCCTCCACTTGATGACAGTTGTCACCGGAGTTTGTTGCGTCCGTTCTCTTATTACTTCGTTCCTCACAAAGTCAAACCACCGCCGACCCAAGATTCTTCCGAGACTAGTGAGGTCCTATCCATAGAGGAGAATAGGTGTTATGCAGGCGTTATAAAGGCGGCATTTGGTTTTCACTGAGTAAATATCTGATATCCAGGCAGCCTCCATACTGTTGAATGTGGCGCCTGCTACTTCTAGCCGCACTCCCAGTTCTTCTAACAACTGTCTTCTTCTGTAACCTATACTGCCAGAGCCCCGATTATAATGGGAAGTTTACAAAGTTATCTTCGACTGTCTATAAAGAAAAATCGATATTTGTGTACGAAAATGAGTATGTTTGCATGAAAATTTTAAGTATCTTCATCGGTAACATATAATTAAAAATGTTTAAAAGAATAAGAAATGTATGCATATTCTGTTTTTTAATAGATAAAAACATTCAATGAAAAGCAGAATATGCATACATTTTTTTCATTTAAACATGTTTAATTATAGATTACCGACGAAGATACTTTAAATGTTCATGCAAATATACTCATTTTCGTATAAACATCGTCGTTTTAGTTCGTTTTTGTCCAACATACCATATTTAACGAAATTGAGTTATGTGTACGTGAGTTCTGAGAAATCCTTCATTTATAAAATTCAAATGAAAAATATACTTTAAAAAATTGTTAAGGGTTTTTTTTAACGAATGTTGTCTTCAGTTGTGGTCATTATTTATGCCTATTTCGTAGAAAAAAACTTTACAGTTCTATTTCTGCAGATTTGTGTTTTGGTCTGTTTTTTTATTTTTTATTATTTTTTATTTTTATTAAGTCAATCCATCCTAATAAGGATGATTTCTGCCACTGAGGGTGAAATATAAACATGGCATTAGGAATATAATTTAGTAAATATAAAGCGAAGAAAATCTAAAAATTTACCTCATTTTGTGACAGGAAGTTTCCTATCTGATGAATAATTTTAGGATCAAGTATGGAGAGGAGTAATGATATGTTACTAGGGTAAGCATAGTTTTTTAAGGATGGGCTTATTGGGCAACCGAAGAATATGTGGTTTAGAGTCTCGTAGTCCAGACCACATTCACATCATGGACATCCCACAATATTAATTTTGTACAGGTGGCTATTCGTGCAACAGTTACCAATTCGTAACCTTCTAATATTAGAGAGCAATCTCTTAGATAGGTTTGTTGCATGGAACAAAGAATTTATAATTCTCAGTTGAATATTTTTATAGAATACTCCTTTACATTTGGAAGTCAATTACCACTAAGCATTTCATTGGCTTTTTGCCCAATTCTGAATTCGATGAGATGTGTCAGAAATACGCACATGATAGTCGAGAGGACGAGAGGCATCTATCGATGCCGCCTTTGCCAGTTCATCTACAATCTCATTACCTCTAATACCATTTTGGTTTGTTGAACAATAACGAACTGAGCGATGAAATATCGTTTTTTTTTATAGACAGTCGAAGATAACTCTGCTAACTTCCCATTGTAATCGGGGCCTAGGTATTTAAACTCTCGACTCTTTCGATGACTTAGTTTGTCAGGTTCGAGTCAGGAGATTTTGGGCATCAGGCTACAAAGTTTTATACAGTACATGGGTTTTTGCAATATTGACTTTTAAACCTATAAGATACAACAGAATGTTAACCAGTCCATGGCTACTCTCAGGTGTATTATGCCATATCAAAATATGATTCCTAAATCATAAATTGTCCGGCGTTCTACACTCGATTTCCAACGAAGTTGAGGTGAAATATTGATTTCATCGGTAGTTTTATAGACCAGTATTTTATTCCAATGTAGTTCCATTTACCATAGGGTAAGATACGGGTAAGGAGTTCAGGAGTGATGATGATTTTTTTCACAAGAATCTTCTTGTGTGGGGGATTGCTAAGAGGATATGCGGTCGTAGAGCGGTTTGATGAATAGTTATTTGAAAATGGTTTTTGTCACTCTCTTGCAAATGCTTTTCCAAAAACTGTGCAAAAAAAGACTGTTCGTCAGACTGATTATGTGTGGCTAAAATCGAGGTTAAGGATTCCCATTTTCAGAAACAGAACCGATTTTGCTTTTTTTGACGGCGCTTGTGTTTTTTTGTTAAAGGCAATTTGTCAACAAAAAAATACCGTATTATACTAGAAAAAAGTATTGCTGTGATACAGAAATATAATACGAGAATACGTTTGTCAGAAAAAAAAAGTCAAGTGAGTCGGAAAGCAAGTCAGTTAAGAAAGTCAGAAAAAAAAAGTCCAGAGAGTCGGAAAGCAAGTCAGTTAAGAAAGTCAGAAGAAAAAAAAAAGTCAAGAGAGTCGGAAAGCAAGTCAGTTAAGAAAGTCAGAAGAAAAAAAAAGTCAAGAGAGTCGGAAAGCAAGTCAGTTAAGAAAGTCAGAAGAAAAAAAAAAGTCCAGAGAGTCGGAAAGCAAGTCAGTTAAGAAAGTCAGAAGAAAAAAAAAGAAAGAAAAGTCAGTCCGCATGTCCTCTTAAGGGATATATAGTGAAATGAAGTGACATTTAAATATTATATCATATTATTTTACATCTGATTTAGTTGGCGTATCTCAATTATCTATAACATGAAAGTAAGCCTCCAATCTAGAAACAATAATATATTGCAGTGAAAAACCACATTATACATCTATATTTACAAAATTTGGAGTTTGTCAAAATTTTTGTAGGCAAGGACTAGATTCAACTCCCTAGGGAGCTGTTAATAATAAAATATTATTAACATACAACAGAGATGTAACAGATTAAAGAATTGAAGGAATATAGATGTTCAAATATCGGCAGAATGGTGAATGTTACACAGTGTGTAAATTGGCCACTTGAACCAGCCAATGACAGGTCATAAGCTTTGTAAATGCCTAGACTTCTATATTACCTTATCTACATTGTTCTTCATCTCTGTGGTCATATGTAACCATCAATATTTCATGTCAACTTTCCTAAAACTAAAACCTAGGACGTTGAGCGTGGTGGTCGAGCATGCCAACCACTACACTGACAGGCGGACTTATCTTTGCTCGATTTCCTTTCTCAAATTGAAGGGTACAGAATAAACAAGACTTACGTACATTTTTATGTGTTTATCTTACTGCAATTTACATGATTTTCATTTCTGTTCAAAAATTGGCATTAAGGCTGTACTTTCCAAGATCACTGAACAAGAAAAAAATCTTTACAAGGGATAAAGGATGGGTGTCAGTTCAATACCGGAAATTAGGTGATAACTGAGTATGGAAGAAAATCATTTTAGATTATTTGTAACAGTATGGGCTATTTATATTAAACGGGTTTTATGTTTAACGCCAAAAGGTTTAAAAACTAAAAAAAAACAGAATATAAATTGTTTTCATGCATCCTTCATATTCTGTACCCTTTACCTGAGATTAACCATCCAATCAACAATATTATTCTCGTCTAATATTTTTCATCCGCCCTGACTAGTCGTGTCAATTATTTATCTACGAAAAACATTGAAAATTTGTTTCATGAAAAACTTCTTTAACTCTTAAAAGGCCGTGCTAAAAAAAACATTGTGGAATGTTGTAACAACGTGTTACATTAAGCAAAAGACGGAATATTCTGAACTTCAGACATTGAAAAAAAAAACATAGACATACTGTTTAATAAACAATATTTCGAGAATATCAAAATGTTTGTAGACCGGCTGGATTTTCTCCCTAGGGAGTTATTTAGATCTAAAATGTTCCCTAAAACTTCCATATTCCCTTCTCAAAAATGTTTTTCCACTCTGTCACAACAATTTTAGATTTACTGTTTAAAATGTTTAAGTAGGCCTCGTGGTGTAATGGTCAGCGCGTTTGCCTACCATGCAAGAGGTCTCGGGTTCAATTCCCGATATGGATGATATGAAATATTTATTTAAAATGGTGTTTTTACACTAGAATATTTCATAGTCCCTGGACTGGTGTACCTGAAGCGTAAGACTGATCATCTTACCTTCATGTAACAAAAATGATCAATATACGCTGCAATTGGTGTACCAATGCAGTGCCCTATGCACCATTCGGTGCGGAAAGGGAATGGTGGTAATGGTTTAATAATTTATTGTTCACAATTAATAAAATACATTAATATTATTTATGCCTGTTTTAGAAAAATAAATTAAATATCAAAAATACGCTGGTAATTCAACTAGCGTGCACCCCCGCTCACTGACAATAACCGACTGAATCCGAATTGGCGTCACTTTCATTTAAATAATAGTCCTATGCATAGCTGGATAAATATTTTTTATTATTAATTGAATCGGCATTCACTGAACAATATTCTGTGTTTAACTACATTAGTTTTATACCACCCGTCGATGGGAGGCGTGCTCTCCTGTTTTAAGTTTTATTTTTATAGTAATTTAAATATTTTTAATTTTAAAATCAAAGTCGTACATACTTTACTTTCTAGATCCGGTGTGAAAATATCGATTGGAAGATTACAAAAATACATCTTCATTATTTAAAAAATAAGAGAGATACAAATAATTGATTGAATCTCAGTTACACCACATCCACACAAACGTTAGTGAAGGTTCATTGTGTATTTTTTCTAACAGCTAATTGTATTGTTTTTCAGTTCCTGCTGGGAATCAAGCACAAGAATAATTCCTGCAGGATGTGAGTGTATGTGGCCAGGACATCAGCTAGGGGACATTAGACTGCACGTATAATACTCCTGGTTACATTCTTCCCCCGGAATAAGACAATAATATATTTGTCTTCTTTCACCTGACCCTATGCTTCTATATTTTGTAATAAGCTTTAATTATAACATAATATCATCGTTGAGACGAAATTTTAATATTAATTATTTGATACAATGTATTTTCATACATCTTGTAACTCATTATAATAAAATGTAATCATTAAAATATTTCAAATTAAATAAAAAGTAAAGCTTGTAGTGCGGAATCGTGGGATTGTATTTTATTTGTTCCTTTTTATTTTCATGTATTTTCAATAAATTCACATGTTGTAGATGTTAACTGCCATATCTGCAAATACCTAACTTTTCAGTTGAGACAAAGTAGTGATTTTTCGTACATCAGACATCTAGTATTTTTCAATGAGAGGCTTTAAAGTAAATTTGTTTTGTAGGATATATTGATACACATTACAAAAACACACATTTAAAAAAAATCTTGTATGTTTGTTTTCTCATCGTTCTTAACCTCTAATTTGGCGTGGAGTTACAAATAAAAAAATATGAAAATTCGTTATTATTTTTTTTCACCTTTGTAACCATTTCAAGTTATAATCGAGAAATCTGTAATTAAGGATATTTTTTATTTATTTTTATTTATGCCTCCTCCTATTTTTTGTCCAAGACTGTATGATTTTTAAATAATAGGTATTATGTTGGCGTTAAAGGGCAGCATTTGGTTTTCGCCGACCCCCAGGCGGCTTTCTTATTGTAGAATGTCACGCCTGCTATCCGCATCCCCACTCCCAGCTCTCTTTACTGGAATAAAATATTTCTCATTTTTAACTTACCATTCTATATGTAAATCCAAATTATTATCCAATGACTGATTACAGCAAGTAAAGTCATTATGATAAGTATTTACTGTAAAAATTAAAAAAAAAAAAAGTATTTACAGGTTTACTATATTACCGATGCAAACCTGCAGTGCGATTATGAACGCTCTCTAGGGGGTAGAGAAAGCGTCGCTAGTCATTTGCTGGCAAAAAATTAACGCTTTTTTAACCTTCTAGAGAGCGTTCGGAATCGCACTGCTGAGCTAATAAACTTCTGCAGGTCGAGTATAACAAATGCTTGAGCACTCGGTTTCCATCTCTTTTTGACCTTTGATGCTTTTTATCGTTTTTTACCCGCGGTCATCAGTTCGTCGGTGCTATGATAGCATAGCAATATTTTATAATACCACATCATCATTTTTCACGCATTTTGTTTTGCATACAAATAAAAACAAGCAATTGTGTTCATTTCTTTTACAGTCGATATATTTGTCAAAAACAGAATAAATACAAGCTAATTATATTACTCTTAATTACATAAAACTACACATAAAAATGATGAAAAAAACTTATTAATTAAGTAAAATTATTTTTTTTAATGTTTGAACAAAATTAATAATTATTTTTTTCAAACATTTATAATGGGACATGGTAAAAAATACATACAATAATATTCGTTTTCATGATACATAGATGGGGTAATTAACATATATAACTCAAAATGTTTACATAAAAAATATGGAAAGATTAGATAATATCCCCGTAAGACTTTTCCATCTACATATTAGTTATCGAGACCTGCGTTCAGTTTTTATATTTGATTACATATCATAGTCGTACAGCCCATAATTTATTCCGAGTATGTTCGAGTAGGTAGGTCGTACATAAATTTTCTATGCAGGTGTATTTTAGGTGGGTAACTGAAATTCTATGTTTTACGAGCACTTACCAGTGTTTTTAAGTGTAGATAGGTATAAGAAATTTAGTTACAGGAAACGAATGTAACGTTTTTTGCTTTATTTATATCTTAGCATATGCTAAATATGGGTTATAGCGCAGCGTCTCAGGTTGTATTTTCAATTTATTTTTCAACTGTCTTTTAAAGTATACAGCTTTTTATAAAATAAATATTTCCATAGTGTGATTTATAATATTATTTATATGAGTATAGCTACATGTAAAACTTGGAAAATATCCATAACGGAGTGAACATTCAACAATAAAGGTGTTTCAATAAGTTTGCATAATATAAATGTTTTTCAGACACACTGCACACCTAAAGAAGTTTAACTGAATTATTTCTTACAATAAGTGACGAAGCAAAACAAAAGGGTTAAATTTAAAACAGTGTGACTTATACGAAATACATAAACGCTTTGTTTGCTAAACATAGATTTTAGCTGAGTTATTGAACTTTTTCTTGTTGAATTATGTTCTTTATAGCTTGAAAACAATTACATATTTTCGTTGTTTTTTTAAACTTTTTAAAAGGAAACAAAAATTGATACAAATTTGTACAGTCAGAAAATAACAATAAAAAAGTTGTAATTTTTCCTGTATGGTATAGTCACAAAAAAAATGAAAAATCCGCATCATATTCAAACCATAAAAATAGTGGAAATAGTAAAAATTACTTTTTATCATAACTATAATATTGAGGTGTGTAAAGGAGTTTATTTTACACAATTAAACGGGTGACAAAACTGATCCTCGGGAGCTATTTTTTGGATTGAATTATTTCAAAATGGCAGAAACTACTATAAAATGAACAAATATGTACCGACAATGACAAGATACATTAAAAGCATTTTCATATAAGAGACATATGAATTATTTTACACCCGGACAAATTTGTACCGTCAGGAAGAAAAGGATTGAATAAAAAAAGTATACAAAACAAATATTTTAAGAAAAGGATTTTGATAATACATGGGAAGCTAAAAATATCAATATTTAATATCTATGTATGTAGGTACTTATATTTAATATTAAAAGTGAAATATTCTTAAGACACTAAAGTATCGATACACATAATCATATTATAATACGTTATTACATGTTTAGTTATGTACAATAATTATTGAGACACACTAAATATAGGTAAAAAAAGTGTATAATAATATATTATACAGTAGGGGATTCGAATATATTTTTAAAATACTTTCTTTTTATTTATAACTATATTTAATTTATCCAAACACAAAAAAACGTAGATTTTATTTTAGTGAATAAAAAAACGTCTAATGACAATCTTGAAGACCGTTAAAAAATCCTTTTTAAATCCAATGTACATAAAATATATTAATAGTTTGCAGTTAATTACCAGTTTTCGATTGAAATGCAATTCACTTCCATACAATGTTTATATGTATATATTTATATGTCAAATAGATTTTCATATTTATATTTATACTAAATTATAATAGCAAAAAATAAAGATTAGTAACGGTATTATAAATTTTTCTGAATAAACATGAACTTCCCGACGAGATGATATGTTAAACGCCAATCAAAAACTTAGATTACTTGTCTTCTACGATAATAATAAATCACTTTTTAAATACTTAACCGCGTGTTACTATTATAAAATGAATGTCCTTCGTAAGATGGGCTGTTACTCAACTGTTTATCGATAATTTTCATCGTTTTGTTTTTATTATTTTACTCGCCAAGAGGCTAAAACCCCAATTAGAACTTAACATAAAACACCCAGGCTTGAAAAAAAACACGTTTAATTTGTTTTAAGTAAAATAATATGTAGATACTACAGGCATATGTATGGATGTTTTTTTATTCGTTATGCACATATAGATTTAGTCCACCAGAAATAAATTTATATTTATTAATCAAATACAATAAGAACTTTGTAAAACTTAAGCCTTCCTGGATCTTTGTTCTTAAAATTCGATATTGACATAATCTGAAGAATTTTCTCCTTAATTTTTAAACATGCCTATTTTTTGACTGTTCATAAATATTTACGAAGATACTAAAAACAAGTTAATAATAATTATTATTATGGTTTGCATTTTTGGATTCATTAGACAATTATTGTCAGAAAGCATTTGATAAGAAAAATTAATAAAAGCCTTACCATTAAAATTATTCACTTCACTCACACAATAAATGGCACTCGTTTTTAAAAAATTATGTATAATTATACACAAAAAAAGTTCGACAAGGTACGCCCTTGCGTCGTTTCCTTTATTCTTATGGATTTCCAGGAATATCCATCTTCTCTTCCCAAAAACTCTGTGACCTAGAGTATGCTGATGCAGTCATTATTGGCGACTCAGTCATTTTTGATAGGCTAAACATGTTATTCTATGCATTGGTTAAAAAATAAATGTTTGAAATACCAATAAGAATAACATTTTGTTCCTAGATGCCCGAAATCCACTGGCTTCATCTAGCTGAGGTATTGAAAGAGTCCAAAATTTTCAACAGCTAGGAGTGCATGTGGCCTTGGGTGCGGCTAGAATTAGCAGGTGTCAATTCAATAAAATTAAGTTATTCAGGAGATCAGATGTTTCCTCTAAAAAAAATCAATGCCACTTTCGCAACCGTGGCACCTCACTAGTCCCCTAACAAACTATTGAGTTTTATAAATAGGTGCCTCGGACGATGATGGTGGGGCGGTGGTTTGACTAAATAAAGAATGTAGAAATATGGCAACGGACGCAGCAACCTCCGATGACAAGCGGAGGCGATACGACTTATTATATTACTGATGCCTCCCTGGATCCGCATTCGGTTTTCCTAGCCCTGGACGTCCACGGCAGACAGTTTGTTGGCAGTTCACGTCTGACCTACTGGATGCAAACCTGACTTGGAAGGACTTACGGGAGTAAGCCGCCGAGTAAAACGCCGAGTAAATGACTTGGAGAGATTTTTGTGGTTAGGTACCATAACGTGCTGTACCTAGGGAGCGGACAAATCTTAAGTAATACTTAATAAGCACTTAAATAATAAATCTTATGTTGCAATTGAAAAATTATATTAACTTATATGATAACCATACTGTTTTTCGACAAAATCGTTACACGCATGTCGAAATCAGCAATAAAGACATTTAAGCATGGAGAGCCATTCTAAATGGACAATTTCAATTCTAAGGTAATTGGTCCCACATCCCTCCCATTTTTTAAATCAAATCCATAACAAAGACCAGTTTTTAACAATATAAAGACAAAATATGTAAGTAAGTTATATTTTACCTAAATGATATAGGTACATATTATAATAATTTATACGTTGATTTTGAATTGATGCTTTAGTATTTTTTTATGATGATTATTTCTTTTTGCATTTATATGAAAGTAAAAATAATAATTAAATTCCGTTATATAATGGCTACTATGTTTATAAGGAACATTTGAGAAATGAATACATGTAATTGAATAAAGCAGGCCGAGGGTAGGTTGCATCGAAAAAAGTAGAGTAAATAAAATTTATCTTAAAAAAGGGTAGAATAGATTACATAAAAAATATAAGCCAAAGAAACTCATTTTACACAGTTCGATGAAAAATAAACTTTATTAAACATGGTATTACTTTTTCAATGCAACTGGCCCCGTATACCTACAATTTAAAAATCATATGAGATTGATAAAAAATTGAAATATTATACAATGCTGTGTGGCAATTTTTATAGTAATATTTTTTTTTCATGAATCGATTATTATAGTATGAAGTTTTTATAACTTTAAATAATAAACCGATGTTGTCGCTATGTAAAAACTATTCAAATCATACGAAACAATTAAGCCGTGAAATGACTATGTTGTAGTTTTCAAAAGTTTTGATTAATATTTCAGTAAACACACGCAGCAAAAAAATAAAAAAATTAGCGTCATTTAGAATGGTAATTTGTTATTGAAAAGCAACATTAAAATATTTTAGCTTCTGGATTAAAGTCTTGAAATTGAGACGTATTTCAGCTCTCCTGAACATTTTTGAAAATTACAGATGGTCCCTTCTGCCATCTGACTACCGAATTATTATGATATCGTAACGATGCAATGTTAAAATAGTTACACCTTTCTTTATCTTTTTTACATTCTATGCATGAAATGAAATAAGCTTTATTTTCTGTTTAGGATGCTCATATTATTTTTATTGAAATTAATTCATTGATATGACGTCGTCTGAACGTGATGCTGTAATAACAAAGTGAATAGGTCAACTATAACCTGACTGATAATGCTTTGATCATATTGGTCCCGAATACGGCATTTACGGAAGTATGTAAGTACATAATCTATACGTAGATACTTCATTAGGTAGGTACTCCGAATGGGTGAACTCAAAGTCAGTCGTATTTATACTAAACAACTACAAATCGATTCACGAATACCGATATTTATGGCGAATAATGATATTAAAAATATGATTTTGGCTCATTTTACATCCAGCTGTATTACTTAACCCAAAATCTATTACAGTGTATGAAACAACAAAATTAATAAAAGAAATGACACATTTTTACGCACAAATGTTAACCTGTGTTTACTGCGAGCTCTTATTTACTACTAACTATACTTAGAATATTTTAATTATCTTTAAATGTATGCGAAAAAATAAAACGAAGTGTTAAACTAAAAATACGAATAATTTGCTTGCGCACCTTTAAAAGCATAAAAATATATCAGACTCAAACATTATTAAGATACTCATATCGGAATCGAGAAAAACGAATTAAGTGACTACTAATATTTTACCGTCAGTCAATTTTTTTTACTATGACTATGTTCAATTATTAGTTTTATTCACATTATTAAATATATGTATATATATGTATATATAGGTACATATGAATTTCTTGTTTATTTATTTGATAAATAATAAAGTATTCTATATCATCTAACTCGTTAAAATACTTTCTCTCGAACTCTTTGAGAAGACATCATCAATCGGTTTCACATGACAGACTCCTGATTCCTCCCATAGAATGTGCCCAGCTAACTGCTGTGAGGAACCTCATGTTATTGTGGGCTGATTGTGGACACTACCAGACTGTCGCTGGGGCCTAAGGTGTATGGCTTTTCCGATATATCAGCCACGGGAAATTTGAAGTTAAGATCATCATTCTCACCAAATATAACCAGCTGATTATCAAAAATCTTTTCACTCTGTGGTCCCCTTTTATCTTCGTTTGTGTAATATTGGGCTGTACGACGTTTGGAGTAGCAGATTCCTGCGGTGAGGGCAGCCAGTACGACAAAAAGCAGCAGTAGTAAAGAGGCTATGATGCTAAGCCGACCTTCCTCGGCGAGGATGCCCGCCTCCCCCATGAAGCGCGCACCACTGTCTCCGCACCACTCCAGCTCGCTCTGAGAGAGCCAACCCAGCCGGTAACCTTCCAGGCTTTTCGGGGACACGCAGATGAGTTCCCTGAGAGAAGCGTTCAGTAACTTTATATGAGCCAGTATGGGGCCTATATGACACACGTCACATGTCCACGGATTGTAATCCAACCACAGCTTGGGAATCTCCGTAAACCTGGATAGTGCGTTTTCATCCAAACCTTTTAAGCGATTCTCGGTTAAATCAAGTTCTAATAAATAAATCACAGGAGCCAAAACCTGTGTAGGAAATGTAACAAAATGATTTCCTGATAAGTTAAGGGATTTTAACTGCTGGTTGTTAGTGAATATTCCCATGGGTAACTCTGTTAGCCCCAAATTCGCGAGCCCCAGATTGCGTACATTTACTAACAGTTGTAGAACAATGGCTATGTCATGAATTCCAATATGATTTCCGCTCATGTCAAACGTCCAAAGAGTTTCAGCGATCGGCTGAAAAGACTGTGGATCTAGCTTGTCAAGTTTATTGTAACTTATATCAAGATAATTTAATTTCGATAAATTAAGAAAAGCGGTAGCGGTAACCATCGCTAGACGATTTCTCGCCAGAGAAAGACTATTCAAAAAATTATTTTTTATAAATGTTTTTTCTAAAACCACGGGTAGCTGATTTCCATCATACTTTAAAACTTGAAGTTTTTTCAAATCGTTGAACTCATCTGCCATTACGTATTTGAAATGGTTTTCTCCCAGATCTAAATGTTGTAGGCCGGCAAGCAGATGATATAATTGTGTGTTGATCAATTTGAGCTTGCAGCGACGGCATTTTAAAACTTTCAACTCTTGAATATCCTTAAAGACTTCAGGAGCCAGTTCTATCAAGGGATTGTCACTTAAGTCTAAGCTATTAAGTTTTCCTAACTTCCTGAATAGTCTTGGTGCTAATACCGATATACGGTTGCTAGATAGCGATAAAACTCTCAGCTCCATCAGGTAGTGGAAAGTTTCACTGGGCATCTCTTCTATTCTGTTGTCGTCGAGGTACAGTTCCACCAGGTTGAGAAGACCCCGAAAATTGTGGTCAACAATTGCGGAGATATTGTTGTGGGTGAGGTTCAGAAGCCTCAGATTTCTGAGACCCCAAAATGAACTCTGGCCTATGGATGGAACATTGGATTGCACAATATGAATCTCCTCGAGATTCGTAAATCTTTTAGAAGGCTGAGTGAATATGGGGCCTATAGTCAGGTAGTTGACATAGTCGTCGTTGGGAGCAGAGATGACGATGACTTCTGTGGTGACATCCATCATGTCTACTGGAATAGACACCATGTCTCCCTGCGTGCAAGTCACGGTGCTTCGCCCTTTGATGTCCAGTGAACAGATGCAAACTTCGGGGCACGAAGTGTTCCCAAGGCTCCAGCTCACCGCAAGGAAGATTGCCATTATCCACAAGTGGTCCATTCTGAAAATAAAATTTTAATTCTGTTAGATACAACATCACGTCTATATTTGGAAAGAAAAACTCTTATAAAAATATGGATTATAGCACTTTTTACATTTTATAGAGTTAAATAAAAACTTAATTGACTAAAAGAGTAACTACTATACTAGAAAGAAGGGATGAGAAATGGGTAAGACAGTAAGAAAAGAAAGAATAAACTCAAGTATTCATACAGTGACATTTCAATTTTCATTTAAATGTAAACAAAGAAGGAGTGTCTCCGAGTGGGTAGATTATTCCACAATCGAGCGACTAGCAACCACTGTGAAAGAGAAGGCAACTAAATCAGATATATATAAAAATGTTTTATAATTCAAACAAATGTACAATAATTATAACCACAAAAAATACTGTAATTAACAATCAATAATATTAACAGTCATCACGAAAAATAGTAATCTAATGGTAGTTTGTAAATTATTACGAGATTCCGACCTTATACATATATTTGATTTATGAGTAATTTTCAGTATGGAAAATAATATGTTGTAACGAATCAATTTATACGCGTAGGAATTTAGTTTAATAAGCCCCGCTACTGACAACACTTTAAATTTTGTTGCCATAAACCGGGATTGTCGAATTCAAATGTTGGCAACACGAAATTACTTGAGAGAGGTTTCCGGTGTCAAGCACGCTACAGAAGAAAAAAGAAATTCTCCGGCTCGTTTTTGAGGGTTCAAGAAGGCCAACAAATATGTAGTCCGAACGATTTGGTGGACGTCTGATATCAGACATCCAACTCTCCGTTACATTTCATAATTACCCGATGTAATTCCTATCCTTATATTTTCAATTTTGAGATTATCAAAACTACCTTGACTCATTGGAACATACTATTCCACTTGTCAATTTGACGATTGGCATTGCCATGCACTGTGGATAGGCATTTACAGTATCCTGAGATCTTTTATGAATTTACATGTATTTGTGGATTTCTGTAATAAATGTCTAGTCTTATTACGCACTTTAAGTACTCGTAGGCTAGTCCCTTTTTGTTTACCGAGGTTATAATTATTTAGACTCTATTGAGTCGACAAATGAATCTAGTTATGCAGAAAGCAGCAAGCCATAGAAAAGTGGAACTGAGATAATAGCACATTTGTGAAAAGAGTGAATAAACAAATCTCCACAACATTTGGAATGTTTTTGACTTTAACAAATGATAAACAAGGAATATATTAGTTTTTTTTTACATTACAAGTAAGATTTTAATTATGTATTTGACCGGTTTTAATGATTTTTAAATTCGTTAAGATTTTCTAATGTTGTGGGTGTTTTCTGCAAATTGAGAAATACCGTTTTGGTGATTGATATCATTTTCAGAAGGGTGATTAAAACAACTTTTTGTATGAAAACGGTCTGGCTGTTTTTAGCAGAACAAAGAATTGACCTTACTGCACTCGATAACATCAATATCTTAGACGTGGACTGGCTGCTTTCTGGATAACTAAGTTCAAATGAAGTACTATAGGAACGAGTTCGTGAGATCACAGCTTCCTACCCGCACCCCGAGAGGGTAAGAAGGGTCCTTCATCTGCTCTGCCGGCTGGTTGTCACTAAAGGTGAAGTATTTCTTTTACGAGAAGTCGCCCCGAGGAGGGAGTGACTCTGACCGCGCGCTCTTACTTAAAACCCCAGATATATTTGTGTTAACCTCCCGGAGTCTTTTATTTTCTTTTCACAAGTTAAGTGCTCCCAACACGTATTTTCTACGACCCCTAATCTGGAAATCTGTAACACTACCACGGAACCACAGCCTGGCACATTTATGTATATTTTGTACTCCAAACTAACGGTGGAAATAATCGAATTGAAATTATGAAAATATTCGATTATTAAAAAGATCGAAACATTTCGAAATGCTTACAATTAATCGAGGCCGCTCGGACTTGACAAAAAATAATCGAGATATCTCGAGTGAATTCATTCGAAATCGTTTTCCGAGACAATCGAAATATTAATTCGGACTTGACTTTTCGAGACAATCGAAACATTAATTTGGAATGGATTTCGAGACAATCGGTATATGAATTTGGACTTGACATTTCAAGATATGAATTCGGATTTGACATTTCGAGAGGTTTTTCGAGACAATCGATTCATTTATTCGGAATGGATTCCGAGACAATCGAGTTATGAATCTTGACAAGACTTGACATTTCGAGAGAATTCATTCGGAACGGTTTCTCGAGAGATTAATACGAAAAGTTAACTCGGACTAAGCATAGAATGATTCTAAAGCGCTTTTTGGGAAATGCATTTGATGAGTACTATCTGACATGATATTTTGAAAGCAAAGGAAATTAATTTTAATGATTTTTCGGATGTGTAAAATATTTTCGTATTCAATAAAATTCAAGTTGAAAAAAAATCAAGTTCAATAAATTCAAGTTCAATAAATTCAAGTTCAATAAAATTCAAGTTCAATAAAATTCAAGTATGAAATATTAAATACATTATTGCGATGGATTCAAATTTATAATATAAAGTGATGAACCTGAGCGGATTAAGATGTGGATAAACATTCACAAATTTAAATGTTTTTATGTGTCGTATTATCAGCGCTATAATTTAATTTTTATTTCATTTTAAAGTAACTCCGCGTGTGACGTATTAAGTTCACGTTTGTTAGTTCTGCCAATTGGTCAGTTTGTTTCCCGGAAATAGGATAACTATTACAACGTTCAATCATTGGCTGATTTCGGTGAACTAGTGACGTCATTTAAATTAGTTCGTTCTTATTACAATATGTTTTATTATTTTTTTAAATACATTTTCAAGAAATTTAAATGTACAGTTTATCAATTTATTGCTCTAATTTTTACCGTGCATAATAAAACATGCTCAATATCAAATTTCCAGTACGACTAAACTTCCTCATTATTATTTTGTAGTACTTTGTCATTACACATGTATATGGTTCGATTTTTGCATTCGATTATTTGCATGTCTCGAATGCCTATATTTCGGTCATCTAAATATTTCAATTATTCCCATTGTTACTCCAAACTAAAAAAATATTATTTTCTTTTTTAAATATTTGCGTTCTTATGATTTACCCATATTTTTCATTTAAGGGGCATTTTTAACGAGTTGTAAATAATTCACTATTGCAAAATGGGAATCAAGTTGGAGCAGAATGTGATTCGAATCACGGACCTTTGATCCGTGAGTCCGAGACACTAGCCGCAGGATCACAACCTTAGAGTAGATGTATATACTCTTAGATCACAACCCTATTCTTATTATATATTAGATAATCAGTCAATACACATGGTTTTTTATTGAAAACTAATTCGAGAGTATTCAAATGCTTGTAGATGAGCACTGGATTCAACCGTAGAGAGTTAAATTATATTGATAAATTTTATAAGAAGTATAAAACCTTTTTGCATAGGAAATAATATATTAGTTTTGACATTCACGGTTCTATGACCTAATATGGAAATTCGATTTGTTGTTTATTCGTTCTGATGATTATTTTGAATAATTATATTTTTTAATGTCATTCTACGATTTAAGTTGATTAATTGGTTTGTTTGTAATTTAAATTAGTCGGTGAAATAATTTCGATGTAAATATATTCTTAAATTAAACTATACTACATATGAAAATAAAATTCCAGTATATTGATGTATATAATTGGCTTGTATTAGATGCAGTTCTGCGTTTTAAGATTCTTATTATTTAAAATAAAATCAAGTTTAAATAATGGTTAGAAAGGGGTGACGTCACCCTTAACAGGCTGATAATGTCGGGTATATTATACTGTCGTCCATCATCCGTTATCCACGGACTTAGCGTGACGTCAGCATTGATAAAGTATTGTGTTCTTGTAATCATCCCAAATTAAATTGCACCCTTACATCGCACAACTTGCGTATTCCGCGTAAATGTTGAAATAATAATATGTAGAAAAAAACGATAAATAAATCTTTGAAATAAAAAGAATAGTGCATATAACAATTTAAATGAAAAAATTCTTAGCATATCAGATATGGGATTGTAATGACGTATGTCCATCGAATTTGATTACGTTTCGGACAGCGTTACAACATCCATTTGTGTGGATAATGTGGGTATTTTAAAATAAATCTAATTTAAGTAGGGACCTAGATACTTGTTTATGGTTGAATTCCCAAACATGAAATAATTCATTTTCAAATGTGGATTTTTGATGAAATGAATGCGATTTTCAAAAATGTATCGAATGTCAGTTAATATCATTTTAGTATTACCAAAAATCCAGTAAAAATAAATAAAAAGGAAGAAATTATAATCAATGTAAGGAAATAATCTGTTTGGGATCCATACATAGCGAATGTGTTTTGTAAAAATTCAAAAACAAACTTTTTAGAAACAAAATATCCTTCATTTTTTTTGTAAATGCATTCTCTTGAATGCAACCCTGGATGGTCGATGAAAAAAACATTCATCCTTCTAACTTTTTTTTTTCATATTATATTGAAAATTAATATCTACGAACACGCGCAGCGCAAAGATATGCATTTCGCTGAAAACCGCACATAAATCGGTTCAGCCGTTTAGGAGTAGTTCAGTGACATCACCCGTACAAAAGAATTATAAATATAAAGATAACTTATATAAATAGCATAGTTCAGATATAGTGCGTCTATTTTCAAGGAAAATCCTTTTTGTTTAGCAGATTGGCTGTAAGTGCAAAGCGTTTTATTGTGTTTTATAATCTGGGTATTTAAAAAAAAAAATGTTGAACATTTTTTATCCTTTCTAGGTTCCATTCGTATTTTTCAAATTTAAGCAGGGTTATAAACTCAATCCTTTTAGATAATTAATGCACTATTCAAATTAAACACATGAGACAGTATTGTTTCAGATTGTCCAAAACTTTGATTTGTACATAATTTGAAAAATGATCTTAGTGATTTGTAGCGATTTTCATTACATTGAATTACATGGGACGATGGAACCAACACAAAAGCGCCTCTACACGTTGGCCAATATGTTAGCTAGTACCTAGTACCTACAGGGCGGCCCTTCTCTCCTTCCTTAGGGAGAGACTAGTAATTAGAACGTACAGTTAATAATATATTATTTTAACGTTTAGTATTATTCAAAACTGTGATAATAAATTTATTAATAGGTTTTCAAAATGCGATCTTTTAGACAATTGTGTGAGAAATCAATGTATGACACTGTAACAAATGATAAAATCAGGCGAGAGTGTAAATCTGAGTTTGGTATAATTGACAAAATTAATAAAGGGTCTCTGAGATGGTTTGGTCATGTAGAATGAATGGATGGTGAACGAATGGTTAAACAGGTTTATATGGCGAGAATGAACGGTAACGTGGGACGAAGACGACTAAGATCAGATAAACCATAATCTTAAGTCAAGTCATGTCAAAAGCAGGCAGAACCGTAGGGTATGTATGACAGGATGTATGAATGTGGAAGAAACTAGGAACGTATACCAAGATAGACATGTGTCGTAGTCCATTATCTCTGTCTACCTTTACGGGGAGATGGCATGATGGTAGTAGTTTTGTTTTTCGAATAAATTTATGGGTTATATTTTCATAAATGTTTATTTATATTTTTTATGCTGTTTACCTTTTCATTTTTATAAATTTGTGAATAACTGTCGGTATTAATTATTTTTCAAATTCTATCTTTTACGTGTGACGTCATAACTTACTTTACTAACCTGTATGTGTATTTATGTATTTTTCAACGAATATATAAAAGGTACCAATTGCTGTTTATTTGAATAAAATAAAATACGTTGGTCAACATGGATTGGCCAACATGCAGAAGGGCGTATTTGTAGCTGGCAGAGCTGGCACACGCGCTGGCACATACGCTGACGCGCGATTCGTTGGTTGTCGGTTTTTCAACACAGATCAATGGGTGCTGGCCGAACGCTGGGGATCACATCCAAACATTGACCGAGCTTTCAGTACGCTATGAGCTACCGAAGAAGGCGCACACGAGTATTGCGCTTAGGGCGTCCTCAACAACTCGGCAAGGTGTGAGCAGTGAAGCAATTTCGTTGAAAATACGCGCGCCAGCGTGTTGGCCAACGTATTGGCCAGCGTGTAGATGTGCGTAGCTCGGTGAAGGTAAACCTTGATTGACACTGAACCTAATATACACCTGTGTGGGGTACTGGGAAGTTGAAATCTTGTTAAATGGCCTGGAAATAGGGTCGTTAAGGAAATTGCGCGGAAAATTTTTATTTGACCGCATGCAATAATAAATGTTTTTTACAAAGGTGAATATACACGGTTGTGAATATCGTTATTTTATGATAGCAAAGCCGGTAAGATAGCTTTTATTAGATATATCAAAACATTCTACTTAAAATTTTGTTATGCATTACAAAATATGTATCTCAGCTTTAGAAATAAAATGTTTCAAAATTGCTAGTAAAATAATTCCTTTATTGTCAGACAGCTGCAGTGCTGACGGTATATTTTGTTGTTTCTCCGTGTCCGGGCGGGCAAAGAATACAGTTCTGTATGTGATTTAGAATAAGACCTAGATGAATTTTTTTGACGTGGAGTAGTGGTTACCGCGTTCGTCTAACGTCCTTGAGGTTTCAGGTTCGATTCCATACAAATATTTGTTAAAAATGTTATGAAATATTTACTTGGGGGGCACTTGAAGCGGTAAAACTGATCACTTACTCACAATTTATTTATATTTATTGATGTGGACATAGAAAAACATATAAATAACAATTTTAAAAAAACCTAACACAGAACTAATTACGTACACAACATAATTTATTTTGTAATTCAAATTTCTAAACAGGATAAGCTGTAATGAGAAGATTTTATATTTGTTAGTATATTATTGATTTGTGCGTTTGGAGTTTGGTATATAGGGAGTGATTTGTGTGGAATGTGGTGATTTATGGTGAGTGTTGGTGATCCTGCCCCAGTTAGAGGTGGACAGAAGAGACAATGCTGGTTTTTCCAATGTGTATTTATTGCACGTTGAATAAGTACTAGACTATGTTGTAGAGCGCAAGCGTGGCGGCGATGAGAAGTTGAACTGGCTGCACTTAAACTGCATACTGGAGCTGAGTGACTGCGTTGGGCTGACTTGTTGGGCTGACTGTTTGGGCTGACTGAGCATTACCACGCCTTGTGGTATTTTTATAGGCCAAGTTCATTTGTTCTTCATATATTAATGGTGTGATGCACTGCAAAACATTGCTCTTATCTAGACTGACGTTTTCTGGACACTACAGTTAGTCTTGCAGAATACGTTGTATTGTATTCATTATAAGATGATGACTTGCTTTATTGGTAGTCGCTCTTTTTCAGGTGAAATGACTCCACGTCTGTGTGTCATCGATCCATGAACTATGAATCCCACATATTATTTATGTCAGTAAGACTCATCTTCCGCCTGTATACATCTTGAGTTATGAATGCCAATATAATCATTATTTTATTAGTTGGCTGGTTTCAGTTGCCACTTTACACAATGTATAACATTCACTATTATATTACCTGTCAGGTACAGCTGCATATGTACAGAGGAATGTGCCTATTTATGACTGTGCCGTATTCAGCAAGCGACTGAAATTCTGACTTACATTATTTGTGCGGTTTCTACAGTACATTCACAGGGACTTGACCTCTGTGCTCGTGCAAACCACTAGCCCACTGCGTGATATCGCATGATTGGCCTATTTCACACCATGGTATGATAAAATACAAAAGAGTGGTTAAATATGTATTGTTTTAGCATCATTTGTTTATTAAATGCTTGCTAAACGCAATTATCAGTACACCATGAGACCGACTAATCTCCAGTCGATTTTAAAAAAAAAGTTTTTTACCTGAGAGTACTTGCTGAATTTAAATAATCATTTTTATAACATTATCATTAAACCTTTTTTGTTAAGTTTTACTATATTATTTTAATATGTTAACTGAGGCGTTTTTATTGATATTTTTATCAAAACCATTAACTATGGAGTAATTTAAAAAAAAAATAAATACGTATAAACGAATCTTATAAATGTCAATCCACCCTAATTTAACCGTGCCGTACAGATTCAGATGATATGTGTGAAATCGGCTCTGTAAGATATCACGCAGCTGGTTTGTTTATTTAGAAATTCTTGCAATAATGAACAGACTTTAGATGCGCGCGTAGATAAGTGCATAAGATTACGCTTTGGGGTGCAATTGTGAATCTTCTCTATCCCCTACAGAGTGGTTAATTTGGGGATATTTAGTTTTTCCATGCGACTAATTTTTGCTTTAAATATGACCACACTGATGATTAAACGTCAAAAAATATGAACACGTGAAATCAAACATGATGATTTTAAATCAGAACATTATTGCGACCTTAAGCATTACCCAAAACACTCAATAAGGTTGAATTGACTAAACTGTATTAGTTTTATTTCCTTTTATTGAAGCCGTTTTACACACCATTTGGCGTTTAATCGTCGACATTAGACGTCGCATTAAAAAAAAATCTTCATATTAATTACTCTCTGGTAGATGTTTTTCTGTCCACACCCAATGAAGCTCAGGGCATTGCATTGGTACACCAAATGTAGCTCATCTCGATCATTCGCAATCGTGTTTTGGATTATAATATGTTCTTAGAAATCAACTTATACAAATGTTTTTCAAGTAATATGACAGGATTCAAGTGTGTTGTAACCCAGCATCCCTGTCAGATATGTATAATTATGGATGAAAGAACAGAAGATAATAGTAATATTATTGTAGAAAACAAAATACACTTTTGATCCCTTTAAATTTCAAGGATACGGTTCGACCCAGACCCATTAGCATGCCATACTTTCGTTTCGTAAGTTCGTTCTTATAAATTCGAATTTCGCTCTCGCTTCAACTACATAGAAACGAACATCCTGCGACTCTTGAACTAATCTCAGAAAGGCCACAAATCGAGTTTTTATCGACAGAATACATTGAATTATTTTAACAAATTCCGAGATATTGCATTTAAAGCTTTTTTTTCGACACATTATTTTTCCCACAATTTAATTTTTTTTTTTTTTTTTTAAGTTTTGAAATAGTAACATTTATTATAGACATAGCATAATTTTAAATCAACATCTGGCACCTATATTTCAAGTATATAAAGACTGTTGACTTAATGCATTCTGTCAGCCTCGAAATAATAAAATAGTAATATGCTGCAGACATAAGAAACATAGAAAAGATTGAAAATGATCTACAATTTTTTTTTAAATACCTAGATTATAAAAACAATAAAACACTTTGTACTTACAGCCAATCTACCAAACAAAATGGATTTTTTACCCTTGAAAATAGACGCACTGTATCTGAATTATGATATTTACATCCATTATTAAATAATAAAGTAGACTCTTTTAACCTACCCTCCAAAATGAATCTTAATGTTCCCTTTCGCGTGACAAGAAATAAGTATTTATTCCATCTGCCAGTCTGTCGCACTAACTATGGACAACACTCTTTCCTCTATCGCTCTTGCTCTACTAAAAATGTTTTTTTTCATCTATTGATATATTTTACATGCCCCTTAATTTATTTATGAATAAATTGAGAACTATTATTTCTGGCTGCGATGCGATCCCACTTACTATTTAATGATGCTCACACTTACACACACCTGAACACTTACTCTCTCACTTATACACATAAACACACATCTACATTTACTCTCATACAAATACACATAAACACATCCTTTTGTTGTAACACAATTTAATATGTGTGATTTTTATTTAGAAACTTCGCTGGTCTGTCATTAAACCGTATTTAAAAAAAAAGTTATTATTTCATAGTCGACTGTTTGTTTCTTTAAAATAAATAAATAGTGTAATGGACCTATAGCAATTATATAATTGAAAGATCTGGAATTTTAAACTACAAATTTAAGCATCTTACTAGATTTATTTAATAGGATCTAAGCGTGGCCGGATACATAAGTGAAGGTCACATTTCATACATAACATGAACAAGCAGTTATAATAATTACCACTTGAGTCTCAAATGGGTTCTGTTTCACTGCGGCGTTAAATATTCAATATAAACATTCCGATATATTGTGGGCATTGCGGTCAGTTGTAGGTACCTAATGCATCGCACCGCATTGGTAACTGCATTACTGTCGTCTAAACCACGAGATTGATAAACGAATTAAACACAAAACTCATCAATTTTAGCGAAGATACCAGGTATGTATGTATGTAAGGACAGGAAGAAAGCATTTTTTTAATAATTTAATTTTTGTATGGTTTTTATGAAACGCAGTTGTAAAAATAATTACCCATCTTTTATTAATATATATGTACGAATAATGCACGTATTTTGTTTGCAATTAATGTGCATTGGATTTATGGAAAAGTGTACAATAAACAAGAGGTGAAACAATTAACTAACTAACTAACTAACTAACCATCACGCCATTTCCCCAGAGGGGTAGGCAGAGAGGATAGAACGCCACACCACTCTGTCCTGGCACACTTCCTTTGCTTCCTTCACATTCATACATCTTCTCATGCACGCGCGTCGATTATTCCGACTTTCCACATGACCACTTTCAAGAATTTGTTGTACTTGATCATGCCATGTCTTTCTCGGCCTTCCTCGACTTCTACAACCAGACACATTCGCATCATAAATCTTTTTAGCCGTTCTTTCATCATTCATTCGCTCCACATGACCGAACCATCGCAAAAGACCTTTCTTAATTTTGTCGATAATGCTTAACTCAGCCTTGCATTCTGCTCTAATTTCGACATTAGGGCACCTATCATACATTGTTTTTCCGCACATTCGCCTGAGGGATCGCATTTCAACAGCATTTAGTCTACTTTCGTCCCTTTTTTTCCAACTCCATGCTTCGCTTCCATACATTAGGGTTGGTACCAGAACTCCATTATGAACTGCTAATTTAGCCTCTTGCGATAGACACTTATTTGCTACGACAGACTTTAAGGCACCATTAACTCTGTTACCGGCACTAACCCTCCTTTCAATATCCTTGTCCATATTTCCATCTCTAGTAAACATACTACCCAGATATACAAATTCTTCGACCTGTTTCAAACTATCTCCATTTACTACAATCTTACATTCAGTCATAGTTACATTTCTTTCAAAGATCATGACGTTCGACTTTTGCACATTCATTAGCAAATCACTCTCCTTGCACACTTCGTAAACCTTTGTAACCAAGGATTGCAGTTCCTCTTCGCTGTCAGCTAGGAGGACTGCGTCATCGGCGTACAGAAGGCAACTGACAGTTAGATTACTCATTTTCGCTCCCACATCCATACTTTTCAATTCTTTTATACATTTATCCATGTATATGTTGAATAACCACGGTGACATTACACATCCCTGTTTGACTCCTTTAGGGATGTCAAACCAGGAAGTTAATGACCCATTTACCCTTACACACGCTACACTATCTTTGTACAAGGAAGCAATAGCGCGGACAAGGTTGTCACTCACTCCATACTCCGATAGAACCATCCATAATTTTTTCCTATCAACTCGATCAAATGCTTTTTGCAAATCAACAAAAGCGCAAAAAAGCTTCTGGTTTTTCGCCAAAAACTTTTCTGTCATATTGCGTAATGCAAATATTTGATCCATACATCCTCTACCATTCATAAATCCACTCTGTACATCCCATACTTTCTCCTTGGTCACGTTTCTTACTCTTTCTATCAGTATTCTTCCATACATTTTGCCGACAGCGCTCAGAAGACTGATAGCTCTGTAATTCCCACACTCCACCTTAGAACCCTTTCCCTTGTATAACGGCATAACAACTGCCCTCCTCCAATCAGGTGGAGTCCTTTCCTCCTTGAGACACAAGTTAAAAAGTTTATGTAGCCATGTGAGAATTAATTTGCCACCCGACTTAATAAACTCTGCTGCAATACAGTCATACCCTTGCGCTTTACCATTCCGCATACATTTGACAACGCTGATAATTTCTTTCATACTAATCTGACTTACCTCATCATTTGCGTTCAGACACACCTCGGATAATGTCGATACATCGCTTTCTGCTTTATTTAGACTTTTTAAGTACACGGTTTCCGGCCGGATATTGGATACTAGCTATTACCAGGGTGGATATTTAATCAAATCGATTACCCAACCAAATTATTTTAACCGGGTTGTGATCTCGTGGTTAATGTCGCGGACTCGCGGATCAGAGGTCCGAGTTTCAAACTTCGTTCTACACTAACTTGACTTTTACACTTTTCATTGTAAACTCACATTTCAAGACTATTTTGAACGAGTTGAATGTAATAAATATTACACATTAAAAATGGTCTCGAAATTCAAATATGAATAAAAAGGGTTAAAACATTTAAAAAAATGTCAGTGTAACCTTGAATATTTAAAAAAAAAAGATTTTCTTAGGTATATGGGTACATATATCGTGATTAATAAATAAACACTTTGAAAAAACATATTTGCCAGCGGAAAACGATTGAGATTTTCTTTAAACTCAATATCCACTCTAGAGAAATAGCCTATCACCATACATGCTGCTCGGAGGGTACTAGGTTTGATTACCGGTGAGATAACAATATTTAAAAAGTATTTTTTTCTGGCCTGGGTTCTCTGTGCTGTAATTTACCACTATACTTAAACTCTTTTTGTGTTGCAAACGAAGAAATACTTAAATGTTTAAGTAAGGTTTTGTATGTTCTCTCGACTTCGTCTACGCAAGAGCGACTTGTTAGTAATAATTTATTGTAAAAAAATTTATAATAATCATAGAATTCAATTAAGCTAGTCAATTAAAAAAAACATCTACTATAAACGTTTTTTTTTCTCTCTTTATTGGTGTATGCTGTGTTTACATATAATTAATTAAAAATACCTAAAATAACAATTTGTGATTATTATACCAATGTTATTTGTATTGTTTATTGTTTGTGAAACAAAATAAATAAAATAAAATTATCAAGAAGTGCCGATTTGTGATTTTGAAGCGCGCGAAAAGCACCCACCATCTGGCGGCGCCCGGATATAAGGAACTCCGGCTGAAAGATCTGCTTGTTATTTGGTATCCGGTCAAATAACTACCTCCGATAGATATCGATATCGGTAGATGGTTTGGCATCTGAACATAGTAAACGACTCCTATATGACTACATTCATCATCTTTCCTTTTTCGCACCATATACAATAAAATACATACATGTAAGTGAAATAAGTAAAATAAAGTATTTATAACAAATTATTTCTAAACAGTTATTTACAAATTAAGGAGTCAAAAAAAAAAGATTCACACTAATATATAACTATAAAAATATATAACCAGTTATAAAAATACTTAAAAAATAAAATATTTTGTCATAGAAATATTTTGAACCTGTGAAAAGTAAGAATGCAACACATATTATTAAAAAATTAAAACAATTTTGAATAACACTAAACTTAAAAAAAAAAAATTACATGTATTATTATTATTTAAAACTACTGGTTAGGTAACTAGTATAAATATACATATAAATACAAACTGATAAAAAAAAATTATAAAGATAAATATTTTGTACTTTTAAATACAACCAAGAAAAAAAAAACATTAGTAAAAAAATTTTAACAATTTTGAAGAATACTAAATGATGTATCTAGAACTATTAGGTACTAGCTTCTCCTATCCATGAAAAAATATAGGTGCGTATTATATTCGAATTTTAGATTTTCACGAAATTCTACGCAAAATCAAGCATGCGTATTATAGTCGAGATTTAACGGTATGTAAACGGGTGAGTTTGTGGGTAATATGCAATATATTTACTATGATTTATGTCCATATGGGTGACTCCCCCACTACGCAGTGCAGGGATTGAGTGAAAAACGCTGATTGAGCTTCTGGCCACTACAGAGAGCCGCCCCGGAAGTGCACAGTTAACACCGCATAATGCGAAGGTACCCAGCGCCCAACCTAACGCAGCCGACTAGACACGCACTGATCTTCCCGAGAAGATAAAATTCGTTGTAATTAAATTATTGTGTTCACGTAGTGCGGCTCACGGCACCTACCTATGGCAGGAATTGTCGAATGTAATAGTCATTTGTCAGAATCCTAGACCCGTATTACAACGGTTATGTAAGAGGTTTACCTTCCGATTTTATTTGTCGATTTTCATATTTGTATAAAATTTTATAGAAACGCACTTGGTCAGTAGGTACCAAAAATGTTGTAAAAGTAATTTAGAGATTTGTGTAACAAACTAATATAATTGATGTGTATTACACCAGAAATAAACTCGTATTACAAATGAATTGTTCAGTGGTTATGTTGAGAACTTGGAATCAGTCGTTTATGTTTTAATTTCCATAGAAATTCAAAAGTATTTTATTAGTTTATTTATGTATGCTTTATTAAGTTAGTTCATATCATCTTAAGAACTGATATGAACATTTATTCACATTACAAATTTTATCAAAATATTTCAAGAACATATTTTTTCAAATTAATTTTAAATAATTAAATTCCTTTTATATTTTAAGGTTATTCATTGTACAGCTTCAACCCTTTGTACAATGAGTTTTGAGGCTCAGTTTTTCTACACATTGGTAATCTTATGTTTTTTTAACCCTTGTTACATATGTATAATATAGTTGTTTATATATAACGTAATTACTTCTTGTATAAAAATTGCAACATTAGATTTTATTTGCTGCTTTACTGTGAGCAAGCTTATTTCTGCTGCATTATTTCTACATTAGAATACATATTTCTTTGGCATATAATCCTCATCGCCCTATTTGGCGGCCTCCGTGGTGTAGTGGTCAAGACGCTTGACTCACGCACGGAAGGTTCCGGGTTCGATTCCCGGTGAGAACACAAAAAATTAAATGTGATTTTTCTCAAGCCTGGGTGCTCTGTGATGTAATTCACCACTGTAATTAGGCCTCCTGGCCTGTTGTGGTGCAAAAAAAAAAAAGTAAAATTTTGGAGAATTTGCATATTTTTCACTTTCCCTTCATTTCATAAAAAAAAATTATGAAAGAACAGCATTTTATGTGAATACATATGATTGTTTTATAGATAAGAACATTACACTGTTTATCTATTACATTTCGTAATCTTTCCATATTTTTTTTTCTTTCACGTTGCGACAGAGCAACCAAACAACGTTTTTTATTGCATAAGGATAGCCGGAGAGCCGTCAAGCGTCAAAAACTATTTTCAATTCAAAAAATTATTGTTAAGGACAAAATTTGTTACCGTATTTTGCGGACGATTAGACGCTTTGGACCATAAGACGCACCCCAATTTTTGGTCAAATTTTTAGGGTAAAAATGTGCCTTTTATGGTCAAAAACATATGCTAACTAATTTCATCTTAATACCACACGAGCAAAGCCGTGGGTAAAAGCTAGTTTATGTATAATATGCTCACAATATGAGCAATAACCCCGAAGGTTTGAATTCAGAACCTAAGGAAATTATAAAAAATTGAGCAACAATATGAAACTTACTCGTAGTCAAATGACAAAGATTAATTTCAACACCAACTCAAAATTGATCGGCAAACTTAGGTCACACATGTAACTTATTGAAATTCTAGTTCAGGCATTTAGTAAAACCTTAAACAAATAATATTTGTGAAACTTTAAGTATTTACTAGCAAATCTCTTGAACGCTATGCCTCTGAGTTCTAGGCTCTTTATTTACACTATTTAGTTTCGAGACGCAGATGTTTAAGGCAAACTTGAGCCGGGTCAATATACTTAAGGCTTTATTAACACTATTATCAGAAGCAATCACATTTATTTGTATGTTGTTCGTCGGCCTTGTGGTTCAACGCGTTTGCCTACCATGCAAGAGGTCTCAGGATTGATTCTCGATATGGTTAATATGAAATATTTATTTGAAAGGGTGTTTTTACTCTTGAATATTTTATAGTCCCTGGGCCGGTAACTGAAGCGAAAGACTGATTATCTTACCTTCAAGTTATAAAAAAAATTGAACAAGATACGCTGCAATTGGTGTACCAATGCAGCGTATGTAAAATGCACTAAGAGCCGTTTATTTTAATCAAATAAATAAATATTGCATATAAACAAATTACACACAAATATAGAATTAAGAATAGTCCAGAAGGAGCGTAGAATCATATTCGAATACATCGGACTGTGTTAAAAACTCCCCCCACTATGCCCCACTTTCGCAGCACGGATTAGTAAAGTCGCCGCGTAATGTTGCACGATGGGAAAAAATATAATCATAACACAAATGTAAGGTAAAAAAAATAAAATCAATCTGTTAATTTCTCTAAAATTTTATTTTTCACGCGGAAATATTGATTGACACACCAGAGTCGATAAGTAAAAGGTATTTAATAAGAGTACCTAATTGAATTAATGAACTTTGAACTTAAAATATAAAAGAAATTTTATTTGACATAAAACGGATATTTTTATATCATGTTTCGTTAACGATGTTGTCAGAGATTGGTTTGAGGTTACCACCGGAGTTCGTCAAGGTTGCGTCCTTGCACCGTTCCTTTTTATAATCTTCATGGACTTCATCTTATAAAAGTCAATTCCACTACATCGAGGAAAAGCCACCCCCTCCTTCCGAAAACTCTGCGACCTACAGTATGCCGATGATGTGGTTATAATTGACGATTCAGTCAGGGGTCTTCAGGCCACTGTAGAAAGCCTAAATAGGTACTCCGCATGCATGAGTTTAAAAATAAATATTGCAAACCCCATGTACTGGGTAACACTTCATGCTTTGATGCCCTAAATCCCCTGACTGTCAAACCAGGTCATCGAAAGGGTCAAGAGTTTAAAATATCTGGGAGTATATGTTACGGAAAATGGCAGTTTTCAAAAAGAACTAGTATTCAATCGTATGAAGGCTGTCTGGAGATCGGATATTTACTCAGTGAAAACCAAATGCTGCCTATATAACGAATGCATAACACCTGTTCTCCTCTACGGATGCGAATCGTGGCACCTCACTAGGGCCCAAAGCAGCAAAATTCTGAGTTTTAAGATTAGGTATCTCAAAAGAATATTGAGTGTGCGGTGGCTTGACTTTGTGCAAAATGAAGTAATAAGAGAACGGACGCAGCAAACTCCGGTGACAACTTTCATCAAGCGGAGGCGATACGGTTGGCTTGGCCATGTACTGCGGATTCTTCCTGAGAGCTTTAACCATGCTTGCCTACTTTACAAGGCATCAGGTTCTCGACGTCCTAAACGTCCTTTGCTGACTATTTGCCGGCAGTTCATGTCAGAACTACGGGACGCGAATCTAACTTGGGAGGACGCACAGGAGCTGGCAGCCGACAGAGATACCTGGAGGATCTCCGTGGACACCATGTGCTGCATATAGGTAGCGAACATGGAATGACGATGATGATTATTATTATTTCATTTAATTTTTCAGTTATTTTTTAATTGTTTTAAACTTCTACTGTGTTATATGAATTTTAGGTTTAATTTTTGTTCCTAAATCAAGGGTAAAAACAAAGGTAAATAAATAAAAGGATAGTAAGAAAGTAAAGGAGAAGGTAGGTTTTTTTTAATAGTAAAACCAATTATATTATTAATTTATAAGTTTTCTAAAAAGCAATTTGGCCGTAGATGTTAGTAAAATTAAAATAAATAATAAAATAGTTTATTTGAGTTTGAATTTTTCGTCTACTAATTTCAATGTAGTATTTATTTAATTATTAAAATTAAATAATAATAAAAAAATAATATTAAGTTTCAAAGTCAGGTAATACAACAATGTTTTGAGTATGTCTCAATACTTGCAAACTGGCTGGATTATCTCTTTAGGGAGTTATTCATATTTAAATTTGTTGCAACAGAGAGCGACACATTTTTGAGAGGGGAATATGGAAGTCTAGACACTTACAGGTCTTATGACCTGTCATTATCTGGTTTCGGTGGTCACTTCACGCACTGTGTAATATCCACCATTCTGCTTGTGTTTGAAAATCCACATTTCCTCAACTTTTCTATGTGTTGACTCCTGTGAAGTCAACAAAAAGAAAAAGAGCTGAAACCTTTATCGTGTGGGTGAGATACATACGGCTGAACAGAAAATTCAGCCAGACTGCAAGCATTTGGACATACTCAAAACATTGTTGAATTAACTACCTGGTAAAAAAAGTAGTATAAAAATTGGATTCAGGCGTTGCCTAGTAGGTGAATTGGTTCAGCCGGATGAATCTCACTCACATGATTCAGCTCTTTTACCTTACAAAAGTCAACAGATGGAAGAGTTGAGGAAATGTAAATGTTACACAGTGTGTGAAGTGGCCACTCAAACCAGCCAATGACAGGTTATAAGCCCTGTAAATGTCCAGACTTTCAACTTCCAATTTCCAGTGTACAGTAAGAAACGATTTGGTGATTCCAATAGCACGTACAGCGGTATTCCAAAAATCATTTCTATATAATGGACCTAAACTATACAACCTGATACCGTCATTTTGGAAATCTGATAAACCATCAGTATTGAAAAAAATAATTACGATTTGGTTCACAGACATTGGAAGTAAGGAATCTGAGAATTTATCGAGGATAGTCATCTAAATATCATATAATCCCATTGAATCATTTATGAATTTATTGTATTTTTTGTATGTGCATTTATATAAATAAATATTTTTTTAAACTTTAATTTTCATATTAACGTAAACTGTACTTTTTTTCCCTTCTCTTGGTTGATATGAAATATTTATTAAAAATGGTGTTTTCACACTTGAATATTTCTTAGTCGCTTACGGTGCCTGAAGCGTGAGACTGATCATCTTACCCTCATGTAACAAAAATGATCAAGATACGCTGCAATTGGTGTACCAATGCAGTGTCCTATGCACCATTAGGTGCGGAAAGGGAATGATGATGATGATGATGAATTCGTTCATTTAAATTATTATTATTTTACATACACTCATTTTTATCACAGCACATAATTCTGAAGAGCAAAAGTGTAAATATTGTATGAGCATGTCCCCAAATGAGTATTTTTCTAAAAACGTAATTTAAAAAAAAAAAAAAATCTTGATTAAATAAATAATTTGTTTTTTAAATATTATTTATAAAAACAAACAGAAAAAAAATTCGTAAGATTTAAAAAATTTTAAACAGTATTCAGTGACTGAACTAAACACTGCTGGGTACAGCTGCGAAGCACAGCTGTTTATGTCTTATATTAATGAACGTTTCAACTCTTTAAGCGTGACGTGTCAGGCTCGGCCCAGCAAAAAGGTTTAACGCAATGCGTCCAAAAACGATTTCACATAAAGAACAAAAAAAGTTTTATTGAAAATAATAATGTGATTGAGTCGTCCTGTTTCAAGGAATCTGACCATCGAGATCTTTTTATTTGATCCACGGTAATACACATCTTTCATTTGGGAATTATATATTTTAGGTGAGTGATTGTATTCCAAATGAACCATGTTAGGATTGACCACTATCCATCCTCTCACCCTCCTATCCCGAGATCTAGTAGGTATTCTAATAGGAAGTGTAACCCGGGTTGACCCCGCGTGCTGAGTAAATCAGGGAGATGAGAACAATCCTAAATCGATCGTAGTTATGCAGAAAGCAGCCAGTACACAATTTTGAAAAAAAAGATATTGGTGTTATCGGGTGCAGTAAGGTCAATTCTATGTTCTGCTAAAAGTCTACTACTATCATCACGCCATTTCCCCGTAGGTGTAGGCAGAGAGAATGGACCGCCACCCACGTCTATTCTGGCATACATTCCAAGCTTCTTCCACATTCATACATCTTGTTATACAGCCCTTCGGTTCTGTCTGCTTTTGACATGACTAGAGTTAAGATTTTGTTTTATCTGATCATGCCACGTCTTCCTTGGTCGTCCTCGTCTCACGTTACCGTTCATTTTCGCCATATATACTTGTTTTACCATTCTTTCGTTGTAAATTCGTTCTACGTGACCAAACCATCTCAGAGACCCTTTCTTAATCTTATCAATTATACTTAACTCAGATTTACACTCTCGCTGGTCAATTTTATGTTTCGCTAAAGGTCCAGATCTCTTAAAAAAATAAAAGGGTATAAATAAAATCAATTATTTTGATTATTGATTGATTTGGTGTTTATTTTGTAGAACTCCATATTTAAACTTATAATATTAGAAATCAAACACTGATTTGAGTCTACTGAACACTTTATTTTATTTTTACAAATATAAAAAATAAAAAAACAAAAATTTTGTGACAATTGTTTCGCCTTGTTAGGGCATTTTCAAACAAATGTCTGAAAATGTTTTGAAAATGTTTGTTCATTCGTTTGAAAATGCTTTAACAAGGCGAAACAATTGTAACGAAGTTTTTGTTTTTATATTTTTTATATTTGTAAAAATAAATTAAGTGTTTAGTAGACTCAAATAAGTGTTTGATTTCTAAAATTATAAGTTTATTATATTTTGATTATATTAATTCATTAATAAAAAAACAAGTTTTGATACACATACGTCTAAAGTTATTAAATATTAGATCAGGTTGTTCTCTACAAAATGCATATTAAAGGTGATGTAGTCAGTCAGACTTGAAACAATCACCAATATTCGCTTAACACTTAATTAAATTATTTTTAAAGTTGTTGGAACAAATTAACTAAGTAATTTTTAACAATTTACCCATTAGGATGCATTTTTACTATCGCAAATTAATAAATATGAAAAAAATGATATCTTCACTACATTATGACATCAGAGTTTCACTAGGGCTAGCTGTTTTCTGCAAAAAGCACATCATAGGTTGTGTAGTCAGCCAGATTAAAAAAATTATGAAAACTGGTCAAATACACGATTAAACTCTTTTTTGTGTTGTGAAAAAACGAATGTATGTATTTATTAATCATTCGCAAAAGTAATAAAATTCTAACTGTAGTATAGATTTGGTTAGTAACTCGTTTCACAAAAGTGCTATTATCTCAGTTTTACTTTTCTATGGCTGGCTGCTTTCTGCATAACTACGTTAAATTGTACTCGTACCTAGGCAAAGATTCTAAACAGATCCGAATATGAACAGGGCACTATTATTTATGATTAATTTATTTACTTACTTCCTATAGTACGATAGTAAAAAAAAAAACAAATAAAGAATTTAGAGGACAAAATTAATTTATCCTCCCATCCTCCCATCGACGGGTGATGTAATATTGATTTAAGGTAATTTATAAACAAATACATTTATTTCTATTTTTATATATTTTTAACTTTTTAATCTTTTTTTTTTTTTCTATTGAATATGTTCTGTAACTTGAATTATAAAAATAAAACTTTTATTTTATTGGTTGGTTGGAAGAAATTGCCATTTGGCAATAAGCCCGCCAATGTACAAATAACATTATGTACAATAAGTTAAATAAATAAATAAATATAAAACTGATATATACGTGATATATCACCCGTCGATGGAAGGAGTGCTCTCCCGAAGCTATAGTTGTGTTCTTGTAAAAAAATTAAATTGTGTAACACTGATAACAAAGTTTTATTTTCATAATAATAAATATGTCGTTTTATTGATTCAAACTTTTTTAAACCAATTTCATCATCGGAAATTTAAACCACTGTAAGGAAAAACTGTTGATTGTTTATCAAAGGTAAAAAAAGTTAAATATAAATAATTTATTTTTTTTATGTTGATTATCGATTTTTGTAAAATATTTATACCAACAAAGAAACTATTATCGATATATTTTCATGAACAAAAAATACATATTATTTTCCCTTTCTTGAACAATTTACATTTTGATTCTTACAGTTTTTTCGCTGACGATATTGGAACACAAACGTTTGGAATAATGATTAATAAACATTCGAAATTTGGATTGCTGGCCAGTCTGACGATGTCAATCACGACAAAACCCGTTCACTGATTGTAAATTAAAGTGGAATCAACATAAAAAGGTATTTTTATTATCATAATAAAAATGCGGTTCCATAAAAAAACGTCAGTAGAAAAACTCAATTTATGTACGGATGATAATAAAAAATTGTGCCAAAAAAATAGTGTAAAAATATTATTATTGATAATACAGGAATAAAGACAGATTTTGCAAGAAATGTTTAAAAAGATCAATTATTTTTATTGATAATAAGAAAATTATATTATGGGAGAAGTAAATAATACTAAACTTTTGAATTCCATATAAGTCATGGTCAAAAAAGTTTTGTTTGAAAAGGAATAAAAAATATAATAACCTCTCCAATGAACTTAAAACTATTATATCACTAAAAAAAATTTAAGAAGTCGAAAATATTTTTTTGGACCCGAGAAACTACAGCATTTCAATTTTAATTGGTATAACTATTATTTTTGCTAGTTTTCTGTTAATTTGGTATATTTTATTATTTTTGTTCTCATGTACTTTTGAAATTATATAACTTTAAATTACTTAATAACTATAACAGTAAAGTCACTCTCTAAAAACTTATTTAAGGACATAATTTAAATGTTTGTATTTCTCTTTCTCTTTTGGGGAGACCCTGGTGTGATTTGATTAAGTCCGTGTACATGTATTGGTTCAATGACGACTATACCCAGTAATACTAAAGCACCCAATAAAGACCCTTAATTCTCCTGTGAAACTACTGACTACACCATTTAGTAGAGGTAAGGATATGATACTTATTGTACAATAATTGTCGAAATGAAAATAAAAATACTGAACAACAAAATACAACGCAAAATAGACCAGCCAGTCTGCTTCGTCGTTGGCGCTTTTGGCTACCATTAATAACGTCTGCAAAAGATTTTATCTAATCTTAATAAAGGCACGCAGTTTTATTAAGTTCTAAAACTGTAACTAGAAGCAAAAGACTGAGCATCTATTCTTATTTAACAAAGGATTGTTACATTTACACTGCAATGGGTGGGGCAAAAAAAAGAATACTCTCTTAAAAAAATGATCATTTTATAATGTACTAGCGGACCCGTCAGACGTTGTCCTGCCCAAACGTTGCGCGTTGGTTTGCCAGCTATTAGCTTGGAAAATGATTTTTAATTGATAAGAAGTTACCTAGGTACTCGTTTGTGATTAAATTCCAAAACTAAAAATTGTCGATAAATATTGAATTTAAGTACGTACTTGTTTATGGTTGAATTCCAAAACCTAAAAAAAATATTTTTTTCAAAAATGGCATTCTTTTTGCAAACGTCAAACTCCAGTCTTCTCACCAACAGAGGTGTGTACTTATCTATAAATACCATATTTAAAAATGTATTGAATTTAATATTATTTTAGTGTAACCAAAAATCCAGTAAAAAGAAATAAATGGGTAGAAATTTTAACGGATATAAAGAAAGAATCTGATTGAGATCCACAAAAAAACAAATGCTGTTTGTAAACATTAAAAAACAAACTTTTTTATACGCAAACAAACAATATCTTTCCAGTTTTTTTGTAAATGCATTCTCCAATTCATACAATATTTATGCTCCTTAATTCTCTTTTACACATTAGATTGAAGATTTTAATATCTACGAACACGCACAGCGCAAAGATCTATATTTCTTTGAAAACCGCACGTAAATCGGTTAAGCCGTTTAGGAGGAGTTCGGCGACATCACACGTACAGAGAAATTATATATATAAAGAAGAAGAAGATGTAGTTAAAAATATAAACTAGCATTCAAAATAAAAGAATCATTAAAATGAATACAATATAATACAAAAACATTATTGTAATAATAATGGAAATGTGGACAGTGTCAATTATAGTAATAAATAATGTAACAAAATAACGGTTTACACGAGGCATGTTCAGAGCGTAAGAATAGATGTATTTATTCTAAGAATGGGCGGAGGTTTTTTTATTTTTTCGAGGGTTGGCAACACTGAGTGGTAGAGGGGGATATCCCGAAAGAGCGAGCATCGTCGGAACACTGTAATACGTAAGTTGTCTAGTTGCGTGAAGATCGATATGACCTACGATATCCGAATTTTTTTCGCAAATCAAAACGGTTTACGGTAAAGGTGTTATAAACAGAATGAGTGTGTTTAAGTGAAATAGGGAATTAAGTGGAGGCAAAACAAATGCCCGTGACGAGCAGAGCAGTGAAAACCTCAACTTGTGACTGATTAATAGCTTAAAGTGACCAATGTATCAAAGCTTAAAAAATTAAACAATTTTTTCTAAGGTTATGACTCCAGCTTAGGCTATCATTGTAAATTCCTATTTGATGATAAAAGTATTTGATGTTATCACATTTTTTCAATAATGTTGCATGGGCAGCACACGAAAAAGGGTATTTTGAAACGGGAATATTTCATAGTCCTTAAACTGAAACCTGAAGCGTAAGACTGATCATCTTACCTTCATGTAACAAAAATTATCAAGATACGCTGAAATTGATGTACCAATACAGTGCCCTATGCACCATTCGGTGTGGAAAGGGAATGATTATGATTTATGTTAAAAGTCAAACCGCAATATAGCCTCGCAGCAATTCAGCAATGCTGGGCGAAAAATTTCGACCTTTTGGGTTAAAAATTATGTTTAACAATTTGTTCAATTAGATTTTTTACTTACTGGATAATCAGAGTTAGAGATGGGCGTTTCAGTTATTTAAAACGAGTAGCGGAAACAGTTACTGTTTCTACTAAACGGTTAAGTGACTAGTAAAATCGGCTGTTGAAATAGTTTCACAAACAAATTAAACTGTTACTTTTGACGGCAAAACTAGTCAGGACAATATAAGGTAGTGTAATCTCAGCAAATTTTTTTTGTGAAACTATTTCAGCTGTTCCGGAAAAATGACTGTTTTAAAATTACTGTGTCTAAATTTTTTTACCACACCTAATCAGAATTATGCTTTGAGTGCTAGTTTCATGACTTTTAGTGCAAAATTGAAGTTTTAAAACAAACAATTAGGTTAATATTTTACGTTATTCATCCTGTGAACGAAATTCGTCATACTTCATCTAAGGTAGGCAAACGCAATGACGACTGGACCACAAGGCGAACATACGTAGAAACATGTACAAGTATCTATTTATATGCATAATAAATTTTAACGTCTATGGATAGATACGTCATGTTTTTTAATTTAACCCCTATTGAACCTTTTTCTATGTTACTGAAAAATAAACTGCTCATTGTATTGGGTGAACTTTGAACACAAAGACACTTTATTAAATTTTCTACGAAATAAGTTTCATATAATGTTTTCTATCAGTTTTCGATCGTCCGCCTCTGAAAGTTGCCAAATTAAATTTAAAAAGAAAAAATCAAATAATCTTCTCATAACAGCAGCGCCGTGTACGTAACTTATGTACATGATCGTTACATCTTACTTCCGCTAAACACAAAAGCTTCATTCTACATCACATTTCACAACCCCTATTGTAAGGGAAGATATATTTGTCATGAGATAAACTGGAAATAATTTGCGAAAGTGCTGCTGGGGTCAATTTTAATCAGCAATATCTTTTGATTTTCTAAACTTTAATTTTAAAGTAAAAATTTATATTTATCTTTAATTATATTTATATTTTCTTTAGGTAAAATCATCCTATAATTTATATTAACCTAATAGAAAACATAAACTAATAAGGTGCATGCAGTATAATTTCTCTAGCTTAACTATTTTAAACTTATTTTGTCTTAACAAGCATCGCTTGATTGCAGATCAACAATTTATTTATAATTTACTTAACATTTGATACAATAGATTCCACCAATTCGCTATCTCAAATAAATTTCAATACTCCACTCTATAAATTATTGAACACCACCACATCAATACCAAAGCAGCTCAATATTCTTCATTAGGAAGAGCAATCGGTAGTTTTTTTAAAATACGAGAGGTCGCTTTCATTTTTTTTATTTTCATTACATCTAAAAGCCTTCCTGTTTTGGAGATACTACATTCAGAGTGAAAAAACCGTCACGAGAATTAATTTGAACGCGTGCAAAAGTATATAAAACTTAAAGGCGAATACGTTGAAAAGCAATGAAACGGTTTGTAACAAAAACAATATTTCTTTCATTGTTTTTTTTAAAATATAAAAGGCAGCCCTCGATCCTCAAAATTTATGTAGAAAAGGGTAATATTTCATACATATTGTGTTCAGACCAATTATGAACAGTATTTATACCTATCCACCTACCTCCCATTTACTGGCGCACCTCACGTTACATTAATTCAACGTGTGAGTCCTGGATAAAACTGTTCGTCATTATCATTTCCTTTCCACACTTAATGGTGCATAGGGCACTGGAATTGGTACACCAATTTCAGCGTTTCTTAATCATTTTTGTTACCCGATGGTAAGATGATCAGTCTTACGATTCAGGTACCAGTTTAAGTACTATGAAATATTCCCGTGTAAAAACACCCCTTTTAAATAAATGTTTCATATTAACCATGTTGTGAATCGGACCCGAGATATCTTGCACGGTAGGCAAACGCGCTGACCATTGCACCAAGAGGCCGACAAAACAGATAAACTCTAGTACCAAGCATACATCTAACTAGTCAAGTGCTCTTAACAAACAACATTCAACGAGGCTGTGCCAGAGTCCATCTAGACCACAATCCATGCTAACTGCGCCAGCGTCGCGAGACCACCAGCTTCTCCATCAGTTTTCAGCCTCATCATCAGCAGGTTAGTGGAACTGCGCAACCTTCCTTCCTCCTATGGGACGAGGTTATTCTTCAAACCTCGACCATTCCAGAACATATTGGTTTTCCATTAAACGCGACGACTATTCATATTTTTTTCTCCATATTTGAACCTTTGTGTGTCAATATGATTTAACATTTCTCTTTTCATTTATTTAAAATTGTTTTTAATACACGTATTTTGCAAAAGTAAAAATGCATTCCGTAGGAGTTGATAATTTATGACACTAAACTTTTATAATTAAGAATGAAAGATTTACAGCAAATGCTAATTCTAAATTGGTATGTAGGTTATAGTGAAAACTATTTGCGTCTCTCGAATCCTTGTGGCAATATCTACTTCTTGTTATTTTTTGGTGAATTCATGGAACAATGGCGGGCGGTATGGTTCACGTTCACAGCGCTAAGTGCAAGTTAATGGGCATATTGCGATTTGCAACGTGCAAGGATTTAAGTATGACATCGCATAGAGAGAAAAGATTTTATTTTACCAGAGTAATTATATAAGAACAATAACTACATTGAATTATGAATAATATGAATTTACCTTTACTTCAATATACTGAAGGGTTTCAGATCAGACCATTTACGGAATATATATTATTTAAAACTTTTACATGATTCACTTTGCAGGAATATTAATGTTAGTGAATTATTTTATTTTTTTAACTTTAGAAGTACAACAGATGTTAGAAAGATAACATGTAGACGAATATATCTCTGCCTATGTTTAAACATCCACATTCCTTCAGCTCTTACATCTATTGACTTTTGTAAAGTAAAAAAATATGTGTGTGAAAATAATGTCACACAGTATGGGAAATAGCTACATAAAACATCCAATTAGAAAGTCAAAAGTCCTGTAAATGCAAAAAAATCCCCCCTGTGTTCCAGTAAACGTAAATCTCAATCCCTCCCCGATAAGTGAAATCCAGTATTTTCTTTAAACATCGTTGCATACTTAAATATTGTTTATAATAATAATGTTTGGATAATTTATACAGCGCCATTTTTGTGAAAATCTTACTCATGTTTTTCGAATCACGAACATAATTGTTGTGAACCTCTAAGCTAAATAGGTAGAAACGGTTTTTTAAATAAAATTTTAAAAACCGTTTGTACCTATTTCGTTTTAATATTTATTTTAAAAAAAATATATTATTGTCATTAAATATTCTTTTGTCGTGTAAAAGAACACTGTTTTGTTTAATTTATATATCTTAATGTTCATAAAAAGATTTGTGCTGTTTACACATACCCACAAAAAAATATATGTATAATGTAATAGATACTTAGTTATCAAACGATAAAAAAATCAATCCGATGGTCCCGTGCCTTGCAAGACACCAGCTGGCACTGCGCTGGTTTTAAACTGCGCAACTCGGTAACAAGCTTAGACTATACTCTGTCTGCGTAATCTCCAAGTGTGAAGGCAGTACGATTAATGATATGACGTTGTGATAGATTTCAGAGCAGTTCAGAGAGGATAGCACTCTCTGAACTTTATTTCAATAATGCGTAAAATATGTTAAATATTTTTAAATAAGAACGTTTGCCGTACGATCATGATTAATAAAGCATGGTTAAAGTATGAATAATAAATTCTTGCAATTGCTAATTTTGTCTACCTTTTCCTTAGACAACAAAAGAAAAAATCAGTATAACTTGGCAAAAAAAATTAGTGCGTGGGCCATAATACATGATTTATTTTGTGTTATTTTAGGTAAAGGTTAATTAAACGTAACAATAAAAAACAAGAAAATGTTTTAACTGAATAAACATCGTAATATGGAGCCGTTAACGATTTACACATAACGCTCATTAAACTTTCTACGTTACCACGTTTTAATGCATATATGGGCAACCGCCGGCCCGCCGGGCTATTGTGTCCGGCCCTCAATCATCTCGGCGAAGTAATAGAGAAAGAAATTAATAGTTCCAGGGAGGGATTTAATAATGGAGATGACACGAGCGCTTTCAGTGGCTCCACTCCACACTCCACTAGTTCGTGGTAATCGCATTTTGTGAGGAAGAATTTATCGAATTTATCAAAGAGTGTCTTCTCGACGTTGCAAGTATAATATGTCCTGGAAAGAAAAAAAGAGTTCGAGAGCATATGTTTGTCGAGACATAGTCGAGATGCTGTCGACATACCCACCACAGATCACCTTTTTGTTCTGCAGGTACTAGGACCAACTATCACATGCACTCGCCTATCCCTAGGCTCCACAGATATTTTTTACTTTATTGGAATAAACGGCACTTAGTGCCTTTTACATATAAGTTACAAATAAAATTAAAAATACACACATATAAGCATAATTATAAGTAATACAGAGCATTAAAACAATATTATTAATTAACAAATTAAGATAATCTAAAAAAGATAAACTATCTTAAATAATAAAATATTATTAGTTATATAATTATCGATAAAAAAAAGATAATTTGGTATAAGAAATACTTTGAACCAGTTAGTTATGATAATCAGTATGAGGACAAGGCTGATATGTATATTTGGTTATGGACTTAAAAGTTATAAAACGAGTCTTATTTATTTTTTTCTCTCACAATATAATTCTGAAATTTATCTTTATCTTTAAAAATGTTTTCCCTTTTCATATTTATGTATTTATTTCGTTCATATTTTTGGTTGTGTTACGTTACCTACTTGTTACTTTTGTTGCAGTTATGCAATTTTATTTTTTTTCGTTATGTCTTTATAATATATGTATTTTTTTATATTTATGCTCAATATATGTTAAAGGCAATTTATGCCGTTTATGTAAAAAAAAAGAAATGATATCAAAAAAAGTTTGAAAGAGATGATTACTGGATTCGAACAATTTCAATTGCTTTGGATGACAGCACAGATGCCTCTGATACAATTAGCAATATTTATCAGAGAAGTTGACGTGTACTTCATTATCACAGAATAATAATTAGCTCTTTAGCTGCAAGAAACAACTACCAGTAAAGATAAATTTCAAGCTGTCAACATAGTTTTATTAGATTTAATATTACTTTATTATGTTTAGGAATATGGTCCGGCCCTTTACTCGGACACAGAATGATAATTTGACTCCAGACCTAGAAAAGGTTGCTCATGGCTGTTCTAATGTTCCGTACATTCTACATGTGCAGATTTTTTGTAGTTTAGCAAAATAAGAATATATGCTGCGGATGCCATAGATAGAATAAGCGCACAGTAAAAATTCGCCATGGTGATGTTGTAGATTCGTAGATAAGCTTAAAAAACACAACCTACAAAGTGCAAATTCCGAAACAAACTATATTTCGCTTGATTTATAAATATATACTTATTTTCTTATGAAATATTAATACGAAAATTACTTAAGAATGTACCTACTACATAAGAGTAGGAAGGAGTTTATTAAACATGACCGAATCAAAATAAATTGAATAATTTAAATTGACTGTAATTAAAATCAGTAAATGAATAAAAAAAAATGTTTTTATTCTTAGCTCGGGAACGATTTAAACTCAATTTTCATGAATTATCAATTTTATCAAAAAAAATGTGATTTTGTTTAATTTTCACATCGCTGCGATTTACCATTAGTGAGTTCAATTATAAATCGAAACAGCGACAGGAAAAATAAGCCTAACTTTAAAATAAAAGGCTTATTTAGCATTTTACTGGAGTGGAAAGAAATTCAATTTTCCACTGAACTTTTATTCAGCGATAACAAGTTAATACGGATAAAAATGATAGTAATTAATTTAAATTTTAAGTACATTTGCATCAATGATAACGAGTTAATAAGGATAAAAATACATTTAAATTTAACTTTCATTAGCATTCAGTAAAATTTTCATTTTATTATTAAATTTTTATTTTTTTGATTTTTATTTTTATAAAGGAAAAAAATACTAAACCTCTATTTTGAGGCTAAACCCCTTTGAACCCGCGACACCAGTTTCACAGTTGGCCGTCTAACCAACTGCGCTACGGTGCCTGTCACAACTCAATTTACGAATTGAATCTTACCTTCACAAACACCAACAGATGAAATAATTAAAGGAATATACATGTTCAAATATGGGCAGAATGGTAAATTTTACAGTGTGAAAAGTGGCCTCTTAAACCAGCCAATGACAGGTCATAATCCCTGTAGATGCCTAGACTTCCATATTACCTTCTCTAAAATGTTCTTCATTTCTGTTGTAATATGTTAATGTTAACAGCTTCCCAGGGAGTTGAATCCAGTCCTTATGTACAAAAATTTGGACAAACTCAAAATATTGTGAAATTCTGTTTTATATTAATTTTAATAAAATATTTGTTCAGTGTTGATTGAATATCTGAATAATTAAAACATTTGAGGAACATATGTATATTACCTCAGTTGAGAGGAATTCCGCATATTTATCTTAAGACTAACAGAACTACAGAATTAAGACAACAATCCTTAAGACAGGACAGAATGCATGCAATGTTTGCAGTTGTAAATTTCAATGCATTTAGGAATAATACACGGTATGAGAAATTCACAGTAAAGTTGCCAACCGTTCGCACTGCGATCTGTACGCTGAGGTACCCCGTGGCGGTACTGAGAAGTAGGACGGTTGGAAATTGAGCTATTCTGTAACTTTTAGCGGAGATGCCATCTCGAATAATCATCTATTATCTTGTCTAAATGGAATGCGGTGCCAATTGCCGGTTCATTTGAGAATTATTGATGCCGACTGCATACCGCTCAGCAAATATTTATTTAGTCCAATCCACGGATCGCGATTCCGAGCACACGTAGGTAAATAATCCGATACACTATCCCTATAGGTCTTCCGTCTAAAGCACCAAAACTATGTAACAAATTTACCATGCAGTATCAGCGTTTTAAGACTACATTTCAATTTAAAAATGAGGTAAAAATTAAAAATATTTAAATATCATTTACGAATTACATTTTTTTACTTTTACTCTAATCTTATAAGGTAAAGATTATAATGTACCTATTTTCAATACAAAGTACGTATTGAGTACACACCAACAGCGCAGCGTAACGTTGGAGAAATGACTAAGAAACTTATCTCAGTGTATTTTTTATTTATTTATTTTTTACTTTCTTTTATTTAGGAAACATACAGTACAGTCACATATTTTTATATTTTACACAGTTAGACTTAACTCTAATGGACCAGTGAAGTTTCCATATTGTAAAGTAATTATATGTAAGGTTATCAATTAAAGTACAAAAATAGAAGGAAAATAAACATAAATAGAAGTTGTTTAAAAAATAAAATTAAAGTAAAAAAAATGAAAAAAAACTGTAAAAGTAATTAAAAGTTAAAAATTAAAATAAAGAATAGAATGAAAAACGTGCTCGGATGTAAAAAAAATAAAAAATAATAATAACATTTTTTAAAAAGGAAAAACATAAATATACACTTACATATTTTAAAGGATTCAAAGAAACGATGAGAAGAATCTTTGAAGAATCTTTAAATGTGAAAATAAATTTAAGTCTGTTTGAAAACATCTTTAAAATTAATAACACAATAGTAAGAGCAGCAATATATTGATTTTATATACATATAAAGTATAAGTAATTAAAAGTAGTTAAAAAGTATAAAAACATGTCAATGCAGCAGAGAAAAAAGAAGGAATAACAGGTATAGCAAGTAAGTCTTATGCGTTATCAGGTGCAGAAAGGGGTATCAGCGCCCTATGCACCATCTGATGCAGAAAGTGGTATGCCGATTGCCTATTTTGATGCAAACAAATAATGTAACCGAATCGATAGACCTTACGATTTCTTCCTGTAATATTTTATTGTAATCTAACTGTTTCAAAATAAATTCTAATGAAGAAAAATGTTATGCTTAGTTGACATAAAAAATATTTTTATTTTATTTTTATACTAAACTAACAGTTAGTGTCATGAACCTTGATAATGGTAAGAATCTTTACAGGAGCTCTACGAGCTTCAAGAATTTTACATATATATGGCTTGTGTGGACTGTCAAATGCCTCCTACCCACCAAGCAATAGTACTGTTCCTCTCGCTGTTATGATGAGCGCACACTTTTCCAGGTAAAGAATTTAGCTTGGTTTTTTTCTCAAAGTAATCTGAGCTACAATTTAGTAGGTGAAAGCCAAAATACCAACCCTCTTTGCTAATATATGTATAATGTAGTTTTCCCATTAATCCTGTCAGTCGGTCACCTTTCCTCTTCCCATACCTTTGACATTGATATGTATATACAGGTTGTTCTTTTAACCCTGTCACATCTGAAACCACGATGATCAGTATGACCAAGAAGACATATTGGCATATTTTATTCGTTCTAAAAATATGTTTTTAGAACGAATAAATTTTACAAAAATAAAATATTAAAAAAAACAAATTATTGCCTACTTCTGCAAGGGGGAAGCAAGGAGAGGGAAGGGGGGAGTCTGATAAACCGTCAACCACATGGCCACGCCCTCCTTGCTTCTCCCCTGCAGAAAAAGGCAACCATTTGTTTTTTTTAATATTTTATTTAAAAAAAATCTGCGTTCTGAATATTGTTTTAAATATGCTAATATGTCTTCTTGCTCATACTGATCATCGTGGTTTCGGATGTGCCAGGGTTTAAAAAACACCTTGTATAATTATGCCATGTGCACATCGCCATTTGAAGTCAGCACTGAGGTAAACAAGGCTGTGTACAGGTATCGTTCTATTTAATGATTATGATGAAATTATAAATAAACTTATCAATGAAATTTTTTGGTTTAGTTTTAGATTAAGTCTTGAAGATTGAAAGCGCTCGTTGGTCAAAATAATAAAAAGTAAAACTAAATCAAGAAGTTTCATCGATTGAATTTTATCATAATCATTAACTATGGAGTTTTATCAAGAAATATCAACAAAAAACATCAATATCATTTTATTTTATCATGATCCTGGATTTATATTGCGAATGTTAATTCATTCTAAAACAATCTGCTTTACTTTCCACGCACATTTGTATGCATTCCTGCATAGTATTTCAACGCATTTAAATAAAATAATATTAGTATTTATTTTATTTTATTGAATTGTAAAAATACAGCCCATGAGTTGTACATTTTAGTTATTATGGTAGATAATATCTTATAAATATCATCGGTTATTTGACCTTCGACAGTTAATTTTGTAAATTATATATTTAGATCATTATTCATATTCATCACCCCTAATATTGATAGCCATTAATTGTCCAGACCTGAATACATGATATATCATACCTAAGGGGGCTAACCTCTGAAGCAATGATTTGTACCTAACTCTTTTCCTAAATCCCTAATCCACATCGGAAACACGTTATGCATTATACACTATACATACATTATTAAATGCTCTTCTTAATGCTTGGCAATCGCGATGAGAATCTTCCCCTTCAGGGAGGATTACCTTTCTTTTTTTTCCTTCAATCCGTCAGCGCTTAGAATCTTCTTGGGTTATCCCCGATCACTGGACTACGCAGTTTTTATAAGGTCATGGTAAGTTTAATAAAAAAATATTTGTTTTTAACATTGTTGACTCCCCTTCGTGCTGCTGCGGATATCCTAACCAATCTTCTGAACACATCCTGTGGTCTTGTCCCTTTCTCCTTCTCTATGATTACCGAATAAAGCTTCTCGCTACTATCCGTGGCCCTGTTATAGGTCCTGTCGGATATACAGATCTGGTGGCTTCTAAAAAGAATTTCAAGGCTTTTAAAAAGTTTTGTAATCATTTCGGCGAATTGATCATGTCCAATCAATTTAATCCCAGTCAGTGAAGAATTCACTTCCCTCTCTTCTCAATCCAATGAAGTACATATTATGTACTTCTGGATTACTTTCTTTCAGCACAAAGATGCTAAGGCTACCAGATTTCAGAGAGCTCCTTCGGGCAGCTTTTCTCGTTTGACAACGAGCAAATTTTCCGTGTATGTGGGCACTGCCAAGGAGACTTATGTCCTCAGATGTGGTGTGTGGTATGTGGTGGTTAAGGTAAACATACATTATTATACATACAGCTTGGTGTTCTAGAAATGCAATTCGGAAACTTCCGAGAAAAACTTCTTAGTCAAGTCTTAGGACACATTTTGATGACTGGTTTTTACGTCACGTAAAAAGGAATAGTCTTCTCATGTTTCTATAGATTCTATTATATTCTAATAAATTTATGTTGTTTAATGCTAGAAACTTTTGGATTAGTAAAAAACAAAGGGCATTGCATTGCACAGTTCAAATAATACGCTTCTGAAAGTGACAGTAGGGCGGATGCACTCACCCTTGTACACTATTTGAACAGTTGGACATTTATTGGCTACAAATATTAAGACCCCCATAACATACAGGAATTATTGTTAGACATAGTGTCCCATTCTGATTTTACTGTTTTCTAAGTGAAAATGAAATCATTTTGCGTTTCTAACTGTTTGTCTCTTTTTGTTACATGCATAATTTTTAACTAATACACATATATACATTGCTTAGGTGTTGAATTTTTTCTCTGCTCCATTTAGCTTTTATACTGGAATCAAATTATTATTATTATTATTACACTCCAATCATAGCGGATATAGATCGCTTTTTGTCTCAGCGATGTAAAATTACCAGCTTTTCGCTTGCTGGTGTTATGCTAGTTCAGGGATCGCAGTAAAAATAACTTTCGAAATATTTCATTTCTACCATGTCGAGAATTGAGCCCGCGAGCTTTTGCATGGTATCCAAACGCGCTGACCACTTGACCAAAACACATTTGCGGTTGGTCATAACATCATTAAAGATACCTATAAAGTTTTTACGCATCACATTAAAAAACAAAAATTACAAACTGTGGCATACTTCATCCTTTCTTTGGGAACACGTGGGCGCCTGACCTATTTGTTGAAGTGCCTCGCATTTCCATCTGATCACTTACAGTTTCAATTGCTTATGTATTTATACGAGTAAAGTTTAAAAAGTCTAAAAACCTAATGACTGTACAGTCGTTTATCTGTTTGATTCAAATAACTCCACGGGTTTAAAAGATTGATGTAAATTATTATCAAGCTTGGTTATTATAAATAATTAGACTTTAAGTTAATCTCGAAGTTAGTGAGGAAAAGAAAAATTAAGGAAATTATGAAATTAGCCAAACTCGGGAGTAAAGACACGTACATATCTACAAGATCCACGCTCCAAATTAGGAAAATATTATTACGTATGTCTGTAAGGAAAAACGTAATTTCGCGACACATGGCAACACGTGCTATAGTAATACAGTCATTCGTCCGCTACTTCCACATGGGCATAATGTGTACATGGGTACTGAATATGGAGCGACCGCGGTTTTCTACGAAAGGTCAACACCACACCGCGCACTGTCTAGTTCGGGATATTTTGAATGATAAAGATATCGAATTGTCTGGATGACCTTTATTTATACGAACTGTTTGTACAAGACGGATTGCATCACCGCGTTTTTTGCTCTGAGGAACACTCCTTAGCAAAAACACAGTGTTCTAAAAGCAGGTGTAGATATTGATAGTAGACCGATGTGTGGTTGACAATTGGCTATTCCAAGATATAATAACAAAACTTGTTGAACAGTGACCCTTCTTCAATATGTTTTGTGTAAAATTTGCAATCTTATACAAAGAGATATTGATTCATTTATTTTATTGGGTACACAAACAGCATGTACAGAAATATTGTCAATTTTTTTTGTATATTAGTATGGTACACTCATGCACACATTAAAAAAAAATGTTTTCGCTTAAGACAACAGTTTGATTAAAGTTATATATAACAAATGTGCTGTTCCTTGATCAGCACAGCACAAATTATGGTTTGCATGCACCAATGCTCCGATTGTGTTGCATTGTAAGCTCGAGACAGCTGGACTTTTTTGGTGTAAGTCTTTCTAAGTTAAAACAATCACTAAGATAGACCAGATCTTGTCTTGAGGTAGTGATTATCATTAAATTTTTCGTTCTAGCTTTAATTTTCTTTATTTGTATTTTATTCAATTGTGCCTGTCTGTATTATAAAGATTTGTGTTTGCCATTTTTTGAATGTACCAATTCCGTTAATAAATAAATAAATAAATGTAAAAAATAAGAAACGAAAAATATAATAAAACAGCCATAGATTTAGTTATAAAATTAAGTTAATTAAAGCCATGAAAAAATAAACATTTTTGTACTAAAAATATTTAAACTAGTCATTGATTGATAATTTTTCAAACTACTTGAATCAAACAAACAAACCATCACCGGCGCGCCGTTCCGTAGGCAAATAAGATAGAACGCCAAACCATTCCGTCTTTGCATACAAAACTTGCTTCATTTACATTCATACATCTTTTCATATACGTACGCCGATTATTCCTACTTTCGACATGTTCATCTTAAGTTTATGTTAAATTTGGTGATGCCACATATTTCTCAGTCTTCCGCATGTTTTGCATCCATGTACATATGTACATATGTAAATATTTATGACCGTTCTTCCGCTCTCGATTCGCTGTGTATATCCAAACCAACGTAGCCTCCTTATTTGATTTTGTCGAGAATTTTTGTCTCAACCTTACGTAACGCACGGATCTCGTGATTTGTGCACCTTTCGTACATAGTTTTACCGCATATGTACCATAGGTTATGATTGAAATATATTTTTAATGTTAAAATTCATTTTAATTTTCTCAATACGTATACAAAATAGATTTAATTTAAAATTAAATGTAAGTAATTACCTACCTAATTACAATGGAATTACATAAATAATTGTTAATAAATCACATAAATCTCTCAATATTTTTTTTTATATGGGTACAACAGGTAAATATAAGACTGTTGACTAATGTCAACAGGCCGGCTTCTCCTGAAGAGTTTTAAGTGGTTTCCTCTCCACATGAGCAAATGCTGAGGAGTACCTGATTGGTCCACATTAGAATATACTTAGTAATCCAGTTTAGCTAAAATAAAGTAATATAATAGCAGAAAAATCCTATTTTTGAAATATAAACCTGGTATATTATAAGCAAGGTAAAAAATAATGCAAGGTAAAAAAAAATGGTAAAATAATAAAATCAAAAAATAAAAAAAACTGGTTATACAATATGTTGACAATAATACTCGTACCTTCATATTAAAATCACTAAATAAGATCAGATCAGATAATCCGATATTGTATTTAATAGTGTAATCTAGATTACACGGTGCAATGGTACCTACATACGCAGTATGTAGTACATACTGCCCACATGTATGTTAAAAACTTAAAAGTATTAAAAACACACTGAATATTATAATTTCGATTATGAGGTCATTTTATGTTAGCTAAGAAACTACCACCAGACCTGACACGGAAAAACGCCGACGCGACGCACGGGAGTTTTGTCCCGTGGGTGTTAAGGGATACCATAATATTCTCCAACCAAGAAATGGAAATGGAATTATTATATTTCGTATTAAATGGTCAAAGATAACAATTATATGAGAAAAATGGTAGCTTCTTAAGCTAGCGTCTTAATCCTGAGAATTGGTTTGTAGCAAAGTCCTGCATCTCGTCCTCCACTGTTTTCTATCTGCAGCCCTCTTCAGCTCAACATATAAGGCGCAGTTTATATTCTTGCACACTTCCTCCAAATACTCCCGTTGGCGGCGCCTTTGTGATTTGTCCCCTCAGCCATCCCCTTTATTATGTCATGCAGGAGACCTTCATGGTGCATAATGTGGCCGATCCATTAGTCTCGCCTTTCTGAGATGGTTTCGATTAGGTGCCTCCCTTTTTCGAATCTACAGAGAACCTCGTCATTAGTGATGTGGTCTTTCCAGGAACCTAATATTCTTCGGTAGTACCACATTTCAAAGGCCTCTAGACATTTTTATATTTTTTTCAGTAAAACACCATGTCTGCATCAATAACCTCCATACATATGTGTTGACAAGTTGCTTAAGGAGTTTTAGATTTATGTTATTTGACTCGAAAATCTTGAATTTTTTGTTGAACACAAGCCTTGCTTGGTGTATGCGGCAGTCGACTTCTTTTTTTGTTCTGCTATCCCAGGTGATCCTGCTTTCAAGATACATAAACTCTTGCGTTTTTCAGAGTTCCTCCTAACATTACTACATTTATTTGCTGCTTTTTTTATTTTGATTTATTTTTCTTTTTTAAATTCTAAAAAAATTTTTTTTAAATTCCCGCCAAACTGCAAAAGCATTTTTTTTGCAGGGATTTCTCTCTTTAAACATTTTTGTAACACATTATAATAAATGTTTACATAAAATATTTTTTTAAAAATCTTAAAAATATCAATAAAATAAAAGTGCTCAAAAGTGTAACACTGCTCAGTACGGGCTACAGTCAACATTTTGGTTTTGCTCCCTGTTTTTTTTTCATATTCATATTCTTTCTTATCACTAAATTAAGCCCGTATTCTGCACATCTACATATAGATGTGCAGATAAACGTAAGAGGACGTAGTAAGTACACTCTTTATAAATTGTTGTGACTGAGTGTTTGCAATATGCCACACAAAAGGATACTCCGCCCCGCCTTCGTAAGCAAATACATCAATTTATCTTTGTAAGATATCTTCTGGAATGACAGAAAGACTGCTGTGTTACATAAATTTCCTCTGCGTTGAATGATTTATATTTTCATATTAGGTACCTAAACTTATTTTGCATGTAGCTCTGATACTCACACGGGATTCAATTTACTTCAACCACGAATTTAAAAAAGATACCCGGGGATGGTTTTTGCGAGTTTTCCTTTTCCGCATCATCCGAGGATTTCCTGAAGGTAGTTTTTTTTTCTCAGATTAATTAAAAATGACAATAGAAACTTAGGGTCCGTTAGCAAGTGGGTAGGTACTGAATTTTTTTCTAAGAATTTTACAAAATATAAACTTTTTTAACATACTTTTGTTCTTTTAACAACAGATTAATACGTTTTAAATATAAAATTATGGTGTATTTCACGTAGTGTAATTTAATTTACGTTCAATACAGTTTTGCTGGAAAAATATCACTTGTATGTAATCAATATAAAATAATAATCATTCTCCTATCCATACCCAGTAGCGCATAGGGCACTGCATTTGGTAAACCAAATGCAGGGTACACCGATCATCTGTTAGAAGAAGGTAAGATGATCAATCCATCAACAACGGAATAGTGCAGTTTGAAGAACGTTTTAAATCAATATTTCACCATCCAGGACCCCGAAAATGGTAGACGAATGCACCAAGCACTACACAACGAGGCGTAATTATCTCCACTCAATTTCATCATTCAAATTTTTTACCTGAGAGCAGCCACCGAGTCGAAAACACTCTTCCTGGGTTCTGATTCCATTTCACACAGAACTGTACTCTTTATCCGCCTGGACGAAGAGGAACATGAGTATAATATAATCATTCAAAAATGAAATGAATTATCTCAGTAGAGACGAAGGAATAATTACAAGTATTTTTTTTATTTACCAAGAGCTGGTTTAACCGAATCAAGTTAGCCTCCCTTATAATCTGCATACTATAATAAAATTTTGTTTCAAAGGTTTCCGAATCATAAATTTACTTTCTTAATTAAAAAAACTGCTTGGATAAGGTAAAAAATGCTCAAAGTTGGAAAAAGTGGTTTCAGGAGGTGAAAAAATATTTTACAGTTCTTACTTACGTAAAACGTTAACTGTCGTACCTTAATACAAGAAAGTACATTCTAATCTCAAATGTGGAGAATAACCCAAAGGTGAAGACAATAGAATGTACTTTCCTCACCTTAAGTTTTGTCTCTGCATACGGGTATAAGACTATAAAAAATGTATTTAATATAAAGTGCAATACTAAACAAAGCGGTTTCGTACTTTCATTAATCAATATTTAACGTTGCGTAGGTAAACGACTGATTGGAACTTAAAAAATGTCCCTAAAATCTAAAATTCACCATGCAATATGTTAAAAATTTAACAAAACACTTATCTATACATTTTATATCCAATTAATTACTGACCTTTGTAAGAAGCAAGGATTGTTTACGAACTTAAAGTATGACAATGAGACTTATGACAGTAAAACTTTGTGTTATCAAAACAGTTACCGCGTTTTTGGTGCCGAAGCCATCAATATTGAGTAGTCATTGATAGCAAACAGCTAGAATATACGTATCTAATCGCAGGACCAACCTGTCAAAGGGAAATATCACATACTACGAAAACCGATAAAAATATATGAAATAGATTTAGATAAATGAATTATGTTTTCAAAATCAATATGGATATTGTGGAGAAATGTTTGCATACATAACTTTAAAATATAAATTATAAAAAAATATGTCCCTACAAAAATGCGACATTTTTGTCCTTGATAATTGTAACGTCAAGATTTGTGACGTTGTTGTATTTAAATTTAAACGGTCACAAACAAATTTCAATATTTACGTGAATCGTGACGTAAGACGTAGATTAGGGGAGTGACCAACCTATATAATATATATACCAACAATCAACTTATATCAGAGGAGACCAGGCAATTTTTCTACGCTGATTAATTTAAAAAGCTCATATACCTATTATTTTGGCATTAAACTCTTCAATCCACTTAGTTTGTTGTAACTATTACTGGTTTTATCGCTTTTGCATCATCGTCAGACTGGTATAGTTATTTAGAAGTTTCGATTAAATAAAGACAACATTTTAAATATGTTAAGGGAGAGGGATATAAAATAGGGGAATGTATATTAATCAAGATCATTTAGATTGTTTATTTAAATTTTTGTTTGTAATTTATAGTTCACTTTTTTTGCATAAATAAACTAAGTTTAATAATGTTGTCATTCACCAGAATATTTTAATTGAAGGGGTATTTGTTAGTAGTATTCAATTTATCAACAACAAAATATGGAATGTTACGATAGATCGGGAGTTTGAGCCACATAAAACCCGCGAGTTCGCAACATTATCACAGGGAATATAATTATATCTACGTTGAGTATTACTGATATGTACATTCCTTTATGCAACGACCGGTAAAATGATGTGTCACAAAGCGATAAAAAAAATGTCTGAAATAGATTGTTTAATCTTTAGTCCTTCAGAAGTGATTTCTCGGAGGAGATATTCGTCTGTAATACCGTCTACCCGAGACAATGCATTCTGATATCTGAACATCTAGCTTCAAAGCAAGAAAAGCATTCTGTAATTAACATCATTTATTATTTCCGAGATGTTGTTCGAGAAATGGTCGGGATTAAGAGTGGTAATAAAAAATGTTGACGTTACGTTCTTCCGTCCATTCTTCGCGCGAAATTGTTAAAAATTACAGTCAGAATGGCGCCTTTAATGCGCTAAAAATAATTTAAAACAAGATTAGATTAATCTCGGATAGCTACAAAAGCCTTTTTCAACTCATTTATACTTGCGTTGGTCAAATATTAAATTTGCGAACTTTGTTGTAACGAGCACTGACATAACGAGTTCCCCGGCGAGCACCAAATTGCTCATTTTTGACGAGTTACGTGTTTGTTCCTCGTAACTACTGCGTGCATTTATATACTTTTACTAACAAAAAGTGGAAGAAAAAGCCTTTTCAATGCATCAACATTACACATCGGTGCACTAGTACGTACGTACGTGCGAGAGGCGGTTTTTTTTTCAATAATCTCAGGCTGATTGCGGAAGTATCCACAAAGTTAATGCCAATCCAATCAATAATAAAAATATTTATTAGTATTTTTTGAGACAAAATGACCCATCTATCAATAATACAACGTATTTATATCGATGCGCAACAGGAACTTATTTAACGTGGGTATAGTAAGAAATGCAGGGCCCCGATTACAATGGTAAGATAAAGACGCCAGACCTTGACAGTAATATTTGAAGATAAATTCTCTTTAGCGATTACAAAGATACACTATCGACCCCCCCCCTTTAAGTTTTGGGTAGGTATATCGAAATGAATCTACGAACCAAAATTACATAGCTTCAGTATGACGTCATAGTTAAAGATTAAATTCTCCCGACCGATTACTAAGATGCGCTACCGATCCCCCCACCATCAAGTTTTGATGTAAGTACATCGGTTCATACCGACGGGTCTAGAACCACTCGATATGTTTATCTTCGCATTAATTTTTCCATAATTACAATTAATTTAAAAAAATAATCTTTTTAAGATTGGCATTATTTTTAAAAAAGCTTGTTAAAAATATAAAATAGAAATAAGTAAATTTTGAAGCCAAATTACATTCTGGTGAAACTGTCGATTTTGAAAACGAGTGGCTAGAATAATAAAAATAATGTCCCTAGATTCTGCCCTTAATGTTAAGACCCATAATAGTGTCTAGGCGTAAGAAAGTTGCCACTATAAAAAATAGTTAGTTATTATATTTTTTCCATCTGTTTTACTATCTTTCTAAGTGTATTGAGACGTTAAATGAGCCGGCTTTGTAATCAATCGGTAGATAAATACAGACGATCCTTTAGCGTACCAAGTATTAAGCGTATTTAGGTGATTCCTAAAAGTCATTTGAAAATCATGTTCAAGCGAGCATTTTTTGTTTGAATTAGGATTTATTGAAGTTTATAATCGCTTTAAAGTGGGCACTTTTTATCACTGAAGCCTATTAAAAAAATAAAAGAGAACTATTTTTAATGTTAATGAAGTAAGAAACGCGGACTAATTTTCGCGGTTAATCATTGGTTTGTTTCGATCATACGATGTCGAGATAACAAGTAGATAGAACATACAGAGGTAGATACAGATAATACAAAAGTTAAGTATACCGTCTCGAAATGTACAAATAATGAAGATATCGTTCATAATTGAGGCCCAGAAGAGACATCATGTAGTTATGAACAATCTGTGCCTTATAATATAATGTACCCGTAATATAAGATGTCGCGTACAATAAACACTTGATTTTATTGTAACAATTTCATTAATCTGTCTAACTTTGAAGTTATTCTATATTTTAAAAGTAATGATTGTTGTGGATTAAAAGTGAGGTAAGTGGAAACGATGTTAACAGAGTTTTATATTAAAATGACATAAAACATTTAACATGGCATTAAAAAGTGTGAAAAGTGGGTACGAAAACCCCTCACATTAAGTTGTAGGAATTCACGCTAGGGAGTATTTATTTTTCTTGCTTCAACATTTGATTGTAGTTACTAGCGAGTTACTCTAAAATAAAACTTTTCCAGTTTGTATATCCCATTTCAGCCATTTTTGAATCCCAAAGTAGTAGCTCAAGAGTAAAGTGGGCCCTTTACTGAGCTCTTACGCCATTTTGAAGAACGTCAAATTTAATTTTTCTCGCGGGAAATACCGATTAAACTTAAATGCTTAAATGTAAAAACAAAGTTTCACGGAAGGTTGGAAACCTTTCTGGTTAGGAAGTACATTCCTCACGTGATTCAAGAAAGGTTTATTAATCAATTATTTATTTCATACCGTCTGCTGAATTTTTGTAATGATTCTGTAAAGTTTGAATTCTCAGATTTTAAATAAAACGTTATTAATTGCGTGAACACGGTATTCAGAATATTTTTGATTAAAAATATAAATTCATTAAAAGTACGAATGTTAATTATTGGAAAAAAAACGTCTATGTATTATTTATCAATCGAAAAATACGGGAATATTTTGTTAATAGTTTGTGTCATTCGCATTATTATTACGTTAAGTTTTGCATATTTTTATGTTTAACGTCGCAATAGATATTACGCATCCGGTTGTTTTCTTCTTATTTAAATTAATGAATGAACGAGTTGATATTTTAATGCATTAACTTAAATAAACCTTAAATAATAATTTGAAGACTTGAGTTCTCTTTCTGAAGAAATAACCTAGTCCGTCTAGTGGAGTTCACACTTGCCCAAAACTAATTTTAATGTAGAAATTCGATAGTCTAAAAAACTAATCGTTTTAAGGGTGAATTTTCTTTAATCACGGTTAAATCATATAACAATGCTTTTATTAACACTATTTTAGTTCAGGATTTTCTTCTTCACTACAATCTATATTTAATATAGTAGAATAAAACTTGGTAAAAATAATGTGTTCGCGTACCGTCGGTTCAAAATAAGTATTTCCAGCTTCGTGATCACAAACATGCATATTTTTTAATTTAGAAATAATAACGCCTGGCTTAAGACGTTTGGATAAATAATGATTAAGCGTTGAAATGGATTCTTGACGCGCGCCAGCTCCCTAACGGTATACCTGGTACCGCGGGAATCAGAAACCAAAACCCATGTTATGACTGTTTTTAGAGAGACCGAGGTTTGTGGTTGAATTAACTTAACGTTAATCCGCTTCGCCCCTTCGCAAAGTTAAATTTTCTCAAAACAAAGACACGGAGTACAAAAATACATATATTTTCCACTTTTCGGTTTCGGAATAATCGAGGCTTTGTTGCGCGTGCGCCCCCTGCAAGGGAAATGTTCCTGACTCCAGAGCTCTAGTGAGTTTGGCCGCTTTGTCGGTTCCTACGTCCCGCCCGGACACGGCGCTAGAGATTTACATTTTCGGATTTACTACATTGAAATTCCTCGCAATCTCGGTCACACTCTGCTGAAATAAAGCCACAGGGTAAAAGTATTCGCTTTATATTTAGTGCTAATTTATTTTAAACGCCTCTGTTTACTGAGCTAACACAACGCGATGCGACGGAGAAGATGATTATTCATTTTCTTCGCACCACCGCGCCATGGCGATGTTATATTCATTTAACTATCTATCGTTGTTGCTCTCACTCCAGAACAAGGGCTTGTTACAACTATACCATATATAAATATTAATATCTCTCGCGTTTGTATATTTAATCTCGCGCAATGCAATACAAACTTAATTTACAGTAAAACATTGCTTTTTCTTTGTTCCTTGCTTATTATAAACGAGACAAGGCATTATTAGACACTCATCCACCAAGACTAGACAAGATCAAAGGCGTTAATCATAAATTTCACAGGTGTCTTTGTGAAAGAATTGATTTATTGTATTAGGAAAAACGTTTTGCGAAAAGTGATTGTAACGATCATACGGGCTGATGAAATAAGCTAGTTGCATTGTTCGAGGGCACTGTAGGTCTGTAGGTACAAGTGTTGGTTTCCCTGTGTTTATAACACCAGCATCCCTTTTATCGCTGCTTCAGACATTGAAGATACACAAATCGAAGCTTTAATCGAGGAATTTTATATCGATAACTCTGCGGCATTTTGTTAAAAAATTTTCGATAGGGGTAATATTCAGATAAATAGGTACATAAATGTTTAATTTGTACCTACGTCGATACTTGCAGAGAATTATTAATGACTTAATTTCTAAATTGATCAAAGAAGATAATATGAACATTTCGTTTGTAAATATCACATTTTTTGTAGGTTTAACGTACCCGATATGGAGATTCCAAATCAGGACATGTCATGTCCATTTATATTGAAAATATTGTCCATTATGTTTTTTGTCATTGTGATACTATTTCTACAAATATTTATATCTCAAAAACCTAGGGAAAAAAAAATAAAGGCTGTTTCTCGCTTGTCGTAATAAAACACTGTTTTAAAGATTTTTGAACTATTAAGATTTTAATAATATTGACGTGCACAGAGTTTTTTTTTATTTAACGCTGTTTTGAGTACCTATGTTAAAATGTTTGAAGACTGGCTAGATTTCTTCTCTAGAGAGTTATTCGAATCTAAATTTGTTGCAACAGACGGAAAACATTTTTGTGACGAGGGTGAACGTAAATTGTAAAGTAGCCACTTAAACCAGCCAACGACAGGTCATAGGTCCTGTAAATGCTTAGACTTCCATATTCCCTTCTCAAAAATGCTTCTCCTCTATTGCAACAAATTTAGTTCTTTTTATCTTTTTACCTTATCAACACCATTTAACACCGTTTTCCTATGAAACCACTCGCTAGTCGACGTTACGACGGCTGTCTACTGCATCACCGTTCACTACGGCCGTTAAAATACGGGCACCGCTGTCCTAGGAAACCCTAGCTTTACCGAGGATTGTGCGTATTGTTCTAATGACTTTTGTTTCGCTTTATGATAGGTATGCAACGTTCCCGCTTAATTTTTTTTTTTACGTTTTGATTAGACAAACGCTTGTATAAAAGTGGTAGAATGATTGATTTTGTATTTTATAAGAAAAGAGGTATTTAACATATTTATCAATAGGCCGTGGTGTAATAGTCAGCGCGTTCATCTGCCATGCAAGAGGTCTCGGGTTCGATTCCGACATGGTTGATATGAAATATTTTTTTAAAATTGTGTTTCAACACTTAAAGTATTTCATAGTCCCTGGACTGGTACCTGAAGCGTAAAACTAATCATCTTACCTTCATGTAACAAACAATGATAAATATACCCTGCTACTGGTGTACTAATAAAGTGCCCTATGCACCTTTCGGTATGAAAAGGGAATGATAACGATTTATCAACAGACATAAGTTCACTTTTGGTAGCACTGTTCTAATTTATTATAGAAGATAGTGTCCAGATAGTCAAATTTAGGTACTTTCTAGTCAGAAATGAATATATTTTATCAAACGGTTTTAATGGAATTATATGGATTATTTTAAATTAGAAGGCGCACTGTTTGAAATTTTCCATTGTACACTTTATGTGACATATTAAGGTAAGAAAAACATTATAAACAATACTATAAAATAAACATTATTTCCTTTTCCACTTTTTGCTTACTAGATGTCTACACATTGATGACTTATAAGCACTAATTCAATATTTTTTCTATCAGTTAAAAGCTTATTTTTGAATTTTAAGCTATGGAGAGAGGAACTATATTTTACGCCCAGCCAGTTCAGTGGCTGAGAGCGAACGCTTTAATACTTCAGTTTGTTAATTATTAAAGGTATAAAAGATTTTTTAATTAATAAAAAGTTTTTTTTATTTAGTCCTTGGACTAGCACTTAAAGCGTGAGCCCCGTTATTTATCACCGTTTTTGCAACGGGTGTTTACATGCGTTTTTTGCACCGGATCGTTATCCGTTGGACAGCTTTGTATGGCCTAGTATGAATAAACGGATCGTCAACAAGAAATCACGGTTCTTGCCGGTCCGTTTTCACGGCATAAAAACGGTCAATAACAAAGCCCCTGATAAAACGGGTACACATCCGTCGCGAAAACGGTCGTTAACAACGAGCTTAAGACTGATAATCTAAAAAACGGTCAGGATTTGCTGGGATTGGAGAAACAATGCAGTGCCCTATGTACCATTAGATGCGGAAAGGGAATGACGTTGATGATGATAAAATAAAAGTTAGTTTTATTATCTTCCGAGTACAAGACGGTATAAATAAATTAGAACAAAATTTTTTTAGCTCGGCCTTATTACTTGTTTAATACGATAAATTAAAGAAGAAACACGGTGTTACTTTTCTTCATACAAACGTATTTACGTATTTTCTCCCTGATATATGGCACAATAGAAGTCAATGTTAACACAATAAAGATATTTACCATTAGCGTGTTCCTATTGTCTTGTTTCTTTGATAAATTGTTTATTATGGGAACTATCCCATATCCCTTAAAGCGCTTAATTTTATCTGACGTCTTCGGACGTACAGTTTGAATATGGTAACTTATTTTTAAAAACGCGAATGATATCGACACAGATAATTTAATTACTATACCCGTATGCAGAGACAAAACTTAAGGTGAGGAAAGTACATTCTAATTTCAAATGCAGGAAATAACCCGAAGGTGAAGACAATATAATGTACTTTCCTCACCTTAAGTTTTGTCTCTGCATACGGGTATAAGACTTTTTCTAAAAAAAACATCCAAACCGATACATTTTATGTAGGTGCGGAAAACGGGTCAACGAAATGTCAATTTTGTTTAGACATAATCAGTCCGACAAGGAGTCGTCTTTTTTGCGAAGCATTGGGAAGTCATATAAGAGAGATTGACTTAAAAATAAAGTTCAAATCCTATTTATTGAAATTCCCAGCCACCGCATATCCTCTTAAGGTTTTATCCGTATGAAATATGGAACACTATTCCCTGAACCATTTCAGGAAATTTGATTTGACAACAGATAAGCGACAGATTGTGGAACAAAGTGGATATGTGCATTTGAAATTTGGTACTACTATTCAGCTACTTTAGTACCTAAATTATTTATTTATGTATTTATATTATGCAATAAAAAACATACTTATATTTCTAATGCGGGGGGCTATTTTAAACACTATCAATACATAAAAAACATTTAAAAAAACAACAATCTCGCTCAATTGCGGTTATTTGGAACGTGTTCCTGATAACCCCAAAGTACGTTTTAAAAAGGTCATCTGTTGATTTCATGGTGTTAAAATGAAACCTCAAAGGCCACCGTCATTCAACAAAACCGATTAATAAATAATAATTATTTATACATATAATTACAATAAAAGTAAAGGTTTGTACTAAATAAATATTTCTGAAAGTTAGAACGTAAAAATTATATTAAAATTTTAGAGATTGGTTTTAGAAAGGAAAAAATGTATTAATAAATTACACCGTTTTGCCTATGTTTGAACATCCATATTTTTTCAATTCTTCCACTAGGCGAAATTGTGAATGTTACACAGTGTGTAGTGGCCACTTAGACCAGCCAATGATAGGTCATTAGCCCTGTAAATACCTAGACTTCCATATTCCCTTCTTTAAGGTATTCTCCATCCCTGTTGTAATTTGTTAATCTTAATGACTCCCGAGAGGGTGAAATCCAGTATTTTGTCTACGGACATTTAAACAAACTCAAATATACAAACAAAATATATATAAACAGACGCGGACTCACTCAGACAGTAGTTTGACTGTAACGACCATAGATAAAATAACAAAATACTTACTGTGATAGAAACATATATTTTATTAATTATTATTTATAGTGACAAGAGACAATTTAACAATAATGTTTTGAATATGTTTAAATGCTTGCAGACAGGCTGGATTTCCTCCCTAGGGAGTTTTTTTTTGCCTAATAAATTTGATGCTTTTTCCAATGTCATGTTGAATTATTTTATAAACAAACTGGTTCGCAGTACGCAATCAGCAATCAGGCCTAACCGTCAGGTCTGCAAGCAACAGCAACATAAACATAGGTAAGTCAAACAGTTCCGAGAAAGTTCTCTCCTTTCTCGTTTCAAAACTAAAAAGGAGAGTACCTTTCAATCCTCCACCCATACTCATGCTACTGTCACCGAGTTACCGATCCAACAACAGACCCCAGTCGAGTATTACAAATCGATTTTGTTATTTAGATCATAAACATTCACCATTCCACCCATGTTTAAACATCCACCTTTTTTTTGCACCACAATAGGCCAGGAGACCCAATTACAGAGGTAAATAACATCACGAAACACCCAGGCTTGATAAAAATTACATTGAATTTTTTTTGTTCTCACCGGGAATCGAACTCGGACTCTTCCGTGGGTGAGTCAAGCATCTTGACTACTACTCCACGGAGGCCTTTTCTCAACTCTTCAATCTGTTGACTTATGTGAAATAAGGGAGCTGAAACCTTTATTATGTGGTTGAGATATATGCGGCTGAACCAATTCACCTACTAGGCAACGCCTGAAAACAATTTTGTAATTTTTATACTTCTTATACCAGTTAGTTGATTCGAAAATATTTTATGTATGTCTAAATGTTTACAGACAGACTGGATTTCTTTCTTAGGGAGTTATTTAGATCTGCATTTAAAACCTTTTTAGTAGTAAGTATTTTTTTTTGTCGAATAATTTAATGATGCTTTGATTATGATAAAAAAATACTTTTTGTAACGATATACTGTGAGAGTGTTTAACTTTTTAATTTTAAATTGGTACATACTAAATTAATAATTAATAAAGTGAAATAAGTCAAATAACATAGTATGTAAATAAAACTCAATATTGTTAAAAAAAGTGTTATCGTATTAACGAGCAGTAAAAATATTCCCTTATGACTTCATAAATAATTCAATTAAATACCGTATTTGTAGAGGAAAAAAATTGGTCATAAATTCCTCATTCATCAATAGTCTCAATTAAAAAGTCAATGATGGCAAAAATAACGCGTAAGAAATGGTGAGAGGGTGTCGTAAGTGTGGACCGGGCTCCGTAGTGAGTATCTTTAAGAGTGTCCACTTGGAATGTTGATATCAGAATATCGAGTCTTTTTGGCTCCTCGAATTCGAGTGCTCCTCACCCCTCCCCATTCTTCCAACACCCCATCAGGTTAGGGGAAAATACCGATTTTTCTCTATTTCTGAGAAGCAAATTATCAAACTAGTAAAAGTTGTATAAATTGTTTATGAATGATTTTCGATCCGCAGTTAGCTATGATCAACAACAAAATAATGACGAATTATTGATTGTTTAGGTACTGGCTTTTACCCGCGGCTTCGCTCCCGTGGAATTAGGGAGGGATAATTTAGGTGATTAATTAGTTGGGTCGTTTATTAATAAGAGTTTTAGTTTATCACTAAGATTTTTCAATGGAATGATATATTTTGTCGGAATTCTTGGTCTTCCAACTATCACTATGAAAGAAATACGTTGATCCCTTAGCCCAGTGGTCGGCAAACTCATTAGTCAAAAGAGCCAAAGATCAGCATTACTGGGACTGAGATTTCTTTTGAGAGCTAATTTTTTTTTCATTTTAAGCTGTTTTCTTTTCAAAGCGAACGAACTTTATTATGCGGTGAAGTCCTCGTATTTAATTTCTGTTATTGAGTAAACATTCTTAAAATTAGCGATTTAAAGGAGATTTAACGACAATTGTGTTGACAGTGTTGATCATCAAATCCATAACATTTGAAATTGTTCGCCTCTTGATGAATAATGCAATGTCAAAAAAGTATCTCGCGATAATTTTTTTCTTCGAAAATAGAAAAAAGACCTTTCTCACTTCGGTCATATTTTTAGCTCTATATTATGTTAAAATTGGAATAATTTTATGCTTCTCCTACATTATTTACATATTTTACATTATATTTCTGCTTCGATTACAGTATTTACAATATCCTCAATAATTCAAAAGACAATAGTCCTAAAAATTATTTTATGGAACCCGTAAATAAATTGAATAAAAAGTGTAACTTGCGCTGTGTGAGCCGTACTTGAGTGGCAAAGGGCCGCCGAGTGCCGACCACTGCGCTACCCGTGGTGACGCAGCATCGTTATTTTGTTCACAAATCAAAAATTCTACTGCAAAACCAAAACGAAGAATAAACTTATTCAGAATGGAAAATAAGTGTTCTATTTTACTTCTCATCTTTTTGGCTATTCCTATGCAAAAAAATATTTCAATCATTCGCTCTGTTGAGACGCGAAGGAAACATAAAAAAACAAACACACTTTCGCATTTATTATAATCAGTATGGTTGTTAGTTAATAAACACGGAGAGTAGTTAACTTATGGCTGATTACAATGAAATAAATGGACAAGCGCAGTAGCACAGTTAGTTAATCGGCCGATGAAACTGGTGTGGTAGGTTCAATTCTCACCAGATGCGAGAAAAAATCAAAAAAAAGTTTTTATCACAATTCTTGATTCTATTTTTTTATAACTTATTTCAATATCTTATCATTCCCACTTGATAACAAGCCTCTAAAATACAAGTTAAAAGGATTATTCCTTTTAAAAAATGTATTTATTTATTTTATTTCTCATCAGTATTTTTTTATTTTTTTTTGAGACATAAGTCAAAAGTCCCAACTCCATGGGACCAAAGTCCGGTGTTGAGTTGGGACGATTAATTAACAACAATCAACTAATAAGGTACCTACTGAATGTGTAGTCAGAGACCGGACCACGAACGATTATAAAATAAATATATAATTATAATTATATAATACCGATAATGATGGAATCAAATGTATTATCTTTATTTTTGTGTATGCAAATTAATGTGAGTTTCTTTTATTACTTCTTACATCTTTTAATATTCTCTTTTTCTTTTCTTTAAAAAAACAATTTGTCTTTTCTTTAACTCAATCGATCATATTATGACTCAAATTTATTTAACTAAGCTACACATTTAATTTATATAATTTATTGATGAAAGATGGTGAAGTTCTATAATTGAGGATATAATATATGAACAATGATATCAATTTACTTAAAAATAGAATGTATTTTTTGTATCCCGGTTGAACTTCCAAATAAACTTTTAAAAAAATAATTAAAAAAAAATTAATTATTCAGTGCAATCAAAGTTTTAAATTCAAATTTCTAAAATTCCAAACGTTAATATCATTAGCTAATAAATAACCATTTTAGTAGGTATATATGGAACGTGTCTCGGCGGATGCAAAAAACCGTTCTGTGTGTGTTTAGCAGCAGCATTATGAGTAGCCTAATAAAAATTAAAATTTCTATGGCAATGGCTGATAGGCGTCGTTTATTATAGTTTTCTGGTGTTCACTCCGTCTTGCCAAGAATTTTTAGATCTGGCAAATATTATCCCATTCTTGATTTCTTTCATAACAAGTTGTCTTCTTTCAAGCGATCACTGAATCAAATTCAACTATAACTATCTCATTCGCTCTTCCGTTCCCACCTGGTCAAAATATGTTTCCTCTCTTTCTTAATTTCATTTCGAAAGATTTGTCTATATTTTTGTACTTATTTCTATTTATTTTTTAACATATTATGTATAACATCCCTGTAAATCCCCACTAAGCTGATATATTTGAATAAATGATAATTACTTATAATGGATGGGTGCGTTTTACTATTCCTTAACATCCATACATATTAATTAACATTGCTGTATAATTTTTAATTAAAATTCCTTAAAATCAATACAACTCAAGAAAATAAATATTCAATCAATTATTTTCAAAAATTAAACGAAGGTTAAAGATGCATAGCCATGTATATAATTGTCATTTATTATTATACTACAAACGAGATAATACTTACTAATTATAAGTTCAAGTTGGGACCTCCTGAAAAGCTTGTGTATTTCTTCTTCCGAAAAGTCGACAGATGTCCTCTCAACAATACGTTATTTACCAACAATAATACTCGATATAACGAAAAGGCATATTTATACGACTACAAAGCGACCATATGAGCCCAATTTAATAGTAATGAGCAATATCCTCCTTTTATTGACCGACATTTACATAATATAATATATTTATAGGTTCGTTATTTACTAAACATAAAATCTGTAAATAATAAATAACAATTAACATGAAAAAATATTATGTTTTAAATATAAATATAACAAGGTAAAGTAAAAAATAATTTAACACATAAATAAATTGGTTAGTAATTAACTAGGTAATAATAAAAAATAAAAATAATTTTTAAATACTTTTTAAATAATATGTTTTTTAAAGTAATATAAAAACTAAAATTATCTAAATAACACCTCTATTTTATCAGTTGTCTGGAAGAAGTTTCCATTTGGCAATGAATTCACCAATTAACGATATATCTTATGTACACATTACAATAAAAAATAGGTAATCAAGGAAACAAAGCTAAATTCAATAAAGGTTTTCATTTTTACATAAATCCATTATCTTTCTAAAAATACCGAGTGAGATAACATTTAAATTCATTAACAGAGTTTGTATTGAAAATGTAGTTAAAGAAATAAAAATAAAAAAAACATTTAAATCATTTGTGGTGTACAGAAGTAAAGATTTTCAGATTTATCTAAATATAATCGCAAAGTACCAATTACATTTACGTAAATTCATCATGAACATTTAACAGCAATAACACTTGAAGGCATTATAAAATAGTATCTTGTTTTATTATTACGGTTTATGCTGATAATTAAATAAAAATGGGTTTTAATATGTACATTAGAATAAAATATGATTATATAAATAATATTATTTAATAATTATTACGTCTATAATTTAGTTTGCCTACAATGCAAGAGGTCTCGGGTTCGATTCCCAACATGGTTCTTAAAAAGTAATCATATGCGTGTTCGCTTTTTACAGCTAATGTGAAAAAAAGCCGTTTTAAAAAAATAAATTATTTGCTAATGGAGAAAATCTTTTGTCTCTGACTTGTACCAGACCCTTCCACAAACTCCTAAACCTCCCCATACCCAGGCGCTTTTCTAGTTCGCAAACGATGCGTTTCGTTTCACTGATCAAATACGTTTTATTTGGGAAAAGCAATTGAATAAATTAAAATGTATTAACTATAATTAATGTAAGTTAAAAAAAGACACCATATTCTTGTGTAATGTTTTAATTGTTTGTGTTTTAATTTTTACTTTTTCATATTAATTTTAATGGTATCAATGAAATAAAAAGAAGAAAAATATTTATATGAAAACGTAGTTGAAATTGTAATTTATTTATCTATTTATTTATGTATACGCCCAAAGGGCATTTAATTAAAATATGGTTTCTAGAAACTGACTCTGTAGTAAAAAATGGGAGTAAAAAAGAATACGCCAAATAAGATTGAGTTCCAAATGAAATAATACAAAAATACATAATGAAAAAATATAAAATATCAAGTTATATAAAAAGCAAATAAAAGTAAAAATATGGAAGGAAAGCAGATATGTCATTTTTAAAATTATTATTATTAATCTCGTAACAAATGGGTTATTTAAAAAATGAATGTTTTTAAAAGTAGATCATAAAAAAAAATCCCCTGAGTATTGTCTGTGACCCGACCCATATTAAGTTATTTTTTTTAAATATTTTTTTTTTTTTTAATTTGAAAAAAATATTTATAAACCCTTACGGATTATTACATTCATTTGACAAAAATAGTATAAACATTTTTCATTCATACTCTGTTGTTCAAAATAATATTTTTTACATCTTTTGAAAAGTTTGTCTGAGTCTTTTGTTTAGTTTTGTCTGGTAGTTTATTGTATAATTTCAGTCCCTGGTTCATAAGTCTTGATTGTCCTTGTCTTGTTTAAGAAAGTTTGCATATTGTATTTGTCTGATATTCTCGTATTATGTCCATGTTGACTACAAGTTTTTTACAAGTTATAGTTCTTCGTCTACAATTACATTAGTTACTAATTTATGGATAAATTTTAATGATTCCAGTTGAAAGAGTTCAGTTATATTAAATTGCTTGGTTTGTTAAAAAAGTAATTATTAAATTATTATTAAATGTTTTAAATCGCGTATTTTTATAAATTAATACATTTAAATTTAAATGGAGAGAAAAAACGTGGCACGTTGTATTAAAATGATTCTTCTGTGTGGTATTATTGGGTGTGATATAGGTGTGATATTATTTTTGCTATGTAGGTATTTGTGTGCTATAATCACAACGAACAATACTTCATTAAAACGTCCTTTGATAAATTCATTTTCTCAACATTATAGAGTGAGTACGTACATACTTCACGAGTATTCATATATTATGTATACATAAATTATATCAAAAGTTGGGAGGGCTACCTCAATAACATGAGTTTTTTTTATAGTACCATGATAATATTGATTTTAATTACATAAATACATACATACAATACATACATACTCATCCATGCAGTTTTTGGCTGGAAGACAATTATTTATTTATTTATTTTATAAATTTGTTGCATTGAATAAGTATTAAGTATACATATTTTATAACAGGGAATCTATATAAAACTAATGAATATAAAATGAAACCAAAGTGTTCTCTGTTTGTGATAGTCTCTATCTAACATGGCTCAGCCTGTTGTAAGATGGATATTTTTTATCTTTTAGAGCATAGCACAAATTAAAAAAATTCTTACTTGTTTATTTTTATTACCTTATACCTGTTTTTTATTTTTTACAATTATATCAAATTGCAGTGTAGTATTAGCAAATACGCATATCAAAAATACATATTTTTATTTTTTCGCGATAATATACGCTTGATTGTTTATTAATTAAACTTAAATTTGTCTTTCTTGCTTACCGTAACACTTTATTTACGGTGTTTGCTTTACAAAATTTATTTCATATGCTTATATCTTTGCATTTTTTGTTGATATGCTTACTGTTTTTTCTTGCATACTTTTGTTATTATTGTTTTTTTTTTACTTTGTAAAACTTTTTATTATATCCTTTCTAACTAATTTCACATATTTTTTTCTGTGTATTCTGTGCTTATTATTTAGTATGTTAGAATGTATTTTATTTTTTGTAAATACTTTTTGGGCGTTAATGAACAAAATAAATAAATAAATAAGTTTGATATTCTAGTTTTGGTAATTCGTAAATTTTATCAACTATTAAATACATACCAAAATTTTATGAATGTGGTCCAATGTTGTTGAAATAATTCAATTAGGTGAATCTCACCTGCATAAATATTAGTTTCAGCTCTTTAACTTCACAAACATCAACAGATGAAAGAATCATTAATTACATTAAACCAAAAAAAAAAGTTTTTAATAATAACATACTTTCGAGCTATATTACAAAGTTACCTGAAAAATAATTCTTATTACATTGTCTTCAGGTGAGGTTTCCTATTTACATTTTAATCTAGTTATATAAATAAAAGATAATTATCTGAGTAAAGAAGATTCAACATTTTTTTATTTATTGTAATAGGTATTTCAATGTGTCGGGTTTGGTCAAAAATCGATAACTTCAGTTTTTTTTTTTTAAAAAAGGAAAAATAAATATTAGCGTTCTTATAATTTACTTAAACATTTTCAACGGCTGTAAATAACTCACTATAAGAAAATGGAAATCAAGTTGGGGCAGAAGGGAGTTTGTACCTTGAACTTCTGATCCGAGTGTCCGCAAAACTAGCTACCGGACCACAACCCGATTTAACGATTAATGTAATATATTTAATACTGTAATTTACTTAGCTACTGACAGACATTGTTTACTGATTTGGATCGTCCGAAGGCAGATAAAATACAAAGCTGTTTCTTTTTTTATTGGAATAATGCTTTAAATTTGAGCAAAAATACGTTTTTTTAAAAATATTTTTTATCTAAATTTTTTGGATGTAATATATTTTTTATTTATTTGTATAGCTTCATTTTGTTGAGTACGATTTTAGTTCAGTCTTTGTAAAATTACAAGAAAACTTCTAATTTTATTGGACTGTATATTGTTAATTTATAAAACGTACATTAAGATTTAATAAAATTGTTTCTTGGCTTTCCAATGATATCAAATCAAAATATTTCCGGGAAATACGAATTATTTTTATCAATATTATGTAATTTTGTTGACGAATTACAGCCCTGATAAATATATATAGCTTACATGTATCAAGTTTCTAGTATGTATAATATAATTTGCTTGAAATTTTAAATGCTGTAATTCAAAATGTCAAACTTGTAAGAGCAAGATCTAGGGAAGGAACTTTCGAGATTGTATCCATTATATTAAAATATCGCATGGGATAATTATCTGGGAGTATAATAGTATCACTTGTTGTAAGCGAGTGTTATTAGTTTAGTAGGAAGTAAGCCTCTTTGTTTTCGTGAACTTGTATGGAAGTGATATGATATAGCCCTGTAGGTACTTGAGGAGATAATCTCATCACTCTCGGGAGCTTCTGACAAGGGAAACTTACAATAAAATAAAGCTTTTAAGTTAACCCTATACTGCACAATGTACGCGATCTGCTTTATACCGATAATCGGAGCATAAAAGAAATTTATTTTTTAAAAATCACTCGGCGACGACTGGTGTATTATATGATATGATATTATATACGTACTAGCCTTTATAATTTATTTACAAAAATCCCCACCAGGGAAAATTGGTCGATAAAATTGAAAACAAAAAGAATCAGTTGCACGTGTTCTGTTAAATTATAATTAAGCTAATATTAAAAAGTGATTTCTTTGTGTTTTTTTAAATATTAAAATTTAAAATAGTTTCCTCAAATTTCATTATGAGTAAAAAGAAAATTTCTTGTTTGCGTTATATTATCGTATTTTCGAGCATTTTATGCCCGATGTAGCATATTATCTACATACCCAAAATATGATAAAAAAACTGATTTTTCATTATTTTCTTTAGTATCTTCATAAAAAAACATACACAAGTACATATTTTCAGTAAAAATTAGATAAATTGGTTAGTGAAGGGTTAAGAGATAAGTTAGGACGTTTTACATTTAAATAGTTTCACTCTAAGGTTATTTGATCAGCCAAATTAATATCCCAATAACCACCATCTTACCAAAAAAACCAGGTAGTTAGAAGTTTATGCAAAAAACTTCTGTTAGTTTGAGAGTCGACATAGGATTTAAGATTTTCAGTAAATAAGGTACTTTTAATATACAAATAATGACTGAGTTGGTCGATTATTGAATGTAAAAAGGATAAAAGAGACTAACTTGACTTACCCTTATTCATTTAATTTAACGTTTTCAATAAAAAACTTTATATGGCTTATCAACAATGTTTTGAGTTTGTCCAAATTTTTGTAGACAATGGCTGGATTCAACCCCCTGGGGAGCCGTTTATATTGACATATTACAACAGAGATAAAAAAGTAAGCCCCGTGGATACCTAGATTTTTATATTCCCTTCTCTAAAAAGTTCTTTATCTCTGTTGTAATAACAAGTTGTTTATATGGCTTACTTTAATTGCTCGTAATAATTCGATGGCTAAGTTCCATACATAAATAACTAGATATTACTAGTTTTGATTAGTGGGTGAACCAAAGTTTTGACAGATCTAAATAGATTTTTATTAAATAATTATTCATATTAAATTAAGTTAGGTACGAGTATGTACTCGTATGTTTATATTTATGTGAAAAATGTATACAATGGTTCCTTGTTTCAAGATTGAAGCTACTATGCAAATAATCACAACATTTTAAATAGTTATGGAATACCGATTACAATGAGAAATGAACTTATTAAATGAAATTAAATTAAGGGTACATATGACAAACAGTGCGCACAGCAAAAAAAAGGATTGACAAACACAAAAAAGAGTTTAAACTTGGGCACCCTGACGAATCTGCAATAGCGGAACACTTTATAAACTCCGGACATTTTTTCGTCTTCGAACCGAAAATTTTATATAAACCCAGTTATTACAGTGCAAGAATAATAAAAGAGGCAATTGAAATTGAAACACTGTTTAACCTAAAGATGTTTCCTGCAATGGTAGCGAAAAGTCAGAACAAATCCAACACACACGGAATGACCCAAAAAAATAAAAATATTGATACTTTTGATTTAAATACAAATATACGCATTTTTAAAAAAAAAAAATATTTTACTTTATGGACAATTGAAGATAACTCTGCTGATTCCATTGTAATCGGGGCCTTGCTCGTGGTGAGCAGAAAACGTACAGGTACGTATAGGTACTTAATAAATACAAAAAATTATGTCCATAAGAATTATATATACCTATTGTGCACAACGTTAAAAGGTATTTTTCCTGAGTTGTGTTACAAAATAATAGTATAACCTGTCTCACTCCACCGTAAAAGTTTTCTTAGAAGCGTATTCAAAGGAAAAATAAAAGGAGAATGAACTTATGTCAATACTAAACTTTTATAGACTCTTCGAAACCAGTGAAACCAATTATAGAACGTTAATTTAAAAGGAAACATTGTTTGCTGCTAAGAATCCAACATTAAATGAGAAACCTATTATTCAGTAAGATTTATTTTCCAGATGATAAAAGTTTCCTTTTTGTCAGACGGTTTGAATAATAATGTTACAGTAGTTTTCTGGTTTAATAATCAAGGTAAAATTAATTTTTAAATTCAAATTGTTTCTTAATAACAACAATTAACCGGCAATTTATTTTTAACAAAGCTTATTCCTTGTGTTAAGAGATTTTTTCATGTAACTTACTATATCGAGGCTTTACTGACCGAAAACATTAAGTCATTAAAACAAGTTCTGAGATAATCGCATTTAAAGCTTTTTTATTCTTTCATCGCATTTTTTCTCCCACGACTTTCTTTAATGTTATTTTATTTTAAAGCTTTGAAAAAGTAATCTTTATTCCAGGCATAGCATAAAATTTTAAATCAACATCTTGTACGTATATTAAAAATATTTGAAATATATAAAGACTGTTGACTTAATGCATTCTGTCAGTATAGCCTCCACAAATTTAAGGCAATAAAAAAATATTGTCATATGGGAAAACACATTTATGAGGTAAAAAAAGTTCAAAATTCAAAGTGAAGGTTGAGAAACTTGTGTTAAACAACTTATGAAATAAATATATGTACATGGTTATTATTAAAGCACACAAAATAAAATGTTTATGAGTGCCTTACTTCAAGATTTAAAAAAAAAGGATGGGGAGTTTTTTGTTTTTCATCTAAATTTTGATTTTAATTCGTTTATTGTTTGTTTGTTTTAATTTTGATTTTTTTATTTTTATTTACGTTTGTTTTTATTTTTGTATCAGTTTGTTCATGTTAGTGAGTCATGCCAAACGCAAAAGTTCCACATGAACTGTACGTATTTTAGTTTATTTATTATAAAAATAAAACAATCCAAAAAATAAACGTTGTGTTGTAATTTTTGCATTTGTAATGTTTCAGGTGGTTGTATTTTTGATTGCAGGTATTACGAATGCCCTAATTCAATACAAGGCTTTTAGTATCATGGAGTTGGGGATACGTAACTGTTTTATTTAATAATATAATGTATATCGAAGATGGGAAAGCAAAAATTGCTTATCAACATATAGCCAACTTTACAGAAAAGCAGATTAAAGTTTATTTTTTAATATTGGCAATATTGTAAGTAATATGAGGTTTTTTTACAAAGTAAAAAAAATACATTAATTGACTTATCTGTAAAGTTGGGTAAATGTCGCTAAGTAATTTTCGCCTTTCCATCATTGATATGTAAAATGTTTAATAGATATCTAAAAATTTAAAAAAATAGATGAAGGTAACAGCAAATTTAATATTTCTTTGATACTCGAAACGCTGTCACAATTAATTCAAAGTCGTACAAGATATTGTAATTTATTAGTTTACCTACTTAAGTTTATGTTTGAAATTTCCCCTTGAAAGGAATAAAAGCGTGTTTTTTGTCAAATACGAAGACACTGGATTTAAAAAAATAAAATTACCTTAATAAGTACTCCAACTCCTGATATTGATGAAAGAATTCTGTCCTGAAGTGTTTCTCAAGTCCACTTTGTCTCTGTCCTTCAGTTTCAATGAAACCACCCAGCAACTGAAAAACAAATTTATTTTTAAAATTTATTCATTTTTAAAAGTTGAATAGAGATGGGTAAAGTGATATAACTTTAGTTATCAAATTTTTCATGCAACAAGAATATTTAATATTTATTGAGAGCTTTGCATTTCTACCTTGAATTGACCTATGTGAATAAAATCGACCTTCAGCAATGCTTTGAGTTTGTCCAAATGTATGTATGTAGACATACTTCCATATTCCCTTCTCAAAAAGGTTTTTTTTTCTGTTGTTTGTAACTTTAACATGAAAAAAAAACAGCTCATTTGTGTATCTCATGATATATAAAATGTGTATGATATTTAAAATACAAGTTAACATGGACCTCACCAGATAGACGCACAAAATCGCGAATTGACCACCTACTCTACAGCTCAACACACAAGCGGGAATCGCTCGACGTTGGGGCTTATCGCTAAGCCGAATTATACAGCGACCACGAGCTGCTCGTTGGGAAAATTCGCCTTGAGCTCCACAACATGGCTAAACCAAGTATGCCAAAGCCCATGGACGTCGAAAAGCTGAAAATTCCCGAAACCATAAAATTTTAACAGCAATGTTCAAGCAAATCTAGAAAACACAAATGGCGGACACTACTCCTCAACTCCAACGGATTACGATTAGTGACAAACTCTCAAAACCTCAATTATGATGTCGGCAAATCCTGTTCTGGAAGCTAAGGAGAGCGTGCGTGCGCGGTGGATGTCTAATGGTACTTGGAATAAAAATTAAAAACCGAGCAAAACTGAAAATATTGAGAGACAATGGAACAGACCTCGATCAAATTGTTGTTATAAGAAACAACTACCAATGCCAAGACAAAATTGTCAAAAGATTTGCTCCCACGGACAAACTGCGTATTCTGGATTCGCTAATAAATGCAGCAGAAAAAATATTTCCAAGAAGTAACTCCAAAACACTATTTAAAATCATTCGCAAATCCCATATTTTATTTATTTACATTGTATTTAAAAAAAAAAAATGTTTTTTATATACTCATCTTCATTTTCTATACCAACTTTAATTCTTTACACTTTTCTATCTTTAATTGCTTTATATTTATTTTTATTTTTTTTATTTATTTACTTAAGTTAGTTAATATTACATTGTATATTAACTAATATATTTACAATTATAACAAATACTTATTAAATATTTCTTACATAACTACATTATTACAATAAACATAACATTTTTTTTTAAAATCCGTAAGTTTTCTTTCATTCTTCATACTTTCAGGCATCTCATCATACAGTTTTAACCCTTTATACATTAAGCTATTTTGTGATTTTGTTTTTTTCTTAAGTGGTAGTCTTATCCTATTTCTATTTCTTGTCCTATATTTATGTACATTTCTATTTAATATAATTTCACTTATAAAATACTTTGGCATGAGATTATTAAACACTTTATATATAAATACAAATACATTATACAATAGTCTTTTTTTTATTCCTATCCAGTTCAATTGTTTTCTCATTTTTTCAACACTATTATATTTGCTTTTTTTCAGTATAATTCTCATTGCTCTATTTTGTAGTATTTCAAACTTGTTTATGTCTCCCTCGTTAGCTAAATATAATATAGTAGAGCAATAGTTCCAATGAGGGGCAATTATTGTTTTGTATATAAGTTCTGCACTCTTTTTGTTTATTTTTTTTCGAATTCTTCCTAGGAAGAAAATCTTTTTTGAAATTTTCTTATGTATATATTCAAAGTGTGATGTTAAATTTAATCTGGAGTCAAAAATAATTCCTAAGTATTTCATTTCATCAACCCTTTCAATAATTTTACCATCAATATTTACATTCATTGTTATGCCATGTGCTTTATTACCTATTTCTATATATTTTGTTTTACTAACATTTAATTTCAATTTATTTATCTTTAGCCATGACGATATGTTCTGTAGATCTTCATTCAATTTATTAATTGAGTCTTCATAGTTTTCATCCGCTATATATATAAGGGTATCATCTGCGAATAGTCGTACTTTGCAGTGTTTTATTATCTGTGTGATGTCATTTATATATATAATGAACAATATTGGTCCTAGCACTGATCCTTGGGGGACACCTAGTTCATTTTCAATCGGTTCCGATTCTGAGTTATCTATTTTTGTTATTTGGTTCCTTTCACTTAGATATTCTTGAAACAGTTTGATAGCACTATTAGATAGTCTAAGTATTCTTAGTTTTTGTATTAATTTTTTTCTATCTATCGTTTCAAATGCTCTCTTAAAATCTAGAAATACAGCTAATATAAACTTATTTTTATCTATATTGTATTTTGAAAATTTTTATGTTGTTTATATATTCATGTTTTATATATCTTCCATGTTTGTAAAATAAAAAAAATAATGAAATCAAATATGTAGCAAGACAACACCGTCTCCAAGTCCTCTTTGAAGTCCCAGAGGGGTGGTTAAGTCTGATATGGAGCAAATGTGTGACATCTGGAAGAATCATTTCTGCGGGATCCTTAATCGCCCACCTCCCTTGGACCTATTCAATATTTCGGCAGAGGCTATTCAAATATATATCTCTAGAGCAGCCAATTTTCTTGACCATTTTCCAATCACTGATGTAATCATCAAGGTGGCGAAGATAGAATTAGTCCCAAGCTGATAAAAAGTAGTTTGAATGCAATAGTTCGGCCTCTCCACACTTTATTATCAAACATCTGGGATGAAGAACGTTGTCTTAGGGATTGGATTAATGGAGCAATAATTGCACTTTACAAGAAAGGCGATCATTTAGAGTATAACAATTACCACGGAATAATTCCTACAAGCGTTTCAAGAAAGATTCTTGCACACATAGTTTTGGGCAGAATACGAGCTCCTGTATTGCAGAATCTGAGAGTCAACCAAACTGGTTTTATTCCTAATAAGTCGTGTACGGACCATATCCATAATATAAGATGCATTCTCCAATTGAGTAATGAAATAAACTCACTCCTTGCGTGTTGCTTCATTGACCACGAGAAAGTACTTGATAGTCTGCATCGACCATCTCTTTGAAAAATTTTTGATGTGTATGGTATTCTTCCAAAGATTATTTCTGTTATAAAAGCACTCCACATAGACAGCTTTTGTAAGTGAGAATGAGCAGCTTTTTGACTGATTGGTTTGGGGTCTCCACTGGCGTGAGGCAAAGCTGCGTCCTTGCACCGTTCTTATTCATCAAATTGATGGAGTTTATCTTATGCAAATTAATACTACCTTATCGAGACATAAAAGTAAATTCTCCCCTAAATATGTGCAATTTGGAGTATGCAGAAGATGCGGTTCTTCTTAAAAGGTCTGTTGATGATTTTCAGAAAATTGTTGACAAAATGCAGGTAAACTCTACTCGTCAGTGTTTTAATGTAAATACCAAAAAGACTCAGATTATGTGCATTAAATCCTGTATTGATCCTGATCAGCCTCTCTTTAATACTGGACAGAGAATCGAGAAAGTTGACAGCTTTTAATACTTGGAAGTTCATATAACTGAGAATGAAAGCATTCACAAAGAGCTCGCAACCCGCCTAGGAATTTCTGGAGCAACTTTTAACATCACACGGACTCTATATATAGTCTATACTTGGTCAAAAAAAAATGACAATTATTCAATTCTTGTATAATGCCAGTTTTCCTATATGGGTGCAAATCATGGCACCTTACTTCTTAACTTCTTACTTACTTCACCAAACTTCTACATTTTGAGAGTGCTTGAGGAGAATATTAGGCATAAGGTGGTTCGATTTTATAACTAACATTGAAGTCCTAGAACGGATGCAATAACCTCATATAATAAGCGTCTTGAAGATACGGTGGTGGACCTGGCTTGGACACGTGCTGCGCATGCCTCAGGAGAACCTAAACCCAAATTGCCTGATCTATAAACCTGCGGCTCACGCCGTCCTGGAAGGCCTTCGTGAACTTTATTCGGCGGAACTAAGGGGCGCTGAATTGACGTGAGAGAAGTCAAGAGGGCTGGTGGGCAAAATAGTCTCCTGAAGGCAACTAGTGATGTCCACATGCTTCACTTAGGAGTGGATAAGGAAAAGAGAAGGAAAGATATTTAAAATTACATGACAAAGAACTGAGAGAAGAGAAAATTGTACTAAAATAAATTAAAATATAAAGTCTCCTTCCAGACGATGACGAATAGATTACGTTGTGTGAAATATAACCAGAATCCTAGACGAATGTTTTCAACTTGACGGGTACTCTCGGATGAAAATCCTTAAAAAGGAAAATCGAGTGGAGAAAAATCCACCTCGTAGTGTAGTGGTTGGCGTAGTCACCTATCGTGCTTGAGATTCTAGGCTTCAATTGTGAACGCCATCTTTATCAGTACATATCGAAATGGTATACTTTACTTCTGTACTATCTGTATCTACCTACGTGTTATCTCGACATCATATGATCGAAACTAACCAATGAATGATCGCAAAAATTATTCCGCGTTCCTTACTTCATAAAATTTAAAATAGTTTTCATTTATAATTTAAATAGGCTTCTTTGATAGAAAATCACACTTTAAAGCGATCATTAACTCCGATAAATCCCAATTCAAGTCAAAAATACAAAAATAAAGATTATTTTTGATGACTTTTGACAATTGCCATGACGGTATGTTTAACGATCGTCTGTTTTTATCTACTGAACGATTACAAGGCCAACTCTCGATACGTTCTCCCAGAAAGATAGTAAAACTATAATAAATAAATTTATTATAAATAAATGTATTTTTCATAGTGGCAACTTTCCAACGCCTGAATAATCATATGTTAATAGGGCAGAATCCAGTGACATTATTTATTGCATCTAACCACTGTTTTCAAAACTGATAGTTATGTCAGAATTTAATTCGACTTCAAAATTAACTTATTTCTATCTCATATTTTTAATAGGCTTTAAAGATAAAAAATGTCAACTTCAGAACGATTAAAAATTTAAATAAATCGTAATTAAAAAAAATTGCTCTGTGGAACAAAAAAATTGACAATCTTAATGCGTAGATAAACGTATCGAAGAGTTGTAGACCCGTCGGTACGAACCGATGTACGTACATCAAAACTTGATGGTGGGGGATCGGTAGCATATCTTAATAATCAGTTGGGCGAATTTTATCTTCAACTATGAAGTCATTGAAGTTATGTCATTTTAGTGCGTAGATATGTGTACCGTGACGTACACTTCCCCTTAAGAAATGGGACGCTTTATTATTGGTCACCGGAGTTTGCGGAACTCGTCTTTTAGAGATTTTGTAGAATAGATTTTGAATCATATTATGTCAGAGGAGTCTAATATCTCTAGTTAGGAACTGAACCTGTATTAGCACACTGTTCTTTCTCATCAAAGGGAAGCAGTATAATATATATTAACAATATATTTAAGGGAAGAATACAATATATTTAAGAAAGAAGTAAAAAAATACATCTATAATTCTTCTTTATGTAACACTGATTGAAAACATCGTTAATATCTATTTTGTAATTTATATATGTTATTTTAAAAATATTATTGATTAAAATAAAATAATCTATTGTAAGACGTCACTCCCCATCATGTACACAAGAATTGTTTATTTCTTTTACGTAATGGGAAACGTTAATGTAAATATATGTATTTGATTATTGTAAAAAATTGTATTTAGTTTTAACATTGTATCGTAATTTGTTTATTAATAAATAAATTTAAAAAAAAATAATATGTATATCGTATACGAAAATAATCTGCATAATTACCGTCAAATCTAGTAATTACAATTTTTTCACTGAGATTAGAATTTTTCGTCTTTTAAATTTATTTATAGTTTTTAAAAACCCGTTACGGTTATATAACCATGTTGTATGGTCACGTTATGTCTAATTATTGTGTTAAATTACGAGTTCATTGTGATCTAGGCAGATTCAGGAGTGTTATATGTACTGGAAGGTATTTTGTTTTTATGTACATAATATACTGTGAAAATTATGTATTCGCTTCTTTTCTTCATCTGAAACAAATAAAAGAGAAACGGAAGGAACTAGAAAACTGAGTGGCACTACACTCCAGAGCGAACCTTGCTCTGTCGTCCTTTGTGAAAATTGTAGGAAACACTCATTACTAAAGTAAAAGGACGCGATAAGCGCCCCAGAGAGGGTGGAATATTGCAGGTAGGGTGCAGGTACGAAAAAAACTCTAACAAATATTTGGGATGCTGTTTATCTTACTTCACCTGTTGACAAAACGTATTTCGTAAGTGCATTTCTGGTCAATTTTATTTCATATATTATCACAAACTAAGGAGAATTTAAAACAGAGAATGTTTAAAAATTCATGTTGTTAATGATAATATTTTTAACATCTTTTGTAAAGGATCATCTTCCAATTTTTACAAACAATATGGCACTATAACAAAAAAGAAAAAAAATTTAACATTGACATTTATCATGATAGGTTATAAAAAAATATTACTATGTATCTTAAATAAAATGCCTAATCCTTATTTTTGTGTATGTAAATTAATTTTAGTCTATTTTATTATATCTTACATGTTTTTAATTTCTCTTATCTTTTCTTAAAAAAAAAAAGTCGTTTCTCACGTTTAACTTAATTTTATTTCTTTAACTTAATCTTTATTCTTATCTTTCATTAAACGTAATCTTTATTATTACTTAAATTGATTTTACACACTTATTTTATATAATTTATGAAAGATGGTGGAGTTCTATAATTGAGAATATATATAAAGAACGTAAGTAACGCTTACTTAAAAATGTATGTATTTTATGTATTCTTCTTGAACTTCCAAATAAATATAAAAATAAAAAAAAAGGTTGTCGGAGTCTTGTGTTTAGTTTTGTCGGCTAGTTTATTGTTTAATTTTAGTCCCTGGTTTATTAATCTAAACTGTCTCGTTTAATAATATTTCATATGATTTAAAAAAAAATTGTTTACATTATAAACAAACAAACAAACAAACAAACCATCACGCCGTTTCCCCGTAGTGGTAGGCAGAGAGAAGAGAACGCCATATCATACTATCTTGGCATACAGACCTCGCTTTCTCTACATTCATACATCTTCTCATGTATGCACGTTGATTATTCCTACTTTCGACATGTTCATCTTCAAGCATTTGATGGACTTGATCGTGCCATGTCTTTCTCGGCCTTCCTTGTTTTCTGCATCCATCAACATTCGTATCGTAGATCCTTTCAGCCGTTCTTCGTTGTCCATTCGCTCTACATGTCCAAACCAACGCAGCACCCCTTTCTTGATTCTGTCGATAATTCGTATCTCAGCCTTACACAGTTCACGGATCTCGACATTTGTGCACCTATCATATATCGTTTGACCACACATTCGCCTGAGAGATCGCATTTCGACAGCATTTAACCTACTTTCATCATCATTTTTCCAATTCCAGACTTCGCTCCCATACATTAGAGTTGGCACTAGAACTCCATTGTGAACTGTTACCTTAGCCTCCTGTGATAAACATTTGTTTGCCAAAGTAGATTTCAGTGCACCGTTCACCCTGTTCCCGGCACTCACCCTCCTTTCAATATCTTTCTCGGTCTTTCCATCCCTAGTAAACATACTTTCCATATACACAAATTCTTCTACTTGATTCAGAATATCTCTGTTCAAACTGATCTCACATTGAGTTATATTTTCATCCCTTTCAAAAACCATCACTTTCGATTTATCAACATTCATAGGCAAATCGCTTTTCTTGCATACATCGTAAACTTTTTCTACCAAGAATTGCAGGTCTTCAAAATACACTTATCAATATGCTATTATTTATTATATTGCTCTGATATTTTCGTATTGTTTTCATGTTTCACCCCCGTTTCCATCAAATCAACAGATATAAAATATTAACAATATTTTGAGTTTGTCCAAATTTTTGTAGACAAGAACTGGATTCAACTCCCTGGGGAGCTGTTTATATTAACATATTACAACAGAGATGAAGAAAATTTAAGAGAAGTTAATATAGAAGTCTAGGCATCTACAGGGCTTATGACCTGTCAATGGCTGGTTTAAGTGGCCACTTTACACACTGTGTAACATTCACCATTCAGCCCATATTTGTATAATAATAAAGGTTTCAGCCCTTTAACTTCACAAACATCAACAGATGAAATAATTGAAGGAATGTCGATGTTCAAATATGGGCTGAATGGTGAATGTTACACGTTACACAGTATGTAAAGTGGCCACTTAAACCAGCCATTGACAGGTCATAAGCCCTGTAGATGCCTAGACTTCTATATTAACTTCTCTTAAATGTCCTTCATCTCTGTTGTAATATGTTAGATATAAAATAGAAGAAAATGTGACAGTTACTCGTATAATGGCTCATTTCAATCCTAAAATGACGCAAAGAACGATAGAAAGAAAAATATTAAACATCTCGCACAGAGATCGCAAGACAAATCAGTGGATCAGGGAAAATACCAAAGTGACGGATGTGAGCCAAAGAGTAAAAAAGCAAGTGAAATGCGGGTCATGTTTCTCGGATGTTAAATGTAGGCGGAAGAAAAAAGTGATGGGCTGGTGGCCGAGAACAGGACGCAGAAGCGTAGGGAGACCCCACACCGGATGGTCCGACGGCTTCAGGAGGGTTGCAGGCACAATGTGGCAAAGGATGGCGGGTGACTGGGAATTGTGAAGGTTTAAACGGGAGGCCTTTGTTCAACACTGGACTTAAAAATAAGGCTAAGTAATTTCCTGAATTTAGCAATGCAGTAATACTGTTTTTGTAAATAAAAAAAGTATTATCTATGATTTTTTATTATTTATCGTTGAAATTACATGAAAATAAAAAAACTAAACAAAATGAAAATTTAGTGGAAATGCTTCGATTTTGGAGTAGTAAATTTGAATGAACTATATCGGGCTTTGACAAACAACAATAAATCCTAGACATTTCCAATGTTAGAAATTTCTCTTTTTCGTTTGGGTTTTTTGTGTAATTACTGGGGTTTTGTAAGTTAAAATGTAAGCTGTCACCCATTCCTAACACTGTTTATAAAAACAAGTGTCCTCGCTTTCGCAAATTCACTTTCACTTTTTTTATTTTTCTTACATTTTTTAAAATTCAAAGTGCTACGTGTGTGTGTGTGTTAATGTTTATTGTTGATCAGCGAAGGTGCGTCGGTAGTGGCGCGGCGGGTCCCAAGGCCCGGAGCGAGGCCCGTCTCTTCTCTGATTTAGGGGACGCTCCGAGCAACGGGTGAAGGGGGGGGGATCCGGACAAGCAGGGGTGTCACATGTTTATAATAAATAACTAAAGCATAAAAACCACTCGGAGTCCGGGTTACAGATACAGTTCTGTTTGTTCATAGAACCAGAAACAAGGACGAGTGATTTCGACTCGAAGGCTGCTTTCAGGCAAAAATCTTGACTAAAGAAACCGGGCTGAGATAAGTCCGCCTCGTTGTATAGTGCTTGAACTGATTGCCTACCATTCTCGAGGTCCTGCAGAATGCCGGCAATATTGATATTAAAGGTTTTTTGAACTGCAATATTTCATGGTCCCAGACTGTCACCTGAAGCGTAAGACTGATCACCTTATCTTCATGTATTAGAAGATAGAACTATGCTGCATGTGGTTTACTAATGCAGTGCTCTATGCACTACTGGGTGCGGATAGAGGATGACGATGATGATGATAAAACTTCACAAACATAATATATCTTATCTTATAATATTACTACGTTTTCTAATCTTTTAGTTTATTATCATATTGTGTCAAAAGTCAAGGCATAAGTACCCGGAGTGTCGCCTTACGCGGAAGAATGATTATCTTCTTATAAATGATCACTATATTTAACGAGGAGGGATGATAGTTATGTTTTTATAAGTAAAAGTCACTGCCCCATAAAATCTTGGCGACACTGCGTTTATTGTGCTGACTTTCATTTCTTTAAGTCGCGTTCTCCATTTGCCTTCAAATGACCTAACTGTCGAGTGTAAGACGTGTTTTAATATATTAAGCTGGATCTTGTCCCCAATCTTTGATTGAGCGGCATTCTCAGTTTCAACAAATGCCAAGAATTTTTCCGAGAATGTGTATTCCTTGTTTTGCACAGAGCGTTGCATGCACATTTTACTCAATGCATTGACAAATTGTTAATCTGTATAATGAAATAAAAATAAAACCACGATAGTTGAGTTTTGCAACCCTACAATGAAAAGGGTAACAGCAACACTCCACAGGGGAGACATGACACTAGGGGAACGTTTTTCCCTCCAGTTCTGATTTCAAAATCAAAATGGATGGCGATTCAATTGTTCCGCTGGAGATTTCGTGACGTCACGGACACAAGTAAACTACACAAGCGTGAAACGGTTTTTCGCTTTTAACTTAATGTATCCACTTCTCGTTACATTACCCGGAAACTCCTTAAAAAAATAAAAACTATTCTTTATTATTAGAAAACTTTTCGTAAATACATACGAAAAAATTTTTTTTTCGTACCTATTGGTGTAATACTGTAGCAATCGCAGCATATCTCGATCGTTACGTGAACTTTACAGTCTGACTCTTAAAGTACCAGTTCTGGGACAGCGAAATGTTGCAGATTAAAACCTCACCGGGCAACACCGGGTTGACGTTTGGCAGCTAAATTTACTCATTACTTCATCAAGAGGCAGACATTTTCTGAAGAATGTAATAAGAATTAACAATGCGGACAAAATACAGATTTGAAGACCCATCTTTAAAAGAGAATAAGAAAACCTAATCGCTAATAGAACTTTAAACTTTCATCCGCCATTCATTGGTAGAGATTATTTAGATATATTCAAAATATTTTTGATGCTAGGAAGGTTTTATAAATTTTTTAAACAATTTTTAGGTAAAATACCTTTTATCTTGAGCGCGGAGTAATAATAGCCACGAAGTTAAAAGGAATTGCTTAAGGTAGAGTTTTACAGTCTGATTTTCTGAATCACAATTAAATACCAACGAGATTTCAGAATTATTATGGTCCCAAAGAAGGTAATTAGCTCTTTTTTCCACAACCAGATTTCAATTGTCTAGCATTTTTATTTACAAAGTGAAAACTAAAATAAGTTAATCTTAAGAAAGTGAATTTTTTGATGGACTTAATTATTCTCTAATTAATTTTGAACTAGTGTGTACTACTTTTTTGTTTAAATCTAAAAACACCATAAAAACACGAAAAGAGATAGTTACAAAAAACCCCGTGGGGTAGTGGTCTCGCCTATCATGCAAGAGGTCTCTGGTGTGATTTCCGACAAGGTTGAAATCATCATCATCATTTCGTTAAGGCTATCAGGAGGCATCCGCAGTACATAACCAAGCTAACCGTATCGCCTCCGCTTGATGACAGTTGTCACCGGAGTTTGCTGCGTCCATTCTCATATTATTACATTCCGCACAAAGTCTAACCACCGCATATCCAAAATTCTAGCGGAAAGCCTGTTGACTATTGCCAACAGGCTAGCTTCTCCTGAAGAGTTTTAAGTGGTTTCCTCTCCACATAAGCAAATGCTGAGAAGTTCCTGATTGGTTCACATTAGTATATCCCTCCTGATCCCAACAGTTCGGATAAATTTAAAGAAATGTCATTTCAGAAAAATCCACTTTTTCAAATAAAAACCTTGTATATTTTAAGCATGGTAAATAATAAAGCAACTCCCGTTTATAGAAAAAAAAAATACCCAAGATTCTTTAGAGATACCTATTCTCAAAACTCAGAATTTTGCTGTTTTGGGCCCAAATGAGGTGCCACGATTTGCATCCGTAGATGAGAATAGGTGTTATACAGACGTTATATAGGTGTCATTTGGTTTTTACTGAGTAAATGAAATCTAAAATAAATCTCCAGACAGCCTTCATACTATTGAATGTGACACCTGCTGTTCTTAGCCGCACTCCCAGTTCTTTTTAAAAGCTGCCATTTTCCGTAACAGATACTCCCAGGTATTTAAAAATCTCGATCCTTTCGATGACGTGGATGACAAGTCAGTGGATTTTGAGCATCAAAGCATGAAGTGTTACACAGTTCATGGATTTTTGCATTGATTTTTAAGCCCATGCATGCGGAGTACCTATTTAGGCTATCTACAGTGGCCTGAAGATCCCGGACTGAATTGTAAATTATAACTTCATAATCCGAATACTCTAGGTGACAGAGTTTTCGGGAGGAGGAGATGGATATTCTACGATCTTGTGGAATCGACTTTTTTAGAATGAAGTCCATAAGGATTGTAAAAAGGAACGGTGCAAGAACGCAACTTTTATGAACTCCGGTTGAGATCTTAAACCAATCTGTGACATCGTTGATTCTGATTCTGTATTCGCTACTTGAGTGAAGGGTTTTGATTAATTCGACTAGTTTTATAGGCACCCTATATGATTTTAGTATTTTCCAGAGTTCTCTTGTAGAACAAAGCGTATGTTGTGGATATGATCCGTGCATGTATAGATTTATGGGGAATAGGGTTCCACGGAGGCACACTCTATCATTTTTCTACCATTGTCATTAACTTGCCCGAAGCCATGCCTTCTCATCACTAATGGGCTAAGCGATGGGTCTGTTTCGACTATTGCATTCAAGTCTCCCATAACTTTCACGCAGTCTCTTTGTGGTAGAGATGCGATAATCGCGTGAAGAGTCATAGAAGATATCCTTTACTACGGCATCTGCAGTTTCTGTGGGCACATAGCACTGAATGATACCACTGATGTCGATCTCCTTTTGTATGATTTCTCAACACCAAATTGTCTGGCATGGGACCCCTTTTGATAGTATTACCGCCAGCTTAGCTTGTTAAATCATTGAAATACTCAAGCCTCCTTACCACAACAATATAGAGATCCAGAGGAGAAAAGGAAAGGTTGACATGAAATATTGTTTGAAATAGTTGACCTGGTTGTGAAATATAAAAGTAGCGCAGGAAAGAGATGCTTTTGCTGCAGTGATCGCCAACGTCGGGGGGACCAGATAAGGCACCGAAAGAAGAAGAATAATAATTTTAACGATATTTGAATAAAAATGATTATTTGAGCAACTTTGTATTCCTTGTTCTTATTACTGACAAAATTTCGTCCTACAGATAACACTCGAAGATACCATAACTAAAAAAAATATATTAATTAATTTATTTATAGTAGTAATTCTATTAAACAAAAAAAATAACAACCTAAGAAAAACGAAAAATGTACCTAAGTAAATGTTCATAATCTTATTTTTACACAAACATCCTTATTTTGATACTCGGCGATTTTATTACTTCAATCTCTAATTGGTTTAGTTAGGGAAAATCCTCCGCTTGTCTTCCTTGAAGAATATACAAGGAGATGTAGGTAAATCACATTTTCACAAACCAGAATCTCAAGTTACTTAATTAAAATAATAGGCTTAATTTTAGATTGCTCTAAGGCCTCGAAATGTGTTTTTAAGGCTAAAGGCATTTCTACTATTTCAAAATATTTGAAAAGAACTCGATTTGCCCTTTGGATCCAGTCTTATTTATTTATACTTTCACATTGTTTGTAATCTTTTTTTTATACATCATAGTGTTCCCTCACTGGGGTGTCCCGTGCCGAGGGAAACATTTTACAAAATGTGAAACATGTCTAAGATTAGCTATTTAACAAAGTTAACATAATAATAACAATAAAAAAACGCAATTTATCCAATAAACCTAATTATAATTAACATAATAAACAACAAAAAATTAAAATATTCATAAAAATAAATAACCAATTTATATAGACCAATAGAAAAAGTTTCATAAACAGTGCACACATTTTACCTACTCATCGATTCGTGCGCAACTCACCTCCACTATCCATTTCTTAATAGCAATTTTATATTGTGAGCTCTTACTAATTGTCCTTATGGATAATGGAAGTAGATAAAAGTTATATTTTAGATTTTTAATAATTTAGTTTTCATCACTGATTACATTATGTTTGTTAGTCCGTTATTTCGTTTTTCCTTTAAGTTATTTCGGCACTCATAAATATTTTTCTTTTTTAGTAAACTAAATGATTTAAAATACGGTTTATAGTTTTTTCTATCACAAAGTTAATAAAATAAAATTAATGTCTAATCTAGTATTTAATCTACTTTAAATATCTGTACAAGTAAATCAAGAAAAACATGTATTACGAAGGAATAGTACGCGAAGATTGCACGTGCCAAAATCTTAAATAAAAATTAGTTTTAAAATGAATCCATTTAACATAAAATATATAAATGATTGAAGTTGAAAGCAATAAAAGGCAGTGAATTTAAACCGTACAAATAATGTTACATTTTATTACGGGTAATATGTTACATAGTATAAGGAGAGTTTCGCATAATTTAATATGAAATAAAATATAATATTTGACCGTCAGATCATATATTTCTATACTCTAAGCTCTTAGTTAAAAATAATAAATAATAGTATGACGTATTTACGTACATTCATAATAAAATACAAAAAAGGACACCTTTAGTTGTAGCACTTAAAGTTAGTTATATTTAAAGAAAAAGGTTTTCTTCAATGTGTTAAATAAAAGTATGAAAATTTAAGAAAAAAATATGTTTATTCCGAATAAATATAAATATCAACAAATTATAACAGAGATGTAGAATATTCTAGAAAAGATACATTGGAAGTCAAGGCATATACAGAGCTTAAGACCTGTCATTGGCTGGATTAAGTGGCCAGTTTTCACACTGTGTAACATTAACGATTTCCCCTATATTTGAAGAGAATTTCAATTTCAATTTTCAATTTTCAATTTGTGTAAAGTGGCCACTGACTTACATTTTTTTTCTCTAAAATGTTCTCCATCTCTGTTCTAATTTGTTCATCTAAATGACTCCTTAGGGGGTGAAATCCAATCTTTTGTTTACAAACATTTGAACAAACTCAAAATGTTGTAATAAATATAAATATGTTTTTCGTTATTCTCGGCTTATTTCAGTAAAGATGAGGACCTTTTTTTTAATCTGTGTTAATTTATCAAGCCATAAAACTCATGCAGCACGCGTTTAGAAGCTCAAACTATTTGCAAGATTTTATATTTCAATAAAATGATATGAATAAAGTTTTTACGGCAGATATATCGAGGAACCAGCCCTTGAATTTCCTTGAGTTTTCGTAACACTGATTTCCCACGTACGTTTCTAGATTAACTCGGAATATAAAAATATGAGTATTATGCAGATAAATTCTACCCTTACGAGTGCGCCATGGGGTGAACACATTAACAATAAATATATCCTCTCCCCTTACCAACACAATATCTTATTATCAGGTGCGAGAGAATAACATAAGCACCTTACAAGAAAATTCACTGTTTTCGGGCAGTTTTTTTTTTTTCATATTTGCGATAAATGCAACACTTAAAGCCATTTTTTAAGAATGCAGTAATCTAGGTAGTAAAATTGTTTTATTTTAAATGTGGAAGACTTAACACGAAATCTATTTTAGAAAATTAATAATGTAATATATAATGTATGTGAACTTTGCAAGAAACTTTTTTTTAAAGAATACAATAATATTGATGTAAGCTATGTTTCAATTATGATAATCGAGACTGCAGTCGGATTAAGTGCACGAACAAAAAAAAAAGTTTTTGCCACATTAAAACACTGATAAATAAAAAACGCGTAATTCGGGAACTCCGAAGGAAGAAGACTCCCAGGGTCCCAGGCAGATTACCGAAGAGGTGGCCCGATAGCTGGCAGTCAGCGTACCAAGAGGAATCAGCAGAACAAACAGTTTTACGAGATCTATAGAAAGGATGAAGAAGAATAAAAAGAAGAAGAAGAAGACGAAGAAGAAGAAGAAGAAGAAGAAGAAGAAGAAGAAGAAGAAGAAGAAGAAGAAGAAGAAGAAGAAGAAGAAATGATAGATGTCAAAACGAATTGTAATAATAATAATATGCAAATGGTACTCCCCAATCATAACTAAAATATCTTAATAAATTACAAGATACGGAGAACTTTTTAGAGAAGGAAATATCTAAATTAACAATCACACCCTAGGGGGTGAAATCCAGTCTTGTCTACAAACATTTGAACAAACTTAAAATATTGTCGACCACTTTTACTAAATCAATCTCGGGTATCCCTATATTAGTTGATATTATATTACAGAAGAGGTTTACCTAATTTCCTTTGTCCAGTCCAAGACACACCTGCACAACAATGTAAATAAGGTCACATTCACATCTACACTCGTGTTTATGCGCAGAATGTGTACATGAGATGTGCGCGTCGGAAAAAATGAGTAATCTTTCGGATTGAGTCAGTGGGCACCATAGTACGATATGCCTTTTTTCATGTAAAAAAATATTTCAAAAAGTGTCAAATAATAAATAAATAAATGCAGCATGGGAAGAAACCGTATGGTCACTTAGCAGCACAATAATGGTTTCCATTATTATAATAATGTATCTAATAATATGAATAGTGTATCTACGCCGAGGCAGTATATGTGGCCAGGGCCGCGAGTACAAACGCTGTCTTTATCGATACGTATCGAAACGCCATAAAGTAAAATCGATATTTATGTATAAAAATGTGTATATTTGTATAAAAATTTAAAGTATCTTCGTCGGTTACCTGGCAATTGACAAGTTAAAAAAATGTGTATCCTTGTTATGTTTTTTATACAGAAAACTTTATTTTACTGTGTAGGTAAAAATAAGAAAAAAATTTATCAAAAATAAACATTGATGTTTATATAATTAACCTAAATATGTCAACAATATTTTGAGTTTGTCCAAATGTTTGTAGACAAGAACTGGATTCAACTCCCTGCGGAGCTGTTTATATTAACATATTACAACAGAGATATAGATGTTCAAATATGAGCAGAATAGTAAATGTTACACAGTGTGTAAAGTGGACACTTAAACCAGCCTTTGACACTTTATAAGCCCTGCAGACGCCTAGACTTCTATATTACCTCCTCTTAAATGTTCTTCATCTCTGTTGTAATATGTTAATATAAACAGCTCCCCAGGGAGTTGAATCCAGTTCTTGTCTACAAAAATTTGGACAAACTCAAAATATTGTTGATAAATTACATGGTCCATGAAGAAGTATAGAAATTGAAAAAATAACATTTTCCAATATTTTTGAAATAATTCAATTATATTAATCTCACCCACATAAATAAAGGTTTCAGCTCTTTAACTTCACAAACATCAACAGATGAAAGAATTGAAGGAATATAGATTTTCAAATATAGGCAGAATGGTGAATGTTACACAGTGTGTAAAGTGGACACTTAAACCAGCCATTGACAGGTCATAAGCCCTGTAGATGCCTAGACTTCTATTTAACCTTCTCTTAAATGTTCTTTATTTCTGTTGTAATATCTAAATATTTCAGTTTTGGGGAGCATTTTCTATTACCAAATAACTCACTTTTAGGAAATAGAAATCAATTTGTGGTAGAGTGGGGTTCGAACCACGGACCTCTGATTGATGAGTCCGCGACCCGGTTAATGTTAACTTTCCATTGGAATACGGACCCTAGCTTCGATGGGTGCATTAAAAGTTGGGTAGTTTAAAGTCCACAGAACATGGATTAAAATATCCCATTTGTTACAGCTCAGACGACGCTATAATTGCGTAAAACTTCAATTATTGGAGAGCTGACAACGGTTGGTATGGCAACAAAAAAATACCCGATTGCAGCAACCGTCTGTGTTGGCCTGGGTATACATTACAAATGTACGCCCATGTTAGAGGCGAGTCCAAGCAAGTAACATTTGTCCCTGAACTCCTAATGACCTGAAACCATTAGCAATTTTTACAGCGCAATAATCTAAAACCGTAAACTTATTTAATACACATGCTGTCTCAATATAAGGCAGAAAAAACCACGTCTGTCTTAAAAGAGCTGAGTAACGCTATGTAATAGGGGTAAACCGTCACATAGTTTACTAGAAGTCGTTTTAAAGGTTTTTCCATAATTTCACGCCGATTTCAGGCCGATGTTTTTACTGGCGCGGCGCACGCGTCTAGCGTACTCGTACACTGTAGGTGCATATATACCACACATAGTATATAAGAAGCGAATTTCAATTAAAAATAGGGTATACGTTTCAATGTGATGTAAATTATGGGGCTTTCGGTTGTGCCTTAGAAAGCAGAAAGCATTTCTCAAAACATAATATCCATAATATTTTTGATGTTTTTTCAGAATCATAAGTAAAGGTTTTGGAATACATTCCCGTCATTCTGGGCCTACCTGTATTTTCGCAATTGTAATAAACGTAGCAAGGAAACCGCAAGGGAAAACGAATTGCTCTATGGTTGTTATATTTTGACACATTTTAATAAAATTTAATGAGTTTTGTGAATGGTTTATGTTTTCAATTATTTCTCTATATTTATGACGGTTGGGTTGATTTAAACATTCTTGTTTGAGAATGAGGTAAACATTATTGTCGAATATAAAACCATTAACAGTTTTTAAAAAAAACGTTAATCTTATCACACAAATAATATTTATATATTCACTCAACTTTGAAGAATAAAATAGTTCAGTAAACATAAATATGATATTTAATTGTTTTTATCCTTGAATAAATCAACAGTAATGGTTTTTTTGAGAATGAAACAAATTAATGCGAAGCTCACGAGAATTTTTTTAATATTGAACTTAGATCAAATCAAGTATGGTAGTTTTTATGACTGTTTACATTATTCAATCATAACCTTTTATGGTATCTTGCGACACACTGAAAAAAAAACAAAATAGGGAAATTTACGTTTTTATATTTTATTATTAGAAATTACATTTACAAAAAACTGAACCAACAGAATATTAATACGTGTAGCAAAGACAAACAAGGACAATAAAATTATAGTATTCAGTGGATTAAAATAATACGATCTACGCATTAAACTTTCAGTTAAGCCATGCCAATCTTTTTTCATTCCACAGTGTATTTAGTGACATAGAGATTTACGAAAAGTGGGAAAATCCATCACAAAGCACTAAAAGTTGTGCCACGAATTGACTTATCTACGCATTCTGGACATGGGGAATACAAACCAAAGTTTTTTTTAGTAGATTTGAAAAATAGCAAATTTTGACTTCGGGTAACATAGTTGGGATAAGAGGACATGCTGGTATCGTAGGAAATGAGAGAGTGGATGAACGAGCAAGAGCCGCAACTTGTAAAAGAACGGCACCTTTCTTCTCAGAATTTCCCCTTAGCTTTGCTAAACGCTGTATAAAACAAAATACGCAGCAGCGTTGGGAGGATCATTACCGCGCTTCTTCTGATGGTAAAATCACTAAAATGTTTTTCCCAACACTGGCTGATGCACCAAACTTCCGTCATCATCACCAAAGTACTTTCGAAACGATCCAAATTTTTACCGGACACGGAGCTATGAGAAGTTATCTTTATAGGTTTAAATTAAGGAATGATGACTATTGTCCATGCGATGATATTTCTTCACAGAGTATAGAATATCTGTTATTTCAGTGCCCATTTTTCAGTTTGCAACGCCATAATCTTGAAGCAGAATGCAGGAAAGATGGAATATCCTTAACAGATATCCACACTGTAGTAAAAAGTAGTTATCACGCGCCATTGTTCTTGAACTTTGCAACAATGGTGATTGGACTCATAAAGGTAATAAACGAAAATCAGTGATCGAACATCCCATTTCCAAGACAAACAAAAACTTTTTTTTTTCCGAGTACCTTAGCCTTGTACATGACACGTAGGGCTACTAAATACAGGGGTCCAAATATATTAAAAAACAAAAAAAAAAAAACATAGTTGGGAACATGAAAAAGAGATTGATTGCAACAGAGATGGGACATCACTTATAGAATTAAGTATTTCGAAAATGCATATAAGGTCCATCACCGATCTACGTTTCTCTAATAAAGGCACTTTTCTTAGAAAACGGTGCTGGTCAGTCTGGATATGGTCAATATGCCCTGCATGAGACCAAAGGGGGAGAAGCATATTCTAGAGTGGGACGAACTCGTAAACAGTGAAACGTTTTGATGGTATCAATATATTTGAAGACCGTCAGCATTCTATAAATAATACCAATAATTTTGAGAGATTTGTTTACAATATCATCAAAGTGTTCACAACAGAACAGTTTACTATCTAAACGGTCAAAAATATAACCATAATTTTTATTGAGGATACCGCTGAAAAGGAAATTGATTTTAATTTGCAGTCGAATAGACCAGGTTTTTTTTATGTAAAATTGCAAGCCTTTAAATCAAAATGAATTCTCCAATAATAACCTCAGATAATAATATATCTATAGAACACACGACGTTGTTTGTTTTCAGGGAAATAAAGCTGAAATAACTACTGTAATGCTCACTGACCTAAACAAACAATCTAGCTGGAGTTAAACCACACTTTCCTACCAAGTGGAATCTTGTAATTGTTCTAGAAAATTCACCCCTTTCATAAAATGTGTTCAATTCATATTTTATTACCGAGTTACGTGTGCTTTCTTTTCATTTACAAGCATCTATATTGAACGGCCATGGGTAATAATTAGTAGTGTAATATAAAGAAACACTTAGTTTACAATATTACCGAGGTATCTTTCCAATCTGTACGGCATTGAATGTGGCGTGAATTTGATACCATCAGCAACCCTCAATTATTTACAAATAATGCATGAAAAAAAATATTCAAAAATCTTATCCAAACAATTTTATTTTTATATTTATTTAATTGACGTGATTTAATGAATTTATTTCATCTATTTGATTCATTTAATTTATTTTACTAATTTGATTTATTTTATTAATTTAATTTATTTTACTTATTTATGTATATTATTAATTTAATTTATTTTATTTATTTCATATTTTTTATTTGTTTTATTTCGTTCATTTATTTATTAAATGACACAAATGCCTTTTGCAATTATAATGAGTTCCTTACACAAAAATAAAAAACAGTACTAAAACATAAATATATATCTCTTCCGCTTCCACTCCCACCAAATCACTAAATGTCAGTATACAAAAGATATAAAAAAGTCGGTATATTAAGATCATACAATTAGTTAACAGCAGATCATCAGCATAAGTAGCTTTTGCAAACAAATTATTAATTTAATGACAATATTACAATTAAGAAGATCAGTGTTTTTTTGTTTTTTTTATTTATTTGTTAATAGACAATCAAACTAAGTCAATTTTTATTTTAGTTTGTCAAAGTATCGTATTATTATCAGCATTACGATTTTTTAAAGTTTTGTTATTTTGAAATTACTCCGCGTGTGCCGTCACAAGTTCTCGGCTGATTGGTAAATTGGCTTTCTGTCAACTGAAAATCTATCACAGCACTCTGTTTGATTCGGAAGATTTAGTGACATCGTTCAAAGTAATTCGTTTTTGTTAAAACCATTTTTATTATTTTTTTCATACATTTTCTAAAAACTTTTACTGTGCGGAATAAAACATTTTTTTTATCCAATTTCCCGTAGCACTGAACTACCTCATTGAATGTTTTCGAGACAAACTACAAAATAAGCTTTTTAGGGTGAGTCGTTAAATTTACTGCACGTTTTTTTTATTATTTTATTCGGATAACAAATATGAGTTTCCAATATTACTACTAAATACAATTTTTATATTAATTAAATACATACATTTACATTAATGTTTCTCATTAAGTAAAAGAAAAAACAATTCTATACATACTCGTACTTATATTCCGTTATTTTAAGTATGTATATTTTGTCAATCCACAAATATTATCAAAGAGTGCGATAAAAATACGAGTGGTACGAATAAAAGAAAAAACGAATTTTGAAAATCCCCGTGAAGGCTCAGATTCCCATATTGTTATTAAGACTACTTCTATAGTAAATTTATAAAATACGTTTTTAAGATTGACTTGGTTTTACTTGGCGTTAATTTAAATAGTTTTTTTTGTTCTTTAAAAGTAAGATTTTAATTCTATACCATTCCAAGTTACCAATAAGATATTTAATATGGTCAAACCTATTTTTAAAATTACATTGAATTATATTGACCTCGATAATCTTAGCCACTACACTACGGGACAACCGTGCGTATTTGCGTAGATGTTTTAATATTTTATATAAAAAGTACATCTACTACTTATTTTGTGTTTAGTGGCACGAAAGTATTAAAAACTTGATGTCCCTTCTATAATCATTGCAATCCCTTCCCGGTCGCATAATTCTCATATAAAAGGGAGATTTTATTTACAGTAGGTACTTCCTAAATTGTAAAGCATGACTCATTTTAGGGGAGAGTGTGTCGAATCCTTTTGGAAACAGACAATGCCCAAGCTTCGTAGAATTATCATGCAAATATACATATATTTATGATGTTTCGATAATAAAGTTTAGTAGAATAGTTTTGGTATCATTTATATTATATCTTCATCGCTCCCTTTCCACATCTAATGGTGCATAGGGAACTGATGTTGATGCCATAAGTATTTCAGCTACAACATATTTAATTTTCAACGAATTAACCATTATTTTATTATTGATGAAATCGGCATTTGCTTTGTGGAATATCAAAGTATAGTTTATATTAACACCAGTAGATAGAAGGATCTGTCCTTTCCAAAGCTTTAAAATAAACTCAAGTAGTCTAAGAACAAAGTGTTTTCATAATTATAAATATTTGATCATTTTTGTTACATGAAATTGAAATCATCAGTATTACGCTAAGAACCACATTTTTAAATATTCCATATTTACCATTTCGGGAACAGAGGCAAACTTACATATATTTAAATATATTAATCATTATGATTATTGTAATTACAGCAATTTTTTAGAATTGATGTAGAGAAATAGCGTAATAGTAGTAGATCTATAAACTGGACGATCGATTCATATGCACTACATATGTATATTTATAGTACATAAAATGCAATATATATATATATATATTTATTCAGTATCCTGTGCACCATTCGGTACGGATAAGGGAGTTTTAAGGATGATGTTTAACCGTTTTTTTGTTTTAAAAACATGACAGTTCAAATTGAACGTAGTTATGCAGAAAGCAGCCAGCCATATAAAAATGAAACTGAGATAATAGCACTTTTGTGAAATGAGTGAATTTTCAAATCTAAACAACAGTTAGAATGTTTTTGACTTAAACAAATGATAAACAATGAAAACACAAGCTTTTTTTTATATTACAAACAATAATTTCATAATGTATTTGACCAGTTTTAATGATTTTTAAAAAACCATAAGATTTTACTACAGATGTGGGTGTTTTCTGCACAGTGAAAAATGCTTTTTTGTGATCGACACCATTTTCAGAAGGTGATTAATACAGTTTTTTGTGCAAAAGCTGTCTAGCTGTTTTTAGCAAAACATAGAATTGACCTTCCTGCACCCGATAACATCAATATCTCATTTTTTCAAAATTATGGACTGGCTGCTTTCTGCAAAACTGCGTTCAATTGAACTTCTAATGTACCTACTAATTGAACCCGTTCACAACCAACAGGGTATAAATAATAGCCAAATCTCATTTACGTTGATAGAAGGGTGTAAAATTGGGAAACCTCCCGATCTTCCCCATACATTTGTTCAAGGGCACGAATGATTTGAGGGAACTCAATTAAGCTTTAACTTTGGGAGCCCCGCGATGCGTTACGAATCTTAAACTTCCTACACTCTTAAGGGGACCAAACGCTTTCACTGCTTTACTAACGAGATGTCTTCCTTCCGAAAAACAATAGACACAAAACTTACCATAAAAAAAAGCCTTCTGGTCAAGATTTGGTAATTGAAGAAAGTAGTAAGCACCCACATTAAAAAAATGTTTTAAGTAGGTATGTCCAAATATTTACAAACAAATCGTCATGTCATAATCGAAGGCAAAACCCTTTAGGTCAAACTGCACTACAGCGAGCGCTGCATGATAAAACTTTATATGGAGTGCCGCGCTGTGTAGCGCAGCTATAGTGTGTTTTTTTCATCAAATCAGTAAAAATGATATTTCGTGTTGCCGTGACGCACTGCGCAGCGCCGCGCAGTGCCGCACAGTGCCACTCTAGTGTGGTTTATCTCTAATTAACATAAGATACTCTCTTATAGTCCGCTCTGTTGGACCTATTGTAAACAAATACGTGGTCAAAAACTACATGGGTTCAATACATTAAACCCTATTGGCCCGCACACCTCGAAATCCGAAAGAAAATACTACCTCATCGAGTTTTTGACATGAAAAAATGTTTTTTTTTCAAATCATGTTTTGTAAAATACCTCTAATTCTGCAAACATGTTTTTTTAACACTGTAAAAGATATATTGAGTTTTTCTACTGACATTTCTTGGTGAAACTGCATTTTAATTATAACAATAAAAAAAAGTATATAGTTTTATTCCACTTTTATTTATACTTTTTGTTTATAACCAGTCTGACGATGTCGGTCACGACGAAACTCGGTCACTGGTAAAAAAAATTATAAAAAAAATTGTAAATAAAAGTGGAATAAAACTATTTCCGTATTTTTATTATTATAATTGTAAAAGATGTTTGAAAATATCGCATTCTAACGGCAAACGAACCCTTCTATCGATACATTCATTTTAATTTTATGACCCAATGTGCTTGGTGGTGTTTTATTGATTAACGTGATGCATATAATAATTTGAAAAAAAGGGTTATTATATCGAATGTTTGTTCTTTTAGAAATGGTATTATTTTTTTATCTGTTCATTTTTTAATTATTCTAAATAAACATAATTAAAATTTATTTATTCATTAAAAGAAAACAACAGACATTATAACAACAAAAAATATTTACAAATAAACCAAAATTATAGGCCAATTCTAGTTTTCTATACATTACTAAATACAATGTCAAAAAAGAAGAAAAAAAGTGTACCTTTACAAAGCTTTGTGAAAATATCGTGCATTTTAACAATTTTTATTAAACTTAACTTTGAAATATCTAGTAAAGTTCAACCTTTCAGCCGTCAGTTTATTCTTTGAGATTTTATTATAGTTTTTTTATACTTTCAACAATTAAATACCATTCAGAGAAAAATCCAAAACGGTCAAATCTTGTTTATAAAACCTTTTTATCTATTGCTTCTGGGTGGTGAAATGGGCCGTTCGGACGAAAGATTTATCCCAACTTGCAAAAAACTGTTAGTTTTGAAACGGGAAAATATGTTGAAATTTCAAAGCATCAAACATTTAATAAACTGTTTCATAAATTCAAAGTTCTCAGTCTTTTGACAAGTCATCGGTATATATTTTTGTGGAATTCATTTTCGAAGTGGAAACGAAGGAAAAATCAGACTTCTGTTTTCTAAAAAAAGATGTTTCATGGCTGGACCTGTACTTTAAGCTTCCAAACCAAGATCCCACTCCAATAGCTCGTGGTTGATCTGGAACATTTATTTTTAATTGTACTAAAAAAAGACAAAGAGTTGTTGATTTAGTGACAAATCGAGCGGCTCAGGAAGGCAGATCATCCTAAAATTGAAAGAGTACACAAGTCATTAACATCGCAAGCAATATGACAACAGTGTTCAAAATGTTTTCATTTTTCTTCTTCTCTCAGTGCCCTGTCAGGTATCCCAAACGTTGGCAATCACTATGGCAAAAGTCTCTCTGTCCTGTGCTGCCCGGAAAATCTGCCCCACAGTCCTGAAGCCAGTCCATTCTTGTATATTTCACAGCCATGACATCTGTCTTCTTCCGGCCCCTCTGTGACCCTCAATCTTGCCTTTCAAAATTGAATGAAGCAAGTGGTACTTTTTTCCATGCATTATATGCCCTAGATATTAAATTTTAAAAAACTTTTATGGTGGTTAAGAGTTCTCTGTTCGTTTTAGCTAGTTAATAAAAAAAATGTTCTTAATCTACTAAAGAATATTTGCAAGACGTTACAGTATCTATTAGTGAATATATTTAAAGTGAATATTGTAAACACTTGGTATGTTATCATATTTAATATTATAATATGTTTGTGCTTGGTTTGACTGAAAGATATTGCCTGCCCACCATTTATCAATTTAAATATAATCAAATAATAACTCCCATTGAATAAAAGTAATAAATTAAAAATACTTGGTACACTTCCTTATCTGAAAATATACGTTAGAGGACAAAAACGCTAATGGGTTCAATAATTAAGTGGAAATGTACTAAGCACTTTTAATATATATTTTTTATTCGAAGAGAGTAATTACATTATAACATGGAATTCCATCAAGAGTTGTCATTAAATAATCATCATCAATAAATTCCTTTTTTATATTATAATTAATAAGGATATTTATTGTAGTTTTTATAACACACGTTTAGTGCAAACGTATGTACCTTTTTATTGTCTAGATCATATCTTGCAGTTAGGATATAACCATAAAAAAATTATGTCCCAATTTGTGTTTTTTTATTCAAAGTGTTTTATTAAAGCTTATTTTTGTATTTTGTTACACCTCGTAATTTTTTATTTTTATCCATAAAAGTATTTCATGTTTGTTTTTGTGAGGAATGAAGTGATAAGAGAACGGACGCAGCAAACTCCGTTGACAACTGTCGTCAAGCTAAGGCGATACGGTTGGGTAAGACTTATACTGCGGATGCCACCTGAGAGCTTTAACCACGCTTTCCTTCTTTACAAAGCATCAGATTCTCGACGTCCTGGACGACCACTGCTGACTGTTCGTCGGGAGCTTATGTCAGAATCCATTGAGATCCATGGAGGCTCTTGGTGGATACCATATGCTCCAACTAGAGAGTGGACATGGAATGATGATGATGATTTAATGACAAAATATTTCTTTAGCACATTTATTCGATTTTGACGACTGTGATGCGCGGCGCCGGGTAAAAATAGTTTTTCTTTTAACTGTGATATTGTGGCTCAGTACCAGGCAACAAGATGACCCGCAAGGCCCCGAGGAGTTAAAAGTGCTGTCTCTTTGGGTGAAACTTTTCTTTATCATCTTCTACAGTCGGGTTCCTCATTATTGAGGGTCATGATCTCCGATGGTTAAAACATTTACCAAATTTATCCGCGCCTTTTTATCTCCAGCAAGTGCACCGCGTCCGGAAGGGTAGAATTGGCAGTCTACTTAATCGAAACGGTCCATCTCGTAGGGGATCTACCCCTCAGTCTTCTTCCTGGGGTGCTGCCCAGCATGAAAGTCCTCTCGAGGTTCGTACATTCTAGTCTCAATACATGGCCTTAGAAACGTAGAATTCTTTGTCGACACAGAGTCGATGATCTGGTGTTTATTTGTAGTTATTGGAGTATGGACAAACTCGTTCTTCTTTCCGTCCACGATATCCTTAGCAATTTTCTCCCGCACCACATATCAGAAACGTATATTTTCATTCAATTAATTGACTTGACCGTCTTAGTCTACTTTAAAGAGAAAAATGGAGAAAACCAACGTTATCACCAATCTGATTTTAATCGACTTAGATACTAAACGACCGACTGTGACGTTTTTTCGTAGCACTTGTCATAGCTGATTTTGTCATCCCTATTCTGCGGTGAATTCCTGCGTTCAATACACCGGTGTTTGTGTTGAGCCATGATAAAAAAATTCATCCACTATCTCTATATTGGGAAGGAGATTGTTTTTTGTTAGCTGATTATTTCGGTCAATAATTTTCCTTCTGTTAATATCCCGACCTTATATCTTACTCTCTGCTTTCACCCTCTTCAATAATTACACCAACTCCTCACTGGCTGTCTGGAGGGTAATACCTATGTAAATACATACATAAAGTTGCCATAATAGTATGCGGACACCTGCTCCTCATCATTCGGGATTTGCTTTCCTTGTCGATCAGTTAAGGGATAATTATCGAATATTAGAATATAATATATCATAACTTACATCGGAGTTCAAAGAAATCTAAAAGTGTTTAACTAGGCTCGGAGATATAGAGATCCAGGCGGAGATTCTACAATATACATTTATTACAATCGATAAAGAGAATATCTTTAATATAGGAAACAATATCTAGAAATTTGAGTGACTCATTCGTTGATTTAAGTGATCACTTTAGACATTTTGTAACACGGAAAGATAAATTTAATTTTTATTTTAATAAATTTATGGACCGAGTCCAATTTCAGCATGTATTGATTTTAACAAAAAATACAAATATATCTAATATTTGAGTTTTTCCAAATGTTTGTAGACTGGATTTCAACCCCTTGGGAGTCATTAAGATTAACAAATTACAACAGAGATGAAGAATACCTTAAATAAGGGAATATGGAAGTCTAAGCTTTTACAGGGCTTGTGACCTGTCATTGGCTGGTTTAAGTGGACACTTTACACACTGTGTAACATTCACCATTTTGCCTACGTTTGAACATCCATATTTCTTCAATTTTCCATTTGTTGATTTGAGTGAAGTTAAAGAGCTGAAACCTTTATTGTCGTGAAGAGATTCATCTGACTGAATTATTTCACATACTGGGCAACGCCTGAATTTTTTTTTTTAATTTTCAAACTTCTTCTTAGACCCTTTGGTTTTATTAGAATATTTGAGTTTGTCCAAATGTTTGTAGACAAAATACTGGATTTCACCCCCTCGGGAGTCATTACGATTAACAAATTATAACAGGGATGAAGAAGTTTGAAAATTAAAAAATTGTTTTTAGGCGTCGCCTAGCCTGTGAAATAATTCAGTCAGATGAATCTCTTCACAACAATAAAGGTTTCAGCTCTTTAACTTCACTTAAATCAACAAACGGAAGAATGGAAGAAATATGGATGTTCAAACATAGGCAAAATGGTGAATGCTACACAGTGTGTAAAGTGGCCACTTAAACCAGCCAACGACAGGTCACAGGCCCTGTAAAAGCCTAGACTTCTATGTTCCCTTATTTAAGGTATTTTCCATCCCTGTTGTAATTTGTTAGTACAATTTTATATATTAATATTAAACTGAAAACGAAACGAACTTTAAAAAAATACTAGAAAAACATTGATTTTTTGGACAATAACAGCTTATTTAGCTTCCAATATAGTTATAGGGTGAAAATGGGAACTCAAATTGGTATCTCCCTGGTAATAAAAATCAAAATAACCAATTTAGATAAATGAAATAAAATACTTGGGCCCCGATTACTATGGGAAGTTAACAGTTATCTTCAATTTTATCTACAAAGTAAAATTAAGTTTTCTGTGTGAAAAACAGAATGTGCAAATATTTTTTGTCACGAAGCATGTTCAATTACATATTACCGATGAAAATATTAAAAATTTTCGTAAAAATATTCACAATTTTGTACATTCATTGTGATTTAACTTTATAGACAGTCGAAGATAACTCCGTTAACATCACGTTTTGATGCCAACATTCATCAATATCGCAATATATCTACAAGTGAAGAAGTAACAAAAATAAAAAAGATCAACGTAACAAGCTAACCACCGTAATTTTACACTTTTTGGCGCCTGATTGTTTGCATTTGTCAGTTTGCCCCTTTTTAGAATACCACTTCATATATATATGGATGTATATGAACGTACGTAAATATATATGAACGTACAACATACCTATAGAATATTCAAACTTGTGAATGAGTTTTCAAGTAATTTTTATATAAATAATAATTAGAGCGCCCACGTACTCCATAAGAGATAAAAATATTCACTGTAGGATCTTATTCATCCATTTGGAAACAGGAAAATGATTATAAATTCAAGGCGTTTCATATTATGCAGACTATAATAGAGAGATTTAAACTGCATCCGCTAAAGCTTTCTATTCACGAGAAAAAGAATCTCATACATTTTTACATTGCCTTCTTAACTTGCTACTTTTCAATAGAAGGTAATTTAGGAAACTGCATACCATGGAAATAAAAAAGGAAACCCATCTTCCAAAAGACGTTTATTTAATTTTGTGTAAGTAAAAAATCAATGAAATAATTCATCGCCAGACACTTAAATTTTCCTAATGTTTCTCCAATTTGTATTTTCGCGTTTTAAAAGAATAAGTGAATGCTAATGGTTATTACAGGAAATGCAATTTATTTTTTATGTTTATTTATTTAAAATCTAGATTTGTGAAGAAGCACAATAAAAAATTTGGTAAGGTTTGCAAAAATAAAACACTTTTATTAGTATCTAAATTTGTTGCAACAGAGAGCGAAAACTTTTTTGAGAAGGGAATATGGTGGTCTAGGCATTTACAGGGCTAATGACCTCTTACTAGCTGGTTTAAGTGGCCACTTTACACACTGTGTAACATTCATTATTTTGTCTATGTTTGAACATTTCCTCAACTCTTCCATCTGATGACTTTTGTGAAGTAAAAGAGCTGAAACCTTTATCACGTGGGTGAGATTCATCCGGCTGAACCAATTCACCTAATAGGCAACGCTTGAAAACTATTTTTCAATGTTTACACTTCTTCTTTTACCAGGCGGTTTTATTAGATTTAATTCTACTTTTAATTTTCAAAATATATGTGTCGGGTTTTGCCTTGTTAGGACATTATCAAACCAACTAAAATATTTACAAAGTTTTCTTTTATACTAACAATAATTTCTGTTTAATTATATAGGTGAATATTAGTGTTAATAGTTTATGAGGGTATTTAAGTTAAAAAAAGTAACGAATTTAAAAGCAACTAGGATATAGGTACTGAGTGCATTTTATCAGGTACATTATGGGTATATCGGAAAAACCTTCCATTATTTAAAATATTTGTAAGGGTGCAACTTTAAAGTTGAAAAAATGGTTGAAACTCTAAATATACATATATCATAGTAGATAATCTGTTCCAATACAATCCCGTTTCGCCATTCACGTCTATCGAGTGAATAATTAGAATCTCACTTTCTTCGCTAGTTGAACCAACGAAATTTCCACCTTAAGTAAGCAATACGAATAAAAAACCAAGTCCTGGATACATAGAGATAAAAGTCGTTACGGCCCTGTTACGTCCGCGAGTTAAGAATAAAATGTGATTTTATTACGGAAAAAGTGAGATTTTAATGATGAAGATTCTCCAAAACCGGCGCATAGTATTTAGAGTTTTAGAGTTTCGCCAAATGATCCTGAATATAAAAGAAAGATAAAAACCAACGACGTGATTTACTGTGAATAAATTTTAAAATAAGGTAGCGAGTGAAAATGCGGAGAGCCTCAAAGTACCCAAGTAAGTATACTCTCGCGTACTATATATAAATACAATATGGACATAAATGTGCTTTGCTCTACACGACTCGCACATGATGTTTCCCGCTTGGGCGTGTGACGAGGTGATGATATCTATACACTGTACATACAATCCGCAAATCATCATCTGTGATTTAGATCAGAATGCTGGGAATATTAAGCGCTTTAACATACAGGTGATTGGATTTTAACGGCGCGGCGCTGTGCATAATGCATAGTAGGTATATTTACGTAATGAGCGATTGGCCAAAGTATAGAAAGTAAACAATTTGGGCATAATTTACTGCAAATATCCCCAAACAGTTTTCATTGAAAATCGTTATTTTTCCATTGAAGATTGTCAATAGCAGTCAAAATTTTACGGTGTTTAACTATTAGTTCAGTATAATGTTAAAATATTTTATTTAAATTTACATGAGATTGAAATTTTACCTACAATCTCTCGAAAATCTTGTTTTTGTATTATTAGGTTATTGGGAATTTAAAATATGGGCTGTGAAATTCTGTTCTACGTAATTAGTAAATGAACGTGTTCGTGATAAAAATTCCATCAAATAAATAACTATAATTTACGTATTATAAGTATTATACAATAATCAACAACATGCAGAATCGACGAAATATGGTTGTTCAAACTTCAAACATGAGCTTATGTGCCTCCAAAGAGGTCATCTACATATTATTTCAAAATATTTATAGATTGTATCAATAACATTTTATGCTTTTCTTAAAAACTGCTGTAGAAAATTAATAAAGAGCCAGTTTATGACTACATGAATTCTTACACCTTTTCTTTCTGGAATGAAAAACTAATAACAGTCGACGGCGCAGTTATTTATTTATCTATATGAAGATATTTTGTCAAACATTTAAACAACGTAAGTACTGGGTAGTTAGTAAGGTCACCAAACATATCATGATGTCTCCAATTCAAGTTTAAAATTAGATAATAATATATTGTTATAAAGTATTTTGAGACAATATCTTAGACAAGTTCTAGGGAATTGGCCGGGCCCAGTGAACCCTAAACTTTGTGTCCAACCCAGATAAGGATATCTTTACCTATTGGAATGATTGCGCAGCTTTTGGACACCAAAGTTGAGCGCTAATGAGAAACACATACAGTAATCTGGGATGATAATTGATATCGCTATCTGTGACGCGTCACGTAACTTTAGAGCGCCTTTACAACACTCTGATAAGGGCGGAGTGGGGTGGAGCAAGGCCCTTAATAAAGCTATTTATTCCCCTGCAACTTAATACAATGGCATCGTTATAACATTCAATATCATCCGAATACTTTTTACAGGGCAAACTTCTTGCATTTGATTGTCCTTAATTGATTATTTTTATTATACTCGTATAATAACTAATATCTGAATAAATACGTTAAAAATAAAACATACTTGGTACGTTTTTATTAATTTATATGACCAATTAGCGCTTTCATCCTTTATTAGGCATAAGACTAAATTTTTATTAATAATATTGTTCTGTGTTTGAAATAGAACCAGTATCTCGAATAATAGTTTTTGGCTCAATAGGTACACAGTGAAAATACTAAAAAAGGAAATCAAATGAGGATAAGTTCGTCTTGTGGTATAGTGGTTGGAATATTCACCTAGTATGCTTAAGACCCAGGGTTCGATCCATGGGAGGATCGATTTATGCTCTATGTTGCATTGCAATTATGCTTATGTTTGAATTTTTAACATCTTTCAACAATTCTTTCATTTGATGATTTTTATGAATCAAAACGGTTAAAACATTGATTGCGAATTCATTTAGGTAATAATAATTCGTATTATTTCATTATTTATGTTCCGAATAATAACCTAAGACAGCGTTAACATAGATTGTTCCATATTCCCATGTACAGGACTAACCTGCCAATGGTTATGCCTGTTGGAAGGGCTATTTCTACGCTGAACAATATTATTTTGGACATTGCTATTTATTAGGTCTCTTAGGAAGTTTTTCGTTACAAAATTTTCTTACTTTTTAAACTCATTATTCTTAAAATTTCAATTTAGAGCGGGTATGTTTTAAAATGCTTTTTTTTTAATTTTAATAAAAATACTTCTAAATATGATTGAGGGATTAATTATGCCTTTTCATTGCTCTCGTTAAAAAAGCTACTTTTTGATGTAAGTTTGGACTCCGTTATAAGATATGGCAAGTTTGAAAATAATAATTACAATAGCTTTTTACAAAACGAGCCACAGACGCAGACGGTAAAAAAAATTAAATCGGTGGCTTTAGAAAATTTCTCATTCTCAAAGTGGGCGAAAAAACTTTGAGAACCTATGGTCTAGTTAGTTTAAGTACTGCTAGATGTACTTTCTTTCGTATATAAACGTTAGCATTTAGGATGTATAAATATTTTTGCGGTTTCTTCGAAAAATCACGAAATGCAACGGGTGAAAATACAAATCTCCGGAGTCTGGAATATAAATCTGCAGTTTCACATTTATGTACGTACCGTGTATTTATTTTACTAAAATAAGCAAGTGGAGTAGGAACCAGGCGTGGGGAAATGCTCCGTTAGGTTGCTTCTTCTAGTAGGTACTTCGTAAACCTAATGTGAAGTCTTTCGGACTGCGCACAATGCAAATCGTATAGCCGGTGCCATAGACAAATAGGTATAACATTAAAATACAGATCGAAATACTGTTTTTATTTCCATCATTAATATTGTATGTAATGAGGAAGTTCACTGCAACGAGAAATTAGATACAATAAATATTTTCGTAAGCGCGGTAAAAAAAATTGGCATTTAATTGTATGGCGAAGTTTCTTGGACACGTATAAAAATAATAATAAAAATGATTTTACTAAAAACGAACTACTTTGAACGACGTCACTAGTTGTTTTGAATCAACCAATGATAGAGTGTTGTAATATACTTCCGGTTTACGAGAAGCCAATCCACTAATCAGCTTGTATCAGCAGAGAACTTGCGACGTCACACGCGGAGTGATTTCAAAATAACAAAACTTTAAGAAATCATAGCGCTGAAAATACTATGCATATTTTTTAGCTAAGCTTGATGGTCTACAAATAAACGAAGAATCGCAGAATTTTTTCATTACTTCATGTTCCTTGTCAAACATCCTCAATAAAAATGTATTTAATTGACATTTTTTAGACCTAAGTCCCTACTCCATAAGAACAAAGTCCTTTGTTGAGTTGAGATGAATGGTAAACTTAAATAACAGGAAAACAAATATTATATTTTAAAACATAACATGTGGCGCAAAATATTTTAATTAGCAGGTAACGGTTGTATTCGCATTTTCGGACGTGTTGAAAATATACTACATTTTGATATTTTTTTTGTGTTCACTGTTGAAAAATGAATACAAAATTATTTTATAAAAATGAACTATGAAAGTTCCGACAAGGTCTATCATTAACAATATAGTTCATGTGATCACCTAACACATGAAACCTTCACTATTTTGCCTGTATTTGAGCTCACGTATTTCTTTAAATTTATGGTGGATGTTTAATACCAGTTTCGGAAAAAAAATGGTTATATATTTCCCATATTTATTGAGATATTTTACATTGTGCATCCATAATACAGTATTTAAAAATTGTCTACATTGATGCAAATATGTATTATTGTACGAAAACAAGATTAGATTTTAAAAATACACGTAATAAAATAATCCACCGAATCCGGATTGCGTAAATGAAAGGATAAACCAATTTAAATAAGAAATGGGGCAAGTCATAATAATATTCGGTATACAAACACAGTGCCACACAACCGGGAAATAAGAATGACGGAGTTTAATATAACAAGTTTGTGAATAATGCGTGTCAAGTCTGGACCCTTTCCTAGAGTTGATCACCTCCACATAAATCAAAGCAGATATTTGGCGACGCAATGAAAAGAAAAACAACTTGAACACAGTATGAAGCGAAACCAAAGGTGGATCCATTCAGAGGAGGCACGTACTGCCGACCGGCCATATATTGTATCTACCTACTGTCCCGCTTACCTATGGACCGTCTACTTTACCACACTGTCCCGCTATAGATCGGCTCGTCCATTCATAGTCCTCTCATCTGCCATAATCTCAAACACCTTTGTATTATCGGACAAATGACTTTTGTTTATTTTGTTCAAGTTACAATATTAGTGCGCAAATAAAATCCGGTTTCTGGGAGTTTCATGTTTTCGACGGTACAGCTTTACGTACCTTAACAAGCTTGTTTTATAAATACAAAACTTAATTACTAATCTGCACGCGTAAGGTAAATTACGCGTACTCCAAATATGATGAAATTGAGTAATTACTTTGTCGAAATCAAATTATTATAATATTATAAGGTAAAACGCATTAACTCCCAATCTTTAAGAACGAGGATATACTTTTTTAAATCGTAACTCCACAAGGCACTAGAGGTAAAGAGCAGAAAGAAAATATACGGTACTCTACTCTAAATAATTTATTTTACAGAAAAATATTACAGTTTCACTTATAAATAGTACCTACTTATTTTTAAATAGGTGCGAAGGTTTTTAACGGTCACTGTTATCTATTTGTTTCTTTTTTGGGTGACACCGTGTCTGTTGGATTTGTTTCGACGTTTCGGCTACCTTTGCAGGAGCCATCTTCACTCAGTTTATCCTGAAGATGGCTCCTACAATGGTAGCCGAAACGTCGGAACAAATCCAACAGACACAGTATGACCCAAAAAAAACAAGTCTACTTATTTTTTTACTAAAAACACAAAATAGACCATTCCCTAAAAAAATAATTATCTTGGTTCATCAAATACCTAAATTAATTTTTCATGACAATAAATTCATGAAAATTAAAACCTGTTATTGGTTTATAGGCGCCCCTTTAATATTTTATTATTTTGAAAATAAAAAATTGTATTATTCTTACCAAAAAAAATATTTTGTGAATAGTAAATAACACGCATTTTTTAATAAATATAAAACGGTGTTTTTTCCTATCATGAATAAAATATCATTTGGATTTACTATTGTTTTCCCATAATATATTTGATGTTATACCATGAATATGTATGTATGTAGAGGTAAACAATTGTTTCTATTTTGAGTATTAAAAATGTCTAAAAACTAAATATAAAATATTAAAGCATTAAGAACACAAAATATCAATATGCAATATAATTGAAAACAAATTTTCTTTAAAGGCTGTTATTAAAAAAAAAAAAGGTTTAAAGCATGAAAAATCAATGAGTTATCTCTCCCGAAAAGTTGGGTTTTCGGAGATATTGTACCTCGCGCTTACAGTAATCTTTTTTTGTGTTTAAAGCATTAACTTTGTGGTCAAATATATGAACTAAAGTTAGTTAATATAAGTATAAAACCATTTACTGACTTTAAATGTCTTACGAGTAGTTGTTTAAATCGCCTGGTAATGCAGAATAAAAAAATATCTATAGGTAGGTAAATCACTTTAAAAAAAAAAAAATTTACGCGAACTAGCTTCACTGCAATTCATAAAATTACAAGATGGAAAATGTACTCATATATGAATGTACACAAACCAATTCCTATTAAATATATTCAGCTTTAATTTGTTTGTGATGATTTTTGGATATTAAGGTCGATTATTTTACCTTCCTGTAGCATTTTGATCGATAAACACGGAATTTAGCGTAACAATGCAGCACCCTATGCACCATCGGGCGTGGACAGGGGTACGATGATGATGATGACAAAGTCGAGTAGTTTAGTTTAAAGCAACAATAATATTATGCCATATTTACATAATACCTACATATAATATAATTAGACCAGGAGGAAACCTTGGTACTTGACTTAGCAGACTTACCTCCGCGTACCCTAAGGCAAATAGTAGGTAATTTCTTGTTAGGGAATAAAATAGTAAACTAATGTACCATCTATCTACATTGTACAAAGCGATTAGAGCGCTTATTCTGATAGGTTGCCTTTGTGGTTTTCATTACAAAACGAGCATTTGGCAATGAAAACGCTTCGCCCGCGAAATATTCTAACACACGTGGCTTTTATCAAGCTACTTTCTGCTCTCATTGCCAAATTCACGTTTTTTCGAAATAATATCACTAATACGTTGTACTCGGTTAAAAATACAAAAAGCACATAAAAACAATTTTGCAGTCGCATAGAAAGAGCGCGCAAGTTTTGATGTCCCCAGAGAGAGTATCTGTTAAGCGCGGATTTACAGTTTATTCCTAATGGGACCACAGTTTCTCAACCTTAAACAATGTAAGAGTATAAATTGTATTAGAATGTATATATATATATATATATATTTATGTATAAATATATTATCTTTATAATACATAGTAAATTTATTTCTGCTTCCAATCATGAGCTTTATGTATTTCTTTTTCCTCATCTTCTTACAGTGCTTTTCTTTACATTTTTTGTGTAATATTTACATTTTGTCCATAGTGTGTAAACTGTCCTGCTTTTATACTTGTGAAATTTAAATATAACGATATGTTCGTAATATTTTTTTATACTTATTTGTCTATAAAGTATTAATTTACTGTTTTATCTAATCAAAATAAAATGAAATGATACGTGTTATTTTGCAAGCAAAAAAAATATCTATATTTTAAAAACATTTTTAAAGCAATCAAGGTCTATGAAATACTCTGTCCAGTAAAAAAAAACAATTTTTGTTACTTATGTATTAGTATCATGAAAAATATTTTTAAATTTGTAATTCCCGAAAAAACGGTTATTCCATTGGCCATGCCCCTCATGTTACGATGTTAATTTGTTCCTGACCATTTAAATTTGTTTAAAACATTGTCACAAATCTTAACATCACAACTATCAAGGCCAAATATGACGCGTTTGACAGTGACATATATTTTTGAAATTTCTTTTTCAAATTTAAATATATAACCATTTCTCCACAATATCAATATCAATTGATTTCGAAAATACAATTAATCATTCTAAATCTATTTAATACATTTTTATCGGTATTTGTAGTATGTGATATTTCTCAATTGATAAATAATTAAAATACGGAACTAATATCCAAGTTGAGGCCCGTAAAAGTGTGGTAAACTAAAATCAGTTCAGGCTCCGGCTCTTGCCAAACCCCGTTCTACCACATTTTGGTTCCCATTAGTTTTTTACCATCGAGCTTTTTTCACGACTTGGAATGTGGACGAAAATGGACTTTAAATCGAATATTAGTTAAAATCACGGAGATAAACTTTCATGATTTGATCTTTCTAAAGATTAAATATTTCTCAAAGAAATATTGATACTTTTATGGAATGTAAAAATGTGGATTAATAAATACACTAAAAATTCAAATATTCCCATGCTGATATGTTAGTATAAATACTGATATTCCAGTCCCGATAGAAGGGCTCCCAGCGAGGCGAGGCAGGTATACACAAAATCAACACATTATTGAAAGCGTCAGAATTTCCTAAACAAATAAATTTAATAAATAATGACTACCAAACAAAATAACTCTGTTTCAAACGGTAAATTCGCGGTAATGGTTTTAGTCAATTTAAATGGTTTTATAAAGATGCGATATTTTCATAAAAAAATGTTTTTTTTAACTTTCACAATGTTTCAAAAAATAAGTTTGAGAAGCTGCTGCCCAATCGCGCGACAGCTAACACGTGGGACAGCACACCTGGCATATGAATATGTAGGTACTCATTTTTTATACGAGATCGGTTCAAAACGGATTTCTCCCCTTCAATATTCACAACTTTGTTGAAAGCGCGTTTAACCGGAAACTGGTAGTTAAATGGCATCACTTTCGACATCTGATAGTTTTAATGGACAAAACATTGAAATATATTCTCGTACTTACGTAGGTATGTATTTTATAACTCCATATACCTTCATAACGCATCTAAGTTTTAACTTTGAAAAACTTCATTTGTCGTACTGTGGTTTGAACTTAATATCAAGGGAAAATGAATATATTTTTGAAAAACAATTTAATACGATTACTCTTTTTGAGTGTTATTCTTTATACAACCTTATTGTATTTTTATCACTATGCAATATTTAAATTGTGTACTGTTAAAGTAAGTCCGATGTTGCTCTTCATGTTGCATGCCGTTAAAATATTACAAAGAATTCAGATAAGGGAATGAATGCAGCGAAATCCAATAACAATAACTGTCGTCACATGAAGACGAATCAAGGTGTGAATCATTCTTAATTATAATTTAATCATTGTATCCCACAAAGTAAACGCAGAAACATGAACCAGTCTGAAAACGGTTTAGTTGGCAAGGCCATACGAGTATATTACGGATGTCTCTTTAATTCCTCAACCTCACCTGACTATTTTACTAAGCTCTCTAGTTCTGGACGTTCACTGATAACAGCTCGCCGGCAACATAGAATTATATTCAACCGAAAGGACGTGGAACTGGGCGGAAGAACTCTGGAAGTTGGCGATCGACAGGAACTCGGACCCGTGTCACAAGACGTAATTCTATAATTTCATATGAAAGTTTTCACGAAATTTCATCAGTTACTCGTACATAATTTATAGCATGCGCTTAACAAATAACTCTGAAAACTAACAAAATAATTGATATAAGGTATGGAAAATTCCAGTTTACTAGATCGAAAAATTTCGGTTAATCTCTTACTTTCCCAATGTGATTGCAGGCTTAGGTCCTAGAGACACTGTGAATTCAAAATAAGAGAACTAGTATATATTAAACGTGAACGGCATATTTTTTTATTTAGATGAATGTTGTAAAAAAAATTACAGCCTAATATATAAAAGAAAACGTAAATGATTGATTCACTTCGCTTTCAAGTTCAATAATTTCCTAGAGCAAAATGCATTGAAAGAAAGAACACTTATTTTTCGATTTAAAAATAATAGAATTTCCATTATTGGATAGTCGCCATAAAGTTCGGTCCTCGGTTTTAAACATTAAATAAATATTGAATCGGAATAAATGTGATAAATCATAACTTTTGACATAAACCTACTTCTAAGAACAGAAAATTGCCATCCAATTTTACAAAATATAATAATTTTCCGTCAAAAGTCTTGTAGGTTATGTAGATCTAATTTCTGGCAAGGGTATCCCAATAGGCTATATAAAATGTCTCGAGTAAGTAATGAGTATGCACTTCCATACGAATTCACCTTGCGCTTATGTAAATAATTATTATTTTCGGATCTGTCATAAGTCCAGTTTGTTATTACCTAGATTTTTATGTTTTTGTTTATACAGATTCTCTTTAATATCAGTAGTACATATATTCCGCTTAGGGATACATTCAGCACTTTTATCTAAAAAATATATTTGAATATGGGGAAAATATTAATAATTAAATTTCTTAATTATTTTACAACTAATCCATCTTGCAATCTAACCACCCACCGGCACTAAAGCACACAATAAATATAACATCCTTAGAATAAGCCGATATGAGCCCAAATGTAAGTGATCAGATTAAACTTAACGAGACGGAAATCTACGGTCTCGCTTATTTCTAGCGACATCAACAAAATTGGGATTTTAGTAATAAGACATTATTCAAACGTTCATCTTTGATAGACTAGATAGTTTGAATTGTAACCTTTTTTGTATATCGCACGGATTTTAATGTACTTTCCTTGACACATTCTAGATTCGAGCTAAATGGCGAACACGACATGCACAAATGTTTGATATAGCTACATTGCATACAGGTATGTACATATGTATAGTATATGGGATTTCACGTTTATGGATACTTTAGTTTCAGCGAAGGTTCTGAGGTGTTTATGGGGTGGTGTTGCATTTAGCTCGTTCCGTGTCAAAGGAGTCTGAGGATAGATGATTAGTTACCAAAGTGATGCAAACTGCAGCTCAATAGAACGGAGAATATCAAGGTTTTCCTGTTATCACTCTACTGGAAACTTTTTTGTCGTGCGATGAATTCTTAAAAAAAAAATAGAACTGTGTTTTTATTTTATTTTAATATAATTTGTAAATATTTTAAATAATGCTCTACTTAGCTTAGTAACATTTATATTTTAGTATAAAAGATTCCCTATAATTGTACTTTTTTTTATTTACTAGCTTTATGTTTCTTTTTTATTGTTGCATCCCATTTTTTTGTGTTTTTTATTTTACTTTAATAAAATTGATAATTATATTTTAAATAACATATTTCAAAATACGTGTTGTTTTGTAAATGTGCTAGTTGTTCACCGCTCTGATTAATTTTGTTATTCAATTTTTGTAGATACATGAATATAAGAATTAAGGATTGATGTTGGAGGGGAGATTGAGTTATGTAAGCCACATTGATAATATTGTCCAAAGAGCATATAAAATGCTAGGATTTGTGATTCGAGTGTCAAAGCCATTTAGTGACATAAATGTTTTATTAATACTGTATTTTTCATGTGTGCGCAGTATACTCGAATTTGGTTCAATTACTCGTATATGGAATCCGATTTATGATTGTCATACAAAAAGAATTGAAAACATACAAATCAAATTGATTTAACATTAAAATTATTAACGATATTAATTAAACAAAAGAAAATTTTCCTAATAATGTAAATGCAGCAAAACACTTTGGAATTAGTTATCTTAAAGATTGAAGAATGGTTCAAGAGCAGGTGTATTTATATAACATCATAAATTACGAAATTGATTCTGCTGAACTATTATCACTAAAAAAATTTGAATACCTAGGTTTAAAAGTATACTCAGTCATCTTTTTCAACATCTCTTCAGCAACCGAATCTGGAGTAAAAATGAATACATTTTTTGAGTATGCTCGTCATACGATAAAAGTGCGATAGATCTTTTCGACAAAAGAAAATACTGTTTTAAAAAATAAATCAAAATTGCAATAAAGACGTCACAAGAGTAAAATTTTAAGTCACTATTTTTTTATCGTTTTATTTATTAGCTTTCATTATTTTATTATTAATTATATACATGTACGCGTATGTATGTGCATTAGTGTAAACGTACATGTTCATGTGTGTATATGTACGTATGTATAAGTATGTATGTATGTGTATGTATGTATATATATATATATATATCAGGGGCGAACCGTGTATAGAAGCGATTATGCGCAGCTTACCATTATTTTTAACTAATCATAATAATGTTTTATTTTAACTTTATTCACAGAAAAACAAATAAATAATGACTATTAATTTAAAAAATTTCCACCGTTTTTATTTTTATCCTAATATAAATATAAATACTAATAAAGCGCGTCCAGCGCCTGCAGTGAGCCAAGAAACTAGCCGATTATTGGAGCTTATTTTTTTATACAAATAAGTATACAATATTTTGAATGTCTTAACCCCAGTGCGGGTTTTTTCTCCTAGATTAAACTTGCAGATTACACAAATAATTCAAAGATTCTTGATTTGGAAAACAGTATTTCAAACATTGTTTATTAAGAACTATTTTTCTTTGAGATCGTACTTTGGACATAAAACAGGACTGCAGGACATATAGTTTTTAGCACTATTAATTACTAAAACGATTCGGCCAGTTGACGTTTCAAATGAATACATGATATCGACTGAATTCTTAGTGGTATTTTTCATTTATTTTTAATGAATTATATATTAAAGTAATGGATAATATATCTTAATAATATAATATCTCACGAAGTTACATCGTTTGAGTTGATTTCGTGGATGAGAGTTGTTGTATCACACAGATCCACTGAAAAATATCAATTTATAGTAAATATTACTTACTTTATATTATGTACCTCCTATGTAGGTAAAAATAAATTATATTTTTTATAGCTTACTTAGATATATATACAGTAGAGCCGCGCTAATCCGGACCCCACCTAGTCCGGTGATCGCGGTAATCCGGACGACTACAAGCCCTCTCAAACTCATCTACCCGCTCACCCTCGCCTTCCCCCGAATGGCCACTGGTCTCAATCAACCCACATATTTCAAGCAGGACGTGCGTGTGCTGTGCTGTGCCGTGACTTAGTTTATAAGTTGTTCTTTTGTCGATCGCGCTACGCTTAATATCGTTTGATTACGCTGTTTTTTCTTCAAAATGTAAAAGTAACACTGACTTTACAAAATAAACTGGTAGTGATTCAAATGCTTGACCGCGGTGTCAGTTATCCCGCAATAGCGAAAAATTTCATTTTGTAAATTGTAAGCCACACTGAGCGTGGACCAGGAAACAGACAGACACTGCAGAAGCCTGAGAATCCAGATGTGGAAAATGCGATCTTCACTTGGTTTTTACAGCAAAGACAGTTGAATGTACCAATTTCAGGAGAATGACCAATGCGATAAATTTCAATGCAAGTCGCGGCTGGGTGGATCGTTTCAAAAAAAGGCATGGAATCAGGCAATTAAAAATAATGAGAGAAATACTTTCTATCAACGAAATTGCAGTGAAGCCTTTTAGTCAGAAGACGAATTGAGAAATCAGAATTTACTAACCGACAAAGAAATCATTGCACTCGAATCCCAAAATGAAGATGACGCTTAGCCAGCAGAAACCAGTCAAGAAAATAAAAATAGTAACAGACATGCTTTAGAGGCTTTAATACAGCTTTGCAGTGGACTGATGATAATAATATGAGCACTCAAGTTTTGCTTCGAAGAATGCGCAATGAATTTGCTCGAACACTAACAAATATACAGCAAAAAACTATGAAGGACTTTGAACAGCGCCTAATATAATAAATAGGCATGTAAATAGAAAGGTATATGTATGTACATGAATAAAACGCAATTTTTAAACTAATTATTGTAATTTTATTTTGATGTGTAAATGATATTTTTTCTCCCACATTATCTTATCTAGACATATACATACACAGGTGTGTATGTATTTGTATGCATGTTGTATACGTCAATTTATATTAATTTTTATTATTTTTTTTATTGTTTTATATTTACTTACTATATCTTATTCTTCTCTTCCTTTCATAATTTCCCATCCCACTTCTTTTCACCCCTAGCGAACTGTACGTTTTGTTTTTTTGTTTTTTTTATATTTTTGTTCCTATATGAAACCAATCATTGGTCTTGTTAATTTTTGTTATTTTTTATCTATTGTTTATTACTATGACTGTGTTGGTTTTAAAAAGAAAAAATAAATAAATAAAACAAGCGCTTTTAGTAAAATAAACTGACGAATATTACACAGTATTTTCTGCACACACAGCTTCATTTTGGATGGTGAGGGCCACAAGCAGGTTTTCAATTACCATAACACTGCTTCATTTTCAGATGAATTTGTAAAATAAAATTGACAATAGAGAGCGATAAAAAATGGACCATTACATATTTATTGGGAATACATCAACCACAAAAAGGAAATTCAATATGGATACATTGCGATTTGGCCGCGTAGAGAAATCCCATAAATTATGAGAGCGTACTCTCGATGGTTTCGGCGCGTGCGCTCCATACTTGGTGAATTTAATCAGAAGATAGCGATACCTAGAAAGGTAGCGAGGTGGTCGGTGGTCAGTTCAACTCTCTTTAAAAACATTTATGTTTTCATTTATAATCGCCAATTTTTAAAGCGCCCGAAAAGACATTGACCATGAGCAAAATTAATTTTTTTTTTCTCAGGGAGAAAAAACATTTTCGGAAATGTTTTAAAAAAACAGTTTTTAGTTCAATCGTAAGTTTACTTTATACATAACTAAAAAAAAAACAACAGACAGGTACGCCAAAAAATATATTATTTTTTACTAAGGCTTGATAAAACATCGGCGTGCGGGTAGGAAATTAAGAAGATGTGCGGAGTTAAAGCGATTTTATTAATGAGTATTTAAGATGATTCCATACGAAAATATGAAACTAATTATTCATAGATGGCGCTTTTATATTTTTTTATTGAAAAATGCCATTTTTACGTTTATTTTCAATGGAAATTTTACACTATATTGATTGTAACAAATACCTTAACAATATAATTTTGGTCCTTTTCACAAAATGGTGTACAAAACAATAAAAAGTACTTTTTTTATTTTTTTGTATTTATTACAGTTTTCTGAATACTCTCGCAGATGAAGACCGTGCGAAAAAGACAACTGAACGCGGAAATAATTATGTCTAGCTCAAATCTCATGAATCGAGGTCTCATTTTTCGATATCTGCACCCCAAAACTAAATCGATTTTGATTTTACGAAAGAGTAGGTATTTGAAAGACGTTTATTGTGTTAGCACGTTTTGCTTTTTAAAAATATATATTTTATATTCGTATACCGTTCGCCCAAAGACGGCTGATAAAACTAGGCACTTTTAAGGGTTTTTGGGTGGTCCTAGCTGATATAAAAGACAATTTATCACAAAAAACAAACGATGGGGACACGCTAATAGTGGGGATATCTATTGTTTGTAAAAAAATCACGTTTGTATGAAGAAAGGTCAGATCGCGCATCCCGGCTCATAAAGCTTGCACAAATTTTTTTTTTACTTAAAAGCGAACAACCATTCCGATAAAAATTTAAATTTAAATTAAATAATTTTATTATTCATCGTTTCTTAAAAAGTTCCCGGTCTCAAAAGCTAAAATGTCTTACCTTTTATGAAAAATGCTTACAAGTGTAAATTGTCGCTGACTTGGAGGGGAATAATTGTGGGGTGACTATGACTTCAGCACCCACATCACTCCATGACGAGGGTATTGTATACCGCAGTCTCCGTCCTCACACGTATAGTCATCCTATTATATAGTGTACATACCAACATAATCGTGGGTAAAGAATATTCGGTTATTTGGCACATCAGCAAACACTAGTTCACTTTTCGCCCATAACCGACAAAAAATTGTAATGAAAACGATGGTGTTTTTTTTCCTAAGTTAACAAATTTTATAATATTATTTTACTAGGTAGAAAATGCTTGGCTATTAGCTGACTTACAAAACAAAAACATATTAATTTGAAACGTACAATAATAATGCTTCAGACTAGGCATCCAGTGAAACACTTTCGTCCAGGTTTCTAGCTACAGGACAGTGTTATTTATTTCGCCCAAAAACGAGAATATTTACATCTTCAATGAAAATAATACACGTTGACATTTCTTTTTGTTATTGTTTTTAATGACAGTTGAGATTGAATTTCTATTTTATGTAAATAGACAGATATTTCACAAAAAAATGTAAATACTCGAATATAACTTCTTACTTCATTTTTGTGCTAGTTATTTGTGTGATAAGCAGCAGATTGTGTCACACAGGATATAATTAAGAGAACCTTTTAGCTTTGTCAGGAGTACCACAGGGATCAAATTTAGGGCTGTTACTTTTTTGATTATTTATAAATGATATGGCTAATTCATAAGAAGATCTAAATTTTCACTGTTTGCTGATAATTTTAAATCATTTTCCAATATTCTTTATGTTAACAATTGTGTAATGACGCAACGGGATATTAGTGAAATTCTTTACTGGAGTAAGGATATTAAACTGGATTTTAATATTCAAAAGTGCATGGTGAAGTGTTTCACTAGAAACTATCATACTTTGTATCATAACAATAAGATGGCTAATGTTTTTTTGAAGTATAGCTCAAAAACTAAGGACCTGGGAGTAACCTTAGATACTTCATTAAAGTTTCATAGACACATTGTCGATGTGAGTTGTTCTTTTTTCAGGTTGTTGGAATTTATAATACATAATTCTAAACAATTCTCAGAATTTAATACCATTAAACTTTTGCATACAACTTTAGTGCGTAGCATTTTGGAGAATGGTTCCGTGGTGTGGGGGCCTGAATAAGCCAATTGCTAACGGTGGAGAGAATACAGAAGAAGTTTCTTCGTTTTCCTGTACATGAGAGAGTATGGATGCTACCCATTGCAGTGTCCATTGTTGTTTGTTCTAGGTTCGCTTGGTATCACTAGTTTGCAGGCCAGAAGGAACATTGCTTTGCTTATGATGGTCTTTAAACTTTTGAAACTTGTAAAATTATTATCCAGACGTTTTGGAGCGCATAAAACTAAATGTTCCGAGAAACTTCTAAAGAGATAGGTAACACATACCATTTGTTCTTTCTGAATGCAAGACAAATTTACCTTATTTATTAATTGTATTTAATAATAGTTAAAGATGCCGGTAGAGAGGATGATTGGTCTGTTGATCGGCCTATCGAGAGAGGTGCTTCTTTTCCAGGGTATAATTACCAGTTTAAGACTCTTTCTTTCCAACAATGTATCATAATGTATATTAGTGACATATTCATCATTGCTTTTTATTGTTTTAACTGACTATATGTTGGTCCTTAATAATCTATTGCGCTTTTCTAAAAATATTCATATATGTAAAGTGTAATTGGCAGTCGTGCTGTATTCTACATTTGAATAAAATAAATAAATTTCAGTCGAGACGAAGAAGTCTTATAAAAAATTTTTTAGGCATTTACAGGAATTATGTCTTGTCAACTTGTATGATTGATAGTGCAACCACTTATTATGCATTACTTTTATGCAAAACTTAGACTTTTATACTCGTATATGCAATAAAGACATTTCGAAGATTCTGTGGACGATAAATTTAAGAATAGTATGAAGATGTTACAGAACATTTTTTCGTAAAAATTGTAAATTAAATATTAAATCAGCGAATCAAAAGCAAGTAAAACTTAACTTTGTTGGTACGCAATTTCGAGCGCTTTTACAGCAATAATATTCTAAAGGAACACTGAAACAATATTCGTGGAGAGAAAATACCTAATTTATATCGAAACGTGAGTATTTTAAGAGAATACGGATATGGTTTTGTCCATCAAAATATAAATAAATGAATAAAGGGTGAAATCTCAGAAACTGAACATGAACATCCCTTCCCATAACCCCTTTCATCCGCGCCCCGCACTAGGAGTACGGCCGAAGGACCATTGTGATTTTGGATCGATACGAACTAAATTTGGATATCTCCGGACAGAAAAAATGTGGACATCTTAAATTTAGAGAATTTTATTTGCAATGCTAAATGAATACAATACTACTAAAATATTTATATGAGTTATTATTGTTTAACGATTTATTTCATTTTTCTTTTTTTTTTTCATCAATTATCTCGCACCTAATCGATAATAATGGCACAAGTCCAAAATTGACGATTTTGAGTTAAGTAGGTATGTAGAAAGTTCCTTTATAATTGAATGGCATGACTTCAGAAAACATTTATGTGGCGTTAAAAGTAAAAATGTCCGTATTATTATTTATTCATGTGATTATTTTTAGTGTTTTTATTTTATTTATCAATTAAACAAAGGCACTTATGAACTCAAAAAAAAACGTTTTGTAAATTTTCGTCGGTAAAATTCCATATGCAAAGGTTATTTTGTTCAATTACAGAATTACACAGAATATGTAGAATTACATTTGTCTTTTAAAAAAAGAATTTCTTGTACAAGTGAGGACTGTCTGTACTCAGAAAACACGTAGACAAAGTAAATTCAGAAAGAAAGCACTGGAAGGTCTTAGCACCTGTCGCGTATCGTTTCTCCTCCTAGCCACGTGCCGCGCCGCGCTGCGTCGCGTATGCTGTATAAATAAATCGCATGGAACAAACATTTTTATTATTAGTTGTAGATAGCTGAATTGAAAATTTTATCATATTCGCATTTTAGTTGAATGAACACATATTTTTTTCTGAAAACTTGTTTGGACGCACCGCGTACTCTTTTTGCTGGGCAGAGAATGTAAGGTGAAACGAACTAAAGAGACACAAAGAGTTTTGCTTAGACACTGCGCTCCTTTTGTTTTGTTTTGTTTTGAATGTTTTTAATACTTACATTTTAAGATATGCTGCGTTAGAGCGGTTTGATACGGTATTTAAAAAAAATTAGTTTCATGTTACTTTCTTGCAGATGCCTCCTCAAGATCAACAATTATGTGATTATAATATTTAAAATACATGTTTTCGTTTTGACCATTTTTAATTTAGAAATTTTCACTGGTGACCGGGTTTCGTAGTAACCGTCATCATCAGATAGGCGAGAGGCCAAACGAAAATGAATGTTATACACAATTGAGAGTAGGGGTTATAATAATAATGATTAATATAGTTTATGGTTCAAAAAGAAATAATAATTTTAATTAAACCAATTAACTATCGCTCACCGCTTCTAAGTTTCCCCTGTAAACAATGCACCTGAAGGACGCTGGCTCTGTGTGAACAAAGATGAAAAAGAAGTCTTTTAGTAAGCATACACACTGCCATTTCATAAAATACATATTTGTGTTTGAGTAAAACGATCGATAAAATATTCATATTTTTTCATATTTAAAATTTACATATCATTATTATTATTCCCTTTCCGGGGCACTACATTAATACACCAATCGCAGGGAATCTTGATCGTTTCTGTTACATGATAGTAAGATGATCCGTCTTAGGCTTCAGGTGCCAGTCCAGGGACTATAAAATATTCTAGTGTAAAAACATTTTTGTAATTTTTTTTACATATAAATACATAGGACATTTTTCAATAATTTCTTAAATATTTTTTTTTGTTTTTTTATTAATATTTGATTACTATTTTTTTTCTCTGTTCACATGATGCCTATTTTATTTATGTTGATTTGATTTTACTACTTAATTTAACTATTTTATAATTTATTATTACGTTTTGATATCATACATGCACATATTTTTGTGATAAAAGAAATACAAACAAACTTTGTTTTAACCGCTTATTTTTATTTTTTCTACCGACAGGGCTAGCTGTAAAATCGGTCGGTAGAAAAACAAAGTTGTTGTTTATGTATTTTATTATAATTAATAACCACAAAGTTAGTGCTTAAAATATGAATTTTATAAAATATAAATGATATATTTTTGTATTCATAGCAAATATTATCATTCTCAATTTTATTTTAAAACTGGATATGTATTGTAATTAATTTGTCATTTTTAGTATTCACTGTGAATAAATAAAAATGCTTTTTTTCAATTCGTATATGCTACAATTGTTTTTAAAATTCAAATTCAGCTAATCACAGAAAAGTCGGAATAATCGGAGAGCCTGCATGAGAAGATGTACGAATGTAGTTTGCGGAGAAAGCAAGGTCTGTATGAAAAAAACAGTTATATGGCGTTCTATCATCTCTTCCTACCCCATGAGGAATCGGTGTTACGGTTTGTTCATTTTTTTACCTGTAATTTTTTTTATTTATATTTATAAAAATATTTTTTACAATATTTATTATTTTTGGTTTAATATGCATATAAGTCTGTTAAGTATTGGTATATTATCGCTTGATTTCCTAAAATAAAATATTTTCTTACATTTCAGAATTTTTAGGTCTGCCAACAAACATACCAGTCTTAATTTCTTTGATAACAAGTTGTCTTCTTTCAAACGATCACTGAATCAAATTCAATTATAAACACCTCTCTCCCGCCTCTTCTCCTACAAAGTCTAATATATACCATTGAGTCTTTATACTTTTTTATAATAATTTTCTGTGCATAAATATGTCCTAAAAATGCCTATTATGCCTATGTATTTATAAATAAATAAATTTAATTGTTGCAAATTATGTTCCTAAACATAACTAATATTATTATCAAACCTTAATTATGTCAAGGTTAGCATGTATGTATTTTGGAATTAATTTTAGTAATTATAAATTTTTTAAAATTATAATACAGTCATTATTTCATTAATATATTGCAGGTATGTATAAATGTGACCTTACAGAGAAACGTTTGTACCATCTTTTCGGTGTTTCACTGAAATATAAAAGGGTTTTAAATCATCTAAACATGTTTTTATTAATATGTCATAGAAATGGTAGAATGAATGAATATTACAGATTTATAGAAGGAGTAAGTTATTCAAATGACTTCTTTTGAAACACTTTGTCGTTTTCTCTTTACATAAAAAGATGAAACCGAAAAGCTTTCCCGATATAATTAATTCCTAAAGTCTACTGAGAAGGTCAGATAATATCTATATCTTGAAACATGTTTACGTTCGTAGAATTTCGTCAAGTTTAGATTTATAATTTATACAAAAAATCTTTCTTCACAAATGGAACTCCTCTCTACTTTTATTGGATTACGAAGCTTCTTGAATATTGTTACTTGTGTGTATTTTAAGGTTTTCTTTTGTACAGAAGTCCTGGACTTGCCTTTGTGAGTTTTACATTATTTTGGTACACATTCAAATATCCTGAAAATCCTGGGGATGCCAAAAGTTTCTCGCGAAATTATTTGATGATTACCGAATGTGGTTAGTTCGCGAGGAATTTATATCGCTGTTCAAAATAAACAAAGTTATTCCTCGTCTTTGTTTTCTTTGAAGAAAAGTTGTAACATTTCTCAACAGTATCTAGTTAAATTATACATTTACTTTGATTGAACGGATTCCCACAATTTTACTGGCTTCAAATCTAATATTTATTTCTATTTATACAGGTATCTTTGATTGGTTTGAAGAAATTCCCATTTGTCAAGCCCGCTAACGTACAAATAAAATGTAGATACGAAAAGACAATTAAACTAATAAATATCTAAATAACATCAGATACTTACGTAGAAGTATACAATTTTTCTGCTCAGGTCCTTTAAAAATAGTATTCCTCAAAAAAAATTCTAAATAATCATTAAAAAAACGTTACGATGATTGAGAATTGATTTATTTTGAATTTTATAGCGTAGTAAATAATAATTATAATGAACATAATACAAAAATGTTATATTGAAAGTCTTCATGATGTAAATTTCACATGAAATATAGTATAATACTTGATACAAAAAGTAATCGTTAATATGTATGATGATCTCATAAAAATATTTATCTTATGGGTGTTTAAATGTGTTTTATGGTGTGGAGAATAATCTCCCACGTCGAGACTTATTATGAAGCTAACAGATGACAAATAACAGCATCAATCTTCATATTTATGATTTCATAATGCAAACATAAATAATATATTTCTGTTTTTTAAGCTTCTAGTAAAATTAATCATTCAAAGAATGATAGACTGAAAGTCATAAAACAACAGAGATAATAATTTTTATTTAAAAAAATCAAATAAGTTCCCCTTTTCGTGATATTGATGTAGCTTAAGTTGCGCGTTGTATTAAAAAAAATATCATGTACTGTAACATTCATACAAAATAAAACATTCAAATCGCTTTCTGAAAATAATAGCTGATTGATTATATTGCTTTCGGGAATGAAAGTATCTATCTGACGATAAAATCCTTAAAGGGCTTAAATGCACGTCTATAAAAATTCAGACGGACTCAAAATATGCTTGCGGCATTTCAGCACATAACCAAACTGCATATTATTTAATGGAAATCAACATTTTAACCACCACGCATAAAGATGCCACACTGCAGAACGTATATATGAAAGTTAACTACCTTATTTTTTTTTTTCTTTCTCTCCTTAGAAGTTGATTATTTTTATTAATTTTGAAATTGCACTTTAGTTAAAATTTTTTGAAGAATTTTTATCTCTAATTTTTTTTATTAATTTTTTCTACATATTTTATAAATTATTTCTATGTTGTTTTATGTAAATTAAGTAGGCTTTGTTTTATATGATAGAATTGGCTCTGCACTATTCAGCCATTTTACTGGAATAAACTTTATTATAATTTTAAAAAATATATATATTGTTATTGATATTATTAATGTTATTATTATTATTATAGGCAGAATGGAAAATTTTACACAGTATGAAAGTCATCACTGAACCTCGCCGATGACAACTGATAGGCTCTACAGAATCATCTTTGTTGAAAACATATCTAAAATTCAAATCAAAAATAATTTATATGACTATTATTGGTATCCTTATATATTCCGACACTTGGTCACATCAAATTAATTTTTAACATTATATTTAATATAAACAATTCTCGTCTTGAGTGCGTAATGTATTTACTTGGAGTTACGGCTCTTGGCGTTAAATGACCCATTTTATTTAGTTAAATCCTGGCTCGTGATTACAATAGGAAGTCAAGGACATCATACTTCCACCATGACGGTAGAGTTGAAAATAATATGGTTCTAGTACCTCACGGTACATTCACACACGGGCTACTTATCAAACGAGACAAAAATGTTGTTCCAACGAGCAGTTTTTGCTTTAGTTAAAATTAATTTAATTCCTTATCGTTCTGAAGTAGTCAGTTTTTTTCTTAAAAGCCCATTTAAAATACAAAAAACAAATAAGTAGATTTTGTAGTCGAATGATGCAGGGGCAAAATTCTATCCTACTAACATAGTAGAGCATCTAGCCATAAAAACATTGCCACCATAAAAAATAAATTTAGTTATTATATTTCTTACATCTGTTTTACTATCTTCTTGACTGTACGCATCAAGATTTCAAAAGAGCCGGCTTTGTACTACTTTGGTAGACACAGACAAAAATTAATCAAATCGTCTTGGTATTTGTCAAAAATCGTATGAAAATCACGTTCAAGCGAATAGTTTTGCTTGGATTTGATTTATTTTAATTCATAATCGCTTTGAAGTGGTCACTTTTTATCACAGAAGCCATTTTAAAATATGAATGAGAATTATTTGAAGAGAAGTACGGCACGCGGACTAAATTTTCAGCGTCATTTTTGGTTGGATTCAATCATATGACAAACCGGTAGAATATACCGAGGTAGATAGAGATTATACAGAAATTAAATATACCGTCTTGGTATGCACCGACGATGATAGCCTTTGTAATTGCCCTGCAGATATTGTTATATGCCAATGGATTCAGCGCAACAAAGTGACGTTTATTTTCATATAATAGGACAAAATTACATTTATACGAATAGATTTATACAGATTCCACTAAAGATTTCATTTGATATTTTCTTTCAGATACATATTTATATTTATGGAAGGTTTTCAATGTGGCAAGGTGGCTAAAATTTGATTTAGCGACGTTTTCTTGTTTATAATCTGGACAATGCACACAAAAGAGATAGTGACTGGAAGGAAATATTAGAAATAATCATTCAATTGTATGATTAAAAATGTATTTCGTAAAAATAAATGTTTTTTGAAAAAAAGTCATTGTTTGAGGTTTCACATACACAAAAAACGTTGTTTTTAGGAAGAAAACTCTCATTCTTAAAAATGATACAAATCTGCCTAAACCGTCGATAAATTCTATCTGCCTCGAGTGGTTTATGCTTGTTGAGATTTTATTGAATGTCGCACCACTGTTTTTCACTAAAAACAAATAATTTAGATTTACGCAACTTTCTTCTAAGTATCCTTGGTAACTTTTGCCTCTTAAAGAACATAATTTTACGCTTGGAATGGCATATTGATTTTAAAACTGTCATTATTGTTGTTAGTGACTTTTGCCTGAACGGCGACGATGTGACTGTCTCTGGACAAAAGTAAAATAAAGTATTAAAAACAAATCATGAAGTTTCGCATATATTGATTAAATTATGTTTACTTTATGTATTTTAGTATATACTTTTAATATACGAGTATATGCATATGTGTAAACTAGTGAGTATCAATTCTATTTGTCTGTTTTTTCTATAAAATAAATTAACTGATAAATTATTATTAAGTAATTGCCTAGCTTAGTACGGAGTATGCACGATTTTTAGCTGGACAGAGTTTGAAAAAAAAAGTAAATATGATAAAATGAAAATATAAAAAAATAAAAAATATAAAAAAAACTGAAAGCCATACATTCATGTAAGATATCATTATGATCGTAGAAAAATGACGGATGTGCGAAAAATGCGATATTGACTTTTTTTATATTTGATCTTAAAAACGTTTTATGAGGGCTTTATATTCCAGGTTTTAAAAAAATGTACATCACTAATCCAAGTATATACTTTTGCACTTATCGAATAATTCGCATGACAAAAATAAGCCTTTCCAATTCAACTATAAAATAAAAAAATATTTCCTTTTCACTAGTTTCTACAATAATTTTGAATCTTGGCATTACTTCGATAGTAATCTCTTCGTTAACACATTGATAAAATTGTAAACAAATTTCTCAAACTCCTTGGATTTATCAGTAGAATGACGAAGGTCTTTAAAAATACTAAAATGTAAAAACTCTTTACTGCTCACTAGTTCGACTTCATCTAGAGTATGCTTCTCCAATTTGGTCTCTATTCCATAGGATTCATATTGAGCACGTCGTGTCTGTACAACACCGTTTTCAAATAGAAGTGGCATGGTTGCTCGGATTGCAAAGGGGCAATTATTCATATTTTGAAATAGAGAAATCTCTTAATCTATCTTCATTGGAGATACGTAAAACTAAGATGGACCTTATTTTCAAAATACTTAATGCTATAAGTGATGTCTCATCTCTGTTGCAATCAATTTATTTTTACGTTCCCAACCACATCACTAGAAATTAAGATCTGCTATTTATCAAATCTTCAAAGAGCAACTTTTGTTTTTATGCCCCAATGTCTAGAATGTGTAGATTAGTCAGTTTGTCACAAAACTTGGAATCCTTTGGAATAGATCTTCCGGCTTTTTGTTGATCTCTTCGCCACTAAAACAGTGTGCAATGAAGATGGATTGGCATGGGTTAGCTCGAAGTCTTATATGTTGACAGTATTTCTAAATATTTTACGTACTATTATTTTATTATTTATTTATTTATACATTTATTGCAAAAAAAATATATACTTACTTAATAACAGGGAATCTATATAAAACCAATTAATCTAAAATGAAAACAGAGTGTTCACTGTTTATGATAGTCTCCATCTATCATGGCACAGCCTGTTCTAAGATGGAGATTTTCTATCTTCAGAGCATAAGTAGTCCTATACTAATAAAACAATAACATAAAAAAGTAAAACTAAAACTATTTTTGTTATTATACAAATATAAAGTATATATAATATGTAAATAATAAAGTATGATATATAATAAAACAAGTATAAAGCAATGAAATACATAAAAATATAAATAATATGTGTACCAATTATATAAAGTACTACGTTTTTCGATGTACATTTTTTTTTTAAAATCTCTCGCTACACTATTTATATGTGCAGTTATTTTTATTTTAAAATTTGTTTTACATTTTAAGTCTTTTATATTTGGCAATAAATCAGTAAATATTTTTTGGGCAATTACTTTGTATTGCTTATTACCAAAGGCGGTTGATAAAAATGGGACAATACAGTTAATTTGTGTTGCTGAACGAGTGTTAATATTTTGTTGGGTTCTTTATTGCCCTTGTTTGTCTTTGCTACATAGTTTAATGTTTTTTTCGCTCAGTTTTTTGTTCATGTTTCTTCATATAACTGTTGTAATTGGCTTAGGCCGTATAAATTATAAATTAATACATTTATGTTTTTCCATTCTTTCGTCATCCATTCGTTCTACACGACCATACCTACACCAAAATTAAACTACGTAATTTGTAATTCATCTTTGAAAACATTTGGAATTCGCGCCAACATTAATAAATTAGCAAACCAAATGATAAAATAATAGCGAATGAACTGTGAACACGTACATGCTATTGCACAATATTATATATTAAACTGTAATAGTAATGTGGTGTTAGTAGCTGCGCTGGTTTGATGGAGTGTCGGTTGCGGGGAGGGAAGAGGGGAAGGGCACATCTGCTGTATACATACATCTGCCTGGGGCTCGTGACGTCACTACTGCGGGGGATGCACGAGCGGGGATGAAATGATGAAGTCTCGGTGCCACAGAACACGTGGCCATAAAAAATATTCTCAGGACAAAAAAGATGCTTGCCTCACGCGTTCTAGATTCGATTCATAAATGAATCACAAATTCGTATTTGATTCGCCTCAGCATGCTGAGGTGTAAAAGCAACTACGTTTTGGACATGGCATTTAATTATATCAAACTAAAGCACTTTACATACTTTTGGTGAAAAATTTGTTAAAAATAATTTTACATCGTTTTTTTTTAGTTATAAACTATATCTAATAATAGATGGTATATGGTTAAGTTTATTTCATTTTATTACTAGGTATTATTCAAAACTAAATACCAATATAATGTATTTATTAAAAAAAATGTTTTCAATGTTAATATTTAAATAAATAAATTGAAAATGCCGCATATTTTCTTATTTCAATTCTTTATTTATTTCTCAATATTTACTGTCTTATCTTTAGTTTTTGAGTGGGTGATGATGATATACTTTAATGCGATATGGTGTTGAACAATTAATGTCATTTTTTAATAAAATTTGCGTGCATTTTCCAATTAGACACGAGAAATTTGAGCCACCCTTCATCCCTATAGATAGACATCGTTCTTATTTTTTTATTTGGCAAGGTTAATGCTCTCCACGTTTATTTGCTTTTACCTATATTGTTCCGTAAGAAAGACTGATTGACCGATTTTTGAGTTATCAATTTTGAATTGAAGTACAGTAAGTGAAGTAAGTAACGCTTTTATTATACTGTCATTTGAAAAAGATTGTGATGGAAAATACTTTGATATCAGTGTTACTACTTTTTGTAATATTTAAAAAAATACCGTGGTTTATGACACTCGTTGGTGACTTATCCCTCGAGAATATAGTGGCATTTTAAAAATATAGTCAAAGTTAGCAACACTGTTTCAAGGTATTTTATTTCACGAAGATTTATGATGAAGCAAACGCCGATTCAATCAACTTAAAACACATGGATAAACACAAAGTAAAATAAAAATATGGATAATTTTTTTTTTCAATATTTCTTGTATATAAGTTAATATTACACAGTATTCAATAGTATTTTGAGTTTGGCGTTTGTCCAAATTTTTGTAGACAAGGACTGGAATCAACTCTCTGAGGAGCCATTTATGCTAACATATTACAACAGAGATGAAGAACATTTTAGAGAAGGTTATACAGAAGTCTAGGCATCTGCAGGGCTTATAATCTGTCATTGGCTGGTTTAAATGGCCACTTTACATACTGTGTAAGTAACATTCACCATTTTGCCCATATTTGAAGATCTATATTCCATCAGTTATTTCATCTGTTGATGTTTGTGAATTTAAACAGCTGACACCTTTTTTTATGTATTTATATAAAATGTTTTTCATCTCTGATGTAATATATTAATATTAACAACTTCCCAGGGAGTTGAATCCAGTCTCTGTCTACAAAAATTTGGACAAACTAATAATACTGTTGATAAATCCACCTGGTCCACGAAGAAGTATAGAAATTGGAAAAAAAAAGTTAAGACTTCGCCTAGTATATAAGTGAGTTTTAAAAAAAAAATCTTTTTTTTTAAATATATGGCCTGTTGTTCGTGGGTACACAAGAAAATGTTAATGAATTTTTGCTCCTATAATAAATAATGGACAGTTAAATGATTGAATGATTTAATGAAATGAATTTTATTCGCATAAAGGTTTTAGCCCTTTAACTTCAAAAACATTAACAGAAGAAAGAACTGAAGGAATATAGATGTTTAAATATGGGCAAAATGGTAAATGTTACACAGTATATAAAGTGGCCACTTAGACCACCCAACGACAGGTCATAAGCCCTGTACATGCCTAGACTTAAATATTATTTTCTCTAAAATGTTCTTCATCTCTCTTGTAATAAATTACACAAATTTTTGTTATTATCAAAGCACTCGACAAGTACCTAAGCATTAATTATGTATTTTATCCGGGTTCGATTTCCAACATAGCCGACATTCATTTTTGTCAACTGGAGTGTAACATTGATCATCTTACTCCCGTGTGTTTGGAAATTTCCGAAATGCATCGCAATTTAGAACCCGATGCACCATTTGATGCCGGAAAAGTATTGATAGTGACTTTTTATGTTTGTAACTTTTTACCGCCTTTCAGATACTTGTTACATTCTGATATGGCATCAGTCCACGGTGGTCACTGTCCCACTGTCCGAAACAATACATGGCACAACAACTTCACGAGGGATGGCGATCATTAGAAATGTGATGACGGATAAAGTAAAGATACAACGCAGCGAAATAACAGCCAAAAATATTTACTACGCGACGTTATGGATGCAAAAATGAAATTGACCAGGAAAGACATGCCATGACCGAATCCAGCTAACATTTGACGATAGACATACCAAAGTCGGCATAATTTGCGAGCGTGCATGAGAAGATGATGAATGCAAACGAAGTAAGGTCTGCAGATAACGACAGAGTAGTGTGCCAGTCTATCCCTTCTGACTACCCTTTCGGGAAAAACGTAATAGTTTTGTTGCTAATTCTTTTATGTAATTGCTAAATAATAATATATTTATCTTTTATTTTATTTTATAAATATGATTTAAATATGGACAGAATGGTAAATGTCACACAGTGTGTAAATTGACAACTTAAACCAGCCAATGACAGGCCATAAACCCCGTAAATGCCTAGACTTATACCATATTCCTATCTCGAAAATATTTTTTCTCTGCGTTGCAATAAATTTAGATCATGAATAAGTTTTTTTTTAAAACATGTTAAAAAGCGTGTATTTGATTCATTTGGTCTAATTATGTAACATCATAACATAAGTTGTAAGTAAAACCACAAAACTTCTTAAAAACTGCATATTCGCCTTATTTGGTTTTAACAAAACATATGATTTGATTATTGGATATGTGGGGTTCATAGTCCATGATCCATGACACACACGTGCTAAATATTTTCCCCTCAAATATAGAGAGTCATGAGTCCAAGAAGAAACTTAGCGTTTTCTATTGAATTCAATTCATTGCATTCTGCGAAACACGAGATCAACGATCTGCAGTACATTAACATCGTCCCTACCATGGAGATATGAAGAACAATAGAACGTGGACTATAAAGATCCCTTAGGGGGCAGTCAACATCAAGTCCAGTAAAGTTCAGCCAGTTCAGTTCAATCCAGTAGAGTTCAGTCATTCCGTCCAGTAAAGTTCAGTCAGTCAGTCATATACTCAGAAGCAGCATGTAGTTCAAGTGCAGTCTCTTCAACCCATCATCGCCGCTACGCACGCGCTTTGCAACCGAGTGCTGTCTCTTATTCGCCATGTAATAAATACGCATTTAACTGCAACGTCGTGTCTTCTGTCAATCTCTAACTGGGGTAGGAGCACCACCAACCCTCAAAAACTAAAATCCTACAGACATAACAATTTAAAAAAATAATATTTACCATTGAAAGATATCGATGTTATCTGCTCAAAATGTGTTAAATGTCACCATCGGTGTTCAGTTTTAATTTTGATAAATGCGGACCCTATTTTATATTACACAATGCGATGTGACAGCCAAACTATTAATCATAACCGTGGGTAAGTATTGTAATGTTTTATGGAACGATATCCATTTATTGTTGCGTACGACGAGTGACGAAATTAAAGTGAAATATAGCAAATCTGTGAATTCAAATCTGTTTATACGTACATTTACGTACATATAATATTTCGCAAATTTTACGAAAATCTTTCTAGTATCATTTCTTTATCCGCAACTAATAGTCAATATATTTGTGGCGTACAGATCACAGTATATTTCGATGGTTATATTTATTACGTCAAGCCAATGTAAACAGCTTTACACTTCAACAACGACTCTTTTCCACAGCATACCGCACATCGCGTCTGAGGACTCAAGTCCTCTTGGCGGTACCCATATTCAAGGAAAAATATTGCTCGTTGCCGAACGAGGTGAGCTGCCAGAAGGAAATCCTTGTAATCTACAAACCTTAGTATCTTTGTGCCGAAATAAGTTAATTCATAAATAAATAACATGTCCTTCATTGGATTGAGGAAAATAGGGAAGTAAATTATTCACTGACTGGAATCAAACTTGGCCGTGATCAATTCCCCGAAATGATTACTAAACTTTATAAAATCCTTAAAATTATTTTTAAAAGTCACCACATACATACAGGACGTAATATATATGATGTGTTTAAATGTCACCAATTTATTATTACTAATGTTTATATGTTTTTGTCGTATTTTTTTAATGTGTGCCCTTTCGAACGATATGCTACATGCAATACAAAATCTTGAAATAAAGGTTCAGATTTAGGATAGTACTTTACAAGGGTATCTTAATATATCTCAAGAAATTAAATTTTTATTTGCATTGTTAGGCCTACCTGCCCTAGTTCGGAGAAACGTTTTTTGTATAATTTAAAAATAGTTTGACTCCTTTTACATAATTTTTCAATTTCTTGTCTGTACCAAATTTCGTCTCAAGTACAATAATAAAGCACTATTAAGGCAAAATAAAATTTATTTGAAGATGATACAAGCCTTAATGTTTAGCCTAGCCGTGCCTTAAGACACAAGACCGAAATCTGGGAAAATGACATCAAAATTATTTGAAAAAACCGTAAAAATAAATTGGTGACATTTGGGGACGGGCCAGTACTGCAAATTTGTTTCAAATGGCAGCTTTGCCTACATTTTTTTTATTTCACTCTTTACCAAACACCTGTATATCTAAAAGGATCCATAAAATAACTTAGGATAGTAGAGAGAAACTGCATTCGGTATTCAAAGAGAGGAAGAAAGAAATTAGATTAGAGGATGTGTTTAGAAGATTGATTAGAATATCTATGTATATGTATAATATATATATATATATATATATATATATATATATATATATTAAAAGGTATGAAATATAATAAAAACATTTTTTTTTCATGGAATTCACTATAACATATAAATTTATCACTCCTGGAGCTTTTGAATATTGTAGTGAAGATACACCATTTGATATCCAAGTGAGGTCTTAGCAGTGGCAAGCGGTGAGTTTTTAAATTAGTAAGCTGCAAAAGTTCCGATAAAATGTCTATAGCGGTAGTATGGCACATTAAAAAAGTCTATTTTATATTTGAAAAATAATCTATAATAATTGGCACTCGCGGCTAAAAGCTTCAGTTAAAATATTTTCTAATTTAACAAAAAACATTTAATTAACAAAAAAATCATTAAAAAATAACATAGTTGCAAAAAACTGGAACTCAAGAGGACTCGAACCCCAACACTAATCGTTAGAAAGCGACGACATATCCGCACGGCTATTTCATGTACCAGTCAAGTCGTCGAAAACGTGATTTTTTAAATTGTATTATTCATAAGAGTACCGATAATTTACGCTTAATTGTGACTATCGTTACTTGTCTTGAAGTAAAACACTATTTCTTAGTAAATAATGATAAATTATTTCAAAGTATTCTTCACCGAGAATGATAGTTCAGTAATAATTGCCTTTTGAGAAACATTCTTTCATCGATGTTTGAATCACTTTAATATTCACAAAACGGTGTTAGTTATACGAGTACATTTTAATATTCTTTCTGCATAATTTACTATTTACGATATTCAATTTAAATTTACTAGTAACGTTTTACTCATAACTCAAACATTATTTTTTAAGTTTTTTTTCTTCTTCTTCTTTTTTTTTGCGCCACAACAGGCCAGAAGGTCCAATTACGGTGGTGAATATACTAGTAAACTAAGCAACCAGGCTTGAGAAAAATTACTTTAAAAAAATTGTGTTCTCACAGGGAATCAAAACCTTCTGCGCATGAGTCGAATATCTTAGCTATTACACCGTGGAGGTTGCCGCTACATTTTACCACTACATATACACTCAATTTTTTTATTATAAGAAAAGCAAATATGTACATATTTTTATGAACATTTAATTACATAGTAACATGAAAAGTTTTATCAAATTCATATTTTATACATTTTAAAAATATTTAATATTTAAATTATTCTCAAATATAACATTAGTTAACCAACTGCAAATTGTTATTACTTGGTTCCATGAACAATGGAGTAGATATATCAAAAAATAAATCTAGTATAATAACATTTATTATATATGTAAATGAATTTTTATTAAATTTTTTAAGTTTTAATGGATACTGAAAAATAACCCATAATGAAACTGTCATCGTCCGTTAAAAACATTTTATATTTCATGTATATCTTATTCTTGTAAACCGGAAATCCTCCAACGCTCTCTTATCATTGGTTGATACATATGAACTCGTGACGCCATGTAAAGTTTTTGGTTTTCATTGAATATTTTTTTCGTACATTTTCAAGAATTTTTTTATACAATTGAATCTTTTAATATTTACTGCGCTAAAGAAAACATTTTTTGTATCCAATTTCCCATAGGGCTGAAGTTCCTTATTAAAATAGGAATTTTGGGTTTCACAAATACCATGGTCACTTATTTAAATAAATAAATATTTGGGTTTTTTATATACAGAATTACTTTTCAGGTTTGTGGCTAATTTGAAGTATAACCATGTTACAAAATAGAAATCAAGTTTTAATTTAACAAAAATGAATCGGATAGTGGTCCCGAGGCTAGTGTCTCGGACTCACGGCTCAAACGTCTGTGGTTCGAATCTCACTCTACCCCAACTTGATTCCTATTTTCTAGTAGTGAATTATTTACAACTCGTTGAAAATGGCTCTCAAAATGAAATATTTGGGTAAATAATAAGAACGCAAATATTTCTTTTTTAAAAAAGATATAAAGGTATGACCTCTGATCAAATACTAGAAACCGACGCCGTAAAAGCCAGTAAATGTGTAAAAATACAAATTCTTAAATAAAATGCCGCTTCGCTCTGCTTCCGAAATGAATAATGTAAATAATAATTTTCAAATATATTCAAACCAAAATTGTTTAAAATACAGTTCGTTTGTTCAGAAGTGCAAAGGCCCTTTGTAAAGATAAAATCCAGGTGGAGATTTTCGTTTGTATTAACAGGATAAAGTAAGAGTGTGGTGAATGGATATTAAAAGGTATTGAATTCCAAGAGTTTTGTGTTGTTCCTAAATTAACCTAACGTGTAATGTTCCCACAACGTCCCGAGAGTAAATACGCTATAATAATATTTAGGTAGCGGGATAGCTCCAATTTTTGTTTTAGTACAAATTCACCCGTTATGAAAATATTATACTTTTTTACGACTGTTGGCGAGAATCAAGTTCCGCTCCCCTAAATTTGTAACAAGTCAGGGTCGCCTGGGGAAAGGACCGATTGGGAAATACATATTTTGTGCAAAAATTTGGATAACTTTTAATTAATTTATTAATAAGAACTTTATAAGTTTACACACGGCATACAGTAGGGGTAGGTATATTGATGTTAAAAAAATAAATAGGTACTCAGCAACTCAACTAAGGCGGAGAATATTCTACGAATGTATAGAAGTGTACCTCCACAAATGTCTAGGGATGACTAGCCATTGGGTAATACAAAACCTTTTCGATGTATAATTTTCATGACTCAACCGTTTAAACATCCCGATTTATACAATTTATTCATACGATTCATTTTTGATAGGAAAGAGCTTAAATATGTACTGATGCAGATGAAATCGAGAGGTATGTTTTTTTTTATAAAATCCCCAGAGGATGATATTTGCGGATAAAAATTTGGACACGCTCAAAATATTGTGGAGTTGCTACTTACTCATACATAGTTACTGTAGTAATCAAAAACCAATATTGTGGGCTGCAATCAGAAAAAGAATAGCAAACGTTGGTAACGAACAATACAGGCATTTCAAGTGGATTACTAGGTACAAACAAACACTCGTACACGAAGATGGGATTAATCCTTTTAATAATGCATACTCACATTGTTACTTGTAATTTACTGCATTTAGTATTTAAAAACACTCTTTTTTTATTGTTTATTTATTTATTTCTTAAAGTTAGCTTATATCACAGGTAAGTAAACCTTCCGATACTTTATAAACATAACTTTAAAAATTGATTTTATGTACATAAAATCTGTGAATAAACATAAAATATCATATTTTTAATGTGTTCAAATGTATGTAGACAAGGCAGGATTCCAGGCCTTAGACAGTTATAAACTCGCTACTTAAAACAGCCAGTTACAGGCCATAAACCCTGTAAATACCCCGATTTTCATATTTTCTTCTCAAAAATATTTTTCCGCTCAGTTGCAAAAAATGGAAAAATAAATTATTTTTTTTTGAGAGTAAATATTTTCGTTCTTATAATTTACACATATATTTAATTTTAAGGGCCATTTTTAACGAATTGTAAATAACTCTCTATTATAAAATGGGAATCCAGTTGGGGTATAGCGAGATTCGAACCACTGACCTTTGAGCCGCGAGTCCGAGACACTAGCCACGGGACTACAACCCGAATTAAACAATTTAACTTGAGGCGCAAACTAAATTCTAGTGGTTTTATGTATTTATTTCCTATTTCCAGGCCTAAAATAAATAATAAATGAAATATATTGGAATTTCATGTTTATTCGTTCAATATTTACAACTTTACCCCAAAGTTAAATATATAGTGAAAAATTAAGTAAACTTCTTTGTCTTATCTCAACGAAACTGAATGATCATTAAAAATATATATTGTAAGCTTCTTACACAAAGAAAAATTTATGCTAATTAAATTAAACTTTTAAATTATTTTACGAAAAAATGCTAGGACATTATTTTTCGTATTAACATTTTGATTAATCGGTATTCTAATGTGAAACGAACAAATAAAAAATTAGACTTGCTGATTTCTTTGTATTTAAATTTTAAATTTCCAGATTCATTTCTTGCACTACAGAGGGAATACTGTGGTTTAAGTATATTATTAAACAAAGCATGCTGCGTTCATCGAATCGCTTCTGTTGAGTCGCCGCGCCATTTGGGTTAGCACCGACTGTTTTTGACTTGTACCAATTTATCACATTAAAAATCCCAAAAAAATTTAGCGCCATTTCTGGAAGAAGAATGATTAATAGAGGAAGTTTGGCTTTGTCCACCACGACAGAATCTAGCAGCAGCTAATCCGCGAGCGGCGACATCGATATACCGATACAAACATTTTGCTATGGTAATGTATTCCACGAGCTCGATCCGCGGGATCGGAAACTTTTAGCAGCGCTGTTTGTTTATGTTAAGGACCATCATTATACAGTTGACGACAAATCATTTGTTATAAAACCAAAGTGGGGAACGTGAGTAAATAATATGTTCACAAAACGCCGTCTATCGCATGGATTGTATCGATTTCAATAAAAAACTCAGTTTTCATCAAATTATTAAAAGGTAATTCTAAACGAAAATTAAAACTAATTATATATAAATGGCACTTTTATCAAAATGCAATTTTTACGTTTATTTTAAATTGAAACTTCACAAAACTTGGTTTACGGAACCTTTGCACTTTATTGATTGTAACAAATACAATAACAATATAATTTAGGTCCTTTTCACAAAATGGTGTACAAAACAAAAAATAAGCGATTTTTTTTGTTTTCTACACCATTTTGTGAAATGAACGTAAATCATATTGTTATGGTATTTGTTACAATCAATACAGTGTAAAGTTTCCGCAAACCAAGTTTTGTAAAATTTCCACTTTAAATAAACGTAAAAATGGAATTTTACATTTAAAAATTATAAAAGCGCCATCTATGAAAAATTAGTTTCACAATTTCGTTTAGAATCACCTTAAGTGTAGCCTGTAAATTTATTTACAAATACATACATACATCGGGCCATACTAATAATTATCATCATAATCATGTTCCTTTCTGCACCTAATGGTGCATAAGGCAGTGCATCGGTATACCAACAGCAACGTACCTTGATTATTTTTGGTACATGAAAGTAAGATTTTCAGTTTTACGCTTCAGGTGCCAGTCCAGGAACTATGAAATATTCAAGGGTTAAAACACATTTTCAAATAAATATTTCATATTAAACATGTCGAGAATCGAACCTAAGACCTTTACTGTACAGGAATGACTTTACACTGATGATATTATAAGGTAACGAGTATGGTGAACATGATATGTTTCGTTTGTCTTTTTATAATAATTATAGGATGAATATTCTAAAGGCTTTTAAATTATCTGTATAAAAATTCTGAATATAAATATTTATTTTTTTAAGTATCTCAATAATAATATATATATATTTATGTGTATGTGTGTGTGTGTGTATATATACATATGTATATATATATATATATATATACATTTATGTATTTATACAGATTTATGTGTGTGTGTATGTATGAATGTGCATGAGCATGTATGTGTGTATATTTATGTATGTTAATAAATATACTCAATATCTTACCGTATACCAATATACCAATGTGGATACATTTCCTCATTATAACTTGTTATTGTTTCTTTAAATCTTACTTATATTATTCTTACTTTTAGCTTCATTTATATACTTATGTTACACTTGAGTGTATTTTTAATAAATGAAAAAGCCCAATGGGCGTATAAAATTGATTTATTTATACAAATACATATATTACAAAAAATAACGCATCCCTTACTCTATGAGGCCAGGAACCCTGTGTTGAGTTGGAATAAGACATAATGAAAATTGGAAGCACCAAAAATATGAATTAGGTATAACATGAACATATATTTCAATAAATATCTGGATATATATATAGCGGGTTGCTTAGTAGTATATACATGCATACAATATCTCGCAGCAGTCTCCTGCAGTTACGTTTATTTCGTTCTTATAATTTATTAAACTTATTCCATTCTGATGATATTTTCCACTAGTTGTAAATATCTCAGAGGTTCGAACCAGGGCCTCTGATTCATAAGTCTGCGATACCACCACAGGCCACATTATGTTCAGTAAAATAATTTAATTTAGTTAAATACTCTACTGACCTGGCTGAATAAGTGGATTTCCCTCACCTGAAACAATGAAATGAATGAGTTAGTTACATTATTAAATATTATAATGCAAACTAAATGCACTAAGTAATAATGTTTGTGCATAATTTAATAGTTGTGTTTATGTTAATTATTGTTAATTTAATAAATATTACACCTGTCCCTCAAAGGATGAACGGCGGGAGTCACATTGAACAAAATGTTCAGTAAACAAGATTTTGTGATTATTTTCCAAAACATTTTAGTAAAAACAATTATTAAAATAGCGTACTTGGAACAATAGTTTTTTTTGCATAAAAACAAAGTGGCCTTCAGATTTATATTTCAATTAAAAAAAACATTTTTATGATGAATGTGGACTTTGGTGTTTTATTCACGCAAAAAAAGCCTTTGTGATAATTTGGGTATATTTAACTTCAAAGATGCAAAAAGTGGACTCCCTTGTTTATTCTCTAAGGCACAGATATATGTTTTAATAAAAACTTCTTAAATTTTCCTTTATCAAAGTGATTCTCTATATCTGCTTAACTAAAACTTATATTTTATTTGATTTAGAAAACTATCAACATTGCAGTAAATACTTTTTTTTTAAATCACGTTTGTTAAAACACCACATAATTCTTATGTATGCATTTACTATGCACTATCAGGTGCAAAAAAGAGTTTGATAATTATGATGATATTTGTACAACTATTCTAACCTGCAATTCTTTTATCGATAGGTTCGTGTCGAATAGATATAATGTGCCAACAATCCGTAACCTACGTAGTATTTGTTGTAAATATTAAGGAATCGGCAATAGCTCATTGGAACCATTAAACGATTCGAATTAATGTGTTATTATCACGCTACCGATAAACAATAAAAAATATGACTAAACTTCTCTACTTGATATAAATAAATGCCAATAGTAGTTGTTCATAGATTCTACAACTGACATAAAGAATATTATGCAAAAATAGTAAGGTAAATAGTAAAGAATTACCCTTTTTTGGCCTGTAAACGCCAAAATTATTTTGAAAAATAATACTCTTATATGACATCATAATGTTTCTTTTTTTTTTGAGTGTTAATATAAGTTTTGTCCATTCTTAAATGGTCATTCGATAAAAAAAATATAGGCCATCAAAAATTGTGTTTGCTTTTACGTTACCCGCATTATTTTGTTTGATTACAAGCCTTAAAAATCGAATTTCAAGTAGACGAAAGTGAGTATTTTTGACACCTCTTGCTGTTAGCGATCAATCTAGGGAATAAGGCAGCAAAAGCTGCTCGCGGTATTTGCGCAGTAAATGATGAAGATATTACGATTTATTGACCAAATTGAATACATTTTTGGTGAATTTGTTATTGTTAACATAAGTTGGGTCAGTTTTTTTTTTGCAATGAAAAAAAATTACGATAATAAAATATTCTAGTACAAAAACCCATCTATGAGATATAGGGAGAGAGAGAAAGAGAGATAGTTCCTTTCCGTTAATTCGTGTTTTTAGCTCTTTTCCTAATATTTCAAGTCAACCGTGTGAGAAATTGAATCCATGTCCTATTGCATGATAGGCGAAACCGCTGACCATTGATTTATTAGACCACGAGGCTGATTATAATTTTTTTTTTTTAATGAACCGATGTATTTTTTTACGTCAAATAATAGTATAGCGGTCTTTTTGGTTATGGCTAAGACATTTGACTTTCAGACGGAAAGTTCCGGGTTCGATTCCCGGTGAGCTCACGAATATTGGAATGTAATTTTTCTCTATCTTGGTGGTTCTGTGCTGTATTTCACCACTGTACTTGGACTTCCTGAACTGTTGTGGTGCAAATATTTTTTTAACACAATATGTTAATTCAAAACGTTTAAAAAAATAAATATTTATTGTCAAAAAAGTTTAATTTTTTTAAATTTTGTTGCTTACTACTTGGATAAACTCGTCAGTTCTTGAAAGTTGGAGCAAATTTATGTAGTCTTGGTGAGTTACAAAACTTTTTTTCTAAATTATCATACATTTTCATAACAAAGTTATCACTGTGGTTGAAGGACATAATTGAAATTGTATATAAAAGAATTCCTTTACATCGCCTTCCCTGATTTTAGGGTTGCGTAAAAATAATGTCGGTCATTACGAGAAATATATTGTTGTTCTTTAGGGAAGTGTTCCTATTTAGGAAGCATTAAGATAATATTTACAAGCGCTTTTCTCGGATTTGATACATTCACTTCTAAAATAATGATTTTAAAATCATTTTAAGTATATTTTTAAACATCACCTTCGATCGTTTCATTAAATTGAATTTTTGTAGTTTTTTAATCATACTTTATGTAATTGAAAACACAAAAAAAGCTAATTAATACTTTAAAATTTACATTTAAAGCAATAACTTTTTGGTTATTCGTTGTAATAAAATTAATATAAGACCAACTAACCACTTATTTTTTTCTACAGATCGGTTTCAAGGCTACTCAAGCTTCTTTACGAAAGTATTCTTAACAACTGAATTACATTTTTTTACAGTGATTTCTAAATATTACATCGATATATAATAGAGCTAATAAATCAAGTATTTTTGTCAGATTAAAAAAAATAAATAAGAAAAACTAATTCATCATCATCATTCCCTTTCCGTTCTTAATGGTGCATAGGGCACTGCATTAATACACCAATCTCAGCGTATCTTGATCATTTTTGTTACATGAAGGTAAGGTGATCAGTCTTAAGCTTCAGGTACCAGTCCAGGGACTATGATTTTTTTTTATTTAAATGTATACTATATTATATTTAAACGGTGAAGTTACATACGTAGTAACGCTTAGCTCACCATGCACTATTGCTGTTGTATTACATTATTGCTGTGTGATTTACAATAATTTTCATGCTTTGTGAGCTGTGCTGATGTATTTATTTAAAATGTCATTTTAATATAACCTTCAAGATGATTCTGAAAAACGGGATAAAATAGTGATTTCGTTATTTTATGAGTTACTTTACCACATATATGTACCTACATAACTAATGTCGTTACATAAAACTGACGCCTTATGCTGGATAGATGTGACATTTTACCAGACTCGAAAAAATTCGAGTGGTCATTTCGATTGCTTTTTCATAATAATAAAGTAATATTTTAGTGACAAAATCAAAATGTTATTAATATTTAAAGCATTAATTTTGTGGTCAAACATTTTACTTTATGTTATTGAATATTAGTGTATAACTCCTTACCGACTTTTCGACCGACATAGAATAGTCGGTAAGTGGTTATATCCAAATATTTAATAACATTTATAAAAAACAAAATGTGTTTCTGAGACACTGAATACATAAAATGTCTCCCTGGTACGGAACACCACAGTGAAGGAACATTATCTTCAATGAAAAAAAAAATAATACATTAATTGTAAAAGAACAAATAGATGAATCCTTATTTTGACATCGACGGTCGATAAAATTATTTTAAAATCGATGTTCCAGTAAAACACAATTTTAAAAGTGATTGGAAATAGGTACAGTTATATTCGTTGCACATTTTTCGATTCACTAACATCATAACATTTATCAATGTTGAATGGCGAGGGTTTATCACGAATATATTTTGACAACTGAAAGTACGATGTCGCATTCGATTGTCAATATCGAGTGCTTTGGAGCACTCGAGATAAATAACGAATCGTTTTGAATCAACTTCATTCATATGGGTGGTTAAGGAATGCCGTCACCCGTCAAATTACGGAAGCCGTATACGATTTTAAAAATATATGAGTCCAGCATACAGGGTCCGTTATAAAGGTAACGCGCATTTTCTGGGAAAAATATATTTATTGATCGGACCTGTAAAAATGCTTAAAATTCTTCAAAATACTCTCCTTCTGCATCCATAAACTTGCGAAGATGTGTCTGCCACGCCTGAAAGGCACCTTGAAAGTCATCGACGGGAATGTCCCTAAGGAACGTTGTTCATAACATGCTTTTGGATATTTTCCACGGTTTCCCAATGCATTCCATTCAGCTTTCCCTTCAGTTGGGGAAACATCAAAAGTCACACGGCACACGAAGCCAAGTTAGGACTGTAAGGCCCCTGATTACTTTTGATAATTAAAAAAAAAAACGGTATTTTCCTTTTGTTATTTTTTTCTCATTTTTACATCAGCTCTAAAGTGGAGCACGTGGACATCTACAGACACTTCTAGGAAACCCTATCGACAGTCAGCATTCTGGTCATCTCTCATGTTATTGCCACGTCCCTAAGTTTCACCGAAGAAAGCCAAAATATCGTCATCGACAGTTTTCCAGGATGGAGCCCGCAGGTGTGAAGAATGGATTACTTGGGTCCAGACTCTCCTGAAGTATCTGCATCACGTGTTCAAGCCAGTTTCTTTACCTTCAAGACACAAGTTTTAGAAAGCTGATGCATCCGTTTTTGAACTTTAATGTTGGCAATGAAATCGAATCATCTTATACCTTATATTTTCCTCAGGCTTAACTCTCAAAACTGAGAAGTTTGATATTTTGTAAGGTGCCAGAATTTGTAAACATAGAGTAGTACTGGCATAATACAAGAGATTAATAATCAACATTTTGTTTAGCCAATCTATGGGCTAAAGTTTCAGATAGCACGCATTGTGTTAAAGTTGCTTCACCAATTCCTAGACGGATCGCGAGCTCTTTGTGCATGGCCATCCTCACTTATGTGAACTCCCAAGTAGGTAAAGCTCAACTTACTCAACTTTCTGCTCATCATTATAGAGATGGGTTATCATAGTCAGGAAGGGATTTGTTGCACATTATCTAAGACTTTTTGGAATAAATATTAAGACTCAGACAAGCGGAGATTTGCTGCCGTCGGTCAACAATTTCCCGAAGATCATCAATAAAATTTTCAAGAAGAACCGCATTGTACGCGTACTCCAAATCACACGACTTTAGTATATCGGTCAGGTGGTATTGATTTACATAAGATTGAATCATATAATAAATAAGAACGCTGCGGGGACCAGTTCAACCTCACTCCAGTGGAGACCTCGAACCAATCATTCAAACATCTGCCGATTCTCATACCACAATTTCTGTCACTGCGGAGCGCCTTTATTTTATTTGTTTATTTTACTATTAGAACACCTCACTGGGCACAACCCGTGTCGAAGAATTTATGTACTTGAATTATATTATGTTCTTATTTATAATAGTTTTTATCTAAATAATATATACATAAAAATAAATATAAAAAAAAACTAAACATTTGAAAAAGTTCACGATTAAATATGTATATTCCCGCTGGCACTTTGACTGTTACACAAGGACCAAAGGCCGGCTTCATCAAGCGCAGGATAGAATTTCATTATGAGTGCCATAAACATGAGAAGGGTTGGATTATGCCACCCCACTCCCCACACCCCGTGTATCGGCCGACGTTAAATGCTGTGCACTTTATATGCAATCTACACATGCCCTTATTCTCTTTCACTACATTTACTCGAAGCCCATTATATGGCATTATTTAATTCATAGTGCGCATCAATATTTATATTCCTCCCTAAAATAATATTCTTGATATGAGAACTAGTTTATAACATAATAAAGACAAAAGGAGCTACTTCAACGTATTCTATTTAAAAGCAAAAGACATTCGATTTATCAGAAGAAAAAATGCTTTTTGTTTGGTTTTATCAAGTCATGAAATTATTACTGACCAACTTACCGACTTTTCTATATACCGGTTTTGATATGTACCCGCCTGTTCGTCAGGACACTGTTACATCAACATTCAATACCCACTATACACCTTCACCATAGCAGTAGTTGCACAAAAATATAAATCCGACGTGCTGACAGAATACATGACGTTTGTATCCAACACAAACATGCACTGTTTTTTTTATGTTCATTTTGTGGTAGTAATATTTAAAAAGGGGTAGGAGGAAGGAAGAAGAGGCGGTGACGAAGAGACGAGTACGTCTCGAAACCGGTAGGCACAGAAAATTCGGTAAGTGGTTATGTAAAACTATATGCTTACATTTAATACCTATTTTTGGTTTGATGTTTTTTTTAGGTTTATAATATCTTCAATACATTGTGTTTGATTCAATATATATCAGTTGTAATTATGATATCAAATAAAAAATTAAATATGAATTAAAAAGTGAGTTACAATAAAAATAACGACGTTAACAGTCATTTAAAATTATTCTGAATTCGGAGGATAGGGACAAAATATTGTCTTTTTATTTCATCCAACGTCGCTTAGTTTCGGGCGTAAAGGATAATTGCGTTGCCGCTAAACAAATAACTCGTTTCATGTTTTGCGATAATCACAAGGCTAACGGCCCTAAATGATGTGTATTGTTTACTTTAGAATGCAAAAAACGATTCGTTCCGTTTTTGATTACGACTATACATTAATTTCGTTCCGTTCACCGCTGTGCGTACCATAAACACACTTTGCTAAAGCAAGGGGCGCGGGAACAGCGAATCTGGTCACAAAAATAAGATTGACGAGGAGTTTCAAGGTCTAGCTGAGATTGATGTAAAACAAATAAGTTGTAAAGCCCAGTTTAGTCGGTGCTAACGCCACGCCGTAAGACTGGAACAGATGACATCGCTGAATTGGCAAATTCTAGGGAACGACAATTACTGGAGGCTGCGACCTCCTGTGCCAGAGAGCTACTTTTCATTTATTCAGTTGAGTTGCACATAAAATCAATAGCTTGTTTGTATAATGAATAAAAATATTTATGTGCATACATAATTTTTTGTGTTAATGGTTATTATATTTAATTATTTATGTATTTCATAATATATACATTTTTTGTTCACTTTGCCCAGCTGTATGAAACAGTACTTATGATTTTCTTGTTATATTACTTTAATATATATATATTTTTTTACATTTATTCTTGAATTGTTTAAACTTTCTACTGAATATGTTGTAGTAGGTATATTTTTTTTAAGTCTTGTATAATTTTTATATTCTTTATTTCTTTATTTCTATTTTATATTCTCTTTTTTTAAATATCTTGATGTTAATATTATTGACTTTTGAACAGTGTGCAATATGGTGACAATACCTACACACATAATCCCACAAAGTATTGTGATTAGTAAACATCCCTTTTGAGCTTGTTTACAGTAGCGCTCATTGGCAGCTACTTATCCCTATTAAAGCTTACCTACCTGACCAACTCTTATCAGTTAATCGTCAAACATCAACCGGTACCTATCTTCTTTATCAACAAACAGAAATATTACATGGAAATGGATACAATCACCGAAGAAGCAGCTCAAGCAGTTGCGCTATTGCAACAAGGCCAGAGTCAACGTGAAGTCGCTCGTGCGCTAAACATGAGTCAGTCTGCTGTATCAAGAGTTTACCGTCAATACCAAGAGACTGGTAACTTTTAACGAAGACACGGTTCTGGCCGAAGACGGTGCACTTTGGAGAGAGATGACCAATTCATTGTCAGTACCGCGCTGAGAAATCGGGCTCTCACTGGCGTTCAAGTCCAACGAGAGCTCAGAGAAACAAGAAGAGTCCCTGTCAGTAAATGGACCGTCAGGAAACGACTCAAGGCTGCCAACCTTACACCGAAAAAGCCAAATACTGTCCCAAAATCGACTCCAGCCCACCAAGCAGCTCGACTTAGCTTGAGAGAGCACGTTGATTGGACGTATGACGAATAAAGCTCTGTTCTCTTCTCAGACGAAAGCAGAGTATGCTTAGAGGAGGACAAGTCTACAAGAGGCTTGGAGAACGTTTCACATAATGCTGCATTCAAGAAAATGTGGCTTTTGGAGGAGGTTCTACAATGGTGTGGGCCGGCATTTCAATAGAGGCTAAAACCTAAATGGTTTTTATTGAAACCGGCGACCGGGCAGGGGGTTTGACGGCTCATTGATACGTCGAACAGATCTTGGAGGACCATGTTGTTCCCTAAGCTGGTTTTATTGGAGAAAACTTCATCCTCATGCAGAATATTGCCCGCCCACATACTGCAGCTACTGTTCGGCAGTACTTGGGGAGGTTGGGATTCAAACTATGGACTTGTCAGTGCGTAGCCTGGACTTAAACCCTATAAAGTATTTGTGGGATGAACTCAAAAGAAAAGTCCGGGCTAGAAATCCTGCACCAGCTACGAAATCCGAACTGCAAGCGGCACTCACTGAAGAATAGGGTAGCATTCCACAAAAAGTAAAAGATGTAAAAAAACTTATTAGGTCCACGAAGAACCGCCTAGAAGCAGTCATTCAGGCCAGAGGGGGTAACATTAAGTACTGAAAATATTATTTTGTATTGAAATTGATTATTTAAATTCATTTTAATTTGTATTTTCATTGCAATGTTGACCAGATTTTTCTAGAGTTTAAGGTCCTTAATTGTAAATGGTGTTTTTTTCATAAAAACATACGAATAAAAAAAAAAATGCTACTCACTTTAAAGTTAAAATCAAGGACTTTCAGATTCTATAAATTAATATATAATATGAGCTTTAGATTTTACCCAAATCACTTTTGAACGCAAGCGTGCGGCTTGAGTCGATTTTTTTGCTCACGAGTGTAAAATAGAATAAGGAATTGGAATAATGTAAACTGTGTATGGAGTTTCAAAACTAAAAAAAACATTATACCATACACAAAATATATGTGGCAGTCCAGCATGATTTTTATTTATAAAATTACTGTATGTTTGTTTTTTAATATTTATTACTGCTGGTATATGGTGAGATAATTGTTTTATATACCTGTACCTCAGAGGCAGACAAAAAAAGCCTAAAAAATCTACCTTCTCTAAGTAATTTCTAATAATTTATAGCATTCATTTGTATTTTCAGAATCCTAATACATTGGTTCTTTCATTATGAAACTTACATTTCGGCAATGTCATTTCATCAAATTCTGGATTTGCATCTGTCTGCCTCTGAGGTACATATATATTAAACTGCCTATCTATGATTGTTATCTTCAGTACCGATTTTGTGCGTTTTTGATTCATTAATATTATACAAAATAACGATAAGGTACGTTTAATGAAAAGGCTAAAAACCACAAAACTCACCAGAGAAGCCCTTTACCTCTATTTATTTTTTTTTTATTTTTTTTATTTTATTTTTATTTTATTTTATTTTTGCACCACAACAGGCCAGGAGGCCCAATTACAGTGGTGAATTACATCACAGAACACCCAGGCTTGAGAAAAATCACATTTAATTTTTGTGTTCTCACCGGGAATCGAACCCGGAACCTTCCGTCTGTGAGTCAAGCGTCTTGACCACTACACCACGGAGGCCGCCAAATCTATTGCATAGAACAAAAGCGTTGCAAGTTTTTGGTTTTGATTTTAGTTTAACAACAAAGTGTAACGGATGGTTTTGGTTTGCGCTTACAATTCTCGACTCGAGTACCTACCTACCGGGGCAAATTGTCCTAATAAGCAGTTATTTGCAGCTTACCAGATTTTTTTGATATCGGTAGTCGGAAGCAATGTTTTATTTAAGGAAAAAAAACATAACCGGCCATCGCTTGTATTTCTTGGGTTAATAAATTAACATCATATTTAGTTTAAAACGTATCCCATACAGCGAGATAGTGCGCTTCTATCGACTGATATTATTACTATGGAATTACACAAGCCTGTGCGGCTAAAGATAAAATATTAATGTTATTACATTTTTAAACCCAAAATTTTAGATTTCTGTCAGAAAAATACTGTTACAATTACTGGCAAATCCTGCTGCTTTTCTAAGTGCAATTTATTGTTTCAAAACTTCTGCGTAAAGGCTATTCTTATTTTTTTTTTTAAATGACTTACGGCTGTGCAAAGGAGGTATTATTATACTCACCGGTTATATGTGAGAGAGAGATAATTAATATATTATGTCTTAACAAGGATGTTAGATCAAAAGAATACTTGGTTTGTCCTGTTCAGTGGTTTGAAAGTAAATTTATCGTAAAATAAATAATATTACTAATGAACCTATAGAATCCTTAATATCAGCGTATCGGTAACGATACGAAGATATGCTAAACAAAAATGAAATATTCATGAATTATGAAATGTTTTTATGCAGACGATGACAGTTCAATTGTAGGTACTTCAGTACCCATTTCGACCTTAAAAATAATGTTTGAGTTATGATAAAAATGTGACTTATAATTTGATAATGAATAGTGTTGACAATAAATATATACAAAGAAATATAAAAAGTTTAATTTTCATTGTTTCGTGAATATTAAGGTAATATAATAATCCATCAAAGAATGATTCTAAAAAGGCAATTACTTATGTTTTGCTTAGTGAATTACCATACTCGGTAAAGAATACTTTAAAATAATTGAGTTTTTATCATTATTTACTAAGAAATAATATTTTATTCCAAGACAAATTACAACAGTTGCAAGTAAAAAATATATACCAGTACGCTAACGAATAATATAGTTTTATAAATCAGTTTTATAATCAGGCTAAGTTAGTACATGAAATAGCCACATGGGTGAATTGTTTGTTTTCTAGTGATTAGGGTTAGGGTTCGAGTCCTCAAGATTCCCATTTTATTTTCAATGAACGCATTTTTTGCTTATCAAATGTTTTTGTTAAATTAGAAAATAGAATAACTGAAACTTTTAGCCACTAGCGCCATTTGTTATGAATTATTTATCAAATACATGACACTTTCTTTGGGGTGTATCATACTACTGCTACTGACATTTTATCAGAATTTTAGTAGCTTATTAATCTAAAAACTCATCGCTCGCACTGGTACCTACGGCCGTTGTATTGCTGTAATCTGTAACCAACTTCATTGTTAATAATCGTATAATTGTTTTTCTCTTTTTTTCTGAATTAAAATCTTATCAAACAAAGAAACAAGGTTAAAAAAATGACCCCGAAACGATTACGTAAATCGGCAGAGAAAATTATTATAGTAAAAACAATATTTTTAAAAAGTGTTGCTCAACACCGGCTTCTCATCTAATTTGAATGTAACAAATATTTGGTTTATATAAAAGCAGGAACTAAGAATAAATCACTAGAGCTTTTTCAGATTTTCTACAAAAGTTGTGAATTTGTTCGCTAAAGCGCTTCCTCCTTAGAGATGTACATACACTTACATACTTCCTACAATAAAGAGGCGGGAGATATAAATCTACTGGCGAAAATAGGAGCGGTAATCTAAATAAGAATTAAGAAGTCTATCTTACGTACTAAGATAACATTGAAAGATTTTATTGCTTGAAATAATTTAATAAAAAAGTACGAGTACCATCGTTTCTCCTGAATTTGCATTTATCTGCACATTTCTGAGTAAAAGTTAAATGTTTTAATTTAATTAAATTTTTTACAAATGTAGCCTTAATTCATATATTTATTCCATTGTTAGTTGAATTGAATTTTAAAATGTGTAAATAATTACCGTGGGGAAAACTTGTTGATGTATTCACTTCGTGTTCTCTCCTCATCATTAAACTATTGAATACTGATTAATTCATTCACTTTATTTTATTATATACAAAACAATATTATATTAATAGAATATTGCTTTAATTATCTAATTGGGTAGATAACTTTGTTCTAAGGAACTCTGAAAATATTATTCTACTAGGTGAAAAGACAATAATATACATTCGAGTATATACAAGTATCCGGTGGAAAATTTAATATTTTATTCTTAAATAACTTTTGAATGCAAGTAGCGAGAGAGGTGTGGGGTGGAACGTTGAAGTTGCAGGTACTGCGGATTTTTTATTTGCCATGTATTGTTGGTCGAAAAAGACGCATGCGGCGTGCGTTTTCTATCGAGGCGTACATAACAAGCCATTTTTCGTGTACTGCAGCTAGGCGTTAGTTCTGTAATCGATAAGATATTCGCCAGTTATTCAAAGTGTGAAGCGCCTTTAATAAAATTGATAAAAAATTAGGTTACTAGATTAAAGCTTCGAAGACAGGTTTCAATCAGCTCCAGCATCAGTCGGTTCAGCTCCATCTGTTTTGACTGGTGAAAATATCCAGCGCGTGAGTGATTCCTCGTTGGAAAATCGACAGATGTCACTAACAAGGCATTGTCGGTTTAAGGAATCGCTTAATTAACATTACATAAAATTATAAAGAAAAGATAAAAGTTTCATACATATGAAATCCAAATAGTCAAAAAATTAAATCATAATTACCATCTAATTTTAAGATTAACTTATGCCGAAAGGAAAAAGACTATTTCTACGGAAACAAGACTGAGCAACATTTTTTACACTGATGAAGCATATTTTCATTTTGAAGGTTATATAAATAAGCGAATTTCCATTACTCGAGTTCACACAATCTGAGGAAAATACATGACCCGTTATTTCATAGCCAGAAGGTAAGTTTTTGGTTCTCTACTATATCAGGTAAAGAAATCATTAGCCCATATTTTTTAGAAAATTATGGGGATGCGGTGACGGTAAATTTTGAGAAATATTAAAATGTGATCAATAGCTTTTTAAAAAATAACGATGCAATAGACTTTTCTTCAACAGAAATACCCACGTTCAGCAAGATGGCGCTATTGCACATACTGCGTATGCGTCTATGAATGCTGTAAGAGATTCATTTCCAAGAAAGGAGATCTCTCGGTTTGGTGACATCTCTTAGCCCGCATGATTGCCTGATCTTAGTCCATGTGACTTTTTTTGTAGAGATCCCTTTAGAACGTTGTTTACCAAAACCAATCTGACACCACCACGAAACTGAAAGAAAATATACGGACCGAGGTCGCAAGGATTTCAAAATATCTCTGCCAACGCGTATTTTAAAAATACGCATGAAAGATTGGAAAGGTGCTTACATCTTAAACGTCGGCATTTAGAAAATTTTGTCTTAAAAATAATCAAATTCGCATTCATGTAATTAAAATAAAATTAAGGATTATTGAAATAGCGTGTCAATTTATGTTGCTTTCATTTCTAAAATCTGCCCACTGGACACCAGTATATATGAATATCAACAGCCTCTCAGGCTAACCGCGACCAATTTCACAAAGGAAAACAGTCAATAACCTCTTTGGTTTCCGGCTCTTACAACATGCCAAGGGTTTTGTCATTATTTTTTTCCTTGATTTTCATTTTTTTATTTCGTAGTTTTAAAATGTACATAGATTTTTTGTTTCAGGTCCTAGGTAACTAGGAGTTTCATGTGTTAGGCAGGATCTTTTTGTATAAACTAAGGTTTTTGTTTTTATAAAATGATGCTAACAAAGTTCTAAAAAACAAATTGTTATATCAAAAAATTTAAAATAAATATAAATAAGAAAACATTTTGATAATAATTAAAGTATAAGCAAAAATATAAATTAGAAAACATACCGTGAATAATAAAAAGTGAAGCAAAAATGTTAACTAGAAAATATACCTCTTGTAATTAAAAAATGAAAGGTAAATGTAAATACTACCATTATAGGATATATTTTTTTCCCTACGTTAGAGTATCGTATCTGCGCTAAAGAATTTCTAACCATTTATCGAAAATTAGATTACCCTTAGAACTCACAACTCATAATGATGAGCAACTGTTGGGTGTGCGTATTTATTCGTATGAGTGATCTCTACTGCCTTCAGTAAAAAATATTGCTATATGGGTACGCATTTTGATGGGAAGTTAAAATTTATCTTAAATTTTATAATTTTAACCAAGTAAAATTAAGTTTTATGAATGAAAAATATAATATGTTAACGATTTTTTTTCTAAACATGTTCAACTACCGGTTACCGATGAAGATATTTTGAATTTTTATACAAATATACACATTTTCGTACATAAATATCGATTTGGTTTATTCCACTGAATAGATAAGTACACTCAGTATATACTGATGAAGATAGCCGTTCATAATCGCGGCTCTGACATCAAGTGGGAACGGCAAATTTCTTGATTAGTTCCTTTTGATATTTCTTATATTTATATTCTTTATAACGACTTTTGCTGCTGCGTCGATCTCTATCTTGGTACAACTACCCAAATCATGGCAGAATTTTCCAGAAAAGTTAGATTTAAGATTTACTTTAAAATTATTATAATGAAAATTATAAGTTTCATGTTTATAATCCGTGTCAGCTCGAGCGTAAATTAAAGAAGCAATCAATGTTATAATTATATTACACAAGAAATATTTTTAAATGTGCCTTGTCTATAAAGGCATTTAAATGTTAAAAAATCAACAATAAACACGATTTTAACGTGAATTCTAAATTAGATTTTTCATGAACGAATGATCGCTATACTCACATGTCAGAATAAGTTTTTTAATTTGTATCACTACATAAGAGCAGCGTGTTCAGCTGACTAACTTCGACCGTTCCGTCCGTGTCCGTGCCCTGTATTCGACCCCAGTGGGTTTGACTTCTTCCCCCGAAAAGAGTTGCCCTCGGGCATTCATCTGCAAATGACCCCCAGTTTACATCTGAACATTTGAATTGCTTCCAATCACACTTTGAATTTATTTTTAAATACTCGTATATGTAAATTAATAATTTAGAAATAAAACAAAACGTAACAAATGTCAAATCCAGGTAGGTATTAAATACTCCTAATGGTTGGAAAATATGTGTAAAGGTTTATTTTGATTTTTAACCCTATCTATTGTAAATGATAGCACTTGATGTGTGTTTTTGTGTGTATATAATATTTTCTTCATTTAATTATCATAAAAAATCTGTTTTTATTTCTAAGAAAAAAAAAAATATATTTTTTTTAAATTATTTATTTAACTTTTCGTACATAATGTTATTTGTACATTGGCTGGCTTTTTGCCAAATGGCAATTTCTTCCAACCAACCAATAAAATAATAGTTTTATTTTTATAATTCAAGTTCCAGAACATATTCAATAGAAAATAAAGATTAAAAAGCTAAAGATATATAAAAATAGAAATAAAGGTATATGTTTATAAATTACCTTAAATCAAAACTATTTCTCAATGGGAAAAAGGAAAAAAAAGAAAAAGGAAAGGAGGAGAGATTAAGGAAGAGAAAGGAGATGTTTCTTCAGACGTGATGTAAACAGAGATAATGTAGTAACATCTTTGATGGTGGATGAGAGATGATTCCACAGTCGAGCCGCATGGACACTATTTGAGTGAGAGAAGAAAGAGGAATAATAGATGGGTATGAAGAGAGTTCCTTGAGAATCAGAACGAAGAGGTAAACCATGAACTGATAAGCATTGAAATTTTTTACGCAGGTATATAGGAGCGTTAGGACTATGAAGTACATTAAACAGAAGTGAGAGGGAGTAATAGTCTCTCCGCTGTCTGATTTTGAGCCATTTCAGTTGCCTACGATAATCAGAAATGTGGTCATATTTCCTAAGACCAAAACTGTACCTTATGCATGTATTCTGTTTTTTATCATACAAATAAAAATAATAATCGTACCTAATATAAATCTGAATTATTAGTACTTGTTATCAAGGTTATATTAGAAGATGTAATAAAATATTGTATTTGCGTAGTACTTTTTTCTTTTCTAGTTTATTTTCCAACAATATAAACATCGAATTCACATATTTTTTGTAATTTAACCTATATTTATTTATTTAGTGTTAACAAACGATGTGTTCATTTTTTTCCAAATTTAAAAATGAGCACTAAAATTAAAACAAAATGGTAAAGATTACACGGCATTCGAAAGAAAAATTTCGACTCTACAAGATATTGTGTTACTCTTACAATACAAATATTATTACATTTGTAAACAAGCCTATGAAATGGAATACCAGTGCATAAAGGTGAGTATCGCTCTGAGTTCATGTTCAATCGAGAGAATAAAGCTGACAAAGCTGTTTGCGATATTTAAACACCGAATTTTTTAATTTAAGATGGCGGTATACAGTCATATAATTAGTATTCACATACGTACACTCAACCAATTTTACGGTGGTTTGAAAGGGATGTTCATAAATAATACGATTTAAGCGGTCCTCATCGCAGTTTACTTGTCGTCCAGCACGCTCCGTGTCTTTCAGGTCGTAATTGCCATCTTTGAAACGCAAAAACCATCGACGAGCTGTCCTTTAATTCATAACAGCTTCTTCATATACTGCGCAAATATCTCAAACACCTTTGGCAGCTTTATTCCTTTGATCAAACGCAAACAGAAGGAGGTGTGTAGAGTAGAACATATTTTGGAATATGCTTGACCGCGGCGATAGTGTTACTCATATGCCATCGTGATTCTTCCGAAATGTGTCGGACTAAGTCATACAATGTTATTTATTATGAAAAAACTTAGTCCTAATTAAATTAGAAACAAGCATTTAATATTGTGCTACCTGGTTTACGTTTATAGTTAAAGGTATGTTTTTTTTAATCATTTTGGTATATTTTATTAATACTATTTCAGGTGCATTACCGCTATTACCTTTCACAGCAATGTTCAATATTTTCAGGTAATAATTTTTGAAATGTCCTTCCACAGATGTTTCTCTTGTCTTAGTTATTTTTATGCAAACGACTTGCGGATTACCAGCAATTAGTAATTACGGAGATAAGGGACCTTTCTCAAAGGGGAGAGCCAAGGATTAGCAGGAAAGGGAGGCTGTGTGGACCGGAATGAAGAGGGGAACATTCATTAAGAAGGCTGCTATACGTCTTACTTAGGTGGCATCATCAATTTTGGTATAAATTAATAATATCCGCACTGCCATTTTCATCGTATTCAATATTACGCTTTGCCAATTTAGTGAAAACAGCAATTAGCTTAAAATTTAAGTAGATTTATTAAAATACTACATTCACATCATTATTTATTTTCAGGGGTTATAATAATAATATATTCAAATTTAAATATACTTTAAAAAAAATACTGTATAGAGTGAAATTACATGAAAGGTACTGTAAAATTGAGAAAAATCTTAGAGTATAAACATCTTACTCTAAGAAAAAAACAAACCAATAGTTGGAATACCTAAATCTCACCAAACTATGGCTGAAGGCGCTTTTCCAAAAATCAGGAGCTGTTCATATGTTATATCACATATTGTTTTAGCATTTACTATGTGGAATATCATTCTAAATATATGACTAATAAATTACTTCGTATTTTATTTATTGTATGTTGTTCATTAGTTATTAACTAATGTTAATCTGAATTATATCCGAACTGCAGGTATTACTGACGATATTATATAACTAATTGGGTACACACATTTATAGCTAAAGTCTGCATGGCAAAAACTATATACACTTTTTAATGCTGTATATTTTTTTTATTAATTTACAGGCGCCGTGGCGCATTTGGTTGATAAAAAGCTGCAAAACCGGCGGGACGGGTTCGATTCCCGCCAGTTGGAAAAAAATCCAAGTAAGATTTTTTTGTAGTGAATTCTTTATCACTTTCTTCAATATCGTCTGTCTCCGCTTGCTAAAAACCAATAAAATAGATGCTTAGCGGGTTATTCATTTTATATTTTACATTTTATTGGCGGCCTTCGTGGTGTAGTGGTCAAGACGCTTGACTCACGCACGGAAGGTTCCGGGTTCGATTCCCGGTGAAAACACAAAAATTAAAATGTGATTTTTTCTCAAGCCTGGGTGTTCTGTGATGTAATTCACCACTGTAATTGGGCCTCCTGGCCTGTTGTGGTGCAAAAATAAATGAATATAAAATAAATATAAAAATAAAAATACATAGGTATTATTTTATGTACGTTTCATTAAACTAATATTACTGTTATCATTTACTTCGTAGTACATATGTTTATAAGTAGATTATAGTATAATTGAAAAATAAATCCTTAAAATGCTAAGATAGTTTAAAGTAATAATTATTAAAATATGTGAAGTCGTTTTTAAAATATTATTTACAAGAGTATGTAGGTTCGTGGCACCTGTACATGCATGTATGTGTATGTGTTTGTACGTATTTACGAGTAAATGCACGCACACTATGCAGGCTTTCTAACGTAGAACAAAGAATTTTCCTTACTAGAACTAAAGTCGAGGTCGCCACTATAAAAGCGAATGCGAGAAAATAATCGTAAAAAGTATGGCCACTTCGGAAGAGGTGACCAGATTTTAATTTTGCCGCGAGTAATAAAATATCGTAAAACTGCTAACACGCGTGCGCGATCTTGCCTTTATATCTACTGATAGTGTGGTCATAATCAAAACATAAAAGTATAACTGCCTGTTTTATTTTCCATGTATTAAGTTTAACGGTGGCGTTTATGGGTCGATCTGTGGGAGACACGGAGATATCTGGGAGTGGCATTTACAGATCTCCGATTAAATCCTTAACTACATTACGAAATTGTTAACTCTAAGATGTCGGTCAAAATAATATTTCAATGATCACACCAGCAAAGCGAGCATTTTTAAAGGTAAATAAAATTGTTGATTCTGAAAGGTACCATATTTATTACAGCCGTAAAGGAAAAAGCTACCGGCAAAAATAATATGATTTGTTTTGTTGATCAATCTGTGTTTGGACTCTGCCACTTATTGCATTCCGGTTTATATACCCCGGTAGTTCTATTTTACCGCCTCGACGTTATTTAATCTCTATCTGTATAAATCGAAGTGGAAATTGTACAGATAAAATAAAATCTAGCATAATTATTGCTTCAAAAGTGAATTATTTTTTCAATGCATTTTTGTAATCCATTATTTTTTTAACAATATTTTGAGTTTGTCCAAATTTTTGTAGACAAGGACTGGATTCAACTCCCTGGGGAGCTGTTCATATTAACATATTACAACAGAGATGAAGAACATTTAAGAGAAGGTAATATAGGGCGTTGCATAGTATGTAGGTGAAATAATTCAATTAGATGAATCTCACCCGCATAAATAAAGGTTTCAGCTCTTTAACTTCACAAACATCAACAGAAGAAAGAATTGAAGGAATATAGATGTTCAAATATAGGCAGAATGGTGAATGTTACACAGTGTGTAAAGTGGCCACTTAAACCAGCCATTGACAGGTCATAAGCCCTGTAGATGCTTAGACTTCTATATTACCTTCTCTTAAATGTTCTTCATCTATGTTGTAATATGTTAACATTATTTTTTTATTCGATTTCTGGGTTGAATTTGAATAGAGTAGTAACACAATAATCATCATCAACTCAACTTCTATCAAAATAAAATAAAACATTATCGCTATTGATATGAATAAATTTTCTTCGGAAGATTGTAAGAAAAAGGACAGGCGTAAAATCTCGCTGGATTGATTAAAAACATATTTTTTTATTACGTTTTACAGAATGGTGAATGTTACACGTTAAACAATAAAATAACAAGTAATAACTAGAATCAACTAATAATAGATCGAGGGCTATAAGCCTAGATTCTTTTTCGAAAAATTCATCATCTACTGTAATACGAGCATCTATCTTATTAAAATAAATATTCTATCTATAACTTTATCCCACAAACTCGGATGTTTTAGACGATGAAAGCACTGCTACCCTGAAACTACTTTACACAAAATGGGATGGCATCTCAGCTCCAACAGAAGCGGGATATCGTACCGACCCATGTACCTTCAGTCCTACATGTATCCAGATGAAAACTAACATCACGACAGCTAACAACAGAGCTATCGCTGCAGCTCGAAAATTATAAAGCCCAGAAGCAATAAAAAGCTGTACAATATCCGTGATAGTCAAATATAGTATTAGGAGCAACAGATAATAGGACAGTAAAATACAAAAAAAGCAACAATTCAAAGTGTATTAACTCCATATACCCGAATAATTAGGTTTTAAGCGAATTTTTATATTTTTTTGTTAATTCTATACGTATCCCAAGAACACCGAATCAAACTGTTTTTCAAATGAATCAAACAAAATTAACTTTTCTGTGGATGTGATGTCAAACTAGTCTATATATGATACAAGAATTCTTCGAATAATAATTCTCGTTTATCTTTGTCTTCCTCCTTACAGACAGCAAACATTACGATTCACCGCTTTACAATTGAATAATCTTTGATATATTATTTTGGTCAGTTTACACATATGCTTTTTGCTAATGTGCCACTGTTTTCTAGCCCCATTAAAATCTGGATTTCATCCTTAACCTTTTACATGCATTCTTCCCCCAACTCACCGCTGTACCTCCACACTAACGGGTGGCGAGACATTAGATCAGTGCTGTACAACGTGTCTCAGCGAGAGCAGTGCGATGTCATACATTATCCTCTCGCAACAACGTTTTATGATAAGGTGTATGAATTTCGCGGAAAACTAGGAATATCATAAAACCGATTTATTAACACTATCATGAAAATCATGACATATTTTTTTTTAAATAAAAAAACCTTTATTAGCATAAATAAACAATACATTCAGTATAAAAATGGAACACTAAAGGTCGAACTTGCCAAAAAAGAGTCTAGCATAACATAATAGCGTCTAAAACAACATAAAATGCAAAACAAAATAATAAAATAGATAATAAATTGAACAATTTTAAAAATTGAGAAAATATAACACTAAAAAAATATTAAATAAAAACACAAAATTTGTAAACACGGGCACATATTAAACATACATATATCGTATATATACATATATCGTATATTATTTTAGCTGGGGTATTCCTGGTACCCCTCTCAGGAACTCGCGGATTTTTTTCCCGTTCTGGTTCGGAAAGGTTAAATGATGATATCAAAGGCAGTTGTACTTGAACATTTATATATTTTAGGCTCTTCCCAGTACAGACTGGAGAGGATAGAATATACTACCACTGTATCTATACGCACAACTTTCTACAGAATTATCTATTTTAAAAATAGTTACTAGTTTTTCACCGGAGCCCGTACTACGATGGGAAGTTTACTATTCCTTTTTATTTTATCTACTGAGTAAAATTAAATTTTCTGTATAAAAAAGAGAATAAGGATACATATTGGCTTTAGGAATAAGTTCGTAGCTTACTTACGTACTAGTATTTTTGAAGGAGGACGGTGGTCAAACGAGTCGTTAATTGGCCAAAAAAAATTAACTTCGATCAGAAGACGATTCTCAATCATCTTCATTCAATGGGATTTTCTGAAAAATTGGGAGCGTGGGTACAAACAAAGAAAGTCGCCTTCAAATTGCTTCTCAAAATCTTGCCCGAGACTGAGCAACACGTGGACTTTTTTGTACCGAATCGTCACGGGAGATAAGAAATGGTGAAAAATAAAAAAAGAGTGGGCGTCTAGAAAGAGAGATGTGCCGAAGCCGAGAGTCAAGCAAGACCTTCACCCAAAGAAGACCATGATCTGCGTTTGGTGGGACTGGAAGGGTATGTTGCATTGAAAGATGCTCGAAAGAAACCGTACGGTCAACAAGGAACTTTATATTGTGCAGTTGCGCCGCGTAAATGAGTCAGTTCAGCTTAAGCGACCCTATCGACAAAGCCAAACCATTCTCCTTTATGGCAACGCCAGGCCCTATGTTGCACTAGTCGTCAAAGCCGCACTCCAAAATCTCAAGTGGGAAGTTATTCAGCATCTGCCATACTCTCTAGATCTGGTAGATTTCGAATCAAATGAGGGGCATTACCTTCGACCACGAAGAGGACCTCAAAAACTGGTTCACCAACTTCTTCGACACCAGGCCGAGCGATTTTTTACGGAACCGGATCAACCGATTGGTTGAAAGGTAGGAGCAGGTTGTTAACAGCATCGGCAAATATATTATTATTATTTAAATTAATCGCAACAGAGAAAGAAAACATTATTGAGAAGGGAATATGGAAGTCTAGGCATTTACAGGGCTTATGACCTGTCATTGGCTGGTTTAAGTGGCCACTTCTCCTACACTCTGTGTAACATTCACCATTCTGCCCATGTTTAAACATCAACATTTCCTCAACTCTTCCATCTGCTGACTTTTGTGAAGTAAAGAAGCTGAAACCTTTATTATGTGGGTGAGGCCACACAATATTATTATAAATTTATTGTTACAATTTTTGTTTTTTATTAAAATAAAACGAATATTTTTTAACATTAACATGTTCAATTACAGGTTACCGACGAAGATACTTTAAAATTTCATACGAATATACCCATTTTTCTACATATATATCGATTTTGCTTTATAGATAGTCGACGATAACTCTGTAAGCTTCCCATTGTAATTGCCCATCAGGGCTCCGATTACAATGCGAAGTAAACAGAGTTATCTTCAACTGTGTATAAAAAAAACGATGTTTGTGTACAAAAATGAGTGTATTTGCATGAATATTCAAAGTATCTTCGCCGGTACATGTTTAGAAGAAAAAAAAAATGCGTTTTCTGTTTTTCATACAGAAAACCTTATTTTACTTTGTGGATAAAATTGAAGATAAATGTTAACTCCCATCGTAATCGGGGCCCAGGACTGGTTACTGCAAAATCATCGAATCGCAAAAATGAATTTTATATTAAACTTCTAAGCACTTCATTGTTTCTCGCTCCTAGTCTAGCTGGAGTGATTTCATTCATACCTGTTGAAGAGGCAGGAAACATTCTTCACTAAACATAATTAAATTTGATGATTACAATACTGAAGTCGAGGACGGCATTTTACTCGGTACGATTTTATAAAATTCGTTTGAATTGATATTTGATTGCATGTCCACTCTTCCAATGCGCGTGCCATTGAATTCTACGCAGTTGCATATCGTCACATCGGATCGTAAGCGAACGTGATAGTACTTGGCGCCTAACTTACACACTCGTGCATCGGTACAATAGCGATGACTTCCACAGTGACCGTGGTGCCCGCTCGGAGTTTGGTGAAGGATGCGTTATACACGCTACACGCGCGGAACAACACAAGCGGCCAGAATGCTAATCGTGTGGATATTACAGTCAAATAACATACCTGCAGATTATCCGGCCTCTATTATTGCCATGGAAATAATATTATCTGCTTTCATTCGAGTGTTCCATCGTGGGTACTTCACCGAGAATTCCATAGCGTCACATTTTTATAGTCGAATCTGTACAATGAAAGGGATAATAAATATATCACGATACATGCATCGAATAGTATGTTATATTTTGTATGCACATTACTACTTCTACTACGACATTTTAAAATCACATGTTTAGATTATTTAGGCACCTGCGGGCTTATTCTGTCATAATTTCGTTTCGTAGCTGCGTTCGTCCGTCATATATCCATCTCACTCTAACGCATTCAAAATCATATTTCGCTCTCGTTCCCTCTTATACGATACGAATGAATTTACGAAAAGAATTAGTTACAGAATACTACCACTGAAAACTTAAGCCGTGTGCGTCTATGAACATAATAAGCAATATGGCGATTAACAATTTAGGTAAACATGGCAATCTTTAAACACAATCCTTAAGGGCTTATTCTGTCATAATTTCGTTTCGTAGCTGCGTTCGTCCGTCATATATCCATCTCACTCTAACGCATTCAAAATCATATTTCGCTCTCGTTCCCTCTTATACGATACGAATGAATTTACGAAAAGAATTAGTTACAGAATACCACCACTGAAAACTTAAGCCGTGTGCGTCTATGAACATAATAAGCAATATGGCGATTAACAATTTAGGTAAACATGGCAATCTTTAAACACAATCCTTAAGGGCTTATTCTGTCATAATTTCGTTTCGTAGCTGCGTTCGTCCGTCATATATCCATCTCACTCTAACGCATTCAAAATCATATTTCACTCTCGTTCCCTCTTATACGATACGAATGAATTTACGAAAAGAATTAGTTACAGAATACCACCACTGAAAACTTAAGCCGTGTGCGTCTATGAACATAATAAGCAATATGGCGATTAACAATTTAGGTAAACATGGCAATCTTTAAACACAATCCTTAAGGGCTTATTCTGTCATAATTTCGTTTCGTAGCTGCGTTCGTCCGTCATATATCCATCTCACTCTAACGCATTCAAAATCATATTTCGCTCTCGTTCCCTCTTATACGATACGAATGAATTTACGAAAAGAATTAGTTACAGAATACGACCACTGAAAACTTAAGCCGTGTGCGTCTATGAACATAATAGGCAATATGGCGATTAACAATTTAGGTAAACATGGCAATTTTTAAACACAATCCTTAAGAGATCTATTTCACGGTTTTTCTCCTTGTTTATTTTATTTTTATAAAGAAATGAATTGTTTTTAGAAAAGTTCTGTATAATTAGTATATTTTTCTAATTCAATTAATTTTAGTAAATTATCGAAAATGAACAACATCGTTTTCGGTATTACGCAAGATAACGCCGATAACAAATTTCTTTTGCAAGTTCTAATGATGTCTTAGAAAGCGAATTTCGATTCAACCAACAAAATTTATTTGCGCATTCCAAAATAAAACACTAATACCCGTATGCAGAGACAAACCTTAAGGTGAGGAGAGTACATTCTATTGTCTTCACCTTCGGGTTATTCTCTGCATTTGAAATTAGAATGTACTTTCCTCACCTTAAGTTTTGTCTCTGCATACGGGTATAACAAACAAAAACGTACCATTTAATACTTAAAATAATTTTATCAACGTGAACTTGGTGTAGTAGTCAGCGTGTTTGCCTGCCACGCAAGAGGTCTCGGGTTCGATTTCCGACGTGGTTGACATGAAATATTTATTTGAAAATGTGTTTTTACACGAGAAAGTCCCTGGACTGATACCTGAAGCGTAAGACTGATCATCTTACCTTCATGTTACAAAAATGAGCAAGATACGCAGCGATTGTTGTACCAATGCAGTACCCTATGTATCATTAGGTTCGGAAAGGGAATTATGAAAATAATACTAAAATTAAGCCAATTACTTTAGAAACGTTAAATAAGCTAAAATACACGGTCATGTTTCACTGCTGTAAAAACAGAAGTCACTACACGTACATACCACATACTACCAACTCGGAAAAATGCATTTAATTTACTCTTAACTCTCATTTACTTATTAATTTCGAATGTCGTAAATTTACTTAATATGCTATCTTAATTTGTTGAAATAGCGATCATCAAATAATTCTTTTCTTTTTATACATCTCGTCCATAATCCTTTCTCGTTCATTTTACTATATTACACAAGCAGCAAAAACAAAATTTGTTTCATTTACTGTTTACTATCACATAATTTCATCCAAAAGTACTGAAAACCGTAAAAAGTATAAATACAAGTATAAATGTTTGTAAGAATTCTTTAAAAGTTTTCCTTGGAATAAAATTTCTAGAGTAAATACGAGTTGGGACAAAAACACATTAGTTATAAATTGACTCGGATAACTTTCTGAAATTCTATTTACGAGAAACTACAATAATTATCAATCTTAGTAAAGTGTTTGTATATTTGAATCCAAATAATGTAATTACGTGTCTAAGTTTCGTTTTTACAACTTATTGGAGAGCAGCATAAACTATTATTGTAAACAATTCAAACAGTATCTCTTCTCGTTTCAGATATATTTAAACCGTCTAGATGAGGTGTAAAATAAATGAGAATATTCGGGAAGAATATTTTCAGTTAGCGAGTGCCATCGATTCATACATTTGCACGTCCTTTGCTACGCCTCTGACAAGGATTCAGTAGCCAAATTACTGTGGATAATTTACTTGTTAACATTTCGTCAAACGTTAATAATCCAATTTTCGCCTTTTAGAGAAATTGGGATCATCGAGGACTCAAACCGTATTATCTATATTATTCTAAGGAGCCATCGTTCAACACTCATACTTAACAGTCAACAAATTTAATTGGGTAGGTATCTTGTCTAATTAAATGTTCAAATATTTGTATATTTAATAGATCCTTCATTAAAATAACTCTCGCTTGTGATACGGAGAGTTTTAAATAATAATTGAAAGTAAACAAATCGAGGGAAACGAACCTTTTCTATTATTATGTGACTCGAGAAAACTGGAGCCATAGCCAGTAATATTTTTTGCTCATGAAGCAAAACGTGTAGACTTGCATGTGCTAGTTAGTATATGTACATTATAGTAGCGTGAAGGAAGAAACCAAATTAGATTAAGCTCCTGACAATGTAAATGTTTGCGACAGCGAGGGATCAGAAATGAAGGAAGATTAGGCCGATTAGCTAGAGTATAATGATGAATGAAAGGTAATTAAAATGGGTTCTACAAGCTAATGGATGTGTAACGTCGACCGTGTAACCTCTTGGTCTACTACTAATCGGCTTCCCGACTACACAATGGTCTAGTATTATAGTCTTGTATGGAACATCTACTAATGCGCGCCACACTGAATGTTAATTTTGAGTAGCTATAATGTAGCGCTCTGTGTGAGGATTGGGGATTATTGGCGGAAAATGTAACCGCCAATTGCACGCATCCATGGGTGGCGTTAATCGGCAAATTAGATGGATTAATTTAGTATTTACATCTGCTGGAGGGATCAATTATCTGACAAGTATTATCTGAAGCTCGATCAATTATCTAAACACAGCGATATGTTATTATTTTACGAATAAAACTATCGTAATTAACCCAGAAAATTCAAGTGAAAGAAAGAAATATTTACGTTTTCTACCGATAAAAGATTATAACAAAGTTGTCGATCGCTGTAAGATTAGGAAATGTCTATTAACTTTGATTTAAAACAATCGTTAACACTGTACGATTGTCACGCAAAAATGTATTATCTTTTTATCAACAACTATTGAGCATGGAAATACAGTGATACAAAAAATGTTTTTTTATTGTCAAATTTTGGATGCACCAACATAAGATCTAGTCATGTAGTATCAATTGTTTTTAAAAACAAATATGTCAGTTAAAATATTATGAATAAATGTTATATTATGTCAGTGTGAAAGTTGTAAAATGTTATTTATCTGTATATTAAACTGTTACTGAAAACAAAAACTAATCGGAATATTGTCAAGTTGGTAAATGTTTTGAGAAACTGTTTATAAAAATAACAGTTAAAAGCAGTGTGGGTAAAACCATGGCAACCTCCCCGTAATTTTAAAGTAGAGGGTTTTTTGTGATTCGCGTCAAATCGCGTTAACAATAATTGTTTTAAAAAATTCACCTAAAAAAGTGTAAAGGTAATCTAATTGATTATTTGTTTATGTAAAGTTCATGATTTACTAGTTAACAAAAGTAATTATTTAAACAAAGGGTAACGTGTTTGGTAAAAACGATAACGACTTGATATGTTTTACTTGTAATCGATGCGTCTTGATACAAGCAAATACTCGAAACTGTCATAAAACAGCTTAATTTCTGAAAATGTATCTGTTATTGATAATCTTTTTAAATAACCAAAAAGCCCATATCTAGTTGGAACATGGTTTTGGACAAGTATTTGATTCTTTATGTTGTAGTGTAGAAAAAAAATCAGACGAGAAGCAATATTAGTGAACATTTTCTCTCTTTTTAAACTGAAAAATCATGACTGTTTCGTCATTAAATAACCTTATGTGTAGTCTCGTGTAGCCCCCTTATTATCTCGCGACTAGTCCGGACCAAGTCCCGCAGTAGTACACAGGGAATAATACCTCACTGATCAGAATACACAATTAGGCGAGAGACCCAATTTTCTGCAATGTGCATATTGCCGAACCAAATTGATGAAATTTAAAAAGTTAAAATACATAAATGTCCAATCTCTTTTAGGTAAGTCTAACAACAGATGGAAGCATTCAAAAAAATATTTAAACATAGGCAGAATTATGAGAGTTCCACAGTGTGTAAAACTATCACTTAAACAACCTAATGACAAGTCATGTACTTTTTTATTATTAATTTATTACATTTCTACAAAAAGTTTACCATCCGTGTCAAATGTAGGAGTTTCAAGGTTTATTAATTCAAAATAAAAATGCTAATTCTTAGAAAAACCGTACCATCTATTCTAGTTGTATATTTGATATCTACATGCCCTACGTAAAGTTTTCTAATTGCATCGGAGATTATTATGTTATTATTATGATCCTTAAACATAAAAAAAAAACAAAAATATAAAGACGTGTATAATTCAGATACAAATGTTAATTGATAAAAAAAAATTTAAACCCTTTTTAGCTCTCTCCTGTAAAGTATTAATAAATTTGCAGATAGGGCACTTTACGTAGCGCACGTCGATGTATATAGGATAGGAACCTTAAATAAGATTAAACACAAATTTATTAAAACCGTACTAGTTTTTGTTCAAATTAACCAGGAAACAAATACACATACTAGACTAGTGCACCATAATAACTCAGGTGGAGTGCCCTTTCTCTCTTGTTATAACCCATTCCTGTTGGACTCCTCGGAGGAATTCTGCGCTAAGGGAAATCTTCTAACTCCTCAGAGTGGTCTCTTTCGAAAACTACTTTTCCGTTGAAGTTAGACATAAGTTCTAAGACTAGGTAAACACGAGATGCATGTCATTTTTAATTTGATAATAATGACCCTTTCCGGTAAAAAATTTTAACATTCAAAATAATAATTATTTTCCGTAACGCATTTATTGCTATCGGTTAAAGGTTTGTAAGTTTTCATTATTACCATAATCAATGTTCTGCGTAATACTGTCAACAGATCTGATATCAAAGCGTATTCAAATTACATTTCATAAACTTTCATGGCCGCTGCCGTGAGTCCATGAGTTTTATTGAGTGATTGTTCCGTGTGTCGTTCACTCTTTTCTGAAGTTTTGGATCGCGTTACAACCTCCATTATCAGGATTAATGACATCAATAAGTATTAAAATTATTTTACTGTTGGTTATTTAACGTGTTGCTGCGGAAATCCTAATCAATCTTCTGAACACATTCTCTGGTCTTGCCCCTTTCCCCCTCTCTATGATTACCGATCCGAGCTTCTCGCCACTATTCGTGGCCCTGTTATAGGTCCTGTCCGATATACACATCTAGTGGCTTCCAAAAATAATGTCAAGGCTTTTAAAACGTTTTGTAATCATTTCGGCGCATTGGAGTAAATTAAAAAAAATATTTTTTTTAAGTAAACAAATAAATAACTAGCACTTTGAAGTAAATATAAACCTTGTACATTACAAGCAAGGTAAAAAATAATGCAACTCACATATAAAAATAAAATAAAAACATTTCGGCGAATTGATCATGTCCAATTAATTAAATCCCAGTCAGTGAAAAATTCACTTCCCTATTTTCTCAATCCAAAAAAGTGCATATTTTGTACGTCTGGATTACCTTCTTTCAGCACAAAGATGCTAAGGCTACCAGATTACAGAGAGATTCTTCGGGCAGCTTTTTTCGTACTTTTCCGTGTGTGTGGGCACTGCTAAGGAGACTTATGCCCTCAGATGCGGTGTACGATATGTGGTGGGCAAACTGCTGTTGGTTATACATATACCTAATCACACCCTCTAATCTCGTCATCATTTTTTTCTTGCGAAACATTTCTATAAGCTGATTTCCGGAAACATGTATAATCCAAATACACTGAAAGAGATCAGTTTGTATGTCCCCAATTATTAAAGAGCGAGATATCATGTACTGTTTTACGTATCTAGAAGCCGTAAACAATGCATGTCTAAATTCGTCCATTAATAGGGCAATTCGCTTTCTGAATACGGCTTCTGCGGATAATATGGATCTTTTTTTCTGTGCATATCGACAGTTAATCAGGTATTTACAGTATGCATTATATGATGAGTTTAACAGCACGAAAATTAAAAATTGCAAACTACGATTTTCAACTAAATAAATAAATAAAGCATACTTGTTGAAATATTTTTTTTAAACTCTAATTCTCTTTTCTTTTATGGTAATTCCTGTTACTGTATTCATTTTTGCTGATTTTTCTTGTATTTTATTTTTACATATACATACCTAAATGTTAAAATGGACAACCGAAAACTATCGAAAACTGAAGGCCAGTAAATGTAAATACTGCACATGACAATGCTACTTAGAAACACAAAAAACAACTGTTAAGTACTAAATTTACATTTTTTTAATACTTGCATTTCATATACGGCTGTAAATATCCCGATCAACAAATAAATCAATAAACTAAATCCTTCCTAATTCAAATTGTTGTTGTCCTGCCGTCCTGCAATCAAGTCAGATTGCGTAAAGTGTAACTCTGATAAGTCTTTATCATATACCTGCATCTGGGCAAAATCGAATGACGTAAAATCTTGAATAGGGCTCAAAGCGGAAAGCTATTGTGTTTAGATAATAAGTGCTTAATAAAAATTCTAGGTGTGCGGTGGTTTGACTTTGTAAGGAATTTTGAAGCAAGACAACGGACGCAGCAACCTCCAGAAATAGCGTCATAAATCTGAGGCGACACGGCCGACCGGCACACGTAAAACGGATGCTTCCCGAGAGCCTTAACCACGCTTGCCTAATTTACAATGCATCTGGTAGTCGTGGCCCTAGGAGTCACTTGGTAGGAGCCATGGAAGTTGGCCGCGGACTGAGGCCTTGAGAGATTTTGTGGATATCACGTGCTCCACCCAGGAAGCTGACATGTAATCAGTTAGTAACGTTAAAAAATAGCAGTTAAAAATAAATAGGTACATGATTTCCTTAAGGTTTCAGCGCATTGGCCTACCATGCTAGAGGTCTTGAATTTGATTCCCGGTATGGTTGCCATGAAATATTTAATCATAAATGTGTTTTTGACTGGCACCTGAAGCGTAAGACCGATCATATTTCCATCATGTAACAAAACATTGTCAAGATACGCTGCAATTGATATACAAATACAAATGCTCCATGCACCATTAGGTGCGGAAAGGAAAATAATTATGTTTTTCTTAGGTATCTATAGTTCGGGTCTACGTTCAAGGCGCACGGAAGTAATGCGGCCATGTGTTTTGACACTGCTCGGTTGAGTTTCGATAAAAATTGACGCTTTGATATTCAAGAATATACTCGTACAATGAAAATACCCACCCCTTTCCTGAAACTGTTTATAAAAACTTTTGTCTTTTTTCAGTTTCACATAATAACTTTAATTTTCTTAAAAGTAAGTAAGCGAAAATTTAATATTTCTTTACAATTGAACCGCGAAAATAACAAAACATCGAGACTTTAAAAGCTTTCATTGTACTATTGTTAAATCGTGTGATCAATAAAATACACATAGTCAGTACGATTACTTACTATAATTTCCAGCATTACAGTGAAGGAACATAGCAGGGGCAAATCGTCAAAATAAGCGATTATGCACAGTTTACCATTATACTCGACTTTTGATAATAAGGTTTTATAGTTATTATGTTTATGCGAAAATTAATAAAATAATTGTTATTTATTATAAATTATAACCACCGTTTATATATTCCTACAAAAAAATTTATGGAGTGTGCCCAGACCTTACTACCTCAGCTTATTTCTCTATACAAAAATACCATATATTTTACATCTTAAGCCGAAGTTAGCCTTTTTTAGTACTGAAACAAGCTTGCAGATTACAAATATTATTTGTAGATTCTCTATTTGAAAACTAGTATTTCGAACATTATTTCCGAAGGAATATATTTCTTTGATAGGATACCGTTGACATAATATTATTATGTATCACATAGGACGTGTGGCGTTTGCAGTGGCCGTTTTTGGCATTATTTATTTTAAAAGCAATCGGCCAGTGCTCAGTGTTGACAGTTACTGCTGTCATTATGGTATTTGTTAACAAACTTTTGTACTTATATTGTATTAAAATAGTGTAGAATAATGCTACGTTTATCGCGTGGTTAATAATAATTGACGTTTGAGTAACTTTTACAGAACCACACAAAAAATAGTAATTTATAATCATATTACTTACATATTATGTACCTATATGTCAGTGCAAATCAATGAACATTTATTTGTATATTACCTTTAAATTAAATCCAATTACTTCCAAATGATACCGCGACCGCACGCTCCAGATTCTGCTTCAAAAAGGAAGAAGAACGCAGTAATACAAACAAAAAAAACAACGACACAAAACCCAAATACATATAAGAAACATACAAAGAATTTGGCCAATACAACACACACTCAAACATCAAAAGAAAAACAATTCGCATTTTAAAGCGCATACGCAAATTATCAGGAAACTACTGGCAAAGTTCTAACATCAATCCTAAAATGATTTTAACATGATCCCTATTATAACTGACGAGAAATTTCTTTACATTATAACACTTGTCACCAATATCAAGAGAAGGAACAATCCTGTGTAAAGACCCCTATCGTCCTAACAACCTCTGAGACGTAAGAGCGATGAAACGGAATTTAGGAATATAATATATTTGTGAATATTGACCAGATAATTTTTATTTTAACTCTACAAAGACCTTATACAAATCCTTAAATGATCCTTAAGGAACATACGCGAAATTTCCTTCCGCCATAAAATTGATCCCTCACAAAACCCCAATAGTCCTAATACCAACAGTAGAAACAATCCTGTGTAAAGACTTTAATAATCTTAACAACCTCTTAAACCTAAAGCAGACGACACAAAATTCAAGAATATGGTATATTTGTTATTATCGACTGGCTAATTTTTATCTAAACTCTACTAGGCAGCGTCACAACACACTACCGCATTCCTTTGGTGCGCCTTGAACGCAGGCTCCGACTATAACTGTTAATGTGGGAACCTAAGCTAACATCTACTAATGACGCGAGGTGAACCATATCCATATGGAATTAGGTAGAAATACAATTTCCAATGTGGTATGTATTAGGAACACAAGTCCACACAACAGTAGCACTAATTCACAATGCAAATTATTTAATGGTTCGGTACACCTGATGTATGGTCATGTCATGGATACAGGGTGGAAGGCCCGCGGGCGGCGAGGGAATACCCACCTGCACTACACGACAATACATTTCTGCAACCTCCTGAAGGGATGTTTTTCCCATGTACGGGAAATATCTCTAATCAGATTATCTTCCTTTACACGACGCTCCATGCGTTTCATAAAGATTCACACAAACATGACGTATACAATTTCATTTAGACCAGTTCTTCAACAGACACGAAGACATCTTAATATAGATAAATATGAGAACAAATAAGATAAAATTCAAAAACGTGAATTACGATGACAAATGTTTTTTTTTTATAGTTAAATGACGATATGTTTTTTCCTGTTCAAATAAAATACAAAATAGTTATTTGAGAAGAAATACTTTCTGGGATTTTTTAACAAAATGACGACCTAGAAAGCATAAATATTTACTGAAAAAATTCAAAAATATATCTCAAGACGGAAAGAAACGTGATTTCACAAATTATATAATTCAAACCAGCGGCGCAAATCAAAAAATGATGATGACAAAATATTTTTTTTAAATGATTAAATAAAAATACAAAAATTATTGAGGATTGTAATCCTATTTCTCAATGCTCTCGCTGTTCGAAATTCAATTACACTGCTGAAAGATGTTTAAACCGAACCCATCAAACAAAGGACCAAACAAATGTCCCAACAGAGGAGAATCGCCAACTACTATAACTGCTCGCCACCAAATGAACGCTTTAAGAAGAAACCGAAATTAACCTCAGAGCTGACAGCCGAAAGATGCTGATAAATGCCAAGGAGCGGATCGAGTACCAGTAAACTTACTTCATTTTAAGTACATATAAAATTAACAAATTACAACAGGGATGGAGAATACCTTAAATAAGGGAATATGGAAGACTAGGCATTTACAGGGATTATGACCGATTATTAGCTGGTTTAAGTGGCCACTTTACACACTGTGTAACATTCACCATTTTGCTTATGTTTGAACATCCGTATTTCTTCAATTCTTCCATTTGTTGATTTAAGTGAAGTTAAAGAGCTGAAACCTTTATTGTTGTGTAGAGATTTATCTGACTGAATTATTTCACATACTAGGCAACGCCTGAAAACAATTTTTCAATATTTAAACTTCTTCTTGGACCAGTTTGTTTCATTGCAATATTTGAGTTTGTCCAAATGTTCGTAGACAAAATTATTTATAAATGAGATACACGCGTATTTTATTTGTGAGTTTTTATGTGGTTTCATTGTTTTTTATTTATTTTTAATAATATTAGATGTAGGTTCTGTAGTTCAAATGAAAGGAAACACCTATACACATTGTATGGAATGTGATGCTTTGCATCATAAAATAAAGCTCATCCTCGGGAGACCACTAGTTAAACCTAAGGACGTTAAAGAGCTCGCCCCCTACCTTATAGCCCGATACTTTATGGATGTAGGCTTGGAGGAGGCAATTTAGCAAAACATAAACTCTCGCCTTCCACACAGTGGCCAGGCTCTTCACAGACCTGGGCTTGGGGGGCGAGAACTATTCACGAGGACCTGTCACAGTAGATCTTCATATGTCTCAGTGACGTCAAGAGCTTGCAAAGCACTGACCCCCACCTCTAATATTAAGAATATGTTTTATATATACATACTTGATATAATGTTTAATAAGGCATGTTTCAAAATTATATAAAATGTTTTCCTCGCCACGGGATGCCCAGCGAGAGAACATGATATTTTATGTAAAAAAAGTAATACATAAATTGTAAAAGAACAAATAAAATAAAATGAATACGAGTAAAAAAAGTTATTCTGAATTTTCTTACGTCTTTTTATACTTGTATTTACATAATTTTTATTATTTTTCCATTTAAACAAATAGTCCATACTTCTGTTATGATTTTTGACTATTTCATTGTAATTCCAACACTCTGTGTTATTTTTGGTAAGTAATTAAATGCCTCCGCCTAAACTACGAGTACAAAGTATAATCATGAGAGGTGGTAAGTTTCCGGGGACTCGGAATAAGCTGTAGCTGATTAATGAGCACAATAAACTTTCTATCTTACAAACGTTAATGGTCTCATCTCTAAAATTTACGAACCGTGTATACTGAATGTAAACCGACACAAGAATCGATAAACTGGACAAAAATATGTATGGAAATCTCTACCGAGAGCGCTCATTTAAATGTTTTAATTACGTAGAAAGGGGAAAGCTATCATTATAATATCCTCGTTCCATAGCTGACAATATGAATGGTAGTTTGGTGAATCTTATAGTGCTACATTTAGATATCGGAGGAGATAGGCAAATGGGATCCTAATGGGCTAAGGGACATCCGGAGGTCTGGAATAGGGAGCTGCAGCAGAGCCGGGACTAGGAAGTACCACAGGGTGACGTAAAGCAATCCATATTCTGTTCTCAATATAGCACATGAGTTCCACAAAAGTTTTTTCTCTCCTTATCAATTAAAACTGCTTATCTGAGACTTGAGATCTAAAAGCGACTACCTTGTTACCCCCGAGGTCAGCTCGACCTACCTATTTAGGTACAGGCTACCTTAAGATCACCTTTTGTCTGGCATCTCAGCACCAGCTTAACTGGCTTAGAAGACACTTCGGGTAGTTAGGTACCCGCATTAACGCCAGCGTAGTCTGGTGAATCATTCAAATTAAAATACTTGAACCTCATCTCTATAGCAAGGTAGAGATCACGAGGATGATAATGATCATAATTTATTTATTCACACGCTCTGGTGCATAGGGTACTGCATTGGTTGTCCAATATTACAGATAATAAACGGATATTGATAATACTCTTTCGGGAACAAATACATAGATGACCGGAAAATAGATTTGTATGTTTGTTACTACAAACTACAAATTTTAAAACCAATCATTCTTAAAATCTGGTCGTCTAGGCGTTAAAGTAAAAAAGTATAATTAAATAATAATAGAAAATAAGCGAAATGATATTAACAGACTTAATTTGTACAATTTGTGAAAACCTGTTATTGGCTCTAGTCGTATGCAACATTTCGTGACTTTAACTATAAATATGTTTTGACGCTTTGGACCGGGAGCACGGAAAAATTCAAGAAAAGTCACTAAGGAGATCCTTCATGTTCCCTTTCGCAAATAATCTTCACAAATCGATCCATTCCTTAACAAGGCACTCCATAAAAAAATAACATTTCAGTTGATAGCACACAGATTCTCCCCGGGTGGTGTGACAGAATATTTAATTAATGATTTTCAAATGGTATATTACAAAGTTTATGACAATATAAATATAAAATATACGGACTTAACAATATGAGTCTCTAATTTAAATTGACTGTAAACGAGAAGTTTTTATTTAGCGACTAGAAAACTATAAAGCTACCTAACTTGGTGAATCTAGTAAAATATAGTTTTTGCAGAATATCAACCCACTTCTTGAAGAGGTTCATTGTGAGATTCCATCCCAATGGTCATCTTCTCGATGAATTTTTCCTTATTGAAATCTATCTATCCTATCCCGAAACTATCCTCCGAACGTTTTTTTATTACGTAGGTAGTTTTAACTTTGAGTTTTTTATTTTGATAAATATAATATGTAGTTTTTTTATGGGGTAACTCCCAGTATGATACCAATATTTAGTGGATTCATCATCCGAAAGTTTAAATATTACATCTTACTTGGAAAATGCAATTGGCAAATTTATTCCAATATAATTATTAAAAGTACAAACATGGCATTTTGTTAAGGGTAAAGATTAAAGGAGCCCTGTGTCAAAATTGAGTAAGATTAGTTGCTTGTTCAGTTCTACATTGGTCAAGTTAAAGATGTCAATTTGACGATTTCGGCTCCCATCTTTTGGGTATATGGTGATATCTTATTTCAGTTTTATCCTTCACCAGAGCGTTTTGTAGTGGGGGTGTTTTCACTGGAACAACATTTTTGACAAGAATCGAGTTCAAGTAGCGATCTGTTTTACCAACTGTAATGCGGGTTGCCACTCTAGAAAATAAATCATCCGAATATTTTTTGGTCATGATAACTACTAAGTCAGTAACATGATAATGTGCAACTGTTGGTTTACCAAATAAAATAAAATAAACAAATTAAACTGGGCACTGAATCGGTACAACAACTTAATAATATATTAATCAAGCATTATATAAAATAAAGATTTTGAGTCTTTGCTGTGTGTCGGTTCAGAAATGAAATATTTTTGTAAAAAAAACTGTCACCACAGTTTAATGTTAACTTTGTCGGGAACCGACTGCGATGCCTGATACTTAATCAATAAATATGCTAACCTTATTTTAAGTTGAATAAAGTAACCAAAAAATTCGAATAGTAGTCCGAAAATTGCGAATGTCACATTGTGTAAAATGTTATCATTAGCTATTTACAGCTAATGAGCCCTAGGAAATTCTGGACTTTCCCATTTCTTAAAAAAAAACCCTTTTTCTTGGGTGATCCGTCAAATAACATTATGAAATCCAAACCTCATTCTTTAAGGGTTTGGACTAGTTTCACTTTACTGGTTTTGCCCCTGGTCCTGCCCTGCCCTGGGCGCCCGATAAATCCAGGGATAGACCTGATAATACACCTAATATAGAGGAGCGTTTAATTAAACTAAAGTTTCCTTACGTTTATCTGCACGGTTGAAGAGATTACACGGTTAAGTAGCGCTCACGTGGTTCAGTATTTGCGAGGTACAAAATTTAGTGAATCGTAACCTCACATGATGGGAGTACTTCAAATATAAAAGCCAAACGCTTAGAGAGATGAGTTATATGAGAATGTTGTGTGTAGATTAGCTACGAATTCGTATTAATTAATTACAGCTAAAGCGTTGCCTTTATACGGTCGTCATTATGAACAAACCAGTATTCTCCTTGCTTACCCATAAATGTTGTGAAAATCATGAATTCGCTTTAAAAATATTTAATCTTTGTAAAAATCATCATCATTACCTTTCTCCACCTAATGGCGCATAGGGCACTGAATTTGTAGACCAATCGCAGTGTATCCTGATAATTTCTGTTACATGAAGGTAAGATGATTGGTCATACGCTTCAGGTACCAGTCCTGGGACTATGAAATATTTTTAGTGTAAAAACACCCTTTGAAATAAATATTTCATATCAAATATGTCGGGAATCGAACCCGAGTTCTTTTGCATGGTAGGCAAACGTGCTGAGCATTATTTAAAAAAATAGTCGAATTTTTTCAATACGAATTAAATAATTTCCCAGCTCCACAACAACTAATTTATGTTCTCTAACACGTTTAATGTCAGCTTGTTGCAAAATTTAATTAAAATATTTAAGATGTGAGGAGATTTAGCCATATGAAACTATACATATAAGGCAACGGATGCAGCAATCTCCGGTGACAACTGTCATCGAGTGAAGAAAAATCGATTGGTTGAGACACATATCGCATTTGCTTGTGGAGAGCACCAGATTATTAAGTCCTGGAAGCTAGATGTCCACTATTTACAGTTCATCGGCAGTTCGCGACTGAATTAGAGGAGGCGAATCTGATGCGGGAGAATGTCCAGGAGTTAGCAGCCGACAGAAAGACATGAGGTAGTTCCAATACGGAGAGGAATGGTAATGGAAATTTGATATTCTACCAACACAAATATTTACTTGTTGATAAATTAACATTATTTTCAGCATCAACAACTTTTTTTTATTTTTAAATGTATATCTCAAAGGATGCTATGACAAACATAAATATGCGTTTTCTGGCAGCATATAATGGAAATTCATACTTCTTAATTTTTTTTATTGATTCATAAATTTCATAAAAAGTACAAGTACTACTTTTACACATCTAATAAATTTTATCATTGTAACTCTCCAAAAAAAGGGACTAACTCTTGTGCTTGGAGAGTGACTTACACTGTTTTAGTTGTTTATTTATAAGAGTTTATATAATTTTAATACGAGTACATGAAAAGAAAAATAAAAACAATGGATATATAAAGAATAAACATAAAACAGTGATACATTTATCCTAATTAAAATTTAATGTTGTTTTTACATGAGTTCAAAAATGTCTTTAGATTAACTTTGAATTTATTTATTAATATATTATTTTTAATAGTTTTTAGTTCATTAGGAAGATTATTATAATTTTTTACATCTTCGAAGACAAAGCTATTTTGACCATTACTTGTATGGAATTTAGGAATTTTGATATTATGTTGGTATCTGAGTGACTTATTCATTTCAAATTCTTTTATTTTTTCTATTTTATATATTTGTATAATAGAATTTATTTCATAAAGAGTGTCTACTGTATGAACCTTAAATATTTTAAATAGACGTTCCGTTTTGAATGTTGAGAATTTCTTTAAAATTACTTTAATAATTAATCTTTGTACTATTTTAAAAGGGTTTAATATATTGGCATATATGCACCACCCTATCCAACAATACCATATTGTAACAAAGATTGTACAATTAAGTAATAAGTTATTTTTAAATGATTGGTTTTTAAAACATTCCTTAATCTAATAAATATGTATTAATCTAATAATCTAATAATATGTATTACTTCAATATTAGAAATAAAACAAAAGTTTATTTTCGCTTGATAATTGTTATATCTAAACGAAATTCATAACGTGGCCATTCGTGCGCATGCGCGGTAAAAGCTACCTTCGAAGTACTAATTATTATTATCATAATATTCTGTATCACAGCAATATTAATTTTCTCATATTTGTTCGAGACTCGGAAGCTCCACTGTTTTTCTTAGGTTTCTAAAAATATTGTCTTTCGTCTACTTTCAAAAAAATGACGAAACTCACCATCCTTGCAAAATAAAAAGTGCTTAATGGTAAATCAATCATCTTTTTTATTCATTTATTGGGGGAGTTTTTACGTCGATAACTTTATTCCAGTACTGCGGACCTCAATCTGTGGAATCGACTTTTGTATAGATACGTAGTATAATATACCAGGTTATATATGGAAACGCGGATAAATGAAATTATTACATCTCTGGTCATTACTTTATCTAGGAATTTATACCAATGGCAGTATTACGTTACGTCATCATCATCGTTTCCCTATTCATACCTATTGCTGCATAAGGCACTACCTTGGCACTCCAATCGCATTGTATCTTGATCATTTTGATACACGAAGGCACGATGAACCGTCTCACGCTTCAGATCCAGAATAAGTGTTATAAAATATTGCAGTAAAACATAACTGGGACCTCGTTAGTTATCTTATGCGGTCATACGTTTTATATTAGACCAATTACCTTTGCTTGCTTACCCTTAACTTTTTATGCTACCACTAACACCAGCTATTTGAGATTTTCGTCGTTCTTTATTGTAATATAACCAAAACAGAAAAGAATCATTTTTTTATATGTCGTGGAGAATAAATACGTTTGTGCAACTTGCAGTCCGTAGACTCTGTCTTTTGTAATCTACCCAATTATAGAAACTTGTTGAAGTATTTGAAGTGTGGCTGTACAGGAAAATACTTTGTCATGAGCTGATCGAGTGTCTAACGAAAGGATAGTAAACCAAAGAAAAGAAAGGACATAAATAGATACATTTACCCAAGCGTCAACCACAACCATAATACAAGATTCTCAAATAGGGATCTGATACTAAGTGAAGGGTCACCACTGTTCTGGCATCGAGACAACACTATTACGTAGGCAAAAAGGTCCATAACCTTTTGCCAGAACCGTATAAAGACGGGAGTGTTTTCAAGTTGCGGAAGGTGTTGACCTCGCTCTTTAATGACATTGGTCGTAGGGAGTCAGAAAAGTGGATGCATGCCACGGATTGGAGATTTTTACTGGATGTCGAAAACAAAATATAAAAATAAGGAATAATTAAAAAAAATATATTTATATATGGCAACCATGAAGTTTCGCATAAATAAATTGTCTATGTTTTTATGAATGTATGTATGTGTATGCGCATGAGTGTATGTATGTGTGTGTGTACATATGTGTATGTGTGTATGTATATGTATCAAAATGTGTATGCAAATAAGTTTATATTTTATTTGTCTGTGCTCTCTATTAATTTGTTAACTATTATAATATATTAAAATGTAATTGCCTAGCTTGGAACGGGGTATGTACCCTTGTTAGCTGAACATAGTGAACGTAAAATTGTATTTTGATAAAGAGTGTAAATAAATGAGTTTAAAATAAAATGAAAGAGATAGGTAATTTCTAAGCACCGTCAAAAGAAAAAAAACCGCATACTTTAACCAAGTAGAAAAAAATATCCCCTTCAACAGTAAGTTCAAAATGGAAAAGAAGATAAAGGGTAAACGGGGTATGGGATGCTTGCTTGTGGACGAATTTTTGTCCGAAAACAACTCACCAAAAATTGTGCAGCCACCATATTCCCCAGATCTAGCCCCCTGTGACGTTTTCTTGTTCCCAAAACTGAAGAGGCCCGTGAAAGGACGACGCTACGCTACGATTGAGGAGATAAAGACGGCATCGATGGAGGAGCTGAACAAGATCACAAAAAATATTTTTGAAAAAGTGCTTCGAGGATTGGAAAAAACGTTCGCACAAGTGTATAATATCTGGTGGGAATTACTTTAAAGGGGACAAAATAGATATTCATGAATAAAAAAAATATTTAAAAAACACAAATTTCGCGATACTTTTTGAACAGACTACGTATAAGCAAATAATGATTAGAATGGTCTAAGATTGAGAGGCGTTTTAAATTTTATTCGCAAGCCTCCGATCCATAATATATTAAAAAATTTACGGTTGAAACTATCGTTTTGACTATTTATTTTGATTCTACGACGGAGTTCAGTAATATATTTCATCCTCATTACTATTGGCTATCAGAATTGCTCCGTCTGCAGGTAAAAGTTATACTGGAGAGCCGTCACCTCTACTGTTACGCAACCTTTCCGGCCGTCTACCTGAATCTCTCTTCAAATCCTACTATACCACAACTCGATTCTCTCGAAGGAACTACGACGCGGCTCCGCGACGCTGGCCAGTTCAGTTCAGCTCGTCCGAGTCGCGCCCTAATCCACGAGGAACGTTGGGTGCCAGAGGGTACGAGTGTCAGCGATACTGCAGTACTAACGCTTGTATCGAGGCCAAATACTGAAGGTCTACCCGACTAATTTGGCGGCCCTGTCTAACAGTACACAGACACGCGAAGCGTCTTGTTTGTGGCCAGAGGGCCGCTTGCCGCGCGGTCACGTCAGTGATTTTTTCTGACTGCCCCACTTTCTTACGCCAGTTGGGGTAAATCTACTCTGACCTCACCTTCCCTCGCGCTGGTACTTCCGCAACATATCCTTCCCCTGTTTTTGTTGGGGCCGTGTGTTTTTTCTAATAGGGTTTGCTACTTTTCTGGTTTGTGCCTTCCTGTGGGCACCACTACAAATAAATAGAATCGGGGATTGGTTTAAATGGATACGAGGCAAATTTCTATTAGATCAGATAAAAACGGCTGATTTCGCTCGGATGTGAGAAACAAAGATGTGCTACTGCAAAAATCCAGGGCGCGCCACCTGTGTTTTTTTTAACACAATGTCGAGAATCAATTTCTTGGACATGCGTAAAATTTGTGATATAATTAATAAATAACTACTACGCTATTGTAATTCGGTTATTTGAAGTTATGTTCGTATGGCGTTTACTTACGTAATGTATGATTGTGTTACCTGCCAATGGTAGATGTACAGTTTTGGTTTTGGCCGATATCAATAACGATTTAAAGCACGTTTCGGAACATTTTGTCAGTAAAACGACAAATAGGCATAATGGACTGTGGAATCATGTTATTTTGCAGTTACAGTAATTTACAATAATAGGTGCTCTTTTAATACAAAACGTGACATTACTATAAAATATATTATGTATTCAAATATGCTTGATGTTTGAATGTAACAAAATAATATTTTAATATAATATAGTTAGTGTGTAAATGACCGGTTTAAAACAATTAATATTGACGCTTATCACATTGCATCAAAATTTCTTACTAACTTTTTAACAAAAATGGTCAAAATATACCTACCTAAAAAAAAATTGAATGTAAAAATCTGAAATCTAGTAAATTATAAAACGTGAATTTTAATTACTCCACAACATATTATTTATTTATCTACTTTATTTGATTTATTATTAAGGTTAATATACATACGTACTTATACATAGTGTTTTTTAAACCATGTCACATCCGAAACCACGATGATCAGTATGAGCAAGAAGACATATTGGCACATTAAAATAAATTTTTAGAACGAATTTTTTTTTAACCATTTAAAAAAAAAAAATCCTTACTCCTGCAGGGATTAAATGAGGAGGAAGGAGTCTGATACACCGCTAACCGCGCGTCCGTGCCCCCCTCGCTTCTCCCCTGCAGAAGTAAGCGACCATTTGTTTTTTTAATATTTATTTTTTTATTCGTTTTAAAAATTTATTTTAATGTGCCAATATGTCTTTTTGCTCATGCTAATTATCGTGGTTTCTGATGTGACAGGGAATAAAGAACACCCGTATAATATATTTATATATATATACATAGAATATAAAATAATTAAGAAGAAACATTTGACTTATATAAAGACTATGTTTTTATTATTTTAACATTTACGATTCTTAATATTTTGCCCAATTAGACAATAGTCTAGTCTAAGGCTAACAAATCGTTATATTTATTACTATTTATAAACGGTTTGGTAAATATTTTTTTTTTTGTTTAAATGCTAGCCTTTGTATCTACATAAAACTTTTTACTATATGCAATAACATGTTGGGATTGTTGGGTTATAAATTATCATTTTGTTAAAAGGATATGCGAAGATAGAACGATTAGATGAATAGATATTTGAACATTGTTTTTCTGTCTCTCTCTCGCAAATGCCTCTTTGAATACTGAGCGAAAAAGACAACTAAACGTTGGACTGATTATGCATCGAGGTCTCGTTATCCCGTTTTTGGCATCCCAAAACTAAACAGTTTTTTAAGAGTATCAGAAAGAAATTTTCCGTGTCGGTAACTTTTGTATTTTTTGTTCAAAAATAGTAATGATATTTGTTCACACTATTGTGTAAAAAAATCACCATAATCCAGGAAATAAATACGGAAGTACGTTTGTATGAAGAAAAATCAGACTGCGCATCTTCTTAACCTTTTTATTTTGAAGGGCATCATGCCATAAGGCCAATTACAATGGTAAATTACCCCAAATAATACCGGTGGAAAAAATACAATTTTTAAATAATTGTGATCTCACCGGGAATCGAACCCAAAGCCCCGTAAATCAAGGAGCTAGGACCACGAGAGCTGCTTAATTTTGTAATTTTTTTTTTCAATGTTCATTTTTAAAATATAAATGATTTTGCATTCATATGACCCTAATTTGACTTTGCAAGCCAAACTACAAAAGTGTTATTAATTAATAATGAGGCGGGAAGTTAATGTGTTGATGCTTCCTCACCGCAAGACTACCTTGCCAATAAAGTACAAACACTGGATATTTAAGCAATAGGAAAGCGGCATAATAATAACATGCAAAATACAGCGGATAAACTGGAAAAACGAATCCCGAACCGGTAACCGCCAGCGTACCGGAAAGTCTAAACCGGGACACTTAAGAGCTATCCGGAAGTAGGACCCCCCACACACGCGACCGTTTCACTAGAGAGGGGATATTTATTCGCCCTGCGCTGGCATTATACAATGTTTTCACGGGCGACTTAGCAAAGAGCGTTCCTGAAATGTCGCCGTGTGAATGCAAGAAGTGTTCTAGGGTGAAAAATATTACAAGTTTTTTAGTAACCCAAGGTAGCCTTAAATTGAGTATTTTATATATTTCAATGCTAACGACATTCTAACAACAGTATTATCATCCCTCTTTCCCCACCCAGTGGTGCGAATTAGTACTCCAATTGCAGAGTAACTTGATCGTTTTTGTCACATAAATTACTACATAACAAGGCGGGCTTATCTCCAATTGATTATCTTGTTAGGGACTTTTATGTAAGAGTAGTCATCGAGTGGAAAACGCTCGTTTAGGATTATAGTTCTATTTTACATACGTACGCCCACCGTAAATATTTTACCGTAAAAAAATTATGGTCCGGCATCTGAAACTCAAGGCTAATCACCCTTTTATAACAGATAATCGACATACGTTGTATTTAGTGAATAGGTGTATTGCCCTATGCACCATGAAATAGAAAAAGAGATTCGATGATGATGATTGTTCAGTATAAAACAGCATTTATCGATATTATTCCTGGCCGATTACCTTTCTTTCCCATCCTTATGGTACCTACCTAATATCAAGATAGAATATTAGAACATTTGGATTTGCAACATTACAAACAAAAAAATTGCATTACACAACATTGCATAAGAGTTCTTGGAATCGTCGCGCGTCGTTGTGAAAGTAAATAATTCGTTTAATATTCACATAAAACTTTTATCATCCGGTGCCCAAAAATAGAAAAACATCCTCATCGTATCAAAGGTAGATCCATTTTCCTGCTCCTTTCCTTTATTCAAATATATTTAGCCTTTTTCAAAACTAAATGAAATTCGTTTTTTCGCTACAGTTTGCATTTTGATAATAATGATGATGTTCAGTAATTGACAGAATCAATCTGTCATTTTTTTTAAACAACGTTAATACGAATTTTTGTGGATGGCAGCATGCTAATCAATCTTGATATTTGAATCATTTTTATTCCTTGATAGTAAACTTACTTTATTAATTTTTAGCATTCTCTTAATTAATATGCTACATTAACTTTTTATTTTATGTTAATTATTTATTGACAATTCTTGATGGAATTCCATTGTAATGATGTAATAACTTATATTTACATGTAAGTTATTAATTTAAAAACACTTGGTATACTTCCACTTACTTATTTGACCAATTAGCGCTTTCACCCTCTAATGAGCATCTTTAGACTGGTCCATCTTAATAACTTTTAGTTTAATTATGAGTTAAAGGAATTTTGGAAATCTGGATAACCACACAACCCAAAATATGCATTTTGCAGAAAACAGACAGATTTAATATCGAATGTACGTGGTGTACGAGGTGTCATTCCATATTAAAACATATTTTTTTATGTAAAAAAAAAATTTAAATGAAAACAATTACGTATTTATCCACTTTAATTTATTTAATAGAACTCGATTTCTGGAGGTATTAATCTTCCCATCAGCATCTATGCCGTTTAATTTTTCTAGTGCTGTGAGTATTTTCTGCGAATTTAGTAATGCCGTTTTTGTGATAACCACTATTTTTAGAAAAAAAAAAGATTTTTGGATAAAAGCTGTCTAGTTGTTTTAAGCAGAACATAAACCTTGAGGTATTATATTACCAAAATGGTGCTACATAAGTTATCTATAATAATAATCTAGTTGACCTTAATGCACCTAATAACACTAATATTTCGTTTTTTTTTTTTTAATTGTGGACTGGCAGCTTTCTGCATAACTACGTTCAATTGAACGATTATTGAAATACGATGTATCTGTTGAATTCGTGGCATAATGTGCTATTTTTTATTTTAGTGTTTACTATCGAATTCCTGCAAGTGTGAAGATTTATAGCCCCATCAAAAATGGTCAAGTTCTTGGAAAAGGAGGTGTTTGATTATCTTTGCAATATTAACTAAAATGTTCTAAGCACAAATAAAGCAAACATGAAGTAAAGATGTTTCTAGGAGTAATACATGCGCGCGCAAATATTTTTTTAAATATTCGTAAAAGAAAATAATATAAATTTGCTGTTCTCTATAAATTAATTATAATTTTTTAGACCCAATTTGTATGAAAGAGAGTAAATACTATTTGTTTCGCTCCGAGAATTCCTGTTTCTTGTCCAACTTTTCACACGCCGATTATAAAACAATGTAACTTCTCGACTTATCTTGTTTGATAAAACTTTTCTTTTAGACAACTGTAAGCTGTTTGTTTTGCGGGGAATTATGTCCGATTACGGTTAAGATTTCAAAAAAGAGTACGTAAAAAATATTAAATTTAAATATTTATTTTATCTGCAAATTTACCTCACTGGGGGACTTCAAACGAACGAGCTTCTCTCACCTAGAACAAAAACAAAACATAATTAACACGACGTTTTAAAGGTACTCCGCTTAATTCAAAATAAAAATTCGATATAAATAGTAAAAGTATTTTATTATACTTATAATTGAATTCTTCAAGATTTTTGTATACCCACTATAAAATAATAAACACAAAATTGCTAATACTTTGTCTTTACGGTCATATTGAATTTGTTAAAACAAGACAAATTTAATGTGATCGTAAAGTAAATCGTTTGGCGACCTCCGCAGTATAATGGCCAAGACGCTTGACTCACGGACGGGAGGCTACGGGTTTGATTCCCGGTGAAAACACAAAAAATAAACGTGAAACAGAATAATAAAAGGAAGAAGATAACGGGATAATCAAAACGGGAATATTCTAAAAGAAGACACGGAGTTATTTTTAATTGATTTTTGGTTAATAGTTCTACCAATTTCTAATCTTTTAAGATTGTCTAAACAAAGGCCACTTTTATTAACACGTACAATTTCCAAGCCCGTTTCTCGATTAAATAAAACTATGGTTTCGGAAATCAAATGATTCTCGAATTCTGAGAAGTAATTATGTATTGTTGAGACATCTTATACAACGGCGGCCCCTACGTATACTATCAAATCTGCATTTTGCGAGGTTTACAGGAGAGCAAAAACAAACAGCGATCAGATATTATAGAATTGCTCCTGTGAACCTAGCAAAATGCAGATTCAATAGTATGCGTAGGGGCCGAAGAAATGTTCGTTAACTGTAAAGTTCCTATGAATGTGGTTCCGACATGTTGGTTGACTAGTAGATGTATTATGTATTATATGTACATAAAAAAAATAGTTTTCTTTTACACATAAATAATTGAATGGTTAGCTAAAGTAATTAAAAAAATATGATTATTTGATTATTATACCAACAATCATTATTTTATTTATTTATTTAACTTTTTGTACATAATGTTATTTGTACATTGGCGGGCTTATTGCCAAATGGCAATTTCTTCCAACCAACCAATAAAATAAAAGTTTTATTTTTATAATTCAAGTTACAGAACATATTCAATAGAAAAAAAAAATTAAAAGCTACAGATATATAAAAATAGGAATAAACGTAATAAATTACATTAAATCAAAACTATTACTCAATGGGAAAAAGGAAAAAAGAGAAAAGAGGAAAGGAGGAGAGATTAAGGAAGAGAAAGGAGATGTTTCTTCAGACGTAATTTAAACAGAGATAATGTAGTAACATCTTTGATGGTGGATGGCAGATGATTCCACAGTCGAGCCGCATGGACACTATATGAGTTAGAGAAGAAAGAGGAACTGTTGATGGGTATTATTATTTTAGTATTATGATTTTAGCAAGAATAATTTTTTACCATTCCGAAAACAAACTTCAGTCTTTTATTATATTTTAAAGGAAGAAATCCAGAAAGTACTACATGCTTTATTTGAATTATTAACTCGAGTCACATTTTTTTCCGCTTGTCATTCTCTTAAATTACGTGTCAATCACAGTTGGAGGACACGATTCTGGGGTTTGTAGCGTAAGTTAACAGTAAGTTAGTTGAGTGTATTAGTCTCAGTAAAGAAGGATATGAATATTATCTTTATCATGTAGTCAAAACCCGCCATTCGCCTTCAGTTCGGATCATCATGCATCACGTCACGTCGTGCAGATTGAAGTTGTGTTCCGTGTAAAAATAATATTGAGAAGAGATAAGTTCATGTATGATCTGGTAGTTTACTAATTGACTTGCTACGGGTTTGATTCGATTGAAGTCAACATGTAAGATTGATTTTAAAAGGTGTTTTCACGCTTCGTTAGTTTTAGTTCCTGGACTGGCACCCTAATTAAGCTTAAGACTAATCACGATGTCTTCAAGAATATAAAAAATGATCAAGATACGGAGATATCGCAGAACCGGTGCAGTCCAAAATGAGCATACACCATAAATCGTTTGCAAATTAAATAATATGATATTTAAATAAACTTATTTTTATCAGATATGGCAGTTACTCTTATCACTTCTGACCAAGCGGTCTGACCTTTCTTCTGACAGTCGTATTCCTGTATCTTTTCCTTGAATTATTGAACGAAAGCATTTTTTTTACACACTTTAGATATTCACCATTGGCGTGTCTCAATGGTTTTATTTTTTTTTTAAATTTCTTTTACATGAGCTAAAACCATTTCAAAATCCTTAGAAGAGCAAAATTTTATATCAACATAAAAATGTTTTTTTTTTAAATAAAACCTGCCGACACAGTAGATTTTATTCTGATACTCTTTCTTTTAAAAAAAATAAAGTCGGTTCGAAATACGAAAGCACGATTTCGTCAATTCTATCGATTATATCAATTTTATCCTGGCATAATCAGTTCGACGTGCAGTTGTCTTTTTGCACAGTATTTCTAGAGGCATCTGTAAGAGAGTGACAGAAAAACTACATTCAAATACCTATTCATTTAACGGCTTGGTCTCTGCAAAAAATCGCTCTATATAAAAAAAATATTTTAACATATAACAACAGAGATGTAGAACACCTTCGATATATATAATATATGGAAGTCTAGGCATTTACAGGGCTTATGACCTGTCGTTGGCTGGTTTAAGTGGCCACTTTACACGCTGTGTAACATTCACCATTTTGCCAATGTTTGAACATCCATATTCCTTCGATTCTTATATTTGTTGATTTTAGTGAAGTTAAAGAGCTGAAACCTTAATTGTTGTGAAGAGATTCATTTGACTGAATTATTTCACATACTTGGCAACGCTTGAAAGGAATTTTCCAATATCTCTATCCGTATTGTAATTTGTTAATCTTAATCTCACTCCCGAGAGTGAAATCCAGTCTTTTATCTGCAAACATTTGGACAAACTGAAATATTAGAAGATATATTTTTTTTATCACAACACATTAGTAGATAATGTAATTTAATAAATAATAATTAATTCATGAATTTGTATCTTGTTATATCAACTTAACATTATCTTAACGTTTTATGAGGTTTTTTTACTTTCATAAATATTTTTTTTAAAAATACGTATTTGCTTTCTTATAAATATTTATATCAAAATATTTAGATTTTGGGCCATTTTAAACGAGTTTTAAATAAGTCCTTGGCAACAGTTTTCAAACCGACCATTCCAATACAAGACATAAAGCGGCCTTTCGCAATAAGGTCGTTAAACCCCTTAATAGACTATTTTATGTTTTTACATACTTTTCTATTTTTTAGACATTTTAACTAGTTGTAAAATACAGTGTCAAAAATGTGAAAAAAGACGCGTTAGAGATGGAAGCGAACACTTCACGACACTACCGTAAGGCTACAAACCGAATCTGAAGACAGAAACATATTTTTTTAAATTCTTTATTGATAAATATAATAAGGAACCTCAGTCCTACGATGATACAAATGAAATTAGAGCATTAAATTGTACGGCAAAGTTTCTTGAAAATGTACGTAATTTTTTTTTTTTTTTTAAACACACTATTTTGAATGACGTCACTGGTTCATATGAATCAACCTATGATCTGAGTGCCATAGAAGATTTCCGGTCTGCTTGTTGTTTCTGGACCAATGGGAAGAACTGAATAAGAATAAGCGGAAAAAAACCTCTGACGTTACACGCGGAGTTATTTCAGAAATACAAAACATTCAAAAATCGAAGCGCTGATAACATTATACTCGTACATTAAAATAGAAATATTTTTTTTGGCTTAGTTTAATAGTCTATTCACAAATAAAAAAATGAAAAACCACTGAACTTTTTTTTTTGCTATCCCATACAATTATTAAAATGATTTCGTCCACGGTTTTAGCAAATAAGAATCAATATTCCATCTAGTTTGAGGAGATTGCATATTGCGGTCACATCTCAAAAGGGTCGGATACAACCTTCCTGCGAGCACTTGGAAAAAATGAACGAATACAGAGAAGGCGGGTATATTGAGATTCCATTGAGGGGCTCTCTTGAATATGCCATAAACTTTTCAATCACATCGGAAGGGTCAAGTCCTCGAGAGGAGAGGAAGGGGTTACTGGTCCCCGAGGATTGCCTTCTGTTTGTCGTCTGCCATAAAATTATTGTAACCAAGTGAGTAGGATTGACCTTCTTGCCTGCTCAAATTTTATTATAAGAATACCACACACGTCAGTTTTATTCAGAGCAAAGGAAGCTGGGAATATTACATTCATACTTTTTTTTTTGCAGAATATCATAAAAGAATGCACATATTTGTCTTCCTTTATTTATGAAATACACACCAAAAACTAAGTTAGATAGACTTGTTTTGACAGCTAGTGTCAAAAACGTTTATTTAAATGCTACAAACTTTTGATTTGAAAACTCGAACCTCACACACAATAATATTAAGTTACGTTTTACAGACGTAACCTAGTTTTTTTTTAAAATCCCAGTGAGTGGTTTTGGGAGGTTAAAAATATAAATTATTTAACTAATTCTGTAATACTTCCTATATTTACCGGCAGTGTGGGTGACAATCCTTATTCCACCTGTTAAGCGCCCGCAAGTACCAACGATATGCAATATGGGAGAACCCAGCCAGCAAGTAGCAATCTTGATAAATTTATACAAAATTACATTTATAAACAGTCAAACATATTAAAGGAAATAATTGTATAAACAGCGGTCACATTACAAAAGTCGTAATGGATCCGGCTAACAAATTAATTCCAAATATATAAGATAAAATAATTCCAAAAACGTATAAAATAGTAGGCGCTTTAGGCAAAATGTGATACCGATTGTTTCCTGCTGGATTATAATATTGGAATATTTTTTTTCTACTGCATATTCTATTTCGTTATCGCGTATTTCTTACATTATATGTTGTTTATATACTTAGGTTTCAAATATATCATGTATGTTGTTTATTAATTAAGGTATAACAAGGTGTTGAAGTTTTATTTGTACAACTATCTAAAATAAATAATTTACATGATTACCGAGAATATGTCCATGTACTTGTAATTTTCTCAAATGAAACGTTTTGGGTAGGTAGGAAGAAATTGCCCTAAAGCCTTAATGTACATATATTGTATTTTTGAATAAAGTTTTAAATAAATAAAATAATAAATGACAGTCCTCTAGATTTTTTGAAATGAAGCCATTAGAACCAGAGTGGCTCAAGTGTAAATATCAATTTTGTGACTGAAGAGCCAAAATGGTTTAGAAGAGATTTTATACTTATCTAACTTATTAAAATTGTATTCCACATCATTTTTGCCACTATGGCGTTTACAGTTTATTATAAGTCTGGCAAAATGGATCAATAATATGCCACTAAGTAGGAATAAATCAAAATAGGTTTTAATGAATTAAATTTTAAAAGCACAAATTAAACGTATTTTACTAGTTATAATATCAAATACTTATTTAGGATTGCTGTTCTTAATCACCAATACGTTACTTAGTCGAGAAATCACTCTCTGCGCCATTTACTTCATCCCTTGCATTGGAAGAGACTAAGAATTACTGATAAAAAGCATGATAGACAGGTGCACATACTCCAAAAGGCAAATAAGGTAATTTTTTTTGGGCATGATTTTTCTCCCATCAGGATATAAAACCTCAAGCTCAAAGTTGGCAGCATCTTGAGATGTCCGCTTGCTGAAATTTACTTCCTCAAAAAGAGCTTCAGGATTGTTGGAGTATTCCAAGTACATCGATAATGGATGTATGCTATTGTAAAGCATACACTGAATTGAATTACCTCGATCATTGCTGATCTTCCTGTTCGTTGTGTTACTTTCCAAGGATTTTGTGGATATAAAGTTTACTCGTTTCATTTCCACAATATGGAAAGGGTTATTTTTCCTTGTTGCTAATATAACATCGATCCAATGCTCAGGAATGTATCTATTTGGAAAATACTTTCTCTGTTTTTACACTACGCCAAAAGCTCGGTAGCATGATGAATAAAAATGTCCGCTGACCGTAAACTTGTGGTCTATTTGCTTTATATAAAGCTGCAATTTTAATATTGCGATTCTGACCACTACACTGGTCCGAGTACATTATTAGTTTCTTCGTGTGTACCTGTTCCCTGATAAATCTTAAGAGGCATGAACCGATTTCTTCTGGTCCTCTTGCAGCTGTAGATTCATCCCACAAATATATAAAAACATCGTCGGTGTCAACATTGTGAATTCCTTAACAGTGTAATTAGGTGCGAAGGTTTTCACGGTCACTGTTATCAATATGTTTCGTTTTTGAGTGATACCGTGTGTGTTGGATTTGTTCCGACGTTTTGACTCCCATCGCAGGAGCCATCTTCAGGGTAAAATGAGCTTTAAACTTTATTCCTAAACAGTATGTCCACAACTGACGCTTGTAATAACAGACACCAGTTGAAATGACTGGTGTCGGAAGTGTTTTCAGTAGATCGAAGATTATAACAATAATGTAATTATTCTATTTTGCACATTGCGTATCAAGTTTTGAATTTTCCATTGCAGATTCTGTTTTCCTTCAATGAAGTTCCTTTTCGGCAATAAACTCATTCTTTCTAGAATCATCACTGTTTTTGCAAGCATCTTTTTTTATTTTGTAAGTGCCACATTGCTTACATGAGTCTGTTATTGGAGCATAACACGAGAGATGTATTTATATACTGGCACCTCAACCTTCTTTTTGTATTCGGAATACATTACAGCCAAATTTAAATTGGGTGACAAATACTGTTGAGTCTCACTTTTATGTCTTGTGTAGTGTGAATCATATTTTATTTATTTGACTGACTTATGCAGTCCATTCTAACGATGGTAAATACATTTTTTTATAATTAATACAGGCACTAATAAAATAAAATACAACTAAATAAAATTAAAGCTAGGAAAAAAAAATTACTACCTCAAGACTAGATCCGGTCTTTCTTAGTGATTTTTTTAAATCTATAAAGACTTACACCAAAAAAGTCCAGATCTTGTCTCGAGTTTACAATACGACACAATCGGGACATTGATGCATGCAAGCCATAGTTTGTGCTGTGTTGATCGAGGAACAGCACATTATTACTTCGCAACCGGCGGATTGGAACATTGGATGTCACTTGTTACAGGTTACATGTTAGAAAAGTGTTAATGAAATCCTTAACTCAATTTATTTTCGGATCAGGCGTTTTGTTCTTCGGAATATGTTTGCCTCTTTTATCAATGGGGGGTGTGTCACAAACAGCTTTTTTTTTAAACCCTTGACGTCCGTCTGATACTTGAAGAGTATGTTTAAAAAATAACTTGCACACACAAATTTATTTTCCATTAATGTCAGGTAAGTGACAAATTCTAGAAAATTCTTTGGATTTCCATGTGGTTGTATTTTTATTAGTAATATTCATTACTAGTTGTAACACAATATCTTGTTTAACTACAATACTTATGAGTAAACATAAGTATGAACTTTGTAGATCAAAACATAATAATGCATAATATTTGGAAAAAAGTCCTTTTTGTCTGTTACGCTCAATCTTCTCGTGGCACTTTTCATTACAAGTGCATTGATAATCTGTGTTTATTTGATTAGCAAGAACGGGGACACCTTTGGTATTAATATATGCCTCGTCATTGGCCCATTTATTTTTTTTCACATTCTTTTTCCACGTATGCTCTTTACGCACACAATGCCAGAGTGACCCAAGTCACACGAACTAAAGATTTTAGCAAAACTATCAAAATCACAGTGGCCCAAGTGACTCGAGCCGCTGTGGTTTTAAAATATTACCTAAAATAATCAACACCAAAACTATAAAAATGGTGCCATCTATGAAATGGTGACAAAACTAATGCTGAGCCACTCTGGCTTTAGAAGAATATATTTTTTCCCGTGGATTTTAGCAATAATCTTAATATCTCAAAATAAGCACTTGGGCCACTCTGGTTTTGATGGTCTCAAATACTCTCCATCTCTGTTGTAATATGTGAAAATTGCATTTGCATGTAAATACTTGCAATTAACATTCTAATTGCAAAATTATATACTTGTTTTATGAACTTCTAGCCAAAATACACTAGCATTGACATACATAATATATATGCGACTTCCCTCTGGTAATTATAAACATGAGCACATAATGTTAGCTGTACCAACATAACATCAATCATTCTGGCCATGTATTGTACTCGTATGTACATGTTGTATCAGTTTTACATTAGCTTGGCACTTCCGAAGTAGATGGTTATGGAAATGAATCTCTTTTCACCACCTGCATGTCAGTCAGTCAATTTTCGTACATTCAAACCGAATCATAATGGGTAAAACCACGGTAAACGATACAAAACTGAACGGAAATTTTTACAAAGATATTCCAGTACATTTTCATGTGCCGGAATATTTTTTTTTTAAAGGTGCCTCGATTTACTTAATTTATTTACAATAAAGCGCTTTATTATTGGCGATCTTAAAGGAAAGACGCCTGCGTTGGCTCGATCATGTGAATCGAATGGAGGATGGTCGAATAACGAAAGTTTAATATTATGTTCGGAGAGTTTTTTGATGCCAAAAGATCCTACGGTGGTCCGCAGCGAAAGATGTCCTAGACTCTTAAAAGGCTGTGGTAAATAATCCCTTTGCTCGGTGATGTAACATTGTGTTAACACCAATAAAAGACGGAATGGTGGTTTCAATAAATTAAGCCACCAAAACACCATTTTAAGAACTTAAAATAAGGGACCGTTTGAAAATTAGAGGTTATTGAAAAAACTTATTTGAAAACGAACAAGAATTATAACGCAACATTTTGAGTTTGTTTAAATGTTTGTAGATAAAAAACTAGATTTCACCCTCCTATGAGCTAAAATTAACAAACAACAACAAAGATGAGTAACATTTTAGAGAAGGAAATATGAAGTTTTTTCATTTACTTATGATCTGTCTTTGGCTGGTTTATGTGACCCTTTTATAAACTGCGTAACTTTCACCATATTGCCTATGTTTAGACACACATGTTTCTTCAATTTTTCCATCTCATTATTGTTGCGAAGAGATTTATCTGATTCCAAGAAATTGTTTGAAAATTGTTTTCAGGCGTTGCTAAGTATGTGAAATAATTCGATTAGATGAATCTCTTCACAATAATAAAGTTTTCAGCTCTTTAACTTCACCAAAAAAACTGATGGAATAATTGGAGAAGCATGGATGTTCAAACATAGGCAAAATAGTGAATGTTACCAGTGTGTGAAGTGGCCACTTAAACCAGCCGATGACAGGTCATAAGTAAATGAAAAAACTTCATATTTCCTTCTCTAAAATGTTACTCATCTTTGTTGTTATTTGTTAATTTTAGCTCATAGGAGGGTGAAATCTAGTTTTTTATCTACAAACATTTAAACGAACTCAAAATGTTGAGTTATAATTCTTGTTCGTTTTCAAATAAGTTTTTTCAATAACCTCTAATTTTCAAACGGTCCCTTATTTTAAGTTCTTAAAATGGTGTTTTGGTGGCTTAATTTATTGAAACCACCATGAGGTACCTATTACTTACGCAAAAATATTTTTTTGAGATAAGAACATATTCGTTATTCTTAATCAGCGAAATGAGCCTACTGTAGTAGAAACTTAGATATTATAAATACTTTATGGTTTGTAAGTACAAAATCATTAACCTCGTTTGCTCACAGAGCAGAATTTGAAGGCGCTCCAGCCCGTGAATATAAAAATAAATTGTCTTCAAATTATCGATCTCTGTTTTTGTGTGGGAATATAGATTGAAGGACGTTTTTTTAAAGAGCTGGGAGGCGTTACATAAGGCAGGTAGTTAATCTGTCAGCTGCGGGAGAAAGCGCCCTCTAATTAATGACAGGGATGGAGTCTTATTATTGCGGATTAACTCGCCTAATATTGCGGATCAACCGAGCCAAAAGTGTAAATGAGCGATAGACGAACCGTAAAGCATCCCATTATTTATTTATTACGAGCTTTATACTCGTACACAGCAGCTTACCCGGCGCGGCGTTGGAAGCCCGGGGCACCCAATCATTGCGAAAGATGAGGCGAGTTTTAGCTTGCTGTACCTAGGTACAACCATGCGTTTTTATCATCTGCTATTTAAAGTTTTAGTGTAAAAGTTAAATTATCATGTGTGAAACTTTCTACTCAAACAGGTACTAAGTTCACTATGAACCACATCTTCATGGTTTATTCGGTAGGTACTTTGTGGAAGAAAATCTATTTAAAAGCCCCATATTTCAATGTAAATTGCCGTAAGCATTAAACTCGATTTTCACGAATGCCATAAAAGTAAAATAATTTTGTAAATATGCATTACTCGACCTCTAGGAGCAATTTGCAACTGACATTCCAAGTGATTTGTAAATACCAACAAAATAAACACGTGGTTTTACACACTGTATAAATACGAAATTTGGTTTCGGAAGCGCCTTTCTCTGAGGTTTCAAAATAAAATAAAAAATATCAAAGAAATGTGTTTGTCAAGGGGTTCGGTGAGTACAAATATTATTGTGTTAAGTAAATAGTACCCACGTAAACCCCCATAGTGTGTTCAAACATCGCTTATAGCACAGTCGTCGGCGTCGGAGGCGTCGGCCGTCGGGAGGGGTAGCAGGGAGTAGGGCGGGGGAGTACCTCGGTGAGGCCGCATTCTTTCACTTCATATTTTGGTGGATATCTTAACGTTATAAGCTATCATTGGCAAGCAGTTTTCTACATAACATTAATTCCTCTGCTAGTACATACAGCCGACTGAAAATCTGAATTCCTTTGACACACAAATTATTTGGACCCTTTACTTTTTTCTCCTTTGTTAATAACCCATTGCCTCACTGCGGTAATTTCGTCCAAACCTTTTGTAAATAAACGTACGTTTTAAAATGGAATATTTACGTTCAGTGAAATACCTTATAAAATTATAATACTTTTGTATTTTGAATTCAACCCCCTTGCAGCTTATTTTTAAATAATGGTTAGGGTGTTAAAAATAATTGATGTTTGGTAACACCAATTACGAGGTAGTAAAAATATGTCTATATTAAAATAAGACCAGTTTTTTTATCATAATTATAGGTGGAAAGTTTGAAAATATCATGTTTTTTACATAGATACAATAGGTAAAAAAAACTAAATTTTATCGTATTTTTTTTTTAAATTTCTTATTTACATCGGGTTGTTATCCCGTGGCTAGTGATGAGGACTCGTGGATGAAAGGTGTGGTTTCAACAAGAACTTGATTTCCGTTTTCTTATAGTGAGTTATTTACAACTGGCCCCAAAATCTTAATATTTGGGGAAATCATAAGAACTCAAATGTTACTTAATACAATAAAAAATAAAATTGATGGTTGAAATGAAATAATGTTAGTCCTGTAAAAATATTATCTTTAAAATGATTTGTTGAATGATATAATATTATGTGCGTACGATGATAAATAACTTTTTAAACTGAATGTAGGAACATATGAAACAAATAGTGTTTTCGAAGAAGATCTATTGTCAAGTTACTAAATAATAAAACGTCTTACAATGTCCATAAATTCTGCTCCTTTAAACTCTACTTAAGTTGGGTTTCTTTTTCTGTGTGTTCGAACATCGTTAGAAAGAAAATCCCAATTCGTCCAAATTGTCCTGTTTTTTTCTCGAAAACAAACAAATTAGTGAGCAATTTATGGCCGCAGTTGGAATATAGAAGAGGAAGTAGAAGTAAATAGAGTGAAAATAACCATCTTCACCTTCAATTCTTGAGAGATTACCTACTTTTATTCTGCTGGAAAATACCCATGTCAAAAAAATGAGTAATTGAAAATAAAAATTACACTGATAAATTACTTTGAAGTTTAGAAACTTACATTTAAAAACTTATTGTGGGCGGACGGTAAGGGTTGAGTATTTTTCGAATTTAGTGAAATTAAAATATTTTCTTATCTCAACAACTCTTATTTTGTTTCATTTAATTATAAATTACGTAAAAAAAAGTTTTAATCTTAATTAAAGTAAATGTACATAGATTTACTATCCTTATGTGGATGCTGTTTTTTTTTTATATATAAAGCAACAACAAGATGCCATTTTCATTAATACATTCGATGGATGATCTATTTTTATCAGATTCATTTAAGTGATCAATAAATTCCGTTTCATGGTGTTGGAAATAATCGATATAAAGTAAACAATAAGGAAAATAGAACTGAGAAAGAGAATACTAGAAACAATGCGCTTTACCTTTTTAAACAGGTTTAAACAGTATACATTATTTATTATACTACCTAATACAAATAAATTAAGAAGTGTAATCGAATAACTTTTTAGTTTGTTTGTGGTTTGTGTGCGCTATGAACTTGTCGAATTCATTAAATATGTATCATTATGTTAAGTTCCTAAGAAAAAGTTGAAAACAAACTTTTTACTCCCAGATTGGCATACGTTTACGTTTCAATTCTCACAAAGTAAGCGCTTGTAAATAAATCCATTGGCAAATTAGACTTATCCATTCGAGGAATCATTTGTTTAGTGGAGGATAATTCATTTATCTTTCCCTTTACTGAGGAAATATTTGTCAAAAACTGCTTTATACGTAGAACTTCGCCGTGTATTGCCCATAAAGGGCCTCATTAGCATAAACGCGCCGCTAACACACTCACTTTTTCTTTAAATAATATAATGTCAACGGCATCATTAATTCTATCAAAAGATTGCGAAAAATGATATTATATGATTTTTTATGAATTTTGAAGGCGAGCTTTGATTTGTTCGAAAAAATTGGAGTTTTAGTTCACAAGCCTAATTCAGAATCATTATATGCATTGAACCTTCGTTTATATTTTATTGTTTTTTCACTATAGCCCGTACACACAAAATGCTAAAAATCCGGTAATATAACTTAATATGCCTTAAAAATTATACATCGTATTTAGTCATTTTTAATAAACACAATTATATTAATTGTATTGTCATAAGATGGATGAGTATAGATTTATGAGTATTTGGAATCGATTTGCCGATTTTATTCATGAAAATTACAGATGAACGGTCAATACGCTGTGATAGATATAGCAAAGCAGAACGATGTGCACTTTAAGTTGAGGAAATTTGGCCAATTATATTATTGGTAAATACCTATTTTACATAATAAAATTGCCAGTATCAAATATGTATATTATATATGTTCATAAGCCTTCCCACTTTTAACTGCAGTTATAATATCTAAGGTGACTAAATTGATACTAGTTGCATTTTACCCGAATCGTGTTATTCCTAAAGTACACGTTGATCAGTATAAGGTTTCAAAACCGTTTTATTCTGAAAATATTTTTTATGTTATGCCCGAATTTTCATATTAACAAAGTTTATTTGCAGCCCGCCAATTTCGAAATAACCCTTGTTTATTTGTAAATGATACATTCAAATAAAAACTTACAATTTAGACTGATCAAAAGACGACAAATTGTTCACATAATTTAATTATTTTTATTTTAATATTGTATAATCCTATTTTCGGCCTAGTGGTGTAATAGTCAGCGTATTTGCCTGCCATGCAAGAAATCTCGGATTCGATTCCCCAAGTGGTGGATATGAAATATTTCATAGTCACTGGACTGGTATCTGAAGCATAAGACTGATCACCTTGCCTTCGTGTAACAAAAATGATCAAGATACGCTGCGATCGGTGTACCAATGCAGTGCCCTATGCACCATAAGGTGCAGAAAGGAAATGATGATGGTGATGATATTCTTATTAAATAAATTTAATACATTTTTTTTAAATTTTCAATTAACCTAACTATAAAGTAAATGAACACATTTTCATATTGTTGTTACTAAAATTTTAGATCCCGCAGTTTCTGCCTTCTGTTTCCTAAATGTTGCGCAGTCCTATCGTCTTACTTTGTGTCCCTAGTCCAACTTTTTCAATCAGGGACATTAGTGGTAAACATCTGTTTTGTTTTCTTTCCCTAACTTAGGTATATCCTACCCCTCAATAAGTATAATAATAATGTTTTTCTCAACAACACCCGCTGAAACATTTCAGACCGAGAGATCAAATTTTCAAAAGAAGTCCACAAACCAGTATAAATATTCGTATTGAACAATAATTTACTACATCAACATTGAAAAATTTAGTAAAACTGTGTTTAAAAACATGAAGATTTGCGTACTAACGCAATAAGCCATGCATTTAAAAAAAAACTTTTTCATTGTTATGTATCGTAGTTTTGGGACCACATTTTTTTTTTACTCTGAAAATTCAACCAAAAATTGGGGTGCGTCTCATGGTCCGAAGCGTCTTATCGTCCGCAAAATATGTGTGTTCTAGTTTTATGAGTTCAATTGGTTTTAAATTGGCTAATTTGTCATGTTTTATATTTAAGATAAATACAGCTGTTGGTTATCCAAATATAGAATTAAAAAAAAACTAAAGTAAATGTAAATTTCATTAAATCGAATTAGTTTGAGTTTTTTAAGTAATAGTATGTGTTTTTGATTTTTTTCAGACTACAACAAAGGACATATATCGGACAGTCAGTAATACTATACAATAGACTTGACCTACCCGACTGCATGAAAAAATATACAGCAGTCAAATTTAAAATCAACATTAAGAAGCACTTGATGACTACATTAACTAGACAAGACATGTAATATGTTTGTATCCCTTACGAGTTCTTAAATTTACAAATAAAATAAAAAAATGTAAATAAATAAAAAAAATTGTAACTCAAAAATAATATTGCTATAAAACTTCAACAGATGTCACTTATAGCATATACACTTATAGCATAAAGCGCGCATTCTTTTCTTATTAATAGTAATTTTTTATTTCATTTTTGTATATGATTCTGGATTTGTCTTTTGCATCCTAAAATATGTTCATGTACTTGTAATTTTATCGAACTGAACAGTTTGAGTAGATAGGAAGAAATTGCCTTAAGGCAATATGCCCGCCCTCATATGTATATAAAGTTTTGAATAAATAAATAAAAAAAACATCCGAAAATTGTGGAAACGGGAAATCACAAATATTGGGCAGAGTGGTGAATGTTACTTATTGTGTAAAGTGAACACTTCGACCAGCTAATAACAGGTTACAAGCCCTATAAATCTCTACATATCCAAATTCATTTAACTCTGTTAAGATACCAGTATTTTTAGATAAAAACCTTTGAGGGTTAAATTCCAGTATTAATCTTCAAAGATTTTCAATAATCTTTAATTATTATTTTTTTGTTGCCTAGTAACAGAATTTTAATCATGAACCAAATAAACAATAATATTTTAAGTTTGTACAAATGTTTGCAGATAAGGACTGGATTTTACCCATATCAATAAAGGTTTCAGCTCTTTAACGTCTCATAAATAAAAGACCACAACATATGAAATAATTAAAAAATTATAGATATTCGTACATAAGCAAAATGGCGAATGTTACACAATGAATAAAGTGTCCATTTAAACCAGCCAATGATAGGTCACAACCCCTTTGAAATGCCGAGGTTTCCATATTTCTTATCTAAAATGTTTATCGTCTCAGTAATAACTTATTAGAGGTGGAAAAGAAAACTAAAGAAAAACTAGTCATGATATTATGAATTCATTTATAATTCATTCACTATTTATATGAATTCATTCTGTTAAAAGCTGAGTGAGCAAAACTGTGGCCAATCACCCCCCCCGTCCCCTGACTTCACACTTTTTTGTTTTGTTTGAGGATCCGCTCAGATACTGCTCACTGTTTTTTCAGAAACAGTTTAATTTGTAAAAAAGGAACTGTTACTACGACTTCTTTTAAGTAACCGGAATGTCAATCTCCATGATATAAAAATAAGGTAGGTAATCATAATGTATTACTTCAAATGTTTACAAAAATAATGTTTTAATCAAAATAGTTATAGAAATAGAAAAAAAACCATAACTCAAGCTGACTTCTCCGAGACGTTTTATTTTGAAATTTTAAAATTCTATTGCGACTTTTATCTGAACTGTGAAATTCCGCATTATCCTCTAGGGACAGGGATAATAATGCAGTTTGATGATTGTAGGTAAACAAAATCCTTACAAGATCCTCTGTAAAGGTACATCTGCTAACATTATGTAAATAATTTCATCTGAAATTAGAATCCTTAAGATAACCGCTCCTTGTCTCGTGAAGGGACTGTCTTTTACGTTTTCTGGTCCACAAACCACCCTCCTTAAGAGCAACCAACCCCTTTATCTTCACCCTCGCAATGCGCGCTGATAAGGAAGACAGATTGAGACCACTACAGATTTTTTAGTTGATACTTTACATTTGGGATTCGAGACAGGGATGAGAGTATGTATTACGTTCCTTTATAATAGTTTGGCCAACGTTGAAATTTCGTCGCCGACAACTTAATATCTCCAATGCCTTGCTTTTAAATTTAATTTGCTTAACTTTTTAAATAAACTTTTTATATTTTTTATAAAGTTGCTGTTTTTGTAATTTGATATACTTAAAAAAAAGTCGTTTAATGAGAACAGCGATTACAATTATAGTGAAAAAAAATATTATGTAAAATTTCGTGTTTTAAAACATTCGATTGCTTTAATCAATAAGAGTTTGTATACTTCGCAATACTTTACGATTAATTTAATAACCTAAAAATAATTATGTTACACCTAGAAATTTGATTGTGATGCATATAATAATTTTTAGACTAATTTTAACATTTCGACACCTGCTACGTTTAGTATCATAACCCGCAAAACGCGATTTTACAGGAAAAGGATTTAAAGATATTTCTGTCTAGTATAAATCCATATATGTAATAGAGTTTTTTTTTATATGCACTTTGACGAAGGTAAATTACGTTTCTGTTAGACAAAAATAATTATTTCAAAAAGTTTCTGCCCTTGAAATATGTTTTCTGTGATTCACAAAAGTCATACAAAGGTCGTGGACGTTGATCTTTACTACAGACATTTTTAAAAGTTTTAATCAAACCGTAGAAATATGTTTTACATTAGTAAAAACAAAATGTGTTTGGATGCATATCAGAAACTGAATTTGCAGCCATATATATACGTTTTTAAAGTTTAACTACGAAATACGACGGGTGCAAAATGCATGTGAAATATGGAATTTATATAAATATAAATATTTTTTCTATATTTAAATGGATAAATATTTTTGTTTTAAATTTATATTTACCATAACAGTCGTCGGTTATTGGAAGACAAATTATTTTTGATCAATAATGATAACAATTTTTTGCGACCGCGAATTAAAACACCTAAAACTTTATTGTTAAAATTTGTTCATATTGAATCGTAATTAGTATAATAATACATGAAAAAATATTGTGCTCGTTTAAAATTATTTATTAGAATAAACCTAAAATAAAATTTTATTTATTGATTTCTATGGTAAAAATTAAATGTTAACACATCCATATATTAAAGCGATAGTCCTTATCTAGAAAAAAAATTGGCTCACGTAAGTGCACGATTTTACTTCCGTTCATCAAACAAAACTTATTGCTTACAATAAAAATCATAATATCCAACTTTCGGCAGAATTCACTGGTAACTAAAAGTTAATTATTCAAATTATTTATACATAGTTACGCGTTTAACAATTTCTTATACAAAATTCTTTTGCTGCATTTAAAATAAAACTTACTTAGAAAAATGTATTATTTAGTGCAAACAAGACAAAAATGAAAGAAATATTTCTAATCAAAATGCATAATACAAGGGTTAAAATTTCACTTAAAATTATTTTATTTAGAATTATTTAAAAACATCCAACTTTAAGGTATCATAATTAATCAATGGAGCAATATACAAAGTTGTCATTTTTTTATTAAAAAAATATTGCTTTAGCATTATGAATCAATGTTTACTTCAATTCTACCATAACACATATTGAACATTGAATTTTAGGACGATTCTGGTCCGGCTGCCCTATAGTGCGGCAAGCATCCCTCTCGTCCAGGGAATACAGTCCTTACTGATACTTGCACCATTTTCGGTCATCTATTTCGTACCGTGAAATTATTGCAAGGGTTCATAGAATAGCATTCTTTCTAAAATATATGCGCTACAGTACGCGTCCCAAAAAAATGCAAATATTGATTCTTATTAGTTGGAACTAAAGATATAGTAATATATCGACGAAATACATTAAAAACTTAAAATTGATAGTTTGTGGGTTACGACATTATACATAGGATAGATCGATTTATTTATGTATTTTATGAACTGAAATATGCACATAAATTTACAAAATAGTTTGCGAGAATATGTTATGGCGAGAATAGATCAAACAGACGATGTGGTGTGGTGAAGCTAAATATTTGTACGGATTTGTACGGCTGTCCTAAAGAACCGATATGTTGCGGTCAATAATAAATTCGTATTTTTATAAAAGTTAGAATCTAAATAAATAAAGAATAATAGTAAACCGCTCGTATGTTGATTAAACCTTATTCACCACAGGACTTTTGTCCCTTGTTGGGAATTGTTTTCGAATGAATAAAAAATGTAAATGAATAAATAATTTGTAAAAATGTAAAAACCAACAAAATAACGTAACCACTTTATAACTTTACAAAAATTAAAAACAATTACAATTGTTTTCAAACTGTGTTAGGAATTGATATTTTTCACAAATAATTGTATTAACTAAAAACGGGTGAATTTCATTACATTGGAGTTATTTTTATCACAGCAACGAGAAGGGTCACTCTACTGTCATTGTTTGATAAATAGTGTTTTTTTTTTCATCTACATAATATGTGCATTTAAATTATGTTTCATTTCAATACATTTTACCAAATCAAGGGAAAAAAAGGTAATTTGTAAGTTAAGTAAAAATGTCCCCTTTATAAAAAATGTCGGTTTCACAAAACATTTATTATAATATATCTCTTACGTGTTTCATATTTCGGCAAATTCAATAGCTTCATTTTTAAAAAAATTTTGTATACATTTAAAATTATTACTTTTGCATACAACTTGATCTCACATTCCACGATTCGTGGCATCTTGATTGAATGTCAGTCAGAGATTTTGATGCCTGAACGCAATCGTAATTCACCAACAACTAACAAACTCTCATCTTCTTAAACCCTTAATTTATTACCATATTGTTGCATTTTTTTTTTAATTTCACATATTTTCCCTCATTTAATATTATGGTGAAAATATATTGTAATCTTTTATAAATAAAGTAATATAACTTAATCTGTTACAAGTTGTATTTTCCACTCTGTTACTTTATTGTATTCTCTGCGCACTTTCAACACCTCAATCCCAATTTAAGTTTAATAACAAACTTTCCTAACATAAAAAATAATTGTTTTGGAAACGTGTTGAAATTATACAATGTTGTCTGTTTTCTCTAATTAAAAAAAAAAAATCTCTATTTTTTGGAATTAGCATTTCAGTCGAATTCAACCCTGGAAGATCGATTGAAAACACATATAATCTCCTTACTTTTTTTCTGATGAACATAATCCCTAAGATATACCGGATCCTGTCTTGAGGTAGTAATTTATATTTTTTTTGTACCACCTTTAATTTTATTTAGTTTTATTTTGTTTCATTAGTATCTGTATTTATTATAAGAAATTGTATTTACCATCGTTAAAATGAACTGCATATGTCCGTCAAACAAATAAAAAAATAAAAATCAAAAATATTATTATTTACAAACCTAATTCACGTAAATTAGATCATTTTACGAAAAACCGCATGTAAATTGGTCCAGTAGTTATTGAGTCTATAAAAGACGAACATACATACTTTCCTTTTTATATATTTAGATGTACATAAAAAACTTCCCATTCATGCAAATAATTAACATATTTACGTGTAGCTACAAAAACTTGACCATACATATTTGAATACTATTATTTTAATGATTTATTATTATTTTAACAATAATATTTTTGATCTATTTTTCTAGGAAATAAATACAATTTTATTAAGTTTGTCGGTAGTTACAAGAGTAATTTCCGGATAATAATTAATATTGAGGTTTTTTTTATAGATTAGATTATTATGTCATAAATTTTATTTTTACATAGATAATACATTGTAATGTAATACAACGTCAACTCCTTCAAATATTAAGGTAAATGACTTATTAAAACAATCATAGTACTATATTGCTGCATTTTTTTTATGGTAATTAGAGCACGGCTATCGGCAGCAAACAGATGTTATTATGGCGTGTTTAAATATCTGAGATCCAAATTGCTCACTAGAAAAACTAAGACCATTATTTACTAAACTCTCCTCAGACCGGTCATTGCATATGGTGCCGAATGCTGGGTTATGACCGAAAGAGATGAAAATATGGTATAACTATTTGAAAGAAAAATATTAACGAAGATATTTGGTGCTGTCAACCAAAACGGATTGTGGAGGAGACTGTTTAATTATGAATCAGAGGCACTGGATGGCGAACTCAAAATTGCACAATTAATTAAATAAAAATATTACAATGGTTAGGCCATGTGCACAGAATCAATGATAACCGTATCCCAAAAAATATTATTTATTCCACTCCAGAAGGCAGATAAATCAGAGGCAGACCAAAATTAAGATGGCTAATTGGAGCAATTATTGGCCTGACAAACTGGAGAAGAGCCACAGGGTGCAAGAAAGGATGGAGACAGATTCTGGAGGAGGCCATGGCCCACAACGGTATGTAGCTGATGATGATGAATTAACAATGTCTTAATAGACAATGGCATTTAATGAATCTAAGAGACTAAAAGTTTTATTTTGAATAGATTTGAGATGATAAATTTCATAATTTTGTTACAGTTCCGGACGGTGATAAAGTTTTATATTAACAATATTATTTAATAACATTTCCCTTTGTCTGGAGCGTCTCATGTAACCTTATGCAGGGAGGGAATCGCCGCTTCCCGCGGGAGTGTTATGGACCTTCCTAACGCCTTGGGGGACTGATGATAAATAGCAGTCATATCACAAACGTCGTAAGTTTAAGCGACACACTAAGACGAAAACTTATGGCCTTATGAATACATCCCTTTTAGAATGTATGAATTTGATCGAGAGTGCTCCGTAAATTTTCATTTTCGAGCAATTTTTCAGGAGCAAACCATTTTATTAATTTTTAAAAACGTTCATAAAAAAATAAAAATAATAATTTTTCGTCCATCACTAGCACATATATTGAGAAAATATTTTTTTATAATAAATATATAAAATCTCCATTCTTTTGCACGGAAATCTATTATTGAAATAAATTATCACCATCATCATCATTCCTTTCCACACCTAATGGTGCATAGGGCACTGAATTAGTACACAAATCGCAGCGTATCTTGATTATTTTTGTTACATAATGGTAAGACTACGAAATATTTTAGTGTGACAACATCCTCATGTCAACCATGTCGGGAATCGAACCCGAGACCTCTTGTATGGTAGGCAAACGCACTGATCATTACACCACGAGGCCGGCAAATAAATTATACCAAATCGCAAATGTCTTATTTTGATTTTTTTTACAAGTGTTCAATAAATAATAATCACCATCCTCATCATCATACGCAATATTTAGTGATGAATAGGGCACTGCATTGGTACTCTAATTGCACCATCACTATTTGATACATGAAGGCAAGAAGCTCAGTTTTACGCGTCCAGAAAGTAATTGTAGGGTTTAAGTCGTTTGTTTAGTATTTTTTACTGTCCTGCATTTGACCTTGCTTTTTAATGGCGTACATGCATTTTGGTTTCTGTAATGACATATCATAATAAAAATCACTATCTAAACTTGAAATTTTATTTCAAATTTGCCTAAATTAGAAATTGGGACCTCAGGCATGGTGCAAATTTATCTCCAGTTGTAAGATTTTTACTTAAGAGTAACCATCGACTCGTAAACACGCATCCAGGGGTCGGGTTTTATTTTACACACAGAACTTTATTCTTCACCTGCCCGAACAAATATAAATAAAATAATATAACCATCATATTTAAAACATCGAAAGGTAAGATAAAAATAAAATCATCTTACCTTTACGTAACAAAAATTACCAAGATACGCTGCAATTGGTGTACCGATGCAGTGCCCTATGCATCATTAGGAGCGGAAAGGGAATGATGATGATGGTGATGAAACATTAGACATAACAACAATATACATAACGATAGTAGAAAACTTAAGCTAAAAATAGGTAAGCGTGTATTTAATTTATTAATGGTCTCAGTTTACAAGGCCACATTGAAATATCCTGGTCCGCTTGGCCCCTAGGAGTCGGGGGCTCCCCTTCGGTGACTGAGCAATAAACAAACTTTTCCAGCACATATTTTCATAGGTACTTTGACATTAAAAAATGGACAAGCAAATATAGACATTAAGGCCACGCGAGGTTGGGCCTTTAAATAAATAAGTTTATTAAATTCAACATTTTTGCTTTTTTGTTTTGGAATTTTGTAAATATGAAGCTTTCGGGTTTGGGCCCCTAGGAAAGCTCGGGACTCTTGGTGGCCAGGTTTGCTATAATAATAAGTCAATAACCATTTTTAAAAATAAACCTACTTAATAAATGCGTTTTATAAATTACCAACAAATAAAAATCTGTAAGTTTTCAGCGTTTTTTTCGGGGTCCCCCGAAGATCTGGGCCCCTGAACCAGGGCCTAGTGCGTCCATCGCGGTAATCCGGCCCTGTCGGTTTATGCCTTCTTCTTAAATAGACGGGTGTTTTGACTTTCTCTTTGATTTTTGTTTTTCGCTAAATTATGAATTGGAGTAAAGTAAGATTTCTCGGATACATTAGAGTAGTGTTATCCGAATTACACATTGCTCGTGCACAAGACTCTTTAAACACAATCTCATTTGAACCGCTGCCAAAACTTTAACAGGAGTAAAAAGACAAAAAATATTAATACTCGGTAAGCAAGTGTATCCACAATCATATTGTTTTATTTTTTTTGTCGTACTTTACTTTATTTGAATGTGAAACCAACAGACATTTATTAAAAAACGTAAGATACAGATAATATATACATTTCATAGGGTTCATTAGAGGCTTCCTCTCGATATTGCTTACATAAATAATTGTCATATAAATTTAATGTAAAAAAATCTGTCCGTACTTTTAAACTTTTAATACTTATTTTTTTACCACATTGTCATATACATACAATACTCACCCACCCATACACACTCAGCACACACCCTCACCACATAATATATATATATCGGTAGTTAGATGGCAGAAGGGATCATCTGTAATTTTTTTAAATGTTCAGGAGAGCTGAAATACGTCTCAATTTCAAGACTTTAATCCACAAACAAAAATACTTTAGTGTTGTTTTTTAATAATAAATTACCATTCTAAATGACGCTGATTTTTAAATTTTTTGCTGCGTTTATTTACAGAAATATAAATTAAAACTTTTGAAAACTAAAACATAGACAAAAATACAGATGGTCTCTTCTGCCATCTGACTACCGATATATACACACATATATATATATACTCACTCATACAAACATGTGCACTAATAACACTGATACATTAACAGAAGTACACAAGCACTTAGCATAAATACTATTATGTTATAATAAAGTTATCCTCAGAATGTAATTGAGACACATTTGAAATAATATACATATATTTCTACCGACATATTGAAACCACTGTATTAATTCTATAATGTAATTTGTTTTTTTTTTAAATTAAATAGATTAAAATAAAAAAAAATCTCAGTGAACTTATTGATTGTCAATAAGGTAAATGTATTTTAATTTTAAATTAAATATTTACATAAATACGTAGTGTTTAAAACTGTCTTTTTTGTAAATTCTCACATGTAAAAATATAAAAGAAGTATATTGTTAAGTTTTCTCAGCACGTGAGGTCACATTTTAAAAATTATTAATCATTGTTTATAATGTAAACAAAATAACATTTCTATAATAATAATTATAATCTTTCAAGCAGTGAAACAGAAAACTGTGTTATTTTGTAAGCATAGGGTTTTAACGTCAATATTTTTTAAATTGCATAGTTGGCTCTATTTAAGCAAATGTAATGTTAAATAGAAGTTGAAATTCAGCAACCGCATTGTGCAGCATCTTCGCGCAAGCAGTGTCATCTACGTAATAATACCTTTACCGGAATAATGTCTTGCCAAATAAATTTTGCTTGAAGTCAAAGACACACCGCGCCGTCAGTACGTGGTTAGGTTACGCGGTTTGATTTCATTTCAGGATACATTACAAAACATTAATTTTAACATTACTACATTAATCAGTAGTAATTTTTCTAGTCATTAAGTTCTATTTTCCTTCTAATTTTACTGTAAGTTTTTCTTTTCTGTTAAATAGGCACTATCAGGTTTTGGTGGGTTTTTTTGTTAGTGCCTATTTCAATTTATGTTGAAATTTTCGTTGGTTTGGATATGTGTTTATTATTAAAATTGATATTTTGATGTTATTCTTGTACTTATATTTTTGTTGTCTATTGTTTGTATCTATATTGTTTTTCCTTTCTGTTTATGTTTTTCTTATGTTTATTAATGTAACTTGTTTTTGGCCGATGTTATCAAGTTTTGGTAGAAGGCCCTCATAAAGGAACAAAAATACATTAATCAGCATTAAATGTAAGGAGATACAAAATTTCTTTACATTTATTATGACTTTTACAATATTGTGGTAATATTATCCACAAAAAATAAGAATAATATTTACAAATGACATGGACGATAAAACTAAAAATATAGAAAACAAAAATAAATAGAATGGGGAATTCAAACCTTTATGCAAAATTCCACCTTAAAACAAAAATAACATACATAATTAAGAAATAAAACGGAAATCACACGAATGTGAATTATTAAAAAAGAAATACCCAGTTTTTTTTATTTTAATTATTTATTCTATTAAGTCTGCCTCGTTGTGACGTGGTCAGCGCGTTTGCCTACCATGCGAGACGTCTCGGTTCCGATACCCGACATGGTGGACATTAAATGTTTAGTTGAAAATGTGTTTTACAAAACATTATTTTATAGTTCCTCGCCTGGCACCTGAAGCGTAAGACTGATCATCTTACCTTCATGTGACAAAAACGATTAAGATACGCCGCGATTGGTGTTCAAATGCAGTTTCCTAGGCACCATTATTTGTAGAAAGGGGAATGATGATGATATAGTTAACTATAGTAAAAATATTAACTATTCCGGAAAGCAAATTTATGTTTACGAACAGTTTATATTGTTACCAAAATCGTCTTAACTTAATCATGATAAAAATAAAAATATAAGGATCACTGCTCATTATTTATTTAACTAGAATAGACTATCGACCGCAATTTGTCTACCATCTATGATCAATAAAATATTTTTATCTTTATAATTCTTTATGTTTTCTTCTCTTAATGTGTCGTTCGCAGTTAAATTAAGGAAAATTCGGCGTTGAATAAACTGCATAACATATGTACGAATTCGTTAATAAAGCTACAACTAACGGAATGCTACAAAACTGTAGTAATATATTTATTGTTTGATTGGTGTCGACAATAAAGTCAATTAAATTCATGCGATCCATTGCAAGCGGGCGAAATTTACAGGAAACGAATGAACACAAACTGATGTACAGTTTTAGTATAAACAAGAGGAAGGTACTAGACCCTAGTGACTAAAGCAATCAACAAACAAAACATGTAAACTCGTCAAATATTTATAACACATCACAGCGGAAAGCAAGAGGATAGTACGGAATAAAATTTGACTATCTGAATCATCTATTTCCATGGCTAATTTATCTAAATAGTTTTGTGAAAATTTTAAAAAGAAAGAATTTTGATACAATTTATTTCCAATTATGATGCAACATAAACAAAAATAAACAAAAAAAAGTCAAAGGAATATTTTAGATAAAAAGATATCTCAACATATACAAGAAAGTATTTCAGAAAAGGTATATGGAAATCTAGGTAATTATATAAAAAATAGGGTGTGTGATTTGTCATTTGCTGGTTCGAGTGATCGCTTTACACACGAAAATATTGTCAATTAATATTAACTCGAGAACTGCAGATATACAAATAAAAATTGACATTTATCTCTTGCGATAAATGTGATTACATCATTAACTGAATGAAATACTTAATTGCTAGGAAATCACTTTGCAAACTATGAAATTAGTTGTAGTTATATAATTTATAGAATATTGTGTTTGAACCGCACAATAGGAATATCGAACCGAGATTGTGTCTAAAATAGTACCTACAAAGCTTTGAGAAACGTTGCGAAACTTTTCATCGCCTTTCTCAGTCCAACCGACAGTTTCAAAGTCCAGTTAAGTCCGGTTGTCATGACCTCAAAATGTCAAAACCATCCCCTGTTTTTCTTGCGCCATTATAATATTTGTAATAAAACGAACTTTGTAATAGATTATTGTACACTTAATGATCAACCATTCTTAGAATTTACATTATGGGTGGTTGTCTTAACAATTTAACAATTCTTAGAGCTGAAATACATTTTTTTTTCTGTACTATTTTTTAAAGTAAAGCAAATTATGTATTAACATCTCTTTTGTCGATTCAAATTAGGCTTTTAGTTCATTGCTCCTCGACACATCCTACGTATAACTGTGTAACTTAAAAAAGTCAATTTTATAAGAGAGCGTTTTAAAGATTTAAAAAAAAATAACTCGTGATATTTCGCTGTTCTTACGTAGTAAAGCTGTGAAAATTGGCATAACGCTTTAAATTGAGTTATTTAATAAGATAAAAAATAAATGTTCTTTCTGATCACTAGTTTTTGTTTTATCACACATACACATTTATACTTTGCTACGTAACCTGTTATCAATACTGTAAGTCGCTGATACAGGCTTATTCAATGGGATTCATTGAAATGTTTCACGAGTATCTGTCTAGTTACATGGTTTTACTCTGTACCTCATTTGATATATTCCCCTAAAATGTTCACTTACACAGCTTTTACCAAAAAATTGTAATTACATACTGTCTTATATTTGTTTATGTATCGCTGTCGCAACATTAATATTGGATAGTTTTCATTATTTTGAAAAGTATACGTGTGTTTTTTATTTTTTTCAGATTTTTGACGGAGCCTGTGCGCATTCTCTCACTGTCCGAGGTAGCACTGAGCGATGGGCAAATCTCCGTCGCCCGCGCCGCGCCGCATTACCCCGCGTAATAGTATGTAGCTGGCAAGTACTTAATTATTCCTCGGATTTTGTTTTAGATATATGCAGTTAAACATTTATACGTTTAAAAAAAATCATGTTCTAACGATGTTTTATATTTTTTTATTATTTGATATTAAAGTTTCAAAGGTGTAGTTTTTATCACGTCTTTTTTCAGTTCACTGAAATTTATAATACTATCTTAATAAACCAAAAAAAGCAGCTCGGTTAACAGCTTGTAAAAAATATCATTGGACTCATTGAGAAGACCTCTTTGCATTTTAAAAAAATATTTTACATTTTACATTAAAAAAAAAAAAATACAAGTAAACGTCGTTTTGTGCCGGTTCGATTTACGCCGATTTACAATTACGCCGGTTGGTGCCGGCGTGGGATTCCCCGGTTCGGCCGATACTAGACGATAGTAGGCACCGCGATTCTAATAGACACACTTTTACACGTTGTATTATTATATGACCGTGTACGCGAGTCGCCTATTGTGTATGTGAAATTGTTTCCAAGTTAGTTTTCATTTTGTTTTTAAGAAAAATATGAAGTTATTATTGATTTTTTTATTTTATTATTATTCAAATTGAAAGAATACTCAAATGTTTGTAGTTTATGCTATGATTCTGCAAGAAAGGAAGCAACAATCAAAGCGAATGAAATTGGATGCTTTTAAAAAAAAAAAGCGTTAGAATTTAATTGAGTACCGACGAACTAGTGAGTTAGTATTTATTATAATTTATTTTGTAAACGAATTTAAACTGTATTTATTATATGCATTCAGAATTTATTTTGAATATATATAGATTAGATTGTTCTTAGAATTTTGACACGGAACCTTACCTTAACCTAACCTAACCTTAACCTAACCTAACTTCCATTATATTTGTGATCATTTTACGCCGATTTTTTTTACGCCGGTGTCTCTCGAAACGGAACCCCGCCCCCGGCGTAAAACGACGTTTACCTGTGCCTTAATTGGCGTTAGTTCTGAATGAAAATAAATACACTTCTTGTTAAAATAAATTGGAACAATCAAAATGGTATTTAATACGTATTCTGATTTTCAGTATTTCGTTAATTTTAATTGTACAGGATAAATTGTATAAACATAACCAACCGGATTAATATTGTTCCATGGACAGGAAGCACAATTGACAAAAACTTTATTCCGAATAGAAAATTGAGTTTTCATCGAAAAACTAGATATTGTTAGTCCCGGGTAAAATGAGAAAATAATTGGATCCTTTAGACATAGACTGACGAATCGTAGTTTTTTTTTTGTTTCAAATACTCTTCCTCAATTAGTACTCCAAACCATTTTTAATTCTAAAGAACTGCTAGCATGAATATGCTGAATAATATTCTGTGCTGTAGTGCGCTATTCCGCCAGTATGAAACTTCATCACATTTTTAAAGACATGTGCGGAGTATGCACCTTGAATATCAAATTATTGTCGAGCTGCAGGAATATAAAAGGTTCAATTGTTTGTTTTAACTTCCAACCACTAAACGATATTGCGGACGGGATTGACAATAACATATAAACAAGGTATAATTAATACACATGTAATTTGATAATATTTAAAAAAAAATTAAAAGTAGATAACGATAAACATGGAAATGAAAAAAATACTTCAATGTGAAATAAAAATTGCATAAAGAAATTTTAAGGCAATTTTTATTTCACAAGTAATAGCATTTATTCGGCCTGTAAATAAATTAAGATGTAATCAAAAAGACGAAGATGAATTGAACGCAGTTTTGCAGAAAGCAGCCAGTCCACAATTTTGGAAAAATGAGATTGATGTTATCGGGTGCAGTAAGGTTGATTCTATGTTCTGCTAAAAACAGCCAGACCGCTTTTATACAAAAAACTGTATTAATCACTTTCGGAAAAAGGTGTCGATCACAAAAAACAATTTCAATTCGCAGAAAATACCCACAAAACAAGAAAAATCTTTTAAACTGGTCAAATACATAATAAGATTCTTGTTTGTAATATTTAAAAAAACTTAAGTATTCATTGCTTATCATTTGTTAAAGTCAAAAACATTCCAACTATTGCATAGATTTAAAAATTCACTCTTTTCACAAAATGGCTATTATCTCAGTTTCACTTTTCTATGGCTGGCTGCTTTCTGTATAACTACGTTCAATTATAAACGAAATAAAAGGAAAATAAACATTTGTGCTAATTTTATTAAAAACATTATTTAAAAAGATTAATTAACAAGGTATAGAGAATACCTTAAAGAAGGAAATATGGAAGTCTAGGCATTAACAGGGCTTATGACCTGTTATTTGCTGGTTTAAGTGGCTATTTTACAAACTATGTTACATTCACCATTTGGCCGATGTTTGATCATTCAATCCATCCCAGTTGTAATTTGTTAATCTTCATGAGTCCCGAGGGGGTGATATCCAGTTCTTTGTAATGAAAGAAGTTAAAAAATTGAAAAATTATTTTCAGGCGTTGCCTAGTATGTGAAATAATTCAGTCAGATGAATCTCTTCACAACAATAAAGGTTTCAGCTCTTTGACTTCACTAAAATAAAAAGATGGAAGAATTTAAGAAATATGGATGTTCAAACACAGGCAAAATGGTGAATGTTACACAGTGTGTAAAGTGACCACTTAAACTAGCCAATGAAGGGGCACAAGCCCTGCAACCTACACTTCCATATTACCTTCTTTAAAGTTTTCTCCATCCCTGTTGTAATTTGTTAATCTTAATGACTCCCGAGGGGGTAAACTCCAGTCTTTTGTCGACAAACATTTGGACAAACTCAATTATTGATATGAAAAGAGTTAAAAAAAAAAAAACAGTAATTGACGACATTGCAGACATAGGTAGCACATGTTTGTCTTAAATTCATTATTTTGAAAATGGTGCTAAAAGAACTGGAAGTTTTTATGGCCCTGATTAAATATACGAATTTAATAATGGACAGTCCAACGGATTATTAATTGCTTGAAAAAAACATTTTAGCACAATATGTAATAATTTAATAGTTTCAATTAGTGGATTATTTTTATCCATAAGGTTAATCAATATATCTAGATGAGTGATAGTTAATAATTAACCCTAACAAATCATGTTTAGAAAAATCATAAATATATATTTTTTAAAATTATATTCTTATTTAAATTAGTACATTTCATCATCATCCCTTTCCGCACCTAATGGTGAATAGATTATTGTATTGGTACACTTATCGCAGCGTATCTTGATCATTTTTGTTACATGAAGGTAAGGTGATCAGTCGTACGCTCCAAGTGTCAGTCCGGGACTACGAAATATTATATTGTAAAAACGCAATTTTTAATAAATATTTCATGTCGACCATACCGGGAATCGAACCCGAGACCTCTCGCATGGTGGCAGACGCGCTGACCGCTACACCACAAGGCGGATGATTTCGGTGGAATTAGTACATTTGCAATACGACAAAAATTTTAAACTACTTAGGAAAAATATATAATTTACGAATCACAATTTTGTTCATTTCAAGAGATTCCATTTCTAATTTTGAGACAATTATTAATATGTTATTTTAGGAATAAGTATATAATGTAGTTATGTATTTATTAATACAAAATTAGACTAGTTTAAATATTAATGAACTAATTAAGGCTTTTTAGGCTATGCCCGTGTCAAGCCATAATAAATAAAAATACATAGTAAAATAATAAGATTAAATTATAATGACATGTGATGCAATAGAATAACAATCTAGAAAAAAAGGTATAAGTAATAAATAATAAAACTCCAAAGAATACAATGCAAAAAAGATAATCAGAAATAATTTTAAAAATATAAATTATACAAATTAAGAATCACACAAAATCAAATAAACAAAATAATATATGTACGATAAGTATTTATTTTTGTGGTGTACCAATACAGTTTCCTATAAACACTAAGGCGCAGAAAGGAAATGATGATGATTAATACAAACAATACTTTAATTCTCTATTAAAATAATACGAGTAGAAATTTAATACACTTTTCTTAAAAATTCTATTGTTTCAAAACAGTATTAGTCAAATTAAAAATAAAATGAGGTTCCGTCACTAAACGAAAGGGCCGTTTCAAAACTCATTTCCTTAAATCCAAATTTACTCAATCGTGGTCACCATGCGCCGCGAATTCGTGATTTCGATCCGCGTATGTTGGCACCTTCCATTTTGTAGGGAATCATATTATGGTGTGAATGCTTCAATAAGCCGTGTTATTTTATCAATTCAATACCAAATTGCTTCGAGGAAGTAATCAATTATTATTCTGCTGCTATTTATAAATATATTCAGAGGAAGTAACGAGCTGCGTTTTGAATATGACTTTTCAAATATACATTGTTGTACCTTCCCACCTAAAATGGTAACAGGTCAACAATAATTATTGGTTTTTGCGGATTCATGAACCTAGCAATGAAAAGAAAACATTAGACGTATTATGAAAAGATCATAATTACTTTAAAAACAATATTTTGATTATGTCCAAACGTTTGTAGACAAGTAGTGAAGTTCACCTTGATCACGTCCAGGCGGGTAAAGAATTATGTTCTGTGTCTGAAATAGAACCAGGGTCCTGGAAAAGTGTTTTTGACTCAATAGCTGCTTTCAGATAAAAGGATATGAAGGATATCTGCGGTAAGCGCGTTCGCCTACCATGCTTGAGGCCCTGGGTTCGATTCCGATTAAGGGTGTCGACTTTGTTTATAAAGTGGTTTTCCACAGCAATATTTTACTGTCTCCGGACTCACGTTTAAGGCGTAAGACTGATAATCTTACCTTTCTGTGACAGATGATCGAAATAAGCTGCATTTGCTTAGTCATCGATGATGATGAGTTTGTCAAAATTAATATTTCTACGTAAGAGGTTGAAACACGGCAGTCTACTTTTAGCCGTTTTGAAATTTAAAATACAGAAATTATCTCAAAAAGCCATTTTATACGCAAATAAAACACCGATGTTCGCTTTTAACTCGCGATTTACCCAAATATTTTATTTTGAGGGCTATTTTCAACGAGTTGTAAATAACTCACTTGGGGTAGAGTGGGATTCGAACCACAGACCTTTGAGCCGTGAGTCCGAGTCACTAGCCACGGGACCACAACACAATCCAATTTTTTTAAATCAATTGCTTCTATTTTGATATTAACAAACTTTTTTTATTTTAAAAAAAAAAAAAATTATTAACCCTTACATTTATTTTACAAAAATAATATAAACATTTTTAATTCATACTCTGTAGTTTAAAATATTTTTTTTACATCTTTTGAAAGTTTATGTTTAGTTTTGTCTGGTAGTTTATTGTATAATTTCAGTCCCTGGTTTATTAGTCTCGACGGTCCTTGTCTTGTTTTAAAAAGTTGTTTATGATATTTTTCTAATATTCTCGTATTATGTCCATGTTAACAACATTTTTTACAAGTTTTAGTTATTCGTCTACAATTACATTAGTGGCTAATTTATGGATAAATTTTAATGATTTTAGTTGCTTTCAACTTGAAATCATTATTTCATTTATATTTAATTTTTTAGTTTGTTTAAAAAGTTCCCTAGTTGCAGTTAAATAGGGAAGGTCATATACTAGCTTTAATATTTTATTTTGCTGCCTTTGTAGTTTGTTTATGTCATTTCGATATCCTGTTCCCCATAGTAGTTGCATATAACAAATTTTAGTTTTTACATAGGCTTTATACATTAGAATTTTTTCCGTTTTTAGAATATTTTTTTTTTTTTAAAAAGACTCGATAATATTGCCACTTAGCTAATTAAATTGCTGATATGAATTGGTTTTAGTGCAAAAAACATCAGTAGTTCCAGATACACTATTTTAAGATATATTTTTATTATCGAAATAATCGTTATTTTACATTGAAAATTCTTTATAGATTGAAATAATCTCATTTGGTTAAAAAGTTATGATGTTTTGAAATTCGCCAAATCATTTTTTAATATTTAATTCATTTAGCTATATGATTAACATGGTCTAATTCAATATTTTCAACACAATATTTTTATTTATACTTATTCTAACATTATATAATGAAGAAAATACAAAATAAATCAATTAAATTAACTTTCACTACATGTGATTGAACATTCGTTTAATGTAACTGCCGTGGTTTATCCTTCAAAGTCCAGATACTAATTACAGAATAAGTCTTAAGACCTGCCTAGACTTACACATTTGCTTCATTACAATGTTTTCCATCTCTGTTGTAATATATTAATCTTAACAACCCACTGAGGAGGAAAAAGAAATAAAATCTAGTATTTTTTATCTACAAATTCAATATATTGTTGATTAAACAAACTGGTCCACGAAGTTTAAAAATAAAAAATAATTTCAGGCATTGCCTAGTAGGTGATATAATTCAGTTCAAATCTAACTCACATCAGCTCAATAATCTCACAAAAATGTATGAATTGAAGATATTTAAATATCCAAACATGGGTGAAATTGTAAATGTTACACAATATGGTCAGAGGCCATTTAAATCAGCTAAATAAAGGTCATAAGTCCTGTAAATGCGTTGACTTTCATTTTTCCTTTTCTAAATGTTCTGCATCTCTAATGCAATATATTAATTAAATTGCCTTTATTCTTAAGTATTAACAAATGGAATGCGGTTATCCTTTTCTCACATGCGTGTTTGACGTGATCTTATTCCTTATTGATTACTGTGTGAGATTCGATATTTTGTATAGTGTGTTGTAGGAGAATAACGTGGCTTTACGTCATCAAGTCAGCTGCATTATGTTAATGAATAGGATTTAGCAAACAATTTTATGTAGGAAAGTACATGCTTTTTCAAAATTATGCCGTTTTTAATATGTGTATGTTGTGTCCGTTTTTTACCAAATTTAAAAATAAGCTGGAAATAAAAGAAAAAATAGGAAAGAATATATGTCATTCGAAAGAATTTTTTACTAATCTCCAAGATATTGTGTTTGCTTTTACGTTACATGCAATGGCGGCTGAAGGAGTTAAAAAAGGGGGGTCATTTTTTTTACTAAATAGGTAAATGTGAATTTCACAATAATTTTAAGGCAATTTCTTTTGTTACAATACCTGTATATCTATGTCTACATATATTTTTCTAATATTATGTTCCACAAATCTACAAACTACCTAACATAGCGAGTGCATTTTATCTTGGCTCATAAAATTTGTTAAAATTGACTTATTCGCTTTAGTGTCTCAACTGTCGCCATCGTAAGTCCACAAATAAAAATTGCTATTAGCTTGAAGATGGACATGTCAAAAGTAAGAATAATCGGCGTGCGTGCATGAGAAGATGAATGAATGTAGAGGAAGCGAGGTATGTATGCCAAGATAGAGTGTTATGGCGTTCTATCCTCTGCCTTCTCCTACGGGGAAACAGCGTGATGGTTTATTTGTTTTGTTTGTTTGTTTGTTTTTACTTTTAAAACACAAAAAAAACACAAAAAATGTACAGGATTTTAATTTTACGAGTCAATATGGATTTAGTGCATACGAAACATGACCCTAACAAACACAAGGTAATTGGACACGTTCAAGAAGAAATGTATTAAAATAATATTTTTTTTACAAAGCTCATTTTAATCTTGTAAAACGGGACGAGAAAATCTAAACTTATGTTAACCCTTTCTATAAAGAATTCGTCCTTTTTAATTGTACATAGGTATGTAAAATACACGGGAATTCATTAATCATCGTATCTCTTCCAGTCTATACTAATGTCAATATGATATTATTATTATCAATCTTATTTTTATCTTCCTTGTTTCATATCTCCGGGACATTCCCCGCGTTCGAATAATTTTTGGGCGAAATGTTCCGATGTTCATGTATGCACGGGCCGTTTCGTCTCTTTCTTTCTCATGAGAAAATTTAGAGATTAGACATTAGCTTTGGGACAGTTACAGAAATGACCTGCGCATTCGACATAACATGAATATTTGACGGCGCACGTGCTTAAGAATATAAAAATAAACAGGTCCTTATATATTTCAGTGAATTATTTTTTTCAAATATTATAAAACCTTTATTTTTAGCATTATATTGTATACTTTCTTTATAATGTATTTTAAGTAAATTAGTTTAATTGGTGGCAAATTTTGGGGAGTCATTAACCCAATGGGCATAAAGGAAAGCCGCCACTGGTTATATGTATTATTTAGTTTTATTAAAAGCCTTCAAAATGGAATGTCAAGTAGACGAAAGCGAGTATTTTCGACGCCTTCTTTTTGCATTCATTTGAGGAAATAAAGGAGGAACCAATAAAAAAACTATGAGAGTGAACAGAAGCAAGTCTTGAAAATGCTCAGTTTTGTCTACTCGATATTCCAATTTAATGACCCGTAAACAAATACAATAATGTTCCTACGAGTATGTAAGGTAAAAGAAAACACAAAATAAAGTAGAGTAAAAATTTTTTCTTTTTAATGACGCAAAGCTTTATTTTTATTTTGCTTTTGGAAAAAAATTGACACAGTTTATGTGTCATCTAAACTAAGCATCAAAATAAATTTTGCCAAATTAACATTTTTAATTGGAGTGGTTGAACTTTATTATTTGGAATAAAGTTGTATTTCGTATCCTGTGAAACAATTTTCGTATTTATTTAAAAGTTCGTTTTGATATCGCCGAGAAAACTTTAACTAGTTGGAATGTGGCTATTCCCAAAAGACACATAAAAGTTTAACGATCAGCTTACCGACCAAAATTTAATAACATTAACACAATCAACAAAAAATTAGTGTCCAAAACCACAATACATTATGCAGGGTCATAATATACACACCATTTATACGATTCGAGTTTAAATTAGTTTATTCACAACATTACTTTGTTCGTTTGTTGTGACTAAGCCATTTTCAAGATGAATACAAAACAACCTAATACGGACTTAAGATCAGCAATCATTCACGGACTGTATACATTTATTTCTTATATGGTTTGACAAAGAATTGATTAATCTTATTAACAAGAAAAAAAATAGCTCATTAATCTATTGAGTGTCTAGAAAACTGTCTGATTATAGTATTTTTCAGAAATTTAGTTGTTTTAGTAAATTTATAAACAATACTGAAAATTCAGTGAGGTGTGGTGTTAAAAATTAAATTAATCCTAAACTCTTAAATACTTCTTTACCGTATGTTCCTTAAAAACCGTAAGGAATGTAAAAGGCAAAGTAAATGTTTTTCGAGATTTTTTTAATAGTGTTTACAAATAATATAATCAGCAAAACCAATATAACTGTAATTAAAAGTAATGCAAATTTACAGATATCCTGTCCTAACGTTGAAGTGTTGGATGTAGGAAAAAGCAATCAAGAGCTGAAACCTAAATGTAGTTTTAGACCCGCAAAATACCATCCATATTTGTAAAAAAAAAATACCGATTCTCTTGTACATCCATTTTTACATTTACTTTTATAATTTTTACTAAATCTTTTTCAAAGGGATATTTTCGTGAATTGTAGAAATCAAGTTTTTTAACTTCCATATTTAAGAGTGGAGATAAGAATGAAATCACAAATTATAGACCAATATGCATACAATCCGGTATTCCAAAAGTTTTGGAAAAAAATATTTTGATTAAAATATCTCCTTGTTTAAGCCAGATACTCTTAAAAGAGTTTAAAATATTTTTTTAAGATACGTTAACTTTAAATTCGGAATTAGAGATGAGTTTATTAGCTATGACTTCCCATTTAATACTTTAAACTTGTTAATACTAACTGAGAGAAGAAACATTACAGATTTATTAAATTTATTTAAGATTTTTTACTTTACATGAGACTGCTTAAAACTATAAGCAATCATTAACTTCAAGGAACCTGGACGAAGGACTCGTCAAGTACCGTTTATACTCTTATAATGATATTCAGAATCGAATCCATGTACTAGGTAATAACTATTCTGACATTGCTGATATTTTTAAGATAAAGTATACTTTATATACCATAAATTTACTTTATTTAATTATTTCAAAGGTGGTGAACGGTAACTTACATTTTTTGGGCTATAGTATTTATATTTTTTTACATATAATATATTTAAAATATATTTATATTGCTTTCTATTTACTTTTTGTATGTTTGTGCGAATATATTTTATGAATAGTTTTTTGTTCAATTATGATTAAAGATATACCTGTCTTTTTTTATTTTAAAAACATTTTACTTTCATATGCCTTTTAATGCAGGCCACAGAGATGCCCAGAGGATCATCATGGACACCATATACTCCAACTGGGGAGCTGATATGGAATCACGAAGATCGGGATAAATACGGGGAAATGACGTGATGGTGGTAGTAGTAGTAGTAGTAAACGAAAAATGTTTGTGCATACGCTACATTTATAAGCATTTTGTTTTTTATTATCAACATTGAGTAATATTTTCTGTAACACGAAGCAGATTTATTTAATTAGGTCACTTTTCAACCATTAGATATTTAATATCCAAGTTTATTCTGCGGTAACTATCAGATTCTATTAACTAATGTTTGACAGATCTAACAATCGTACAAATATCTATTCATTCCATTTAGAATACATTATAACGCAACGATTTATTGTACAATTCCAAGTCACCTTGACAATATTATCTATAAATATAAAAATAGCTGAGTGCTTAAATTGGTACATAGAACATTAATTTCTGTACTCCGAACAGTGTAAAAGGCTTTTAAATATATTATTTGAGCCTTTTATTAAGTTAAGTGTCAAGTTTTATAGACAATCGTTTTCCTGGTTGTATTCATTAAGAAAGCAAATGTTTTCATACTTGGAAGAAAATGCACTGGTTATTTTAACTTTAAGAAGAGATTTAAAAACATTTCTGTGCCGTGCTTGGTTTTTAACGATATGCCTACTTGTATTTTAACATGAAAAATACATATTTAACAACGGGACTGAAATAATTGTATGCAACAAACATAATTTAGAATATTTAATTAAATTTTAAGCCTAAACGAATTTGTTTTCTAGATTGAGGCGGGAATAAATTGGTAAAATTTAAATTTTATTGTTCTTCGCTTTACCTCTCCTTAAATAGAATTGGGTCATTCGCAAGCTCCAATGGTTTAGCATATAACACACTCGTTTATGCATTCCTTATGCCGTATGTCTGTCCCGCGCGGATACCACCCGCACTCGGGCAATCATTGTGCAGTCCGCTTTAGGTAATAAATAATTCCGAAATTCGTTCCAGAAAATATTTGTCAGTCGAGTGACGTCGAAATACTCCAACTAATATAGCCCGCGACTTAAATTATATACAAATAAATAACATTTGGAAAATGAAGCATACAAAAACAATAATCTCCGGGAACTTTTTGTTACCTTTAGTTTTGATGTTTTAGTTTACACGGTAATAAAATAAAGGTGTTATAATAGATTATTGTTATCAAAAATATTTTTCACCTTGTGGTATGACATTTTACACTTATTTGTTTATAAATTTGTATAAACTACTTTAATTTATTTTTTTAAAATTACACTTCGACCGGTTTCGAGGTTACTACCTCATCGTCAGGAAATTAACTAACTTATAATCACCCGCGTTGCAATTTATATAATAAAATATTGTATGAAAGAGACAGAAAATTGAAAGAAAGAGAGAGAAAGAAGATAAAATAAATCATAACGGGAATAGTTTTAAAAGAGGAAGAGCAGTAAAATTCCTGACGATGAGGTAGTAACCTCGAAACCGGTTGAAGTGTAATTAAAAAAAATTAAGTCGTTTATTTAAATTTATAAACGAATAAGTTTTATAATAGAATTTAAAGTTATTTCATGCAATATTTTGTCCTCAGGTGTGTCAATGTTTTACTAAGGAATTTACTCAATGTAAAAACTAGAATTATCGGAAAGGCAATTTAATTGTATATTCCAAATAACATCATCTCGGTTGTACTGTTCTATGGGATTATAATTTAACCCTACAGTAGTCGCACGGGGTACATTTACTACATATCGTCGCCGTTCAGACAAAATTCGCTAACCCAAAAAACATCATTTGAGAAATCGCAATTTAAATGTTTGGCGATCAAGGAAAAATCAGACTGTTGTGTTTATTTTTTAAGAAATTTTATACATCTTTACCTATTATACCTTATTTCCTATTTTACCTATTTTAGGAATATTATATATCTGTACCTTGAATGATAAACCAAGGGAGTGGGATTGAACGAAATGTTAAAGAAACAAGATTTTGTGATTGTGCGAATTCCAAAACATCATAACTTTTAAACCAAATGAGATAATTTTAATCTATGAAGAACTAAAAATATAAAATAATTATTGTTGAGACTGTAAGAGTAAATACAAAAATAGTGTGATAACAATATAAACTGATATTTTTTGCAATAAAAATATGTGGACTTAAGATTTTTCATTCAATTGAAAAAAGCATTTCTATGGCAAAATTGGACTTAGATGATTACGTATAAAATAGCACATTATTATTTCAGCATTTTTATCTTCAAAATGACAAAAATGTGGACTCTCGTGTTTAATCCTCTGAGGTACAGATATGATTATAGGTTTAAAAATAATTTTACAAAAAACAATATTTATGAACATGTTTTTTTAATGTTTTAATGAATAACAACATAAAGGGCCTTACTCATAAACTTGGCATACAGTTGCGTCTAGTTATAGTGGTAGAATACGGATGAGAATACAATCCTTATTTTAGTGGATAAAAGATAAAAACGAATAAAGGATTAACGCAGCTTTTTTTAAGCATTGGTAATATTTGCCTTTTAAAGAACATAAGTTTATGTTTTGAGTGGCATATTCAACTCAAATTTTTCATTTTTAGGGTAAGTGACTGTTGCTTAAACGGCGAAGATATGTCACCAATTATGATAAAAATAGGTTTTTCCTGAATGCAGGACAAATTTAACATTTCCCTTTTAGGGACACTAATTGGTCTGTTGAATAGCCTACCTGAAGAGATTATTTTTTGGTAGTTTTACCAGTTTTAGACTCTTTCTGTCTAACGATGTATCATAATTTATACTAATGATATATTAATAAATATTTTTTGTTGATATTATTTTATTTCTATATCGTCAACTTTTAAAAACATGTTTTTTAAATAATAATCATATATGTGTAGTTCAATTGGCAATCTTATGCGCAAAACCCGCGCGACCTTTATATGCCTTAGATGGTATTTAAATTTTATATTCTTACAATAATACAAGAGCACAAATTGAACCATGGCTTAATGAACCGAATAAAAACCTTATTCAGAGGTTCCTAGCTCTGATGATGAGCAATATTTCCTTGAGAAATAGGATTATCAATACAAATCGCAGTAAGAAGCAGATTACGCAATTGAGGTACATCTAGCTTATCCTAAATTCTCAGAGGGTTAGGTGCTGACAAGCAATTTTTATCAGGGCGTTGACAGTACCTTTTCATCAAAGAACGCACTATCAAATAGAGAAAAAACTCTCCAGCATAACATTGTATTTGTACACCTGGCCCCAAGAGGTTAGCTTGACAAAAAAATCAAGCAAGACTGTTCATTCAACAATGTTTGAGTATGTCCAAATGCTTGCAGATTGGCTGTATTTCCTCTCTAGGGAGTTATTTATATTTAAATTAATTGCAACAGAGAAGGAAAACATTATTAGGAAGGGAATATGGAAGTCTAGGTATTTACAGGGCTTATGACCTGTTATTGGCTGGTTTTAGTGGCCATTTTACACACTGTGCAACATTCATCATTCTGCCCTTGCCACTTAAACCAGCCAATGACAGATCATAAGCCCTGTAAATGCGTAGACTACCATATTTCCTTCTCAATAATGTTTTCTTTCTCTATTGCAACAAATTTAAAAGACTGTTCATCTCTGTTTTTTGTTGGTTGTCCTAAATTGACACCCAAAAAATTATTATTTGTGTATATTTTTTTTGTGATGAATATAAAATACGCATAAAACCGTCATGCGATTTCTATTTTAAAAAAAACAATTATGCAATAGCGATTCTTTTTAAGAGGAAACGCGGTCTGATTTTCCTTCATACAAACGTATTCTCGTATTATCTCCCTGGATTATGGTACTAGAGTTGTGATTTTTTTACACAATAAAGATATTTGCCAGTAGCGTGTTTGCATTTTTATTTGATGAATTGTTTTTTTATGAAAGCTAGGATAATGAAATATAATAAACAATATTGATAAACAGAAAAGTTACGGACAGAGAGAAAGTTTTACTAATATTGTTTATTCATGTTCAGTCTTGAGGTACGGAAACTGGAACAACGAACCGTCGATTTCACCGATTTTAGTTAGGCATAATCGTCTGACGTGCAGTTGTCATTTTTAGTGAAAGTGACAGAAAAACTATGTTCAAATACCTATTCACCATTATTCTGATACCACGAATCCCCTTAATATCCCGAAATCAAATAGAGTGACATATCTTATTATGTATCCCATACGACCGCATGCGTCACATATTGAGAGGCGACTTTTGTAGGGTTGTAGCGACTACTAGCTACTAACAGAAACGTGACATAACAATATCATAGTCGCTTAAAAAATATTTTTTACCAGCTAAAGTAATGTACCTAATACTGCAACGTTTTGGTAAGAAATTATCTCCGGGACTCTTTACAACTTTGTACGTATTATGTAAGTGGAAATATGAACATTTTAAACTAATTATATTATTATTGATTCATTTGGTGTTTATTTTGTAGGACTCTATATTTAAACTTATAATAATAGAAATCAAACACTGATTTGAGTCTACTGAACACTGTATTTTATTTTTACAAATATAAAAACAAAATTTTCCTGACAATTGTTTCGCCTTGTAAGGGCATTAATAGATGAATCATGTTACTAATGCATTTATATATTTTGATAAGAAATTCTTAAAAATAGAAATATTGTATAATAATACATATATGTTTATATAAATTTCTTCATAATATTTCAATCATGTTTGAAAATTAAAATGAACAGCAACCTATTATAATATTATTGATATTTTTTCGACAGCAATTATCTAAAGTTATAATACTATAAAGCTTCATTAATTATCTCACAATACATACTTGTATGTCAATAAATACTTACTTTGTTATATTTTTCCCGAAAAATCAAATATAAATACCTAAATTCCCCATTACCTATTAAACACTTAGCCTCGCCCTTAACCATTGGTTTTTCCCTCAATTATGATTAACGTACATGCTGTAGTTTATAGGATTATTTTTATTTTCTACTTAAGTACCTTGAATTACAAAACTATATTAGGACATTCAATCCATCTAATCTTCACATTCGTTTGAAAATACCCTAACAAGGCGAAACAATTGTCACGTAATGTTTGTTTTTATATTTGTAAAAATAAAATAAAGTGTTCAGTAGACTCAAATCAGTGTTTGATTTCTAATATTATAAGTTTTAATTATATTATTGGTAATACTACGTAGGTACGTATATATTAGAGGATGATTTACGAAAAAAAATAGTAATTTTAAATTTAAATCGATTTTAGTTTAGCAATAATGTTTATGTACAACAATAATATTGAGCATATATGTATTAATAAAACAAGAATTGTATTAATTTATGCGTCACTCAGGTGGTACTGACAGTGGCGTAAAATTATCAGCAAATTCCATAGATTTTCAGTCGCGAACATTTCCCCACAAAATCCAATCGAGTGTTTCAATTTGGTTTATAAATTACTTAGCGTTATAACAATAAATATTTTCTTCGTTATATTCGTATATGCAACATATTTTTAATATTTATTAAATTATCGGTTTATTAACATTCTGAAAATGTATTGACGTCCACTCTTGTTTTGGCATAATTATGTAAATGAATTCAATTAGTATACAATTATAAGCTAAGGGCGATTTTTAAGTCTTTGCACGCCTTTTTATAATATATTTCTGTAAGTAGTACGTATATATATAATGTAAAAGGTGGTATTTATGGTAGTAAGATGTTAATCTTAAAAACCTTACCCGGGAAGAACTAAAAATAATTTTAAAGAGACTGATTTAAATACAACTTATAGAGTACGGAGTATCTACTGCGTTTTCCCGTGGTCGCGACTAAAATAAAATGTCATGTTATTTGTGTATTAATAATGTTTTGAGTTTGTTCAAATTTTTGTAGACAAGAACTGGATTCAACCCCTTAGGGAGCTGTTAAATTAGCATATTACAAGAGAGATGGAAAATATTTTAGAGAAGCATTTGATTTTTCATCTCTTTAACTTCACAAACATGAACAGATGGAAAAATTGAAGAAATGTAAATGTTAAAATATAGGCAGAATAGAGAATGTTACACCGTGGCCACTTAAACCAGCAATGATAAATCATAAGACCTGTAGATGCCTAGACATCTATATTCCCTTCTCTAAAATGTTCTCTCTCTCTATTGTAATACGATTATTGTTGTCTCGTATGTTAATGTGTTTTATATATTTCGCAGTATGAACATTTTTATGTTTTTTTCTAGATGATTTGAGTATTTTATTTAAATCTCCAGGGACGTCATTAATCTAAATTAACACATCAATGAAGAACCTCTTTGAGAAGGAAATATGGAAACCTATGTGGGAACTTACGTTTAGTTTGAAGTATTATAAAGTTACGAAATAGTTGGTAGGTATTATCTAGTAATGAATTAATTAGTTATTTTATCTACGCCAATAAAAGTTTCAGCTCATATAATTTAAATAATCAAAATCAACAGATTTTCAGAATCAATAGAATGTTCGAACATTTAAATATTCTAGAAAGCGGTATCTCCCGAAACAATGATGAATGTGTATGTATGACCGCAGTCATGGAAAAAGGTAGATATATAGAAAAAAAAATAGAATGAATACTTTGAGGAGGTACATGAAACGCACAGATGAAATATACCCAGCGCACCACTTTCCTAAGTAAATTTGAATGCAGATGATGATATGAGAGAGATAAGTATGGAAGAAATTAAAAGTGCTGCTAAATAGATAAAGAATGGAAAAGCGCAACGTTTTAATAGTATTGCTACGGAGTACATAAAGGTGGGTGGAGATTGGAGGAGGGATGTTGTTATGCTTCTGTCCAGTGGAAAAAATTCTGGGTTAAGTGTGGAAATTATCGAGCTATCAGCCTTTTAACCGCTCTTGGTAGAATACATGGTAGAATACTGATTGAGGGAGCAAGAAACTTGACTAAAGATAGAGTGTGAAATAGATAAAACGGCTTTATGAATAGAAGAGGGTAAATACGTTTCTGGTTAACACCAAGAGATTTGAAAAAAGCGTTTTATGGTGTTGACAAAGAAAACAATGTGGAATATTTGATCGTAGTATGGAGTGCACGGAAACTTGATACGGGCTTTTGCGTCACTGTATAAGGACAACACAGCAAAAGTGAGGGTAAATGGGTTATTCACGTCGTGGTTTGACAATTTTAAAATAATCGAACAGGGATGTGTAATGACACCATGGTTGCTCAGCGATAACCGTATGAAAGAACTGAAAATTTTAAGGATTAGACCAATATCGGGTATTTAACTGTCAATGAGGAATTCCACTGTTTTCTAATTTATTTATTTTCTTTTAGCGTACTATTTAAGAAACTAATTTTTTTTTTTGTGCGTTATTTACAAAGATATGATTTTTTAAAGCTACATTTATTAAATACCGCGCCAAATGACTGTAATCAGTGTGTCACTTTTCAGTAGTGACGTCATGAAACGGTTGGCGTTCTTACTTTCACTGACCGCGATAAGTTGTATTTCTCCAGCTAATAACAAAACTGACAAGAATCTATGGAATATTGCTTTGATTACTTCATTTAGTTAATCGTAATTTGCTCATTTCTATGTTATGGTTGTTTTTACGAACGTTTCAATTTAGAAAAAACCTAGAAAGTTGACATAATCTCTGGTTGAAATGTCAACAAAGTATTATTTGCCGGATTTCAGGTCGTAGATCGAAATCGAATATTCGCCGCCCACAAATTATACTCTTTTTTTCTCTGGTCAAAACGTTCCTTACAAGGTGCGGGGGCTTTAAAGCGGAAACCGGAAATACTACACGTAGATATAAGGAGTGACGTCATTATTTACGATTTTAAAATGAATACTATTTTTAACATTTTTTATTTATTTTTGCGTGCGTTTTTTAGATATTTCATCCTACTCCAAAATTTTAAAATATTCACGTGTACACGAAAACATTTTAAAAATTTAACTACGGGTTGGGCTAAAATTCCTCATTGTCTTTTGTAAGCTGATGATACCTTGTTTTTTTTTAGTATGAAAGAAGACACCTTGGTAACAAAGATCTACGATGCATGCAAGATAAACGATTTGCTGATAAATGTTAATAAATCGAAAGATATGGTTTTCGAAAGAGATGAACGCAAGCCAAAACGTGAGATAATTCTTGTGAACGGAGATATTCTGAATCAGGTAAAAGAATGTGTGTATCTGGGATATACGCTTACTGAAGATGAAAATACTAAAAAATATATCGAAAGGAGGGTGAGTGCCGGGAACAGTGCATTAAAAACAAGCTTGGTAAATAAATGTTGGTCGCAAGAAACGAAATAAGGGATTCATTTACAAAATTATTAAAATGGGCAAAAAAAACTAACTCCCATAAATCCATAGGCCAAGTGAAAAAAATATTAATTTTTTCAGATACAAAGTTGTTTGTAGAGATTATTAAAATTGACTTAATCTTCTCTAGCATTATTTATTTGAACATCACTTGACGCGGTAGCCAAACTGCTTTATTCAGTCTACTTCATCATAAAACATAATATATGGCTAAGAATCCTAACACTTGAAAGTCCAAAGGAATACTTGCTCATGTTTGACTGTAAAGAAACTTTAAGAGTAATTCGTTAAAGCGGGGCTTGTTAGACAAAGAAAACAAAGCTCTTTAGAAATGAGATACTAACATCTTAATTTATGAAATATCAAAATTCAACACTTAAAGCGGTTTATCGGACCAAAATTTGTACCAAAATACGAAATATGATTCGCAATATCCTACTTTGCAAACATCGTGTAATTTTCTCATCAAAGGACGTATAACTTATAGTTACAGGAAACACCCAAAATAACTTGACTTTTTGCATGGTTCGTAAATAACAGTGTCGGTTACAGATGCGTTCAATAATTCATTTATGTGGTATAAATTTATAATTGATTTATTTCATTACCAAACACTAGAAGAAACTCGTTTGCCTTAATACTTTAATACAAAAGTAATCTCTTCAAGTGAAATCCTTTGTGAAGTTTCCAACTATTATTGACTACCAAGCACTGTCTGCCGGCATTGTTGCGGGAAAATTGTCCCTACTCCCTGAATTGGTCACAACCTCAGGACAAGGCTAATTTTCTATTCTCGGGTCGTTCGTTTTATGGTAACTCCACGTTTGTGGAGATTTTGATTTTCTGCAGATTTATAGGAAAGATTTTCCAATCGTAACGACAAAAATGCTACTCAATGGTCACTACTTTAGCGGATGAAAAAAAATATCGTTTGATACCTTTGCCATTGTTAAAAATTATAATTAAGATGAGTCAGTAAAAGATGCCTTCAAAATATTACGATGCAGCTATCTTTAATAAAATATTTTCTTTTCATTATAATAAAAGTTTTGAAATTAAATGAGCCTTGCTATCACTTGATATTTTTTGGCTTCATTTTAACTTTATATTCATCTTGTAAACGAATATAAACTGTATTTTCCATTTGCAAGTGAAATTTTTATAGCCCGACGTTCTAGAAAACATGATTACAATTGCTTACAATTCACATAACATTACCCACACAGAACTAATCCTCCTGTTTGAGAAACGCTAGCGTATAGAACATACAATGTATGAGAGTATACATAGAGATCTCCATTAGTTACTAAGATAAATACGGTATAAGATTCTCAATTGAAACGTAATTCACTCTCGTTCGAGATCTCAATCCTCTAATACACATACAAGAAGGTTTAATCTTTCGTTACCGCGACACATTTACCATCGCTCACAGCTTGTATATAAATTAGATTACGCGATAATATATTTTTTTTACTCATATGACGAGGTATTCCTCGTGTGATGACTTCTTGCACCAAGTATTTTTTTCTCTCTTTCTTGACTGATATTACGTTGTGCCCGCTCTCTCTAAGCTGATTTGTGGCACAAACGAAGAACGGAGCGCCTCGGTAACTGTTTGATTTAATTAAATTTATAAGCCCAAAACGGCTGTCATGACGCCAAAGCATCTCGACCGACCGAGAGTTTCCGAGGCGAGTGCACCGCTGTGCCTTATGGATTTGTAACCACCTCCTTTATATGAAACAGCCCAACTTCTGATCTTATGGTTTGTTCAAATTACGCCAGTTTCTCATTTCCCATGATATAAACCATACTAATCTTTGATTACTCGGAGTTTCTGTTTGCGAAATGAGTATTTGGATTTGAAGGCACCTCAAACGCCAAAGATTGAAGTAGGTACCCTATCGATTTGTAATACGACGCCCAACTCGTGAACAGTCGACAGATGAATACACTTCTTAACTCTTAAAAGACTGTGCTGAATAATCCCTTTGCAGCCGGTGGTGTAACACAATGTGACCACAAGCATAAGTCGAGATATTTTGAAATGTAAGCTAAAATACCAAATTATTTACAATGGTATGTGTTAAAAATGATCTTTATTCAAAGATGTTACATAAAAAATATAAAATTAAAGCATATTTATGCAAAATAAAGTTAGAAATTGTGTTCATTCCTTTTAAAATCCTGCTAGCAAGCGCTGCCGCCCGCGTCTGGTTGTCGACTGAATTCCGAATTACACTTACGACAGAATTTAGCGGAAATAGATCAACCGGGAGACTAGAAAGTATGCTATGCTAATACAACTCTTATTTGAATGCAAAAAAGAATATCAAATTTTTATTGCAAATAAATACTAGATTTTATTAGAATAAATAAAAACGCTGTTAAAACATATTCTTAGAATAATATTGAAATAAATCCTAAAAAAATAGCAAAAAAAACTTGTAAGAAATAAAATAATAGTACGTAATACGTGATATAATCAAATCATAATTAAACATACACAAAAATGACAACGTGAACACGTTTTTTAAAACTAGTTACGAACAAATTTTTTGAACACTTTAAATGAAATAACTTTGCACACTTCCTTGGGTACACTTCCACTTATTTGTTTGACCAATTAGCGCTTTCATCCCATTATGGACATCTTCAGACTGGCGAATATTATACAATGTAAAGATGATTTATAGAAATCAAAATATTATCTTAAGTGTGGAAATGAGTGGAAGTGTACCAAGTATTTTTGATTAATAACTTATATGTAAATGTATGTAAATATTACATCATTACAATGAAATTCCATCAAGAATTGTCAAAAAATAATTTAAATCAGATAAATTGTGAATAAATTGTAGAAACATTTCGGGAACACGGTGTGTTAAATACAGCGTCAGCTTAGTATACTACAAAAAACTTCACGCGACTGATGTGTTCTCTGTCCCACAAGTGGTATAATTCTGTATCGTGCTCTTTCGGTATTGTTTTCTCGGTCATTCAAGCTCCGCCCCTAACGAATAGTGTCCTTGTCGGTCTTCTGATATGCTATATTCTCGTGCTCTTTCTTATAAAATTTAATAAACCACTTATAATACTGGCATCTCTTTCGTTTGTTTTAATTTATTTTACAAAATGAAGAAATTGTTTTTTTATAGAAAAAGCCCGTGCATTTTTTATAAAAATGTTTCCTTATTTTGGTGTAAAAAAGTCCATATAAGGATTACAAAAAATATGAGTTGGTTATTTAAAAAAATAAGAGAGTTATTAAATGTTTTTTACCCGAGGTAGACATCCGTTACCGCATAGCCACACATGAGTTAAATGATGAGTGACTTCAAAATTAATTGCCAAGAGAATCTTAATTAAATTCTCCGAGTATTGTTCGGGTTTTGAGTCATTAATTATGTATAATGTAAACATTGTAAACTACGGTGTTACAGTAGATATAGTAAACATCATAAATCGTTCTTATTACAGGTCGAGCCGTGTGGTCATTAATGAGTTTCAGATAAATTGAATAAATAAATTAAACGCAAATTTTAATTCGACTCAATTTTTCATGTTCAATTTTTACTTTGCTGTTTAATAGATTATACATGTAGAAACAGTTACAAATTACCACGGGTTTTTAGCAAATATAGTTTTTTATCGAGTTTTCTGTGGTTTACTCGTCACTAGAGCAAATGCGGAGAAACTCCTAAAACAGGCCACAGCCGAAACATCCCAGCTGTGATCCTTCATCATTCCATGGCCACTCCCTAGTTGGAGCATATGGTGTCCACGAAGATCCTCCAGGCATCTTTGTCTGCTGCCAGCTCCTGTGCATCCCCCCAACTCAGATTTGCGTCCCATAGTTCTGACATGCACTGCCGGCGAACAGTCTGCAGTGGACAGTGGACGTCCAGGACGTCAAAAATTAAATGCCTTGTAAAGTAGGCAAGCGTAGTTATGGCTCTCAGGAGGCATCCGCAGTACATGGCTAAGCCAACCGTATCACCAGATCCTACGTCGACTAAGTAATATTTTTCTTTTTTTTTTAAAGAATACTGTTTTCTGAAGTGAACAAATAAATAACTATTACTTTGAAGTAAATACAAACCTTGTACATTATAAGTAAGTTAAAAAATATTACAACTCCCATACAAAAATATAAAAAATTCAAATATCTTTGATTATACAATGAAGGCCACTTTGTGTTTTAGTCATAAAAATTTAAAAATAAGAATATTTTAAACCTCAGATTCGTGGATAAAAAAAACTTTTTTTTTCTGTATTAATCACGGAATTATTTCAACATTTTTGGTCTTATTTTATATATTTTATGGATATTTTTTTTTTTAACATTAATTTCTTAAGAACACTATTCGGGGCTACACAGTAATATTTAACTGACCTTGGACTGGCATATGAAGCGTAAGATTAATCCCTACCTTCCTGTAACAGATGTTTGAAATATTCTTCATTCATTTTATCAATGAAGTGCCCTATGCACCGTCAGGTGCGTATAATGGTTTTATGATAATGATTCAAAAGCGATTTGATTAATGATTTAACAGAGGCTGCATCGGAAAGAGAAACATCATCTTGAACAGTAACACAAAACCCAAATCTTGGTTCTCAGATGAAATCAAAAGACAAGCAGACGAAAAAAATATAGTTACTTAGAATATTGAAGTCACCGAAAAATTCTAAAAATAAAACTGGTGAGAAATAAAGTCGATGAAGAGATTAACAAAATAAAACCTAATTTTCGGGAGAAATTTTTAAAAGACACGATTGTTATGGTGCGCAGAAGGTTTGAAAAATATTGAAAATTCAGCAAATCCAGTCGGTGAATACACACAGACAAATATAATATGAACAAAAAAGTGAAAAAATGAAAACGCACCTGAAATTTAAACAATCGATTGGAATACTAGCATAACAGTACCTATATTTAAAAGGGCCCAAAATAACAATCCTGAAAACCATAGAAGTATCTCGATACACAGCTCGTTGCTCAAACTCCTAACAAGTATTTTTAGAACTAAATTTAAGCAAAAAAGGAGCAGCAGGGATTCATGTGAAATCGTTTCACCACCACCGATGCCATTTTCATCATGACACAAAATTCAGAAAAATCGATTGAATACAATAAAACCGCGCACATATGCTTTATTGATCCGAAAAAAGCATTTGATAGGGTATTGCCGAACGAAGTCATCAAAATATTTTATTTTTTATTTTTGCACCACAACAGGCCAGGAGGCCTAATTAGAGTGGTGAATTACATCACAGAGCATCCAGGCTTGAGAAAAATCACATTTTTAATTTTTGTGTTCTCACCGGGAATCGAACCCGGAACCTTCCGTGCGTGAGTCAAGCCTCTTGACCACTACACCACGGAGGCCGCCGAGATTTTTAACAGAGAAAGAAATTTGGCCAGCTATTATTAAAACTAATCAAAACATTAACGCTGGCAACAAAACCAAAATAAAAGTCGATGTTGAAATCTCCAAATAAATCCCAGCTGCCAGTGCCATAAGACAGGGTGACAGTCTGAGCACTTTTCAATTATATTTAATTATGAACAAGATCATAGAGAAAGTGGCAAATCTAGGACTAGGTTACAAAATGGAAGATAAGGTCATCCAACGACCTCAATATAAAAACATAACGATGCAACCGTCGTAGCAAAATCAGAAGATGATTTACAACGCATGTTACACAAGTTTCACATAGCATTTCAGAAATTTAACCTGAGCATCTCAGTCAGTAAAACGAAACGCTTAACAACATCTAAGTATCCCAAGAGTTGCAAGCTGATGATAGGCGATAAGACAGTGGAAGTGGTCATGTCTTTGAAATATTTCGGTGTTGAAATCTTGAGCCACAGCGACCCATACTTCGAAGTGAGGGAACAAACTAATAAAGCCTAGGAAACATCTGTAAAAATGTATCGTATAGCACAATAAACACATGCGGGTTAGAAGCATGATCCGCACACACAAAACGTGTGTCAGACCAATCATGACGTATGCAGTAGAGATGAAGGCAGATACGGTGAGAACAAAAACCTGCTCAGAACGTCAGAGATAAAACTACTGGCAACAGAAGGAAAAACCCTAACGGACAGAATCCGGAATTAAGAAATTCGACAGATTTGCAATACCCTAAACGTAGTACGGTGGAGCAGACAGCATTTCAGGAATCACTATCTAGCCGATAACAGATCAACCGATCTGAACAAAGAAGAACAAGAAGAAAAAAAATTTAACGCAAGATCTTAAACTGATAATTAAATGACACAATCCTTTAAAAATGTGTTATTATCGTCCCTTTCCCTCGCTCTTTAGTTATCGAATGGAGTTTCTCGCTACTATCCGTGTTCCTGTTATGGGTTTTGTCGAATAAACAGATCTGGTGGCTTTCAAAAAGAATTTCAACACTTTTAAAAAGCTTTGTTATCATTTCGGTAAATTGATCATGTCCAATCAATTTAATCTCAGTCAGTGAAGAATAATTTTCCCTGATTTATTTAAATCCAATAAAGTGCATGATATAATTATATGTGTGTCTTTTTTAGGTTATCCTGTGAAAGTTGGATTCATTTCACATCTTGGCCATGTTTCGGCTACCATTTCATTCGTTGCAGATGTTTCGGCTACCATTGCAGGACCCATCTTCACTGTCATACAGTTTACACTGAAGATGGTAAACTTACTTACACGGGATCACCAAAAAATATACATATTGATAGCATTGACCGTGAAAATCTACGCAACTGCACATTGTTTACTTTTGGATTACCTTTTTTCAGCACAAAGATGCTAAGGGTACCAAATTACAGCGAGCTCTTTCAGGTAACTTTTCTCATTCGGCAACGATTAATTTTTCCGTGTAAATGGGCACCGCCAAGAAGATTTATGTCCTCAGATGCGGTGTGCGGTATAATGCATAATCAAATCGAGTTTTTTTTTTTAATCGCTTAAACAAACAAACTAGCCAGAATCCAGCTATCATACTATAGCAAGCAGAAAAAATAGAGACATACTTAGGGATACCAGTAATTAATAAATAGACCCGCCATTTTTTTATTTGTGTGTATATTTTAATGAGCGCTCGGGCTGAAAGGGTAATAAGAGGACTATAATTAAAAAATGAAACTATTTTTCTTGGTAGTTACCTCGCTTCAAGTCTCTGTGTCCTTCGCCGTATCCGATAGATCAAAAGAATCCTACTAACGCAGTATTATAGTGGCGATGTCGCTGTTTAAATTATGTTATTTCGATTTTGGCCAAATATCCAAACCTTTGCGTGATATGCTATAATAAATATGTAAGTCCCATTGTTATATTTATGTGAGTAATTTATAATATTATTTATTTATATTGTTATTCCTACAATACAGGTTAGTTAATCCGAAACTGTTAAAATTAATTAAATGGTATGGAGATATTATTTTAAATTAATAATTTTTGTAAATGTGACATTATTGTGAGGAAGATTTCCGAAATTAACGAGTATTACTTTTCAAACTCTTTAGTAGAAATTTAGCATATCTAGCGCGTTGTACCAATTTATAATATACGTAAATAACCGAACACAAGTAGCAAATAAACATACGCACATTGCTCTATTTTTGTGTCCTACTTTAAGGATCAGTAGCTACTTCACACATAAGTTAGGTACTCATCACGTTATAACATAAATATTTGAATGTAAATCTGTCATTTGATACTTGATAAGTTCCGCGCGGCTGACGGATTCCAAACATACTTAGCTTTACTCACTCATACCACTTCTTATTTCGGTAGGTAATATCCATTTCACTCACTCGCGCTTGTGTGGAGAGTCTTCGCTCTACCTGAGACCTTTTTTCTACCGATTTCTGAATATTTATAAAAAATATACCAGCGCTTAGATACTTCAGTAAATTTAACATCTAAATTTTGTTTATAAAAACGAACTTCAACCAACTCAAAAACAAAGGCTCATCTTCAATATCCTTACTTTTATAATTATTTATTGTTGTGTTTCACACAGTCTGTGAGTCTGTCACAAAGTAACATTGATGTTTCTTAAACACAAAATCTTGTGGCCTATACTTAAAATGCAGCGGAATTTGTGTCATAATGCAATTTAGTTACTGTATTTCAACAGCAAAGACAGCTATTACAAACTGTAAATTATTAGCTCCATCTTCGACAGATAATACTTTCTAGCAAGTTAATTAATCTACAAACCGTTTTAAAGAGTAAAAGGAAAAAATAATTTAAAAATTAACTTAAATACTGGTTTAATAGTTTACATGAGAGTGATACATTATGACGAGATGTATGAAAAGTACAGCCGTGAATGCACCCTCTCTGCCCTACCCCGTAGATATAGCGCAACAGTAGATGTAGAACCTTCTCACTACCTACTATGCACATTAAATCAAACTTATTTGCCTTTTTAACGTCAGCGTATTTTTATAAAACATTTAATTTAATTGTGATTCGATTATCGAATTTCAAATCGTGCTATAAAACATTATCCGCAGGTACTAGGTATCTATATTTATTTGAAACTATGCTAAGCTAAGGAATCACAATAGGTATAACAAGTAGTGGAATCGAATGTCGGCCCTTAGATCCAGAGACCGCAACTCTACCGCAAAATAATAAAACTACTATAATTATGATACCAACTGGTTACGTACGTGTTTCAGTACGCCCATATGTTTCATGATAGCTACGTGAATGAATGAATGAAATATAATTGTGAATGCATTTTAGATTTATAAGTTTATATTAATGTAATAAATACTTACAATATGTTGAAGTTGGTGTTTATAATGCGTTCAATGTACGTAATGTGAACGAACATGTAGGTTATTAGGTAAGATTTTGATACCCGGAAGGTACAAGGAAAACTTTTTAAGCTGCTTAAGTGATAATAAGTTATATTATTTTTCACGAAAATTGTCCGCTCCTTGGATAAAGTGCGCCATAAATTGAAATTTATTGCTCAAGTACTGTATTATGCTTAAGGTTTCTTAATGACTCAGATAACTTCATCCAAAACGAATGTCTTAAGAAAATTATTTATTAGCGTGAATTCCTTTAATCTCTTCATTTACACATAATTGGATCTGAAATATATATTTCTTTTAAACAGATATCGTAAACAAAACAAAAAAATACTAACGTCATGAAATTTAATACACATCTGGTGTATTAAATTAATTAACAAAGCCTGTTCAGTGAATACAGAAAAATAGCTTGACAATATTTACAGACTTTTGTTAGGTCGTAAGCCCTTTAAAAGTCTACACTTTCATATTACTTTTTACAGAAGGTTTGTAATCTTCATAAAAAATACGAAACAAATTGGTCATACCAGGAATTATATTAGTAAATAATAATATTATTTAATGGTTTTTTTTCTGAAATGTTGAAGTCTAGACATTTACAGGGCTTATGGCTTGCATTATTATTTGTACCTTCTTTTTATGAGATACAAATAAAAATATCACTTCATAATTAGCAGCCAGTAGTTTGCATGATGTGCGTGTACTAAATGATTTAATTATACCTTAAAATATAGTTGCTTTGTTTGGTTTTCATCTGCGCATCTTGTTTCTCCTCCCAACATCCAAAATGTTGCTTTTCAGGATCTGACAATGTCCTCTGATCTGGAATATTTCCACTGCCCTTTAGATATATTTTATTTTATTCAACTACACGCGAATCACAAAATTAACGCAATACCCATTCGCCTTTGCAAAAAATAAAATCGCAATAAGTTGATACGAGATATTGTGAACTGTTTAACTGTGATCGCGGATTCGGGGGGTACACGATATAATAATTTGGCATTAAATACTCTTACGGCAGAAATGACGAAATGTGAATATTTGATATGATTAAAAAAAACACTTAATGTTAATTAAATCATTTTAATAAATTCTTAGCATATTGAGACAAAGTCAATAGTTAAACTTAAGTAATTATCAAAATAAAATTCAATATAACGTAATTAAAATGTTTGTTTATTTTGAAATTATGATACAAAATACCAGTTCTAAATAATCACATAGACACACACAGCAAAATATTACTGGGCCAGTAATCCTTAAGTCTACAACGCGCATGTCGCAAGATTATGAAGAAAGAGAAAAAATAAAGCACTGAAATATAAATCATTAATATTTCACATAAATAAGTATATAATTTTTTTAATTTTTTTTATATTTTTTATTTTTGTTTATTAAGAAAAACAACAGCAGTACAAAAAAATATACACAACATTATAAAAAAAACATAGAATAAAGCCAAATCAGTTTTCCACATAAATACAATTATAAAAATCCAGTTCAGTTAAATATAATTCATAGAAGTGCATGTGTGCGAGTTTTTTTTTGTGTGTGAGGATGCGTGTGTAAAAAAGTGGAGTGTGGTTTTGGTAGGTATGTGAATATGTGTGTGATTGTATATGGGTGTGAGGGTAGGTTTAAGGACAGGGTAAGTGTGTATTTGATATGAGTGAATAGAAAAAATTAAAAATTATAATGTAAAAATATATATATATTTTTTTTTATAACGAAATATAATTTTTTTCAAAAAATAGTTTTTTAATTTTGGTTTTAAAAGTGAGTTTACTGCAATTAAATATGTCTATGTTATTGAAAAATAAATTATCATTACGCGTCAAACGAATCAGAGGAGAGTTCTGTGCATAGTTGGTGCGAACTGTGGGTACATGGAAAAGAGATAGATTCGTGTGACGGGTGCGGTAGCCAGGTACGTTAAGGGCCAACTCAGAAACCAGAACAGGACTATCAAGACGTCCATTAAGAATGTCATGTAAAATACCCATATCTAATAACAAACGACGATCCTCAAGACTAAGTATATTATGTTTATGACAAGAAGTTTTATAGTTAAGGTCCGTAAATCTGGATCTCCAATTGAGATGTCTCAAAAATGTTTTTTGAATATTTTCAAGCCTTATCTTGTGTATGGAATACTGGGGAGACCACACAGAGGAGGCATATTCAAGGAGACTACGAACGTAAGCGAAATAAATTAATTTGATACTACCAATATCATTAAAAACTTGGCAAGTGCGGATAAATAAAAATAAAGAATGTCATAAACCTGGTCATTGAAAGCACACACTATGTTATATGGAGGCATTCGAGATGTGGCTTCGCACAAAAATGCTATGCATACCAGACATATAGACAGATTTAGTCAGCAATGTAAACAATGAGGGCCAACTCAGAAACCAGAACAGGACTATCAAGACGTCCATTAAGAATGTCATGTAAAATACCCATATCTAATAACAAACGACGATCCTCAAGACTAAGTATATTATGTTTATGACAAGAAGTTTTATAGTTAAGGTCCGTAAATCTGGATCTCCAATTGAGATGTCTCAAAAATGTTTTTTGAATATTTTCAAGCCTTATCTTGTGTATGGAATACTGGGGAGACCACACAGAGGAGGCATATTCAAGGAGACTACGAACGTAAGCGAAATAAATTAATTTGATACTACCAATATCATTAAAAACTTGGCAAGTGCGGATAAATAAAAATAAAGAATGTCATAAACCTGGTCATTGAAAGCACACACTATGTTATATGGAGGCATTCGAGATGTGGCTTCGCACAAAAATGCTATGCATACCAGACATATAGACAGATTTAGTCAGCAATGTAAACAATGTATGAATTGTCAAAATATATACGGGTCTATACGATTTCCTATTTGGATCACATCCTGCGTGGAGACAAAAATAAAAACCTCCAACCTGTACTAATGGGCAAGATTGAAGGACAACGTGGACCTGGCAGAAGGCAAACATCTTGGCTGCGGAATATAACAGACTGAACCGGATTGAAGTGCGCGGCCTTATTAGGAATTACTGCCAACGTTAAGGACACCTGATAGGGTTTACAAAATATGCAATGCAAGTTATCGAAAATAATATAAATGGTAATATTTTATAAATCACTAGCGGACTCGACATGCGTTATACTGCCCGAACGTTGGCTTGCCTGCTATTAGCTTGGAAAATTACTTGTTTATGATAGAACTTCAAATCTAAAAAATATTTATATTCTAATTTTGAATTCTTTTTGCCAATGTCAAACTCGGCTCTTCTTACCAACAGGGATGCACTTTATTCATGAATGCGATTTTTTTTAATGAATTAAATGTCAGTTAATATTATTTTAGTATTATCGAAAATTCAGTTAAAAGAAATAAATAGGAAGAAATTATAAGGAAAGTAAGGAAATAATCTGATTGAGATCCATAAAAAGCGAATGTTGTTTGTAAACATTCAAAAACAAACTTTTTTTAAACACAAAAAAAACAACATCCTTCCATTTTTTTGTACTTGCATTCTCGTTGAATGCAACCCTGGAGGGTCGATGAAAAAAATATCTATGCTCCTAACTTTTTATTTTACACATTCGATTGAACATTTTAATATCTACGAACACGCCCAGCGCAAAGATCTACATTTTGCTGAAAACCGCACGTAAATCGATTAAGCCGTTTAGGAGGAGTTCAGTGACATCACACGTATGGAAGAATTATATATATAAAGATAAACTTAATAATAGATAGACAGACGCTTTCGAAATGTGGTGCTGGCGTAGAATGCTGCGGATACCATGGACAGCACATAGGACTAAAGACTTTCTTTCACTGTACGAATCTGAATCCCACTTCGACCATGTTATGAGACGAAGAGACAATTCGTAAAGATTAGTGATTCAAGGACTAGTAGAGGAAACTCGATCTCGCGGAAGAGGTCCTACTCGGTGGACAAACTTGGTGACATAAGCGGCTGGCGTTCCTCTTCAGGAGGCCTCCAGAAGCGCTGAAGATAGAAGCGGATGAAGGCGGAAGTTCGATTAAACATAATATACGACTTAACATTAAAAATACATTTATGGTGTAATATCAAATACATTTTTTTTTATCTCACCACTTACGGGGAAACGGCATGGTTGTTTGTTTATGAAGAATACTAGTGCATGCTAGTGGAGTAGTATCTTGATAATGTGACATGTGACAGGTACACACCTTTCTAGTCACATGAGTTGAAAGGGTTTCGAAAAAACAACCTTTTATAAGTATCATATTTACCGGGCAAGATATAAACCACCACATTTTTAGCCTTTTTTTAATTTCGTATTTTTTTTTCTCACTGGTTTTGGTATTCGAGATACATTTTGTTTTAATACCGGGCTGTGGTCCCGCGGTCCGTGTCGCGGACTCACGGATCAGAGTTCCGAGGTTCGGACCTCACTCTACCACAACTGGGTTCTCAGTTTCGAAAAGTAGTTATTTACAACTCGTTGAAAATGAAATATGAGGGTCAATTATAGGAACACAAATATTTCTTTTAATTAAAAAAAAAGAAACATACATTTATGTACATTCGCTCCAAACATTTTTATATCTAGTTAATATACCAAGTAGTAAAAAACACGAAGTATTCAACACGCATGAATTTGAGGCACATAAGTTTAGACGGCCATAAAAAGAATATTTATATGACAACGGAGATGAAGAACATCGAATAGAAGTCAAAGCATTTACAGGACAATGACCTGTCTTTGGCTGGTTTAAATGACCACTTTGCATTGTGTAACATTCACTATTCTGCATCTGTGCATGTTTAAACATCTACATTCCTTCAATTCTTCCATCTGTTGGTCAATGTGAAGTTAAAAAGCTGAAACCTTTATTGATGCGGGTGAGATTCTCACTGAATTATTTCACCTGCGTACTTGGTAACGCCTGAAAATATTTTTCTATTTACATACAGTGTGTGAAGTGGCCACTTAAATCAGCCAATGACAGGCATATGTCATGTTGATGCCTAGAGTTCTGTTGGATGCTCGATACCTTCGACCTCGGGACTGTAAACAAGGCCTGCCCTCTCGCGATACGCGTGTTCGAAGAAAACAGGGAACGTTTGATTTTAGGTAAACTAATTGACGTTATGGTTTTCAGTGTCAATCCTGGAATTAATGAAAGGAGTAAGAACTTACGGTTTCCTCCCTTTGGCACTGGTCCAGAAAGACACCGTTATCGTTTGCACTGGTCACTTTGCACGTTTTCTTATATGCTGGTGATTCGAAATCACTGTCACGCTCGCGGTACGGTTTTCGTTGTGTTGTCACGCGTTGCTTTCTTGACTCGCCGTCAGGGAGAAGTAGGTATATTGGGATTCAAAACAAGGACCACCGGAATCAAAGGAAGGAATGGCTTGACACTTGAATAAAAGAAAATGAATCCAAAACAGTTCTATATTCCCTTCATTGAAATGTTCTTCATCTCTTGTAATATATTAATATTGATAACTCCCAAGGGGATTGAATCTAGCTGTCTCCAAAAATTTGGACAAACCCCAAATATTCCGGTGAGGCATTGCATCGATTATATACTATTAATCACGTTGTCCAGATGTTGATTAAAATTGATATTAATTAAATAATTTTAATTTTAGTATTTTTACTGTCGGCCTCGTGGTGTTATGGTCTGCACGTCTGCCTACCATGCAAGAGGTCTTAGGTTCGATTCCTGATATGGTCGACATGAAATATTTATTTTAAAGGCTGTTTTTACACTAGAATATTACATAGTCCCTGGATTGGTCTCAGGAGCGTAAAACTGATCACCATCAGAATTATCATGATCAAGATACGCTGCGATTGGTGAAACATGTACTTACCTATGCGTAAGGTGCGAGAACTGAATGACGATTTATTATTACTATGCATAATTAATTCATTCATAATATGCATTATATTGTATCCCAACTCAATATAGGGCTCTTGGCTTTATAAAGTTAGGGACACGTAATAATCCTTGGACATTGTGTATCTTTGTATGAACAAACAAAAAAATTGTTGATATAAATAACAATTTAAATTATGAATAATTATTAAATGTAGTTAAAGAGCCTCGCTTTTATGCATTTATTGCGGCAATTAAATAAATAAGAACAAATGACCATGGTATATTTGGTTTATAAACCGACCAGTATTGTTTTAAATACACTAGCAATAATTAAATGACTGGTAGATCAAAATCCGCTGAGCAGTTTTTTGTTGAATTTGATAAAAATACGGGGCTTTATGAGCGACCGTTGATAAATTAAATTCGTTAATTAAAAAATTCTCAAACATAAAACGCATAAAGCTATTTTTCATATTTAATAAACATAAAATTCTTTGCGTATTAATATTTTTTCAACTGTCATTCATATTTCAGTGAGTTTCTACATGAACATTCTAATTACAATATAATAATATAATTTATTTTTTTACAAAAACTGCATTTTCAAAATTTATTTTCTATTATAGTAAATAAGTAATCCATTGCTAGAGTTTAACTGGAGTTAAACAGCTCGTCATTACGGTGCATGACCGAACTACCTGTCTAAATTACTAATTATATTCCTTTGTTAAAGGTTCGTTAACAATAACGGAGGAGGCACTTCTAACGAATTGTTAAGTTAGTCTGATGTTTGAAAGATTAAACTTTAGGGTAAATATTTCACTGACGAATTTGTCCCGGAATATTTAAGGACACTGCGCTTTATAGAATATTAAGCAATTGAATAGGAAATGTCATCACAATAATAGATACTTAGATTTTTCAAATAATAAAAGGTTAAAAACATTCGATTGAAGGGGCAACGCTCTTATGTCTTGTGACGTGAAACTAATTTTTGGAATGCATGTCTAATAAATGAAAACGTTTTGAAATATATCCAGCATACATTATACCTCAACAATATTTTGAGTTTGTCCAAATGTTTGCAGACAGACTGGATTTCCTCCCCGGGAGCTATTTACATGTAAATTTGTTATAACAGAGGGAAATAATTTTTGAGAAAGAATATGGATGTCTAGGCATTAACAGGGCTTATGACCTGTCATGGCTGGTTGAAGTGGTCATTTAACATACTGTGTAACATTCACCATCCTGTCTATGATTCAATTTCACATTTCCTCAACTCTTCCATCTGTTGACTTTTTGTGAACAAAAGAGCTGAAAACTTTATCATGTGGAGAGATTCATCCGAGTGAACCATTTCCCCTACTCAGCAAAACCTAAAAACAATTTTACAATTTTCATACTTCTTATCATATTAGTTAGTATAATCAACAATGTTTTGAGTACGGCCAAATGTTTGTAGACTGGGTGGATTTCTTTGATGGGGAGTTATTCAAATCTAAATTTATTGTATCAGAGGGAAAACATTTTTGAGAAGGGAATATGAAAGTCTTGGCATTTACAGTGCTCACACAAACCAGCCAACGATCATAGGCCCTGTAAATGTCTAGACTACCATATTCTCTTCTTAAAAATGTTTTTCCTCTGTTACAACAAATTGAGAAATACGATATACCTTTATAAAAAAAAACATTGTACATATTATATTTATTGGGGATTGCGTCACAGTTTATAGTGACAAGCAGGAACCACCCATGCCTGTGAACTTGCCCCGACGCGCAGGAAAATCCGTGTCGAGTCGGAGCACTTCCAAGTGGAAGTTCCAAGGCACACATTAACATACATACCCATACATACACACATAAAAACATATATATTCGCACATATATACGTTCAAGATGACATCAACAACCGATGAAAACTTGTAAATATTAACGAAATGGTTATGAACGATCGCCGAATCACAATCAGAGAAGTCGCTGATGTAGTTGCTATATCGATTGAATCATGCCATGAATTTTTTTTCTAATGTTTTGGGCATAAAACGCCTGGATTTGTGACAAAACAGTTCATGGCTTTTGCACCACGATAATGCACCTGCTCAGTCAAAAATTCATGTTTCCAAAACTAAAGAGAACTTTAAAGGGCCGTCGCTTTACAAGCATAGATGACATTAAAAGCGCATGGCTGAAGGAGCTACAGGCTATCCCAAGGATCGAGTTTAGAAGTGTTTCGAGGATTGGAAGAAGAACTGGCTCAAGTGCATAATATTTAATGGAGACTATTTCGAAGGCGACAACATTAATGTAGACGAAAAAATGATTTTTTTAAAATAACGAAAATTCAAGTTTTTTTAAAATACACCTCATCATGAACATATTATATTTTATAAAAACATATAAAGTTGAAACATAGCGTACTAAGTATTGGTCGTCCACTAGTTATTCCTTATTCTATAACTGTGATCTATTCCCATTCAACCCATTACTCGAACCAGATTTAAATTTTGGAAATGATTCTAAGTGTTCTATAAAATAAGATAAAAACAATACAATTATACATATAACACAGTTTTTAAATTTATTTTGATATATTTTACTATATTATAATAATACTTAACATACATAGGTGAATAAAAATAAAAATAAGATATACCAACAAATTAGGAATGGCAAAAATTATAAATTCTTATTTTGTTGGTATTGTTGCAATGTTTTCATGTTAAATGCTTTAGGTATAATACGAAAAGTCTTGTGCTAAGGACCTCAGGGGTTTACAATAACTAAAAATATACAGATGAAGAGGTAGCTCATCCTAAAGTCTAGCATCTTAACAGAAAAGGATAGCTGAAAAATGATAATAATGATCTATTACATAAAGGTAAGGTAAGGTCTTATATACTGCGGATGCCTCCTGAGAGCCGTAATCACGCTTGCCTACTTAACAAAGCATCAGAAGCAAGACGTCCACTGCTGACAGTTTGCCGGCAGTTTATGTCAGAACTTCGGGACGAGAACAAGTCAGGACTTGGGATGACGCGAAGAAGTCGGCGGCCGATGGAGATGCGTGGAGGCTCTTTGTGGATAACATATGCTCCAGCTAAGAAGCAGACATGGAACCATGTAAATGATGAAGGTCTTACCTTACGCTAAAGGTACAATCCCGTGTATATTTCTTTCTCGAAGATGTTTATCTTAATTCTGTTGTAATATCTACAATGTTTGGGTATGTCCAAATGCTAGCAGACTGGCTGGATTTCATCCCTAGGGAGTTATTAATATATAAATTTATTTCAACAGAGAGGTAAAACATTTTTGAGAAGGGAATATAGAAGTTCAGGCATTTACAGGGTTTGTGACCTGTCATTGGCTGGTTTAAATGTTTCACTACTTATGAGCTCAAATTTAATGACTTCCTAGGGGGTGGAATTAAATGTTTAACTACAAATATTCGCAATTACTCTTAATAACATTGTTATTAAAACATAAGTAATACATACATGGTTAATTAAATCTCAGTAAAATCACACAGCACAATACACGACGCAATTTATAGATGCAGAATAACAAAAACATGAATAGAATTACGCCAATGCCTCTTCTGTGCGGCTGAATGATTATGCATTCACGGTGAATTCCAAAACCACCGATAAGAGAAATCTGATTTGAAGAACTTGAAATGCAAGGCAATCAAGATAATAACAGTCATGGCAAAATGATTGACTTTTTTAAATTTATTTTTTATTATTTATTGGGGATATCAACAGTAATACATGTTACTAAAATATAACAAATAATATATACAGAGAATAAAACCATTGACGGATATCCACAGAAATACCTTAAATACACGCACAATACATACTAGTGTATTTGTGTGAGTGTAAGTGAGTGAGAGGGTGGGTGAGTGGGTGTTATATTGGAATGAGGGTGGACATGTGTGTTAATATTGCACAAGTGTCAAGTGTCGAAAATATAAATAAATATAAAATATTAATAATTAGCGAAAAAATATAATAAAATAAAATAAAATGAGTAAATTAAGACTTTATTATTGAAAATAAGTATAAGACAAAAAGTATGTTTTAAGACGCGCATTTTAAATGTTATTTTTTTACAATCAAATGGATCAATAGGGGGAAAGTTCAAATTATATTTACTAGCAAAACGTATAAGTGGAGAGTTCTGGTTATAGTTCGTACGAACTGCTTGCACATGAAATAGAGAGCTCGACGTGTGACGGGTGCGGTAGCCGAGGACATTTGATGATAACTCCGACAAAAGAGCCGGACTATCAAGGCGTCCACTGAGTATGTCATGAAGCACCCCCATGTCCAACAGTAGACGGCAATCTTCTAAAGTAAGCAAGTAGTGTTTTTTGCTTAAGGCACCAACATATGATCGTAATTTACACATATAATAACATATATATCGCCATAAGAATAAATTAAGAATAATTTATTTGTCACTTTCAGAATCAATTATAAGATACGCTTTAACCTCATGGGGTTTTTCCAGTAATACAAACATAAACCTTGTTTAAAACTTACAAAATTCAATGATCAAATTTTTAATTGAAAGAAAATTGTATTGTCAGCGATACGATATTCCAATATCCTTATTGTATAAATCTATAAATATTTTATCCGTTAGAGCTTTATTATGGTCCAAGCTGGTTTTTCAACATACGTCTCTATCTGAATATGGAAATAAATTGGAGCATGTATATAATACTCGGTTCACTAGTGTAGATGGACTAGCTCTCCCTTAATTCAATAATAAACATGGGAAAAGAACACTAGAGTACAATATACCAAAAATGTATAATATGCTCCCATTAAATATAAAAAATCAAAAAAACCTATCTGGCTCAAGAGAAAGACGTCTGCTGAGAATCTGGCTTTAAGAACGTGTTTTTTGTATTAAAGTTTTTTTGTATTTTTCTTTTTGATTTGGACAATTTTTTTATTTTCGATATACTCGTACATATTTTCCTTATTTTCCATAGTAATAAGGGTTTTTATTTGTTTATAGAATTTAAGAGATAAGATTATGTATATATATTAGAACTTAACTATAAGCACCTGAGCAAGCTGACAAACTGCATTATATGCAGTTCAGTAGGACTTGATTATTTATATGTTAATTTTTGTATGCTTTTAATAAAAAAATATTTAAAAAAAACAATTTTAGAACAAATGCTTATTGGATATTCCTTAATTATGCAATACGCGTGGGTCCAATATAAGGTGAGCTTTTTGAAGAAGAACAGAATAAATAATCCATTAAATTTAAATTTCAAAACCATTTTTACTGTTTCCTGGAAAAAGTTGATTTTATAGATTGGTGATAATGCACGCCGACTATGCATGAACCTCAGAGTAATAATTCGCTTTCGCTTATAGAGATGCTCACTCGATCTATCTCATACAACAAGAGCGTTATAACAATTTGGCATGGTTTTCGGTTTAACAACTAACGTGAAACGAACGCGTTTGGTTTGCGCTTGCAATTTTCTACGTGAGTGCTTACGGACCGATGTATTACGATAAACTGTAGCTGACTTCGTGAGTGATAAACAACAAAACATTTTTGTCCGTATGAGCGACTCTGTAAGCGGGTGACGTATTATTACTGTACGTTTAAATAAATATTTTGTAGTGTTAATCAAATATGATCGCGCCCCTTGCCAGATAGCGGATTGACGCTAGAATATTGCGTTTTGCTGGTTTGCGGATTTTGGCGTCGCTTTGTGTTATCTTTAGTTACTTTGCCACTGAACCTTAAAACGAATGACGCAATTACCTACCTTGTACTGGGGTTCTTGGCACCTTATCGTTCGAACTTCTCTCGCGGCAGGCTCTCTCTGATCCGAGGTTAAATCGGCACTTGTCGGTTTCTTGATTATCAATTCACCCGATAACATGACACAGTGGATTGTGAGGACTTATTTATTTATTCATTAATTTAACCGCCTTGTAGGCTAAATTTACTTCTAAATTAAATTGTTTGCGATCGCGCGGGGGATATAAAAATCACGTGTATACTCGGTGACTAAACAGTTGTTATTGGGCTGGAGAGAAAAAGATTGTACCCACAGTAGTCATTATTACAAAATTTTGACCAGGGCTCAGTAGGTAGTAATAAATTAAACATTGCAACCTAGTGAATGTGCAATACACTACAAACACAGTACATGTAGCGCAACTACAATATTTTGTAGAATATTCATTTATTTCTACTCTTCTTTTTGACATAGATTAAATTAAAAAAGGAACTTTCATTAAATACTTCTGTAAACTAATCATCGTTATGTTTACTTCATCATTTTGTATAAAAACTAGCTTGCGTTATTTTGTTAATCATTATTTTATTATTTGTATTACCTACGTATCACTGTAATCACAGATTTACCGAATCTACCTGTATTTTTTCATAAATAGATTAATATTTTTTTTTCTATATTTCAACAATACAATATTGTTATTTAATGTACGTTTATCATAAAAATATATTATATCCGATTACTTACATATTTGCCACGCCTTTTTTCACTTGTCCAGACCACGGAATTATCAACTTGCCTAGGTGGGTATTAAAAACTAGCATTTTATTTCACTTATAAGATTTTACGTGAAATAATAGACAAAATGCTAGTTAGTTTAGGAAAATCAAGTATTTTATGATTTTGTTTTTACTTTCTCATCAGATTTTCAAACATTTAATTTTTACGGTTAAAAACTCTAATGATTACACGAGTTACTGAACATAATGTGTAAAAATAATGGTTATAATAAATAAAATTCTTTGTATTTTATGATTAACAATATTTTGAGGAAATAAATATGGTATTTTAGTAAGTTATTTAGATCTTATATGACACTACCGTAGAACTGCAAATCAAATACAATACTAAGCGCATTTTTTATTTAATGAAGTGTTATTAGTATTATTAATTCACTGTTTACTATTTATTGTTCATATCAACATAAGTAAGCAAATAATTGCAGGCGCTCTTTACTTGTGTTGGAAATAATATTGAACGTGAAATAAATATTAAACTTAATATCACGAAGAATAAAAATGAAAATATCGCTTTAACGGAAGCAATCACACAAAACAATATTTACAAATAGTTTCATTTCCAAATAAATATCGGAACCATTTGTATTTATGTTTATTTTGTGTCTCGTTTTTCCTTTTTGACGATTTGCGATTGGATCACCGAGAAGAGAAAAGCTGATTCGTGGATTCGTCCAAATATTTGATAATGTTTCATAAACGAACACTAAAATGTTATAAAAAAGCAGTCTTAGGAATAGCAATCATTGAACTCGCAACCATTAAATTATGTAATCAGTATTCAAAACGCTCCTACCGTTTTCGTTCTCGATATTAAATCGAACGAGCGAAACAAAAGTATATTTCGACATTCTTTCGCTGATGACTCAAACGAAAAATAACTTATTTCTCAATTCTCCCTTTTACCTTTGGAAAGCCGTTATTGTTCTGAAACAATGTAAATAAAATTGGCGACATTTCTGTATTCTATTCCCGCCTTTGTTTGCACGCAGAGGTGACCAAAGCAGAGCAGCCCAGCATAACATTTAAAATCGATGACAACAATGACGCTATTTCAAGAAAGAAATAAAGAATACAATTTAAATGTTATGTAAAGTATTTTGAATACGTTATACTTGCAGATAAGTACTGGATTTCACGCCGTCAGAAGTTTATTAAAATTGATGTGTATTATAAAAGAGTTTGAGAACATTTATGAGAAAATAATACTGAAGTAAAGTCTATCATTGGTTTATTTCACACATTCAGGTAAATATATTTCACAAGTAAAGCGATTAGTCGCTCTTGTGGTCTAAGTATACTATGAATTAAGTTGTATTATTAGTAAAAATATTGAATTTCATAACTGTAACTATGCATTGGGCCAAATATGTTTTTTTTTTATTTTAATAAAACAAATATGACACAATTTCGAAATGAATAACATTGTTACAGCCTATTTTTAAAACGTTAACATATTTCCAACAGCGTTGAAATTTTCAGCTCTATAGCCAAAAACTAGGTAACTTTAAATAAAAAAAATCATTTCTGTGAAAATAATAACAAGGTTATGTGATTTACATTACATAAATAAACTTCACTTGACCCGAAAATGTTAGGTGATTAAAATAGACTTTAGTTTTCTTTCGTTTGTTTAACTATTATAATCTCTTGTTTTTGCACCATAACAGGCCAGGAGGCCAAATTACAAAAAAACTTTTATTGATGTTCTCACCGGGAATCGAACCCGGAACCTTCCGTGCGTGAGTTAAGTGTTTTAACCACGGAGGCGATTGTGATACCCGTATCATAGTATCTACGTGCTATTGGGTTCTTAATATTTGACCAGTGATAAATTTCTTCTAGGTTGTTATAAAATAATAAGTCTATGATTTGTGTAGTAATAGAATTCAAAGAATCGAATCGGGAATCCATTATAACGATCATAAAATTCGCTTAATGGTGATCGGAGATATTTACACAAACAATGGAAAATCGAATAATCGTCCTGACTACTTCCGTTGTCCACGCGCAGAGCAGAAAATGGATTGTGACGAGTAATTCCGTTCAATACAAAGGTTGTACCACAAACATCGGCAGTAGAGAAGCTCGCCCCTAAGGTAAGGAGTCTAAGGCAAGAGCCGAGCAATGTTCTTGCTCAAATCACATTTATCATTCAGACAGCATTGTTTAAATTGAACAATATCGCCCCAATTCGAGTCGAAATAAAAGTTACTTAACTCAAGAAACGATTTACTACGTGAAACGATTCTCAGTTACTTGATTAATTCATTCGATAGTAGATAACTATAGATAGTATATCGAAGTACTGGAAAATATACAACTCTTAGACCTTTCGTTTGGCCAAATATTGACACGTTTTACTAGTCATTAAAATGCCTATACTGTATTGATATTCATTAAATTATAATCTCCCGAGTCCTCAATCTGTTAAATTATCCTCGAGAAAATCCCATAAAAATTAATTGCGTGAGAAATCCTTTAGATGCGGAGAGAGACGAGCATAAAGTTAAAGCTTTGACTACAACTTCGACCGCGATACTTTGTACCAAATGCAATCTAAGTTGCGGTTTACTTTATGGTTTTACTCCATAAATTCTGTCTTTCTACCTTTACTCAATAAATATGTCATTTGAATTTTATAAATTCTTTAAAGTTAAACTAAACTAAGCAAACTACACCGCACTCTTTGCTTTTCCCGTCCTTTCAAACATCTTTCCCTAAACTAAATCAGATATCCGAGAAACTCCGCATACGGAATGCCGTTACGTCAATATAAGACAAATAAAATTAACTGTATTCCTGGGGTGATGTCGAAATTCCTGATGATGCAGAAAAACTATCAAGTCAAATAATATACAGATGCGAAAGCAAAAATAAAATGTCTGTATAAAACCTGTAATTGACAATATGTCAATTACAGGTCTCCAGACCGCTATTCGCCGATGGTCGCTCCATTAATTTGTTGACTTTACAACACTTTTATCGATATAAAAACATAACATAAACGGAATGTTATAATACATATCGTGTATTGTACATCGACATTTACACGTTTTTATGAATAACGTTTTCTGCAGACGGCCGCGAGAGCGTTTGGAATAGCAGCCCCAATATTAAAAATAAATTTACATTAATGTATTCGTGTTAAATCAATGTTGAGGAATACGGTTTTGAATGTAAAATAGAAAAATAATGATGGACGAGTGTTTTTAAATCGATAACTTGCTTGCCCACCACATACCGCACACCGCATCTGAGGGCATAAGTCTCCTTGGCGGTGCCCACACACACGGAAAAGTTGCTCGTTGCTGACCGACAAAAGCTGCCCGAAGGAGCTCTCTGTAATCTGGTAGCCTTAGAATCTTTGTGCTGAAAGAAAGTAATCCAGAAGTACATAATATGCACTTCATTAGATTGAGAAAAGAGAGAAGCGAATTTTTTACTCACTCGAACTAAACTTATTGGAAACGATCAATTAGCCGAAATGAATACAAAACTGTTTAAAGCCTTGAAATTATTTTTTAAAGCCACTAGATCTGTATATCTGACGAGACCTTTAACAGGGTCACGGGTAGTAGCAAGAAGCTTTATTCGTTAATCATAGAGGGGGAGAAATGTACAGGATATGTTCAGAAGATTGATTAGGATATCCGCAGCAGCACGAAAGGGAATCCACAATATAAAAAACAAATAAATTGTAATTAAGTTTTCCATGACCTGATTAAAAATAGGTGGTCCAGGGATCGGGGATAACCCAAAAAGATTGTATGCGCTGACATATTGAGGGGAAAAAAAGAAAGGCAACCCTCCTTGAAGGGGAAGATTCCCATTGCGATTGTCAAGCATCAAAAAGAGCGTTTAAAGACATTTTTTTACCATTCGATTGAGATTTTTTCAGTTAAGAGAAGACGGACGCCACCAATGACAGAGAAACACTTTGTTTTTAAGTAAAAATTCACGGATTGTTGATGGATCTTCAGATCCAACGGAGATACCTTTAGAACCGGGAGTGCATCCGTCGAGCATGTCCTATGCACTCTACCAAGAGCCAGAAGAGGTTGCCTTTGTCCGCTAAAATTAATTCGCCTATTACAACTCACATGGTTGAGCCCAATAGCCAGCTGCATAGCACACGTTGCCTAAGAAAATGGATTCATAAAAGACCGTTGAATTTTCAAAAGACAAGCTGGCTCTGGCCAAGTTCACAGCTTTCCTAGCATATGAAGTATAAGACAAATTTATTTCTTGAACTACATCGAGGTTTGAAACCAAGTTTGAAGCTCAAATAGAAGTGCCCAGAAATTTGATAGAAGCAAGACTTACAAGATTGCGTTTAAATAGTGAAAGTCTGTTTTTTTCAGGATCAAAACAAAATTTGTTTCGAATACTGATTACTTTATTCAATGCATTACCTGCGTCACCCTCCGGGGATCTGCGGCTATTGCCCTCAATCAAAATACATTTATCTTCGGCAAAAGCCTGAATCATACATTCTAAAGAAGAATTCCCAAAACAAAGCTTTAAAGACAGACAGCCACATAAAATCTCACGTGATATTTGCGTACTACACCAAGATACACAAGTTTTCGATTTAAATCCATAACTACTTACTCTCAGGTAAAAATCCCGAAAAAAAAATTGAGTTGTGATATGTCCGCCTCGTAGAGTAGTGGTAGACGTGTTCATCTTCCGTGACTGAGGTCCTGGGTTCAATTCCTGGGAGTGTCAACAGTTTTTAATTGTTTAAAATATAATAAAATAAATAAAACAACTTTGTTTTTAACCACTAATTTTGTATATTTGTGCTCTTTTTGCCGTACTCGCATCTAATATAAAGTTTATATTTGAAGGACTAACTTACTAGTGGTTAAAAACAAAGTTGTTTTATTTATTTTATTATAATAAATAGCCACAAAGTTAGTGCTTCAAATATAAACTTAATAGAGTTTAAAATATATTTCTGCGTTCTAATATTTCAATTTTTGGGGGATTTTTTAACGAGTTGTAAATAACTCACTTTAAGATAATGGAAATCAAGTTGTGGTACAGTACGGTTTGAATCTTGGACCTCTGATCCGTGATTCTACGACACTAGCCACGGAACTACAACCCAGTCAAATATTGGTTTATGTGGTGATTTTTCAAGGCAATATTTCATTATCCCTAGACTACCGCTTGAATCGTAAAATGTGTCATCTTACTTAGTGCCCTATACACCACTAGATGCGGATAGGAGAATGAGATATTTTTTACCTAAAACAGTTCAAGAACAAACTAATATAAACACAAATATACTGTATCGAGATAGGTTTCTTTTTATTGTTTTTTTTGTGTTTTTTTTTTTATTTGTATCCCAAATAGAAGATTTTCCTGACGGATTTGTCTCAATTTCTCTTAAAAATGTCAAAGATTCCGACAGAATCCTCCAAACACTAATGTTGTCATTTAGGGGGGCTTAAGACTATCACAATTCTGGAAACAAGGGAAAAAATCTATTCGTCTTTTCTATACGGCATTCTGCGGTGACGCACACCCATTGTTACGTATGTACTTTTCTACTAGCATATATATGATTATGTACATACATTTGCGGATGTTACTCACAAATGTACATATAAATAGAAAATACTTACTTTTTCATTAACCTAAAAATGATAAATTTAAACACATTAATAATTAGATAATTACTCATATCAAGTTCTTGTTAGATTAAAATTAAAAATTATTAGTAAGTACTCTGTTTTCAACGAACTCTTGATTGAAAAACATAATTCTTACCTATCGTGAATTGTATTTAACTTATTGTTTTAAAAAGAGCGTTTGTTTTGCAATTATATAGCTTCTTATTTATATTTTTTGTAAAAAAACATTCACAAAAATATTTCTACACGTATGTTTAATTACAAAAATCGGTCAATATTGCATGGAAATTAGAATGGAGTGGGTTTAGATAGTTCTTTTTTTTGTTTTTGATCTTGTAGTATTTATTTTTTATTACTTTTACATAAACGTTTAACTGGTTTTTACCTTTATCGTCATAGTGTTGTAAAAATGCACTGTCTTAAAAAATATTATGTTCATTATTTCGGTCCCAAACTGAGTTTTTACAACTCTCAAAAATACAATGCATTATTAATTGGGAAAAAAACAGTTTTTGCATGCAAAGAATATAGAAAATAGGAGTACATAGAAACTAAAATTATAAAAACAGTCAATTTACATTTTTAACGGTGATATAATCAATTTCTGTATTAAATAAAGTAAACTCAAATTGTCGGGATTAACAAGTGCCAAATTTTATTGCTTTTGAAATAATAAAAGCGAATTGGAATTGTGTTAAAAATTGACGTTAATTGAACAATTCAATTCAAATTAAAAAAAACATCTCATTTATTTTTTGTTTCTTGATAATGATTTGGATATTTGGCGATCCGGATGACTGGAGCTCGTATACATGGAGTTCCTCTGTATCTGATTTTAAATAATTTCTTTTCAACGATAAAAATTACGTAGGTGTAGATGTAAAATTCATAATCGATATCTAAAATAAATTATTCGAGATTGACTGACATCGTCTGTTACACGATATTTATATATGTATGTACACGAGACACGTAGTACACAAAGTTTCCCTTTTTAACATTTTTATTGTGGCGCACTTTTTATATCAATCTGTAACAGGCATGTTTCCAATAAATAAAATAGATTGGACAAATAAAGCCTAATATTACTAGCTTTTTCATGATAAATCTGATTGAATTCTTAAAGCAAAATTTGTTTCTTTTTTTACTTTTTAAAACTTTTTTTCGGCCTCGTGGTGTAATGGTCGGCGCGTTTGCCTACCATGCAAGAGTCTCGAGTTTGATTTCCGACATGGTTAATATGAAATATTCTTTTAAAAACGTGTTTTCACACTAGAATATTTCATGACTAAAATATGTTATATTCAACTACTATGGGGAACAGGAAATCAAAAAAACATAAACAGGCTACAAAGACAGCAAAATAAAATATTAAAATTTGTACATGACTCTTCTATTTAACAGTAACTAAAGAACTCTATAAACAACCTAAGCAATTAAATGTAACTGAACTCTTTAAACTAGAATCCTTAAAATTTATTCATAAATTAGCCACTGATGTAATTGTAGCGAAGAACAAAAACTTTAAAAAAATAGTAGTAAACATGGACACAATACGAGAGTATTGGAAAAATTTCATATAAAACCTTCTTAAACGAGACAAGAACAGTCGAGAATAATAAACCAGGGATTGAAATTTTACAATAAACTACCAGACAAAACTTAACAAAAGACTCAGACAACCTTTACAAAATATTTTAAAAATATTATCATTTACCGTTGAATATGAACTTGAAAAGTAAACATATTTTGTTAAATGTATGTAACCCGTAAGTGTTCATCAAATTTATAAAAATTCAAAATAAATAGTCCCTTGACTGGTACCTGAAGCGTAAGACTGATTACCTCACCTTCATGTAACGAAATTGATCGAGATATGCTGCGATTGGGGTACCTACCCATCCAATTCCCTATGCACCATTAGGTGAGGAAAGGAAATCGTGATGAATAATGAAACAATTTTTTAAAAAATTTCAACAAATTGTTTTAACAAAAAACTTCAAGCTATTAAAAAAATGGAACGTAATTTGAATCGTTTCAACACAAAAATATAAATGCATTGATTTATTAAAAAGTAGATTGTTAAGTAAATAAAACCTGTATCATTTATGTAATTAAATTAATAAAATTTCGAAATATTTAAAAAAATCTCAATGTAGTTTCAATTTGTTTCCTAACAGAATAGATACTATTTTTTAATGTAGTAAAACATCAAGTAACTTAAAATATCTTAATTTTATAAAAATAAACTCGTATTATAGCTTTAAAATCGACACAACAGAAACGGTTAAATTTGTGTTTTATTGTTAAACATTTCTAGTTCGTATCTCTTATTCGTTTCATGAATACTATGTTAGTATTTCTTCAAATAATATAAGTAATAAATACTCGTATGAGCTATCCGCTAAAAAAGAGAGGGAACGTAAGCCAAAACAAAATTAAAATGCTTTTTAGGTAATATGCGTATATACTTTTTTATGCATATACATACTACATTGAAATTTGATTCTACGTGTATTTTAATGAGCTCTTTTAAGGTGACCTAACATTTACCTAGAAGGCAAATTTGAAAAGAAGATGCACCAGTTAAGTGGAAAAAGTATCTACATCCTTTCAAATACTAATTAGATATTTCAAAATTTAATTAAGAGGGGAAAAAACTTTCAACCTTTCATAAAAAATCAATTTAGTTCTTCATCCGGTATCTAATTCATCAATAATCGTATCAATATGATGTCCCAATAATTTATTTTTTTAATTTTCTCATTGTCTTATACTGTTTTTATTTTTGCTTCCGGCATACCAAAGTCTGATTTCTTGGCTTTTGTAATGTGTGTGCACTTTATACGTGGGTAAATAAAGCAAAAATATTATTAAGGTGTTATAACAATCAATACTATTTTACAAAAATCAAATTTTCAATTTTAACTGACTATCGGAAAACAGTGACTTCACATTTGGATGTTGTTTTAAAATTATCATAACAACAACAAACCATCACGCCGTTTCCCCGTAGGGGTAGGCAGAGAGGATAGAACGGCATAACACTCTATATTGGCATACAGGCCTCGCTTCCTCTACATTCATACATATTCTCATGCACCGACGCCGATTATTCCTACTTTTGACATGTCCATCTTCAAGTATTTGATGGACTTGATCGTGCCATGTCTTTCTCAGTCTTCCTCGTTTTCTGCATCCATCAACACTTGCATCGTAGATCCTTTTAGCCGTTCTTTCGCTGTCCATTTGCTCTACATGTTCAAACGAACGCAGCATCCCTTTCTAGATTCTGTCAATAATGCATGTCTCAGCCTTACACACTTCACGGATCTCGACATTTGTGCACCTATCATACATCGTTTTACCACACATTTGCCTGAGAAATCGCATTTCGACAGCATTCAACCTACTTTCATCATTATTTTTCCAATTCCATACTTCGCTCCCATACATTAGAGTTGGAACTAGAACTCCGTTGTGAACTGCTAGTTTAGCCTTCTGCGATAAAAATTTGTTTGCCAAAGTAGATTTTAGTGCACCGTTCACCCTGTTTCCGGCACTCACCCTCCTTTCAATATCTTTCTCGGCCTTTCCTTCCCTGGTAAACATACTTCCCAGGTACAATTCTTCTACCTGATTCATATCTCCGTTCACGCTGATCTCACATTTAGTTATATCTTCATCCCTTCCAAAAACATCAATTAGGATTTATCAACATTCATAAGCAATTCGCTTTTCTCGCATACATCGTAGACTTTTGTTACCAAGTATTGAAGGTCTTCTTTGCTGCTAGCAAGAAGCACGGCATCATCCGCATACAGAAGACGACTTTGTTTGTATGTAGAGGTGTCTTAATAATAATGGTTGAAATACAAATATCTCAGGTTTTTGTGGGTAACATTCGTTATATGAAAAAGAAAATCGTAACGAGGCGCTTCACATTGCTTTTGGCGTTGAACGCCATTAGCGGATAGGCCTTTTTACGGTAAATTATTCATTTAAAGTGAAATATAACATTTCTGTCTGGAAATACTGTGTTTCGCGGTTAGTTAGAACAGCCCGCCATAGCCCGCCATAGCCCGGCCCGATTAACCTACAAATCTGTTATAATAATAATTTCGTAACTCATAAATAATATTTACTACGGTGCTTTATAAAATTAATTTAAAAAGAAAACAGATGAGTGTTTAACCCGAAAGTAAAGGTCTTTTTGTTTAAACATTATTTCTAAACCAAATGCTAAATTTACTGTGCAATCAATTATTTAATTCAAATAAATTGACCTGCTGACAAGCCGGTTTCGCGGCTCAGTAGGTTTCATAATTTTTTTAATTTTTTTATTTTCCGTTTATGTTTACCTTCTTAAATAAAAAAATAAATAAAATAAACAAAATTACATCGTAAAGGTTAACTGTTTTTTTAGTGTTCTAAAACTGATAAGAGTTGCAGTTGGTGATTTTTATTATTTTTTGAAAAACAATAGCATTACAGAAAATATTTTTGTGTTATTCAACAATTTTATGAGCCATTTATAGTGTTCTACTTATAAATATTTTTTTAACTATTAAAATGTAAAGTACATCACTTTGCAGTCACAAATATATAAACTTACGTATCCTTTTTTAATAATTATATATAAAACCCCTCCGAGAGTGTTTAAATATATTTCATTATGTAATGTGTAAATGAATTGTTATTGTTATTTTTTTTCATATATTTAACTCATACGTGAACCTTAAATATGCAAATCATGCCTTATATTTGAGTTTTCTCATAAATTTGCAATTAATAAACTTATTCATAACTTAATTAACTTGAAATTGAACACAAAATAAAGGAAAATTCAAATAATAGGCATGGTTTGAATATTTTATGTTCATGTACGAGTAAAATTTAAAAATAATAATAATAATAACGCATTTTCACATTACGTAATATATTAAAACGCCCTTTGGCGGGCTTTTATATAAAAAAAGATTAGATCCGTAAGTTTATATATTTGTGACTGCGAAGTGATATGCTATATAAAATAAACTAATTCATAAATATTTGTTTTAAAAAACTCCTTAAAAAAATATATACATAAATTAACAAAATATATATTTTTACTTTGTATTTTTGTAATAATTATTAAAACTTCCGAATGAAAAAAGAAACTTTATTACTTCAAAGTACAATAACTTTGGAATCACCAATTAACATTTTAAATTTTTTTTTTCTGACTAGTGATTTCAGGATAAACCTGAAATATTCCAAAACTTAATATGTAGTTGTATGCCGTTGAAATATTACTAATGATCTAACACATAATTCTATACTATAATGCTAATAAAAGTTGGGTAAATATAGTGTATATATAAGGTATACAGTGATGTGTGTTGTGAAAATTTTAAAATTCCACTAAAAATTAATCTAAGAACTTACTTAAAAACTTACAATAATGCATTTTCTGTCATACGCCATGCGCCTGTTACAGACATTATATTTAAAAAATCTTTTTAAAATCCCGGATAAGATAAATTTAACAACGCTTAAAATGCATTAAAACTACTTTAAAGCAATCAAACTCTGGGAATATTTCAAAACAATAGACTCCCCTGTCTCCATTAAGTAAATATGTTTAAGTTTTGACAACTGTTTGCGGCGCACCTAAATAATTTAATAATGTAATCATCTATTGGTCACTTCAGATAAATACTTTAAGCTGGATGCTGGTCGGTTCGTATCGTAATTTTATTGAAAAATGTAAGGCGAGATGTACAACTGTGCTAGTACATAAACGTACGTCGGAGGCCCGCTAGTTTGCGTCTCGAGCCTAAAGTGGCTACTCTAGCGTAAAAGTCTTGTGCGTTTTCCTGCCACTAAACAAATAAATCCAAAATCACTACCAAGGTAATTTCATCAAGCTGCACGCCCTGTAGATTTGTACGATTCGTCTGACTTTATTATGTAAAGTCCCTAGAACGGGCATTCATTTGACCATTTGGTACTTCACTTTTATTTAATCTGAAAATAAATATGCACAAAAATATATTACTAAATGATTTAAACTATTTTAATTGAGCGCTAAAACAACTTGTTTCGGTGTCCGGACGAAATAAAAAATTTAAAAAAATTGTAAAATAAAACATGAATTCTGGAAGAATGTTTTCTACTCGATAGCAAAAATCCTAAAAAAAGAAATTTCACTTTCAAAACCACTTTCAAAACCACTTCATAATGAAGTGGTTGGCGCGTACGCTTACCACGCTTGAAGTCCTGGTTCGAAATATGGTGAGTCAAAATAAATTTTCGATTTAAAAGGTGGTTTTGACCTGCAATATATTTTTGCACCCGAAGCGTAAGATCGATATCCTAACCTTAATCTAACGTATATAAAAATTAGACTCTTTTAACCTATCCTCCAAAATTAATCTTGATGTCCCCTTTTGCGTGACAAGAAATAAGTAATTACTCCATCTTCCAGTCTGTAGCACTAACTATGCACAACACTCTTTCCTCTATCGTTCTTGCACAAACTATAATGCTGTTTTCATCTATTGATATATTTAACATGCCTGATATATTTAACATGTTAAGCATGGGTTGAGTGTCATGAATGCTCAGGATAAAACGTGGTCTGACTTTCTTCAGTCACATGTATTCTCGTATTTTTTCATAGATTATGGCACTAGAGTAGTGATTTTCGCATGACTTTTCTTTGAGTACGACGTAGATGATTATAATTTTTCACTAGGCGCTGCGGTCATATTCAAATTAAGAGTATTTGTGATCATAATTTTTAGTCTAACCTTTTGGGCACTTGTCTAGGGAATAAGAAAAATTGCAGTTAAAAACCAACGATATTTATATCTCAAAAATATAGATTAATAATTAAAAATAAGTGGTTAAAAACATAGTTGTTTTATATAAATTTATTTTGGGCCTTATTTATAAATCGGGTATAAAGTTAAGCTTGAGAATAGTACTAGAATAATGATGGTATAGCAAAAAGTATTACTTATAAACCTCGCATAGAGTTAAACTCGGTTTAAATCTGGGATAGCGACCATAGAAACTTATACCTGCACAGTGTGTGGTATAACGCTGGAATAAGCACGCGATCTGTCAAAGGTCATTTTTCGGTATCAAAATGGATGGTTTATCAGTTTTTTTTCAATTTCGAAGTCCTGTGACCTTCTTAATGCAATTCAAGCGATTTTTAATCATTTGTTTAAATAATATCTGAAATGTTATATGTTTGCATGTGTTTTAATTGATTGTGATAAAAAAAGAAACACGAATACACTATAGAATTAGTTTTTAACTTCTCTTCTTCTTCTTAATTTAGATTTCTTTTTCTGACGGTTTTCTACATGTTTTCGATTACACTGACAGTTGTCTCGATTTGACTTTAACGTTTGTTTGTGTTGTTATAAAAGTTACTGCGCACGCACACATATCAGTGTTGACTGTTTAAAAAAATTAAACATGAAATAACCTGTAAATTGTAATTTTTGGTAATAAATATTTTTTTAAGGAAGCTTTTTTTTATATCGGTTTTAAATAGTTAAACCGGGAATAGTTATTTTTAAACATAAACCTGGTCTAAGGAAGTCTAATAAGTAAGGCTCTTTATAATAATAAATAACAAAGTAAGTGCCTAAAATATATTTGTAATGCATTAATTTATTGATCCGTAAGTGTCTGACTCGCGAAAAAATTATACTGTAAAATAATAAAATATAGTACCCAGCTATAAAAAAATTCAAAGAAAAACTTTAACAGTAAATTACGGATACTTTCCTTTCATCCGTTGTATAATTTCTTTCTAAATGTGAAGTCCACAAATGAAGGTAGACCTTTATCGAGAAAGATAACACAAAAGATAATAATCGGTATTATAAATTCCTTTATTAAAAATACGTGGAATATAAGATATACTCGTTTTTCAATTACAATTAGTTTTTTGGTACTTTAAGCCTGTAAAAGGGGGATAATTGCGTCATTTCGTGGTCTATTGAATCCATAGATAATATTATTTGGATCGGCTAAAGGGTAAGGGACTAATGTGGGTTTATTATCCTCCGGGCGCTGTAAAAGTGGTGACACTCCGTAAAGACCACAGTTGGAAATCATTAGTGGATAATGGATTGTAAGAGTGTTGAAATATATTATATGGCAAGACCTGAGGATGTGTGGCTAGCATTACATAAATATGGCAGGGAGTATGTACTCCTTACATCCACACTGTTTGCCTATTTACAGTGACTTACGGGGGTTTTCTGACATATTTTGCATATCTAAGCTAGGTATAGCTTATGTAAAAATTGGAAACTCTTTTCGGTAAAACCGCAGAACGGAAATTATTTGTAAAACAAAAAGAACTAGTTAACGTGTATGAACAAAATTGTTAATTTTATAATAAAAGCAGGAAATTTGTGCATAAATACGATATTTATTTATTATGTAAATACACTATAAAATACTTAAAAATTCAGTTATTTTTAGCCAACGTTTTTAGCTAACTATTTTTATTATTTATACACCGTTTTTAGGGCCAGACCGCGAAACTTAAGAGAAACATTCCTCATGGTAAGCTTTAAAAAAATCCTCGTAATTTTTTTCCAAAAACTCATTTCAAAATTTTATTTTTTATTTTTGTGAACTCAAAATGGAGTAAATCTATAATTACTCAAACTAGAATCCCTCCCGCAAACCCCTACCTCTCCAAAACAAAAAAATGGATAAAAACGTATTTAACCAACGAAGCGATACGCACCTGGGTAGGAGAGGGGTTACATGGTAGGCAAACGCGATAACCACTACACCACGAGACCAGCAAATGCAAATAACAATACTAGTAAATTATTGCTTAACAAGAAGGATGAAATAGTTTATTAAGTAATTCAGGTGTTTACCAATGAAAATGCAATTCTTGTCCTTCAGTTAACGTTGAAAAAAAAAATATTTGTGTTAAAGAATACATAAGGTGTCTTCACAATAACAATTCCTCCATATTCGCAAATCTCTGAGTCAATTTTAATCATAACTTTACTAAAGATACAGAAGTTAATTAGTTACATACAAATAATAAATGAATAAAAGTCAATAATTTGCCAATATTCCACATTAAAAACGCTTTGAAAATAATGTTTCTTTGATCAATAATCAAACAACCTTTTAATATAGTCCATTAAACGATGTTATTTTGTAATGGTCACCCTATACGTATTTAACTCACGCCCCTCTTTTCATCACCTGCGTTTTTTAAACTTTTTCTCACACAATATCAATCATTTCCATAACCAAATCAGTGCATGTAAGGTTTGGCTACTAAAAGCATGTGGTTTCAAACCAGCACGTTGGTTATATATGTTTGTGCAACAACTGTGGTGAAGGTAGGTTTTGCATGTTTTTTTAATCGGTGTCCTGACTAAGAGACGGGTACGGGGAAAAGTCTGTAAATAGTTATATACAAATATTTGAATATGTCTACGCACTTGGCCCAAAATAGCTCTCATTAGCGAAGGCTAGAATGGTGATGTCATCAGTTGTAGGGCTTGACTTTTAGAATAAGTGAACAGGAGTTAGTAGTTAGGCGATAGGGATCAGATCTTCTGGGTGAGATGTATATTTTAGTTACATTTGTTTTGTAGAATAATAGTCACAGCTGGTGTACATCAAGTTATGATCTTTTATTAAATATAAATATTGATGTGTATTATTTTGTCGCTTGTTGCATGCGCTTTTTTAACAACAGTTAAAGTTGCTGAATTAATTTACAAACGCAAATATTTTATAGTAGTCTGTTTTTAAGTTTCTTACGTTCATCTTGAAATGTTTTTTTCACATTATTTATTGGTTGTCTCCTTACATTAGAAATATCTAATTATATGAGATTCAAAAATTAATTAAAGAAATTTCACCGAATACTATTTTAATTTAATTAATAAAATGTATTTTATTAGATAGTCGAACAAAGATACATATTTGAAAATGACACAAACAAAATTTATCGATATAAATGAAAATAAAATGTATACTATTATTTTTATGTCACACCTGACTTTAAACTAATGATTTATTTATAATTTCAAAATATAAACATATTATATGAAATCGTATTATATCTAGCGTGGTTGGTAGAGAGCATTTAAATCTTTAATTCGTATCCTGAATGACGATTAATACGTCGCGTCAGCTTGTTAAACAAATACCGTGAGTAGGTACTTTAAAAGCCACTCTTTAAATTTCATTACATTTATACCTCGTTAAAATTCCTTACCTGGACAATCAATTTTGAATACGTTCAATAATTCAATTAGCCTCAGATAATTGAAATACTTTAAATCATCTGTCGATAACTTTATTTCGATCGATAAACATCCGAATATGAAGAGACCAAAGAACCTTTAGTTAAACTATCCATACCAATGTATAATTTTAGTTTATATTCAATCGATTGAACTAGTTGATGCCAACATTATCTTAACTAAATGACCCAAACTCCTTGATTAAATTTTATAGTAATAAAGATGGGTTTCTATCAAGTAATTAACATGCGTTATTCAAGTTTGGTAGTGAAATTTTTGAGTGATAATTTAGAATAATTTATTATAAAAATGAAATACCAGTGATATCAGTCTCCAAATTGTTGTAACAGCGGTAAAACCAGTAACTGGTTATTGCGAATTTGAGTTATCGAATATAAATATCACGTCATTCATTTATATAATTAACGCTTCCTGCCGGTTAAATTTGTTGACAATTATAACTTAATTTGTACTTATATGTTATACACATATTCGTACTTATAAATTATGTACATAGTTATTTTATTACATACAAACTTATAACAGTATATAGTATATACATACTAATAGATTTCATTCATGCTTATTATATCTGTGTAGAGTTTTGCAAATACGACCCTAAATGATAATATGATTTTTGCCGCAACATATCGGTTCTTTAGAAAAAGCATTGTCTATATAGGAACCGATAGATCCTCTCAAGTATTACGCTATACCGCACTCCTTCGGTTGCTTAATTTATCCTTAGTGTTTATGTAGAATATTTGTTTGTAATTTGGCTTATGTGATTTTTCTAATTTATAAATAAATATTACTGTGCCCACGAGTATTAGAAGATTTTTCAAATAGAAATCTATTGACCACTAAACTTGTGTATATGTAGTTACTTCGTGTATTTTGTCTAGAGCAAATTGAGTTTCGATAGAGCGTTAGAAAGTTTGAAGAACTGATAATTGTTTCATCCGCCGACACTTTGCAGGGGTTTATTTATGTTTCTTCTCACTCTAGAGTAGCGATCACTTATAGTGTAAACAGTAGCCTAATAAGCCGACACTTGGATGACACTAAGTGTCCCTTGACTAGTGATAACGGATTGTTGGGTATTATTTCGTACTCCTGTAGAAGTTATCGGCCGCTGATGGCATTAAGTGTTCTCCAATCGATCCGGTTGAATTTTAAGTGACCTCTCATCACTTTAAATTACTTCGTATTTATTTTTGAAATTACCTCGCTCACATTCCGGCAAAGACAAACATAAACGATACGAAGCCATCTCGTAAACCACAATTCGCTTTTTGTATGTAGGTACCTTTTAAATTTTATTTTATTTCGATTACTTACTAATAAATGAAAAATGTAAATATTATTTTATGTAAAATGAATGTAATAATCCGTAAGGGTTTATAAATAAATTTTCAAATAAAAAAATAAAAAAATATTTTAATAAAAATATCGAATTAAAATATACGAATCATTTCTGATTTTGAAAGAATTTTTACAAAAAAATAACGAAATTTGAATATTTTTAAACCATTAAATGCTCACAATGAAAAAATATGTAAAACTATCGTGTCGCTAAATTCAGCGAATCAGTGTTTCTAAGTACACAAAGACGTTACGGTTGGTTTGTAAGAAATAAGCTTAAAATATTACTAGCTTAAATATCATTTTTGGTTTTCCTTCAGCCGAGATCCCTATAATTGCTCTCTCTGTATAGTTTGGCAGTACTAACGCTCTTTCCTAATATAAACAAAGAAAACACATTTAAGTTTTCAAACAAAATACTTCACTAACAATCAAAGGAATGATCCTTTCTATCGACAAAATAAAGGATACGGGTTTCACCGATACTCTAAGAAACTTTGTGTATTGCAAGAGATAGAGGTTCCGCAGTGTTCAGTCGTTGCTATGTATATATAATAGTCAACTCCAAGGTTCGCGATGGTTTTGTATTAAAATATATATCGATACAGGAAAAGATAATACGTCTAATATTGCAAAAGTACTATTGTTGGCGGTTAGTACGCCGCCGCCGTAGGAAACAGGCACTAGGCACTCATTTAGCTTGTCTGTTTTTTAAATTAATTTATTATAAATATACTTTAGTTGAACCGCTAATTATTTTTCTTTTTCTTTTCTACATCCTCTCTAAAGAGGAGAATGTGGACATCACCCGACGCCTCCGGGAGACCCTACCGCCAGCTAGCACTCTCGCCTCCTCCCACGTCAATCCCGTGCCCCTAAGTTCTACCGATTAAAGAAGAAAAATAGTCATCAGTGGTCTTCTAGGAGGGTCGGACCTCTAAGTTACCGTCAATAAGCCATACAACAATACACAGTTTACCTTGAGACTACTGATCGTAGTAAACTGACTTGGTATCCATACTAAAAGTGACACACACGGATTCCAAATGAATAACATATATGCATTATCCATGGGTATCCAGTACCTAATACAATAAATTTCAAGCATTTCTTTAGACACCGCATTTTAAATGGGGTGAGTTTATTTTTAAACTGAGAAGCATCACTATTCTCAAGCATTTAAGTTTTTCAAATGAAAAGTAACGCACTCTTATCTCTAATTCTTATTCTTGTAAATGGATGTCAGTGCCAAACAAGCATCTGACGTCACTGCGACCAGTGTAGATGTATTATGGACCCGTAAATTAATTATTGTCCTCCAAATCTAAGTCTTTGGAGAGCCGAGCTACTAAGCAGAGAGCAAGTGCTCCCATTGCTTTATCTCCTCCTCCAAGCCCGAGTCCTCAAAGTAAATAACTATTAGGTAGGGGGAAAGTGCTTTCACATCCTCTGGTTTGGCCCACCGAGGATGCGGCTTCTTTTATGATACAAAGCATAATATTCACATGACATGTGAAGGTGTATGATCATCTGCATCGCAGAACTAACTTCTAGAAAGATCAGAGAGATTAAATCAGCAGTGCCAATCCTTATTTGGTTTCGAATTAAGGTCATTAGGTCAAAAGCAAATCTTTGCGCGTACCCCTTTAGAAGTTCCATCGTATGGGGCTGAGTAAGAGCTCTTTGCTAGAGCATTATACTCTGTTCCCGCATTTGGGCAATCAACAGTAGAGCTCTGGGCCTATTAGGGTTGTCTCAGCCCCCAACCTCTTCAATTTATCAGCTGTCTCGTTTCCGTCGATGTTTGAGTGTCCAGGTGCCTAAATCTATGTTACGGTATTACTCTTACCGACACAATTAAGCTTTAGTAAGTTGTTACTCAAGGTTTTGAGAGTTGTCTTACTATCTGAACGAATAAAAAGTATTTTGTTTTTGTTTCATAATTTTTCATGTGCATAAGCATATATATGCTAACCATACTTTTCATTTTATATTTTAAAGATTAATTTGTACGTGCAAAACTTAAACTTTACGTTTTCTTTTATCTAAGTGTAATACTTTTATATTTCGTCTGATACCGAACATTTAAAATGTATCGGAGAATCCAGTCAAATATTAGGCAGATATTTAACTTTTATGGAAAGACATATCGAAAATACGGAAAAACTGATAAAAATATTTTTGAAGTTAAAATTCAGTATGTTTCTACATTGGACACTCAAAATACTCGTAGTAATAATGGACATAACAATAGCGTTTTGCTCGATCGCTTGATCAAACCTGCCGAACAAGTTAGAGCGTGAGTATTCTACATAACATAGAGAACGATCGACAACTTTTCGTCATCTTGTTTTAAGCCTACGTCACGAAAATCGGGAAAACCACACAAAAGCTGAAATTTCATTACCCGCGAGAGTTTCCGGTACTAAAGAAGTCGCCCCTTTTTATGTCAGAGTTTGAATTATTTGCTTACTTAAATGTTTTGGACATGCTTCTCGGAATGTGCTTACATTGGGTGCTTATCGGCGATAGAAATAAATGGCGGACAATAAAAATAGATTGTTTAAGGCTTATGGTGTCTGTTATCGACGAATGACGGCTTTATAACGAAAACTGACGATTTCTATGTAGGGGTGCTATTTTAGAATTGTAGAGACCAAAACTAATGGCTATCTGTAAAAAGTGTGCAACCTTTTGATTAAACAAATAATTGAAAGTACAATGGTACAGTAAGTGTTTCTAAAGTTTCCCCCTTTTCACATAATATTTTATCTTTACTTGCTTACAATACAAAAAAGATTGAATTCTTTCGCTTTGATTGCTTGTCCAAGAAAACATTAAATAAAATAGTTATTAGATAATAGAAAGAATGAGGAAATTGAAAATTGATTGAATTGTTTTTCCTGAAGATGGCTCCTGCAATGGTAGCCGAAACGTCGGATCAAATCCAACATACACGGTATCACCCAAAAAAGATACATAATATTAAGAATGAGGAAGTTTAATGTTTTTTTTATTTTCTTATTTGTATTCGAAATGTGTCAATTATTTTTGTACAATATATATTTTTATGAATTGCATTATCAGCGCTTGATTTTCAAAGTTCTGCAATTTTAAAATTACTCCCCTTGTGGCGTCACAAGTTCTCTACAGAGAGTTTTGCTGGTTGATGGATTGGCTTCCCGTAAACCGGAAATCTATCAAACGCTCTATCATTGGTTGATTTACAAGAACCCGTGACGTCATTCAAAGTAGTTCATTTTTATTACTTTTTCTATGCATTTTCAAGAAACTTCGTCGTACAATTGAATGTTCAGACTGTTACCGCGTTTAAGAAAACATTTATAATTTCCATTTTCCCGTAACACTGAACATTTTTACTATGGAAATAATATTAAATATACAAGTGTTATTAATGACTTCTTCAATTAATCATATTTATTAGATCATCATTAATTTCCGTGCTTATAAACTTAAATTTGTGGATAATTCATTTTTTTCTATATTATTTTATCAATTTCAAAAACTCGTGTTTTGATTTCTCGGTGTACCTAAGTACTTTTTAAAATACCGGATTATCAACGTGTAAATATTTAAATGTTTAAAGTTATTCGTAGTAAAAAAAACATCAAACATACGTATGTTTATTTCGGCTATTAATTAAAACTATTATTGAATAGTTTATCGGGACAAAATATATTTTAATACTTTATTTTCTTTATAATGTATTAATATTGTAATAATGTGTATATTTTATTGAATAAAGACTATGAATAAAAAATTAATAAAATAATAAAGTTTTTGGAAAGAATCTTGTTATAATTACAATGTAAAAGTTTTTAAAAAAACACTGAAATCATGTTTATCCGACTGACGGAAGTGTTTTAAAAGTTGAAGATGGCGCCATTATGCTAATACGAAAAGAAAATTCCGAGAAAACTCCCGCCAATATGCAAAAAAACGAGTAAATACAAGCGTTGTTGTTTGCATTCGGAATAATCTTTGTAAGTCTCTTTAGAGGTAGCTTAGAAATGTTAATATCATCCCATGTATACTTAAACAGCGGAAGGCGAACTGCTCCAACCCTAAACGTCAGAGAAATGCCCAAGGATTGTTATAGGAGGTATTTAAAGTTATAAGTCTGAGGAGTTCCTCCTACTTGAGAAGTTTTCTTGCAGCAATTAGTTAGGAACACTTACCTCTTGCAGCAACTTATGCGAAAACTTAAACAGGTATTAAATGAAATTATATTACGAACTAGTTGTAACAGCAATTTTTCCAATAGATTCTGCTATTTTCTAACAAAATTAAGATGGACTAATTGGAAGGTTAGGTTATTTAAATGAATCATAATTTAATACTTGATCATCAACCTGGTACCCATGTTTATTTATTTAACTTTTTACATTGTCGGGCTTATTGCCAAATAGCAATTTCTTTCAACCAACCAATAATATTATAATTAAACTTCTTAGATTTTCACGGCCGTTAAGATGCACAATAAGTTTTTCTGGGTTATTATGCCGTGTGTCGTTCGTACTTTTTACCGACGTTAAGGATCGACACACGGCATAATAACCCAGAAAAACTTATTGTGCAATAATATTATAGTTTTATTTTTATAATTCAAGTTACTTAACATATTCAATAGAAAATAAATATTATAAAGCCAAAGATATATAAAAAAAGAAATCAACGTATTTGTTTATAAATTACCTTAAATCAAAACTATTACTCGATGGGAAAAAGGAAAAAAGAGGAAAGAGGAAAGGAGGAGAGATGAAGGAAGAGAAAAAAGATGTTTCTTTTGGGGTAATTTAAACAGAGATAATGTAGTAACATCTTTGATGGTGGATGATTCCACAGCCGCGTAGACACTATATGAGTTAGAGAAAAAAAAAAGTTAATCTTCAAGAATTAATCTCGAGGAAACAAATTTAATATAATTGTGTTTTTTTTATTGTAATAGTAAAATAAAATACATTTTATCACGTCTAGTAAAAACATTATAGAAATATATTTTTTCGTACCAACATTTGAGTGAAAGAAAACACAAATGAATACAAGTCAGGAAACAGTTTCTACGTCTGAGTAAGAAATATATTTATAAGTGCGTCTCGTCCATTGTTGGAAAAATCTCCGAGAATGATTATTCTCCTCGTGGAAGATTACGTCACCAACTAAACGTAAACAAAGCCTTCGTAGAGGTAGAAAGGGTGTCGGGTCAAGGTCAGGGCTTGCAATTATACACCCTAAGGCCGTCTTTCAGTTATTTTTATAACCATGAAAATACTTAAGGACTTTTAGCACGTTATAACAATGAAAGTTAAAAATATATACAATGTTTTAGATTTATAAAAGCGCCAGTCGGATGCTAATAGCATTCTTTTAGGTTACAGCGCTGTGTGTCGTAAACAATAATTATTTCCCGGGATTCGGTAAGTACTGCAGCCGGAGCGGAAAGATATCTGTCATTAGTGATAAACGTCAGCAATAAGGTTGAAGACACTCTGCAACATCACATTCACACACACATCAACTTATCGACCCACGAGGACGTAATTAATATGCGCTATTTAGTTTACAAAGTTCAAGCTTATTTTTTGTCAAGAAGCCTGTAAAAAGATAGAACGAAACCATGGTTTGTTAACCGAATTAGATATTTATTCATTTGACAATTGTAGTCTGCATTATTTTACGGGTTGTTTAACCCATCACGTAATGCATATTGTAAATATAAGGTAGAAGTCAATAAATAGAAAGCCGATAGCTTCTAAACTGTCGATATGTACAGAAAAAATGGTGCATATTATCCGCAGAAGCTGTATTTCGCAAACGAATAGCCCTAATAATGGGTGAATTCTGACTCGCATTCGTAAGGCTTATGGGTGCATAAAACAGTGCATGAGAAACTCCCTCTTGTTTAATTATTGGAAACATACAAACTAATATATTTATGTATATTTGAATTCTACATACTTCTAGAAATCAGCTTAATTTTCTAATTATCAGGAATTACGGCCAATGACTTGGAATTATTCGTGTCACTATTACTAGTATTTAATTAGATTTTTTTCGTTCATGTGTATTAGCACTTGGGTCGACAATTCGAGTACTGTTTCTTGGCAATCAGTGCACGTCGATGTAGATTTAAGACGGCTTAGATCATTTAAGATACTTTTATAATAGTTCACTTTGTACTTAAGTGAGAAATTCACGTTTCAGTTTCAATCAATTCCCCAAACAGCCGTACGAAGTGACAAAGTATTGCGGCAGCCCTTGTCGGAGTACGGCGGAAGGTGGCGCGTAGTGATGTGTGCACTACGGTGGTATAAAAGGGTACGGAATTATTATAACATACCTTTAACCAAATAAAATCAAGTACAGATATTTCTTAGACTTAGCCGAGTGTAAATTATTGATGTGGAACTTCGAAAAGGCTGGGAAGAATGACTGCGAACCGATTCAGTGTGGTGGAAATTCACTCGTTATAAGTTATGTGTGGAAATATGTAAAAAGATGGAAGAAAAATATTTGGATAAAAATACTACAACAATATAATTATTCAACTATAATGTCGCATTCTTAGAAAACTTCTGTCTGGCAGATAACGATAAATCATAGAAAACGATAACTATCAATCATTATAGCCAATCGTCACCATCACTTCACGCCCCTTCCCTAGTGGGAGCATGTGGTGTTCGCGAAGAGCCTCTATTGGCGGCCAGCTCCTGTTCATTCTCACGACGAACAGTGAGCAGTAGACGTCTAGTAACCATCATCATAATAATTACCTTTCCACTCCCAATAGTGAATAGGGCGCTGCATTGTTACAATAACTTCAGCGTATCTTGATATTTTTTGTTACACGAAGGTAAAATTATCAGTCTTACGTTTCAGGTACCAGTCCAGGGATGATGAAATATCCTAGTGTAAAAATACCTTTTTAAATAAATATTTCATGTCAACCATGTCGGAAATCGAACCCGAGACCTCTTGCATGGTAGGCAAACGCGCTGACCACTACACCTCGTCTAGTTACCTGATTTCTTGTCAAGAAAGCAATAGTGATTGAGGCATTCACCGTAGACAGCCCAGTTAACCTTATCGTCTCCGTTTGATAACAGTTGAAACCGGAAATTGCTGCGTCCATTCTTCAATTCCTACAAATTTAAACCACCAGACGCTCGAAATCTTTCCTAGAATTTCTTTTCAATTTCTTCGCGAATACCTATTCTTACAATTCAGTATTTTTTCGTTTCGGGCCCCAGTAAAGTGCCGCGATTCGCATGCGTATTGGAGATATTTATCTTTATTAACAATATAGAAATAACTGGAATTAAAAAAAGAAATACAATATATTCCTAAAACTTAAAACAACTTACTATGTATAAAATTATATCATTTTCACAAAAGCCACCGTAATGTATAATTTTAATTAGCTTATAAAATACAATAAATTAGTCATCTTTTAGAGGTAAAAATGTTTGAAATAAAGTTGAACTAAATTATAAAAATAAAAATACGAATATAGTTTTATTCCACTTTTATTTATAAATTTTAACATCGTCAGACTGGAACAGACTATTTTTATTATTTTAATTAAAATGCAGTTTCACCAAGAAATGTCAGTAGAAAAACTTAAAATATTAAATAGTTGAACTGCTTCAGAAGTGATATAATATACGTATTTAAGTATACAGCTACTAAATTTAGTCGTGAAGTGTCGAGGTTTAATAACATACTCCACAACACGTGAAGGAGATTTTAATCTACCACTTAACTTAGTGTTATGAGGTCGTTTTGCTTAACAATAATTCTAAATGTTTCAGATTATTAAAAACCCCTTTTATTAAAGCTCTTAGATTCATATTATGATTTTTAATACGTACGAATTTATGTGTCTAACCGCTTTTAAGCCATTACTTTTTTGCATATTGTCACATCACATGTACTTGTATTTTAATGTAGTTCAGATTTTTTCATCTGCTTCTATGGCATTTTTTATCTAGTAAGGGGTTGCTAATTTCAAATGCGTCCGTAAATAAAATATGTTAAAATTTAAGGGACTTTTTAAAATAGTAAATAAAATACATAAATTGTGTGATTTTAATTTTTATTTGAAATTAAAGTAAATTGGTTCGGGTAAATGATGGAGAAGAATGTCGTCCAAGTGACCTCCTCTGCTAGCTCGGCAAGCTGTCAATTATTTACCAAAATTTTCGCATAATTGACGGTCAATAAATGATATTTGCTCTTTGGTGTTGTCTTTCAGGTATTTAAAAGTTTGAAGATTATCCGCAAAAACCTTTCATTTTAAGAAACTCCTAAGAAGAAGTTAAATGGTGTTATTTCGCATGGTCTTGGTACCCGATTCACGTCTGTTCATCGAGAATTTATTCGAATATTAAACTTCTCTTTCGAAAGAACAATTGATTCCGTTGCTGTGTAGCATGTTGCACCGTCGGCATCTTGTTGGAACCACATATTTTGCACATCAATATCTTTCAATTCGCTTCACAAAAAGTTTTTTATCATATTTCGATATCGAGCTCCATTCACAGTAATTGCATAGCCATTTTTATAACTGAAAAAATATGGAACAATCACCACTTGACTAAAATCTACACTAAACAGTCAATTCTTTTGGTTTCATTGGTTTTTCAAACAATTTTCTAGGATTTCCTTCGCTCTAAATAAATGCCACAATTTTTTTTGTTAGCATAGCCGCCAATTCCAAAACGAGCTTTATCGGCAAAGACAATTTTGTTGAAAAAAATCTTATTTTGTTCTTGTTTTTCTATGGCCAAATTAACGAATCGCCGACGTAATGCGTAATCAATTGGTTTTCATTCTTTTGTTAACTGTATTTCGTAGGCCTTAGAAAATCTTTGTGTAAAATATTGAACAAAGTTGTTGGTTTCAGGTTTAATTGCTGTGAACGACGAAGAATTAATGTCCTTGGCTCTTTAGCAACACTTGTGCTAACAGATGCGATATTTTTACTTGAACGACAACTACGATGATAAATTCTGCTTTTCTGATTTTAAACTGAACCAGTTTTTTCAAATTGTTTAACGTTAAGTTTAATAGCACGGTTTGTCGGAGCATTTTCTTTATCGTATTTTGAACGAAATTTTCTTCCAACTATTGAAAATTTTTCACAATATTTCAAAAGATTTTTTATAACGAAAACATCTTATGCAATCGTGTAGTGATCCATTTTAACTTACCAGAATTAGTTACCTGAAATAAAATAGCGGCAAATTTAAAATGATACTTCAAATTTGATTACCGTAATAAATATCAATGTAGTAAACTTAAATGGCGGCTTAATTATATTTTTTGGGATGATATGAAAAGTTTTTTTTGGCTCAATTAAATAAAACATAAATATTACGAGTTCCTTGATTATTTTATTGTACTTTCAATATTTTTCTAAATATAGTCAAAAACACTTAAAATTTGTGTACATCATTTTGATTTACAATAAAATAAGGTTAACATACTCCTTTTCATCCCTATCGTCAAATATTTTTAGTTTAGTTAGTGTCAATAAAATTCTTTTCCAACCGTCCCCACTGAGCGATGGTTGGTATTATCAGATTAAATAAGGGTAGTAATAATAAGATTTCGTTTCGATCATTGATCGTTCTCCATTGAAGTGGTGTTAATAACTAACTGTCAAAAGAAATCAGAAATGTCTAATGGTTTTTATAACTCCTCCCGAGACAGACAGAGCCACTTACTTTATTAAAAAATCTTTTATTCTGAAAATTAAACGGTAGCATTTTGAAACCCATTTTGTTAATCGAGTTTCGTGAAAAGTTTTATTTAATCTTAACATTTCTAATATGTTTTTATTTAAATTGATGACTTTAAAAAAATAAATGTTGTAGACGCCCTCGCTAAATTTACTACTAACGTAAAGTCATACTATTGCAAGCCTTTGTTTAATTTATTTTGTCTACTATTGTTGTGAATTTCGCGAAACATTTTAAAAGAAATTTGAAAATTATATTGACTAAAAGACCTGTGGGTCCGTTTGATAATTTAAAATATGTATTACTTAGAACTTGGGAGAAATAAGATTGACGGGTTCATGTGAAATACTTTATTTTGATATGATTGAACTTCTAAACAATTAAATGAAGATTTTGGCGTATGGCGAATTACTTACATACGTTCGTCATAAAAATATGAGATTTTATAATTGAACACATTTTGTCGATTTTCGGCTTTCGTATTCTTTGTGACGACTGAAACACTATAAGAGCTGTCAAATGTAGATTTTGAAACATTCGATGTATTTGTAAGGTTGTAGATTTTTTCATCAATATAAATAAAATGTTATCAGGCAAAACAATTACTGTCTTTGGTATTATCATCATCATCATAATTTTTGTATTTTTGTACCTAATAGTGCATAGGCGTTGGTACACTAATCGCAGCATATCTTGATCATTGTTTTGTTACATGAAGATACCAGTATTTCGCTTTTAAATAAGTATTTCATCATTCATGTCGGCAATCGCACCCGAGACCTCTTGCTTGGTATGCAAACGCGCTGACCATTACACTACAAGGCCTACACTAACCGTAGACAATCAACATATATTTACACCTACTGAAACTAAAAGGAACTAATACGTGCATACTTGTTTAAATTTTCATTTCACAATAATTTAGTAGAATTGTTTTGCTCTATAATGAACTTAACCTCATTGTTATTTCGTGGGCACATTTAGCCAGGTAGAAATAACTTTGTTGCATCATACACCTTTGTGAAAATTATATAAATGGTTTTAATGAAACATGCTCCTTATCAACTGAAAACTGAATATGTTAGTTCTGGCTAAATGTATTTTTGTGTTTTCAAACAGAAAATGTATTAAACTCATAGTGCTATATTTTTATATATATAATTTCTCTGTACGTGTGATGTCACCGTACTCCTCCTAAACGGCTTAACCGATTTACGTACGGTTTTCAGAGAAATATAGATCTTTGCGCGGTGCGTATTCGTAGATATTAAAATCTTTAATCAAATGTGTAAAAAAAAAAATTAGGAGCATAAATGTTTTATTCATCGATCTACCAGGGTTACATTTGAGGAGAATGCATTTGCAAAAAAATGGAAAGATGTTGTTTTTTTGTGTTTACAAAAAGTTTGTTTTTGAATATTTACAAACATCATTTGTTTTTTGTTGATCTTCAGAGTCTTTCCTTAAATTCCTTATAACTTCTACCCATTTATTTGTTTTTATTGGAGTTTTGGAAACATTGAAATAATATTAAATTCATTACATTTTTCAAAATCGTATTCCTACATAAGTACACCCGTTTGTTGATGAGACAACCGGAGTTTGACGTTTGCAAAAAGAATGCCACATTTGAAAATATATTTATTTTATGTTTTGGAATTCAACCATAAACAAGTACCTAAGTACCTACTTAAATTAAATATTAATATTTTTTACTTTTGGAGTTCAATCATAGATTCACAATTGGAACCAGTAGGTGGAAAGTTCGAACATCTTAAAAACTATTGCGGAACCAGGCAGGCAACCAAGCAGGCAAGCCAACGTCCGGGCAGGACAACGTCTGTCGGGTCCACTAGTAATTTATATAATCAATATGAACGAGATAAAATACTTTAAGTATTACTTTAAAATAACACAAATACTAGGTACCAATCCAGTTAGTAGTAAGTAATTGTATTTAAAATAATTACGTGATTGTTTTTATCATTAAATAGTCTTTGTAAATAATAACTATAGAATTATACAGTGAACCCATCGATTGACTAGAAGTAAATACTAGAAATAAAAGAATAATTATTTTTTTAGGTAGAAGTAATGTTATGTAAAATTCTATTGATTGTGTAAATAAATAACCATTATAAAATATAAAAAACTAACAAGTACTAAGAAAATATTATTTAAAAATTCGTAGTCAAAAAAATGATAATTAACTTAAACGAAATTTTTATCAAGATGGCATTTGACGGATCGATCTTCAATCCAGCATAAACCATCGGCGTTTTAAGGAATATTAACATTTTCAATGATAAAATTATTACGAAGGAGAATTGAGAAACACTTTAGAGAAAGTTTATGTATTTAGCTTTAGATTCTTTTTTGTAAAGTAAAGATGAGCCGATGTAATCTGCAAGTCAATCTTCAATGTCAAATCAAAAAAATATTCAGCATTATGTCAGAAAAGATAATGTCAAGTTGGCTTAATTTACAAAAGAGGAAATATAAAATTTTTACTAAATATAAAAAATCAGATTTAATTTTACACTGTTTTGGTCTGCGCGGTCGTAATTGATCACGGATTTGGGACAGGACATTATTATCCTGTACATTGTATTGTTTTTGTGTAAACCCACCTTGAATTTGCCAAATGTAATAAAGCGTTTTCGTTACCTTTTTTGCATATCCATCTTTACGAGATTTTTTACTAGTCTCACCTAAACGTTTTTTTTAAATTCAGTTTACAACAAAAAAACCTGAGAAATTTTTTTTTTAGAGATTTTAACTGATTCATTCACCAATTCGAAATTTGTATCCAACCTTCTCTAATTATCTATTTTTCTTGTTTTAAAATGTTGCGGCTTATGAAAAGTTATTAGTGCACCTTGCCTTAAAAATTATGTTTCTTATTCAATGTCCCAATTGTGTTGTTAATTGTCATTGTTAAAGCGTTTATCGGCTACTTAAAAAAACAAATGGAAGTGACTCAAATAATGTAATACCTTTCACGAGAAAATGGTTTATTACACGATGAAAATAAAATTGGATACATAATTATCAATAAATAATATAAACCAATAAATGAGAATTAATCTTGAAGATTAGATATTTTATTGATCAATGTTGGAGTATTTTCTCTTTTCATTCGTTATTGAATTAAATTTTCTTGAAAGGGTTTTCCATTTGGTCCATTTCAATTTCGCAATAATCTGTATACGGAATGATTGCATTTTTAATAGTTAGAAATTTATTGCGAATGGTTTCTTCCGCGTTTTATTGTTCCATTTAGAACATTGGAGGCTGGGCTGTAAAGTAACCATCAGTATTGAAATATTCATTTCATCAGAGACGCCGATGTGTGTCTGGCGGGTGAAAAAACATCTTCGCGGTTTACATGTTTATACGGCCCTGCATATTGTTGGGAGGAGTTTAACGTGTGAATTGTAAATATAATAAGAAATGTAACTTTACTAGTTGGAGCAAATATACTTTTCTGTAGAAACTCTTTCTTTATCAATTAAATACTAGCTATAATCCGCGGCTTCGTTCGCGTAGTAATAAATTGACAGCTAGGATATTTAAGAACTTAAATAGCATTACATAATACGCATATAATGTAAATTATTTATTAAGTTGATAATAAAATATTGCATTTTAAATGATAAAAAATGAAATGAATGTAATTTGACGGTTTTGAAAATCTTATTTGAATACTATCTGTTTCGAATAGGCTGCATTCCAAAACCATAAATTAAAAATCACGGATTTAAAAAATAAGAGTATTAATGAATTCAATATAAAGATACTAAATTATAAGAGTTTTATATAGTTCTATGGAAAGATAGAGCTAAAGTGCAAAATAAGATAATGAATGTATCCAAGCTGAGATTAATTTTCAGAATATTGTCATTATTTTATAAAAAAAAATCAACTTTAATTTTCATCAGAAGAATTGATTTTCACTTTGAAAATAATGCAAACATAGTTGTTATAAACATAAACATGAGAGCACACACCATTAAAAACCAAAATTACGTTTTCTTGTGAAATTGTGGATTTCAAATAATATTATTGCTCCTTCAGAAGTCAAATGGACAAAAATTAATCTCATAATTTTCGTTAAGCTGCAAAAGAAAAATAAATAAAGAAAATAAAATATATCATTTATGCATTTATCACGTTTGTTAATACAAATATTAAATAAACATGATTAAATAAACTCACTTAATTAATCAGTGTTGTCATTTAAAAATAAAAAAATCCTGATGATTTTTTTTTTTTTATAAAAAGTAGCTAGTATTGATTGCCAGTCCTCGAAATGTCGCTATGGAAAAAACGACCATCCGTTAGTCTATGGCGACGTGGCATCGTTATCCTGTTTTAATATTAATTCATTTTTCGACCACGGATTTTCCCGAGGGAGTGATATTTATTTCGGAATGAAAAGTAGCTTGTGGCAGTTTTTAGCTGTCTGGTTATTCTTAAGCAAAAAAAATTTTCAAAATGTCGCTCCGTTGTTACGTGCAAGAAGAATTTATTTTTTCACCTAGAACTTTCCCGTTAGTGGGTGAGGGGTGATATTTTTTTTCGGGATAAAAAGTAACCTATTTTGATATTTTTGATTAGCTGTCTGGTTATTCTTAAGCAAAAAAATATTTCAAAATGTCGCTCCGGTGCTACGTGCAAGAAGAATTTATTTTTTCACTTAGAATTTTCCCGTTAGTGGATGAGGGGTGATATTTTTTTTAGGGATAAAAAGTAGCCTATTTTAATAAGTACTCGATCATATCAATCGTTTGGTCCATCACGATATGAAGGAAAGACAAAAAACGGACAACGCGGTTATGATATTAAGTATGAAAGAATGGATTATGTTTAACAAAGGGTTTAATTTATCACCAGTTCAAGAGTAAAACGTATTAGGTACTAGTTTTTCAATAAAAAAATATATCTCAATGTACAAAAAAAAAATATTCCTTAAGGTTCATAACATATTTCAGCTCCTTGGGAAAAAACTAAATGCGGAAAGTAATGCGGTTGAGCGGAAATGTATGAGAATTAAATATGATATTATACTTGTTTTTCACATATAAATAACAAAGACAATTGGTAATGATAAAAAATATCCATATATCTTAATAAAAGTGAAACGGTTGAATTGAAATGTCCTCTTTTTAAAAAATCGACGTTTTAATTGCATCGTCTTAAATTTATCATATTTACTTTGTCATGCAATTTATTACCTATATGTTGAATGGAAAATATTTGCTCATCCGCACCCGGTGATGCATGGCCATAGGGCACTGTATCAGTATTGTAATGGAAGCGTTTCCGGACGTTGCTTGGAAGTCCAGGAACAATGAAATATTTCAGCGTAGAACCACCTTATTCTTAAAATAATATGAAATGTTGGTACCGACAGGTACAAGAATACCGACACATTTTTCGTGAATTTTCTGGACGCAGAAAGAAAACAGTTTAAATGTAATGCAGAGAAAAATATAAAAGGGAGGATGTATTATTTAGTTGTTATATTTTACAATGTCTGGCATCTCAACGAACCGCTATAATAGAAAAGAAACAGCGGAATAACGCGAGAATGAGCTTCTCGTTTTTACTCATTTATTTGAAAATCAAATGATTTGACATCTCCCTTGTATCATCAAGAACAGCTAGTCACATCTTGAAAACAGAAATAATATTGTGTGATAGTACTTTTTTATTATGTAAATGTGCACATTAAGCTACGGCGCACATTTTTCTGTTAAAATATTTTTTATTTTATCATTCGTTCCCCAGAGGCATAATGATATAATATGTTATATCCACAAACTGCCTTCAGGTCTCTGTGTCATATGTGTTTTCATTATTTATCTCCACTAAATTACTCATTTTCAAATAGGCCTTCACAAATACATTTCACATTTTTAAGGGTTTTTTCATTCTTATTTTTAGATGGCATATAAGATAAAAAATAATAAATAATGTTTAATGAATATGTCCAAATGTTTGAAAACAGGCTGGATCTTATTCCCTGGGGAGTTATTATGATTCTAATTTATTAGGAGTTTATGTTCAAACATAGGCAAAATGCCGAATGTTACACTGTGAAAAAGGGGCCACTTAAACGCAGCCAGTGATATGTCATTAGCCCTGTGAATAGTACAATTTACCAATTCTCTCCGTTTCAATATGTTAATAGGATTATTTAACAATTGAGAAAAAAAAATTTTTTTCAACTGGAGAATCTTATGTAACCGAATGAGTTAATAGAGAAACGTAATGAGTTAGAAAAATATTATATGTAGTCAACTCTTATGTAACGCAATTTCTAAATGTTTTTTGTACAAGACAACATTCCAACAACGTAAATGACTTCAAAAGTTTATGTATTGTATTCATTTGCACGTTGTTTAATTGAAAAGTACAAATGGCAATTATTTGCAATCAGTAAGTTCCCCTAAATATAAGCAAACTGCTATAGAAAATAAGATTTTAGACCCATTAGAAAAAAAGGGAGTAGGCCAATATTTCAGTATTTCCCAGTGCGGAATACATTGTAGCCTAATCATGTATATTTTATGAAATAAATAGTTAATCAATAAATAAGATGTGACGGTGATGAGGAGTGAAAATCATCTAATATTAAGTTTACAAACTTACGTTTTTTGTTAAATTAAAAAAATATATATATTTTATCATATGTACTACGTATCGTATTTTATAAATCTACACTTTAATATGTAAAATTACAAATATTTATTGCCATTTGTATTATGTTTGCATACAATTTTATTTACTAAACATATTTATCAAAACTTGTACTTCGAGAACAAATTGTTTTATGTATCATGTATTTAATATAAAAAATCGGTCTGATTTATGTACTATTTAGTTATTTCTGAAATTCATTTAACATGGTTTCTATATAACACGGTAAGAAGGGTTGACTGTGTCACAAGTAAATTTAATGAAATTAAAATATTTTTTTATTTTTTTTATATTTTTTTTTTAATATTTTTTTTATATATATATATATTTTTTTTAAATTTTTTTTTTATTATTTTTGCACCACAACAGGCCAAGAGGCCCAATTACAGTGATGAATTATATCACAGAACACCCAGGCCTGAGAAAATCACATTTTAATTTTTGTGTTCTCACCGGGAATCGAACCCGGAACCTTCCGCGCGTGAGTCAAACGTCTAGACCACTACACCACGGAGGCCGCCTTATTTATCTTATTTTGATTCCAGTTGGTCACATAATTCACATTTATTTATAAAACACAATTCATATAAAAATAAAACAGTTCAATTTGTGCGCTTATATTTTATTTTACGGTTTTTCATCATGCTCGTGTAATAGAAGTAATATTACGTCTTTTTAATATTCTTATATTTATTTCACAAGGTTCAAAGATACTATTGTGTGCTTATTGTTTTCGTGAAAATATGTCCAGCTAGATTGTGCAGTGCTTTGTCTGGTTTCAATTTCCTGTCTGTCAGAGATGATGATGACATCTGTAATTTCAACGTTCCTTCCACAAAGTCGTTATGGAGCAAACATAATAATATATTTTTTAAAGTTTTTACTCGAAAACAGCATTTGTGTTGGTTATATTTACAAATTATTAACATGAGCATATTGGAGTGTCGTAGTAAGTCACATCTTGCTAGAGAGCATGATTCCATAAAATACTGTGAACGCCCAGTTGCATTACACCGGTAACATTTCGACTAGTCCGACTCGTTAGCGTCCTCGTCGCGAACCCTGGGCAATGGGATCACACTCATAACGGTGTGATCACAGCAGATAGCGAGATGATAAAAGGCGAGTTTCTGGCGCCTCCAAATCAGAACCAACCAGTTGAGGAAAAGTAGCCCTGACAGAAAAATTCACCAGAGAACGCAACTGGAAACCACTCAGGCCATCTTTTTCTAGGAATCACTATGAAGAGTACATCCAATTAGCAGTTGTCCGGGCTGCGGAATATTATATGGTAGCGCAGGACCAAAATACTGCTTGGGTCGACAAGCCCATAAAAGCACCCAGTTTTATCTACCATATTCGGACGTACGGTATGAAATTTCTGAAAAACTAAAAAAATACCAATACAGAAAAATTTATTTTGATACTCTCTCCAAAAATTGTTCAAAAATCTGTTCGATTTTGGTGTGCAGAAAACGGGACAACGATACATCGAATAAATCAGTCCGAATTGTAGTTGTCTTTTTTCACAATATCGGCAAGCATACTAAATGCTTACTTCACTTTAAGGAGTTGATATTACAGAAATCGTTGATTTCATCGTCTTGAATTTCAACGTCGGCGTTATACAAATTATTTTTTTTTTTTTTATGACCTGCAGGATATAGAACACAGTGTTTTTTGTGTGAAATGGAACCAAACCCCGTGACGAGTTAATTCGTCTTAATGTCTTCTTTTAAGTAAAAATAAAAATCCAGTAGAGACACGTCCGTCTCGTTGTATTTTTACATGTTCGGCAACCATGTTTGAGGTTTTGAATTCAATTCCTGGTAAGGTTGCCATGATTTATTTAATTTAAATATGGTTTTACATTAATACATTCCACTGTCTCTGAACTGGCGCCTGAAGAGCCTGTAAGACTGATCACCACCTTCACGTAACGGATGATCGAAGAACACTACATTTGGTGTATCAATGCAGTGATTTATGCACCATTAGATGCAGCTAAAGATTATATTTATGCTTCTTCTACATAAAAAAAACAACTCCATACTTTTGATCATTGTTGCTGTTTTTATTTATTATTTATTAAACTTAGCTTTACATGCGTTCACCATAAAATTATTCAAACTAAATTTCTACCTCTAAAATCTTTCGGAAGATGTTTTAATAAAGAAATATTTAAAGCCTTTAACTCGGCTCCATATCACGAAACACTTTAATAAGAGTAAATTTAATTTTAAAACTTTAGTAGAATCTATTTATGTTAATAATAAGCGTAATATGAGTTTTATGATTGTTTGAAAACACGTCGACTGCGACTGTGAGCGTAACCAAATTAGAGTTTTGTTTAAAGTTAACAGCACAGTTAGATTTCTAGTTTATTTTCTTAATACAACAACGTAAAACTGATACATGCATACGTTCATTCTACTATGTTCATGTATAGTACACAAAAATTTTGGTTTTTGAAGAAAAAAAACCCATGTGATCCGCGGTACAATAGTTTCTATTTCGTTATTATTTAAGATTATAAAATATAATACATACTGACTAATTTTACAAAACAATAATAAATTGCAAGTTATTCGTATTGAGTACACAATTTAACCGATAGTATAATCCTTATATGTATTGATTTATAAGGTTGTCGCGCATTTCTCTTAAGTCGCTGCACACCCTGGTGTTTAGGGTAATCATTGTAGTGATGAATTATCTTAAGCTAAAAGTCAGTGATAGATTTGTTAAGACAGTCGAGGGTTAAGGGAGAATATCTCCTGTTCAGTAAACACCTTTATTTTGACAGCGACTTACATCAGCGGGGATTAACCGTCCGTAGCCCAAACAGCTTGCGGGATTACACAGGGTCATAAATATTACCCCAAGATAAGATGGGCTCATAATATGTTCACAGAAAGCAATTATTAACTGGTATATTTCACCCAGAGTTTAGCACTTGAAGGTTACAAGCGTACATACTAGTATCAGGAGGAATGGCCACTGATTATCATTAACAACTTGATAGGGCGCAGGCGGTTCTAGCTAACTTCTGGTTTTCAATAAAGAATAGAACCCTACAAAATATTGAATGCCATTTGCAATAAGCTTCAGCTTTAGGGCACCTCAAAGTGCCTCAAACTGCTTCAAACTGCCTTTTTTTTTAAGACGTTTTGCAGTATTGGGCCCTATGTTTTTTAATATTTTGGAACGTGACACAAAAACATCTGTCAGTTGCAATGCATATAAAAAGATAGTGGAGAGATAGATAAAAAGTTAACATTTTAAAATCATACGATCATTTTATTGACGTAATAATATTTTCTCTGTTTTCATTTTTTCAATTCAATTCAATTTTCAATTTATTTATTTTAAATATAACATATACATTACAAAAATATATTCAATACGTACATATTATAAAAAAGGAAAAAAAATACACGAAAGAGACTCATGTCAAAGGAGTCGAAGAATCCTGCTCCGGAAAACCCCTTCGGATACATGGAACAGATCAATATCCAGAGCGATGTTGTTCAACATAGCGGTAGCTCTTCCAACAGGCATAACCATAGGCAGGTTGGTCCTGAATATCGGAATATGAAACAATCTATGCTGACGCTGTCTTAGGTAATTATCAGGAACATACAAACCAATGCTCATCATAATTTCAGAATTATCGATCATACCGCGCAACAATCGATAAAAATGTGTGGTCAAATACACATTACTTCTAGTCTCTAAACTGTTGTAGCCAAGCATACCCTGGAGAAACTCGGTCGGGTAGAGCCAAGGATAATACCCGCACTCTTTCATGTAGAGATATCTCAGAAACTTCTTTTGGATTTTCTCTATCATAAGAGAGTACTTCAGTTCATGTGGCCCCCAAATCATCGAGCCACTCTCGAGTCTACTTCGCACCAAGGAGTTGTAAAGAGTTCTCAGTACGCGGGTATTTTCGAAAACCCTGGCAGTACGCAGAACAAATCCTAACATCTTCAATGCATCACCACTGATTGTCTCTATGTGTTCATGAAATGTCAGAGTGCTTACAAATCTAACGCCCAGATCCTTAACATTCGATGTTCGTATCAGATTCTGGTCATTCATTTTGTAGCGAAAAAAAAGAGTTTTTTGGGCCCTAGTGAAGGACGTGACCGAACATTTGGAAACATTAAACCCAAGTTTGTTTCGCCTTCCCCATTCAGATATATTAGATATATCCGCTTGGAGAAGACGAAAATCGTCAGAAGTTGTCACCTTTAAAAACAGTTTTAAGTCATCCGCAAACAACAGAAAACGCGAGTTCAAAATTACATTTTTAATATTATTAATGAAAATTGAGAACAACAATGGACCCAGGTTAGAGCCTTGCGGGACACCCGAGAAAGTATGGAAACACTCTGACGCGAATAGACCGTAGGAGACGTATTGGTTTCTGTTTTGGAGGTAGCTCGCCATTAATTTTAACATACCATCCGAGAAACCGATCTCATACAGCTTATTTAATAAGACATCATGGTCGACAGTATCAAAGGCCTTGGCGAAGTCATTATATGAACAGTCTACCTGATGTCCTGCATCCAGAGCTTCCGTGACGTAGTTTGTAAAAACCATTAGATTGGTTTCAACCGAGCGGCCTTTCCTGAACCCATGTTGTTCATCAATAATAAATGGCTCTACTCGGGAAGTGACGATTCTACATATGATAATTTCAAATACCTTCGCTGGTGCAGAAAGAACAGCTACAGGTCTGTAATTTTCTACTGATGACTTAGATCCACTTTTATGTATAGGTGTTACTTTTGACGTCTTCCATGTTTCTGGGAAGACCCCGTATTAAAAGAAAGATTATACAAAAAACAGAGGGGTTTTTTGATCAGTTCCACACAACCTTTTAGGAAGAATGTCGGAATAAAATCTGGTCCGAGAGAATTAGTAATACTTAATTTTTTGATAGTGTCGGCCACATCCTTCTCATTGATATTTTGAACATCAATAAACTGTGCACCGGTCTGTGAACATTGCTTAGCAATATTAACATCTAGAAGCGGAGGTTCATTGCTATATACTGTTTTAAAATGACCTGCAAACGCTTCAGCTATGTTTGCACCTCGAACCAATTTTTCACCCCATGTCATGGAGTCAACACTCCCACCATCCGCCTTTTGTGACCTTATATAGTCCCAAAAGGTATTAGGATCATGAAGAATGTTGCTTTCCATGCTGGAAATGAACTCCCGGTACGCCAATCGAATGCTACGTCTTACGACAGATCTGTAACACCCAAACATCTCATAATCACCGCGACAGCCAGAAGCTTTCCACTTTTTATGATAGAAATGCTTAGTCTGTATGTTTCTAACAATATCCCTAGAAAACCACTTCGGATATCGCCTCCCACCAGCAGCCTGAGATTTTCTAGGGAAGCAGGAATCAAATACACCTTCAACAATTCAATAAAAATATTGTACCGCTTTATTTACATCTGATATTTTATACATCTCGCCCCAGTCGATACCGTCCATGAGAGAGTACAGTCGGTCAAAGTCGCCTTTATGAAAATTCCATCCTCTTTGACTAACCGTACCCTCCGCGGGAACTCTGGATCGACGGGGGCGATCTGCAATCAGATTGTAACAAAATTCAAGTGCGGGGTGATAATTATCTTCTCTTGTAAGAGGTGATAATGACCGAAACACACCAACAACTCTTCTACTGAATATTAAGTCCAGCGTTCTACCCCTAGAGTTCAAAATATAATTATACTGCGAAAGACCTAACACCGAGCACAAAAAAGTGAGGTTAGCCTCTATACTTTTTATGTTTTTTGCTGAATGCATGTTAAAGTCCCCCAATATAATGACACTTTTGTCCCGAAGTAGCTCTAAACTGGACAATACCCTGTCAAAGAACAGTTGATATATATTCGTCTCACTCGCCGGAGGGAAATATAATACACAAATGAACGTAATATCGAGATCGTATGTCAGTTTTACCCAGAGATCTTCATTGGACGTTTCTAAAACAGAAAAACGCTTCAATTTCAATTGTATCTCGTTATTTTTCTTTTTTTTGTACTTATATTTCAATTATTATCATGAGTGATTAATTAATAATTATAATTTGTATCATTATCATCATTTATGATTCAATTTTCAATATTTTTAGTATTGACCTAAGTTTTTTTAGCACCATTAAATAAAAATCAAAAATGTCGCAAAAAAGATCCTGCCTAAACACAGGAAATTTCCAGGAGTTTCGGACATGAAATTAAGAACCTCTATGCATTGTAAAAATATTGAAATAAACGAATTAACGACGCAGATTAGAATAAATTACGCATTTTATATGTGTGGTAAAACTATGTATGATAGATGCACAAATGATGAGATCCATACATTATGTAAGGCTGAGATAAGCATTATCGACAATATCAAGAACGGAGCTCTGCGTTGGTTTGGACATGTAAGTAGAGCGAATGGACAGCGAATGGGTAAAAATATTAACAATGCGAATGTTGATGGATGCAAAAATAGAAAAAGAACGAGAAAGATATAGCATGACCAAATCCAAAAAATATTTGAAGATGGACATGTTAAAAGTCGGAATAATCGGTGTGCGTGCATGAGAAGATGTATAAATGTAGAGGAAATATTACTCTATCTTTGCATACGAGATCTGTATGCAAATATATAGTGATGTGGTGTTCTTTCCTCTCTGCCTACCCTTAAGGAGAAACGGCAAGATGGGTGTTTTATGTTTGTTTATATATATATATATATGTATATAGAAGAAAAATGAATATGAAAATGTTTTAGATAATTTAAGCAAGGAATTTACGAACAAGAAGGTAGAGAAATTAAATATTTAAAAATGGATCGTGACTACATTCAGTGTAAACTAACGCTTACTTCAGTTTTCATAACTTTCTGAGTAAATCTCTTTGTTAGAGTTTGCGCGACGTGTTGAGCATGAGATTGATTGCCTAAAACTAAACACGAAGTTAGGACAACGCCCCGAGACGGAAACGCAAGCGGCTAGTTCCCGCGCGTTAACTGCGGAGCGGGCAGCCTGCACTCGATACTCGGTACTCGGTACTCGGGTGCCACTTCAACAAGCAAACTTTACACGGAATCATATCTGCCTATTTATGAACTTGTTATTAGTACTGAAGCAAACATTCAGCGGTATTAGGTTTCCCGCGATGAAATAACAACGCGCAGAATGAGAAAGCGAAATAATATTACAAGATTGAAAAATAATACCAATTTGAGATAAACCAGATGGTTGAGGCATTCGTAAGTAAATTGTAAACGTTACAACATCGGGAAACAAAAATCTCAAATGTATTCCGATATGGAAATCTTATTCAGAAATAATCCCATCAAAACGATATCTGACGAGAATAATCGGCGAAGTTATCACAATTCCAAGGCGGTCCCTATCTTTCTTTTCCATGCAACATTTCCAGAACTCGGGATGAGGAAGAGAACCGATCCGATGTAATTTGCCTGCTCAAAAAATTCTCGGTCATTTATCTTTTATGACATCCGACCTGCAAAGTTAGAGCGAACTCTTAATCATTCCAGCGGCGTGCCCGCGCGTGGTTAGCCGTAACCGGGCGGTTACGGTGCGAATGTCCCGCTCCGGCCTCCTCGGTCGGCGGTTAAGCCCGCGGCGGGCGGAGGGGACAGGAAAAGTGAAGCGAACAAAAACGCATAATAAACTGTAGCTACGGCGAATTGATGGATGGAAAGATGCTCGATGAGTTGGTAAGATGGCTATTTAATATTGCGAAGGGATGAAGTCGGACCGTCTTGCGGTGAATTATTGAGAGTGATTACAGAAGGAACGTATCAGCCTATAAATATAGTAGACATTGAGCCGAGAAATAAAATTTCTCGCGATAACACGCGTATTTTTCACGCCATGCTTTTCCAGGAGCGTGGCGCGGTGGGCCTCGCTGGGGTGGGGTGGTGTGGGGTGGAGGGCACACGCTTTACGGCGCTTATTTTCAACCCTAACAATATTAGTGAAGATGAAGATCCTATAGCAGGCACTGGCACCCGTCACTCCATATTATTGTAAAATAACTTCATATCTGTGCAGTAAGGGGGATACCTACTTTAAGTACGAATAAAATATGTGAAGGTTACCATTTACCCAAAAAATACATTTTATGCCATACAGCTAAAAATAAAAATCGTCCTTAATTTTAACTTTTCAATGTTTTAGTTTCAACAAAATTATATTTATGGTCAGCAAATTTTTTAACCATGTTTGATATCTGACTTGGTTAGCCTGAAATATTCATAAACAAGGGGTTTGTACACTTTTTTTATTTTATTTTATATACACGCATATTATTGTTAAAGAATATTTTTTATGTAGAAAATATTTTAATTATTTCGTGCAAAAACACAGATTAGTGATATTCATAATAATCAATTAAAAATAAATAAAAGATTTAAAGGAACATTCTAAATAAATTAATGTAAAATTCATTTGTTCATTTGAAAATATCTGAATATACCTTTATCTGAAAGGCTTTATCAAAAATACAACGATTAATTTAGAGTAGGTACGAACAATTTAGTAAAATATATTACGTTAATTGAAATTAGGTATAACATATTATATTATATTCAACTAATAAATAGGCATTTTAAATAGATACAAACAAATAGAGTAAACCCCCTTATAACGTTGAAATAGGTAGCGCGTTATCGGGGGAAACGTTATAGGAGGGACTTAAATCGCGCGCGGTGACGTAATCTACACGAAACTTGCGGGCTGGGTAGTTCAACGTGTCAGTTTTTTTTTGTTTAGTAACTATTATCTTCATCAAAGATAATGCGTATGCCATCTACCGCTCGAACGTTGGACCGGGTTCGGAGGCATCAGTGTAATGTTATATATAAAGTGAGAAGTATGTATTTACCTTACATACTTGAAAGTTAGTAAGGTTGACCATACCCCAAAACTGTCGTAGTGCAGGACTTAAATTATAAAAAGGCAGTTGATTTTTTCTTCGCAAAAAATATGCATTATTATCACAGTTTACGACCACATCAAGAAGTTGATAAATAGTTGGTGCTAGTAAGTACTAATAAAAATAATAGCTCACTCGTCAAATAAAGTGATGAGGACTGAATATTTGTCAAACAATGGCACATTTTTACATGTTATTTTTTTTTTTTTTAAGTGTGCATCGATTTACTTGATCATAATTTATTCCCAGTAGAACATATTAACTTACTGTATCATGTGAATATCCCTGGGACAGAGGAGCGATGTGCCGGTGAGTCATCAATGTTAGTTCTACTCAACTTGTCTATCAAGGTCAAGGGTCACAGACCTACTACGTTATACGGGGGGCCACTTTTATAGGAAAAAACTGCCGCAAACGTTGTACGAGTGTACGTTATAGGGGAGTTTACTGTAATCAACTCCATGTTACACAGTGTGTAAAGTAGCCACTCAAACCAGCTAATGACAAGTCATAAATATAAATGCCTGTAAATGCCTAGATTCCATATTCCCTTCTCTAAAATGTTCTCCATCCTTGTTGTAATCTGTTATTAATCAACTCGTGAATGGGCATCTAAAAGAGATGCAAATAAATAATCTACCGTTTAAAGCCATCCAAAAGTTAAGAGACACAAACAGTGAATTTTATATATTAAATATACATAAACGTACCTCACAAAAATGACATTAAAACATTATTAAACGTAAGAACATGCTGTAATTCACATTAAAAACAGAGAAATATTGCTAAAAAAAATAATTTATAGAACTTAGAAGAGAAAAATTCATTTCGTTTTTAATTTCTTCGTTTACAATTGAATGTGTCAAAAATTTTATTGACCATTCCCCTTTCCGCACACAATGGTGTATAGGGCACTGCATTACAAACCAAATGCAGAATATTTAGATCTACACGAACGTAAGCTGATTAGTCTTATACTCCAGGAGTAATGACATATTGCAGTTTAAAAAATCTTTAAAATCCATATTTCACCTTGATCTTGCCAGGAATCGAATCCGGAATCTCAAGCATGGTTAGCGGCCCTACCACTATACTGCGAGGCAGACCTGTCTTCACTAAATTTCCTTATACAGGATTTTTACCTGAAAGCAGACATCGAGTCGAAAACACTCGTCCAGAGTTCTGGTTCTATTTCACACACAGAACCGTACCCGTCATCCACCTGGGCGCAGAAATGTATTATTAAACACTAAAGTTAGTAAATAACAGTTGTATTTAAACTGTACATTTTACTAATTGCAGAATTAAACCCAAGCGCACGTTTATCTCAAATTCATCTTCAAAGTGCTTTCGATCCAAATTTTTCTTTTTTCTTAAACTAAATTCCAGGACTGCCAATGCTTGCATTATGATTTAATTTATCGTTCTTTCAAATCAGTCATTCTGTAGTAAACCTTATTTAAAAATCGACAATATTTTATTTTATAAATAACGAAACGTAGGAATTCTTATATAATTGAATACAATTCATTTATAATTCGTAGTTTATTTGATGCGATGATGAATAAATCGATAATACCAAAAATATATTTAAGATATGTACTTGCGTATAATATAAGATTCTCATATTAAAAAAAAAAAAAAAACGGTTATTTTTAAAATTTTATTGTTTATTTCAAAAATATCAGTACAAGACTGCTATTAATATACATTATTTAAAATGGCTCTATTAACAATATTCATTGTTTAATAAAATTATTTTTAAACATTTACAACTAAAAATAAAAAGTATTAATTCGAATACATTTAAAAAAAAAAAAGACTGCCAATCACAAAGTCTCCGGGTTAGAGCCTTCAGTTATAATTTTTATTAAATTAAAAAACTTAGTCATAAGAGCGATACAGTCCCCTTATCCTCAAATGAATTTCCAAATTAAATCATAGAGATGTCACACCTGGAATATTACAATCGAAATGACGCATCAGAGTAAAATAATATTTATAAATTTATTCCATTTAATTTACGCTTGTTAAATATTCACTTACCTATAATGGCTTTTTAGACTGCGGCCGTGAATTTACAACAAAACATAGAAAATAACATAAAATTAATAATATTACAGTATTAATATAAAAAATAACAATCCAAATAAATGTGATAAAATACGAATCATAAATAAATTATGAGTAGTTACAAACATAAACCAGGATACAAAAAAAACACGAAAATAAATAGAATGCAATACAAAAACATGATTGTAATAATAATTGAAACATGATTTACTAAATATCAATAAACATGATTTTATAATATTTAAATTTATTTCAACAGAGAGGGAAAAAAAAATTCTGAGAAGGGAATATGGAAGTCTAGGCATTTACAGGGCTTATGACCTGTCATTGGCTGGTTTAAGTGGCCACTTTACACACTGCGTAACATTCACCATTCTGCCCACATGGGCATCAACTCTTCCATCTGTTTCAGCCGGAGGAATCTCACCCACGTGATAAAGGTTTCAGCTCTTTTACTTCACAAAAGTCAACAGATGGAAGAGTTGAGGAAATGTGGATGTTCAAACATGGGCAGAATGGTGAATGTTACACAGTGTGTAAAGTGGCCACTTAAACCAGCCAATGACAGGTCATAAGCCCTGTAAATGCCTAGACTTCTATTTTCCCTTCTCCAAAATGTTTTCCCTCTGTGTTGAAATAAATTTTAATATGAACAACTCCCTAGGGAGGAAATTCAGCCAGTCTGCAATCATTTGGACATAATCAAACATTGATGATTCTTCAATATGTATGTATTTATTTTGTTAACATTTTTGGTTGCTTATGTGTATTTACCTACTTGTTACTATTGTTATAGTTATGCAATTTTATAATTTTTTGTCTTGTTTTTAAATGTGTATTTTTTTTTTCATATTTATGTTCAATATATGTTAAAGGCAATTTATGCAGTTTATGTAAAATAAATAAATAAATTTATATTATGGCTATTATTAATGTAAAAGAATAATGGAATATTTTTTAAATATTTAAACGAAACATCGAAAAATATGAAAAGGAAATAAGGATTAGGAAAAACAGCAATATTAAAAAAAGAATACAAGTCATTTGAGCATCACGGTCGCTTTATCCTGAAAGGAACATGATAAGTTTACTAAATATTATCTTGACCAAACAGTTAGTAGAAATTAACCCATACCAAGTAAAATGTCGTATGTGTTGATCTGACTCGTGTGTGTATACAAAGAGCAAACAAATGAAGTCCAGTTTAATTTATTATTTGTGTTAGAATGTGAAGATGGTGGTAGGAATAAAAGGAAAAGATAGAAATGTAAGGAAAGCTAATCTTCATGGAATGTGAAGTTTTGTGAATGGGTTAAAGATAGGATAAGATTAATGTATTTTTTCGAGACAGATAATTCGAGTATTAGCGATAATGAGAAAAGATTAGGATTTTTTACATAAAAAAATGTCTTATGGGTGTAACATTAAAAACAATTCCGACAGTTTTAGAAAGACTCACTTAAGGTAAAATAACCAAGCGAAAGAAAAACATTCTATTTATCATCCCAAATGCAGATGGTACAGAATGAAATGCAAAAGCTTTTAATTTTTCTGCTAAGTCAACTCTTACAGAGTTAATTCAGCTTTTGAAATGTAAATTTAATTATTATATTCAACGAGAGAAAATTGATTTTACTGCCAGAAATGAAAGGATTTGTAAGTAGAAATAGATTTACTACTTTTTACTAAGATTAATTTAAAAACTTCGGGAAAGACATTATTTTTTTAAACTTTTACTAACATACCTTCTTCACATAAATATATAAATTTGTATGATGAATACACTTACGTACCACAGTATTTACACGGTAATAAGTCGGTTAGTATCTACAAAAAAAAAAAAAAACAGTATTCTATAAATCCACAGAGTTGAAAGTTGCTTTTATACGAGTATATTCAAATAAACAATACATTTAATAATAATACTATAAATAAAATATTTTGTATTTATACGCCACACAGAATAACCCATCATCAAGTGTAAATATAAACTAATGAGTACTTCTGAAAACCCGAAACTTGTTGTGTTTAAACTAATATTAAACTCGTAATTGGCGTATAAATTCAAACTTTTTTAAACAATGTTTTGAGTAAGTCCAAATTTTCGTAGACAGGCTGGATATCCTTCCTCCCTAGGGAGTTATTTAGATCTAAATTTGTTGCCAATGACAGGTCAGTAGCCCTGTAAATGCCTAGACTTTAATATTCCCTTCTCAAAAACGTTTTTCCTCTCTGTTTCAACAAATTTTGATCTAATTAACTCCCTAGGGAGAAAGCAAAAATTTGGACTTACCCAAAATATTGTTGATTGAACTAACTGGTATAAGAAGTATAGTCATTGAAAAAAGGTTTTCAGGCGTTGCCTAGTGGGTGAATTGGTTTTGCCAGATAAATCTCACCCACATGATAAAGGTTTCAGCTCCTTTTTTAAATATTTTATTCATCATCATTCCCTTTCCGCACAAAATGGTGCATATGGCACTGAATTGGTACGCCAATCACAGCGTATCTTAATCTTTTTTGTTGCATGAAGGTAAGATGATCAGTCTTACGCTTCAGGTACCAGTCCAGGGACCATGAAATATTCTAATGTGAAAACACCCCTTTAAATAAATATTTCGTATCAACCATGTCGGGAATCGAACCCTAAACCTCTTGCATGATAGGCTAATGCGCTGATCAATACACCACGAGGCCGACAAATTTTTTTTTTTTTATTATTTTATTTATTTTATAAATCTGTTGCATAAATAAGTTTAAATATTATTTAATACCAGAGAATCCATATAAAACTAGTGGATTATAAAATGAATACGAAGCGTCTTCTGGTTAAGATAGATGGAGATTTTTAATATTTTAAGTATAAATATTTAAGGAACTACTACGTATATACTTTTTATTTATATAATAATGATAATTTTGTTTTTTGTTATATGTCTCGTATAAGTATGAACTGATACGAGAAATATAACAAAAAAATAAAACTACTTAATTTTAAATGCATAGGTAATCAAATGTAAGAATCAAATTATCATTATTATATAAATATAAAGTAATGTAATACATAATATGTGTACCAATAGTACGTTTACTTCACAAAAGTCAACAGTTGAAAGAGTTGAAAAAATATGGATGCTAATAATAGGCAGAATTGTAAATGTTAAATAGTGTGTAAATTGGCCACTTAAACCAGGCAATGAGTTTGAGTTTACTGTTTACCATATTGATGTGCGATGTGCCATATATACAGGATGTTCTTTAAACCCTGTCACATCCAGAACCAAGATGATCAGTATGATCAAGAAGTCATATTGGCACATTAAAATGTTTTTTTAGAACGACTAAAATCTTAAAAAATAAAATATAGAAAAAAAACAAATGGTTGATTACTTCTGCAGGGGAGAAACGAGGAGGAGGGAGGGGGGAGTCTGATACACCGTCAACGGCATGACCGCGCCCTCCTCGCTTCTCCCATGCAGAAGTAAGCAACCATTTGTTTTTTTTAATATTTTAATTTTAAAAATTTTATTCGTTTTAAATATTTTTTTTAATCTGCTTATATGTATTTTTGCTCATACTGATTATCGTGGTTTCGGATGTGACAGGGTTTAAAGAACATCGTGTATTTTTATGTATTTAAAAAAATATATTGTTTGTGTTTTTGATCCTATATTTGGGGTAATATACTCATTTGTCTCTGTCAACTAATTGCTAGTCCCATCTCAACACAGGACTTTTAGTCCCATGGAGTTGGGGCTTATGTCTCAAATAATGTACAATAAACTTATATATGTAAATTAATAAACGATTAAATAAATGACAAGGCATTCGCCCTATAAATGCCTAGTAAAATATTATTTTCGCTTACTTGTAGTTGAACTACAAACAAATTGATGGCAATTGTTAAAATTCTGATGCTTTGTAAAGTGGGGAGAACCATTTACGAGCATTGTAAAATGATCTCCTTCTGGTGTTAAACATGTTGGTGGTGTTTTCGTACTGGTCCACTAAATTATTATTTCTTACCTCCGTACACACCTGATTATCCTCGGCTGCAGTCGGATTATTAAAAATAGAAACAAATACTTTTTAGTCGCAGGTAGGCTGCCATGGGTGTATATGTCTGTTTTCGTCATGTTTGTTTGTTTGGATATTATACAGAAGGAACATTAGTCACCGAATGGACGTCACTCGCCAACACCGTACTATGGAGCATATCGCCACAGTATATAGCTCTGCAAACTAAATCGGCTACGCTTGATGGCAGTTATTATAACCGGTGGTTGGTTAACCGGTGGTAACCAGCGTCCAAGAAATAAGCGATTATAACAAACACACTTCATAAATCAAATCGAAAATCATTTTTTAAATATACGACTGGTATACAACATATACTCGTACTTAAATGTTTGTAGATTTTACTGAACGTCAATTTATTTTTAAATATATTCATAAGTGGCGAACGGTGATTTTTTCTAAAGATAAAGCACAAAAAATGTTCAAATTTGTACCTACATTTACAAATGTGTAAATGCGTACTTTTTTATGGTTCTGTGAACATCACCATTCTGCTTCAGCTGTTGACAACACATATTATTACCATCAATCTATTAAATCAACCCAAACAACAAGTTATTATTATTAACTTCGAGATAAAAAGAGCGACATTTTATATACTATTTTAATAAAACGCTGGTACAAAAGTTTATTCAAAAATACCATGATGACATTTAGTAGATGTATTTCCATTATGATTGATATGTAGATACAAAGTACTGACCGATTCCATCTACAAAATTATAATGCCAAGAAGGGCCGCATATTAAGGGACAATAGTCCTTAGCAAATAATGTTAAAACTTAAATAGAGAATCTTCAAATAGTATTTGTAATCAGCTTACTTAAAGGGATGTTTTCACACTAGAATATCTCATAGCCCCTAAAGTGGTCCCTGAAGCATGAGACTGATCATCGTACCATCATGTAACAAAAACAATCAAGATATGCTGCGATTGGTGTACCAATGCAATGCCCTATGCACCATTAGGTGCAGAAAGTAAATGAAAATGTTTCATTTATGTTTTTTCCTTTGTACATATATATTACCTGTATCATATCCCAAATAAATAAACGAAATATGTAAAATAAAGTTACTATCACGTATTTTTCTTGTCTCTATTTTTTATAACAATAACGCAACTTTAGGGGTAATTTCCTCAACTAAATCCCTCCTTTTCCATATTTTACCCAATTTTTTAAAAATCTTTTTCATCCTTCCTAACGCTTTAAGAACGAAATCATCATTATTTAATTTAACTCTTTCGTGTGATATTCTTTAAATATTATTATATACTCGTACATATTTTTATTTTTTAATCTGTTCATTAGTTTGTCTACAAAAAGTATTATATAGTCGTGAAAAACTTTAATTGGACTCATGCACTATATTATATTATGAATTGTTTTTAAATTTACTGCTGTTTTTCCAAAAAAAATAAAACATATAAATATAAATATAAAAAAGGAAACATTTTTGTATGGAGAATAAGCGTGAATAATTGTCTGGTTTCTTTGTTCGCTGGGAATGGGCTCATATTAATACATACAAGTAGGTAATTATATTAATACTGAAAACACAAATGTTTGATTAGTAGTTATTATAAATTCCATTTCGAATTTCCAACTTACGTAAATGATTTGATACTTGGCTCATACTTATTTTTTTAATTTATCTTGTAACGCTTGAGCGCTTTTTAAACAATTTAAAATTACAGTTTGCTTTGCTGATTTGATAATTCAGAAGCCCACGGGGTGTTTGAGTAGATTAATGACAGAAAATACAATGTTATAAATTAAACCTGGCAGAGAATGAAAGTGTACTCAGATTTAGGGCTTCGATAAGGTTCAGATATTTATGTATATATATATATATATATATATATATTTAACAATTCATTTAAAAATTCATTTCCTTTTCATTTAATTGAAATAACATTTTACACGTGATACGATTTGAGAATGTCTTATTGGTTTTAATTCATGTTTTTTCTTTATTTGTTTATTTATTAGTTGCTTGAAAATAAATAATTTTAAAAATCGAGTATGATATATTAAAATACTCGTTAAACATTACATTATAAATGACTTGAAATGCATACATATTTCAAAGTAATTATAAAGTTATGTTGATTTTAGTCATAAATCTCGATAGCAATAAAGAAATAGGATTTTTTAAAAATTAAACTTGTCAATAACTTTAATAGAAATACATAATTATACAAACATGTCATTGTTTAAATTAAATTGTTACATGTTTACTGGACAAATAAGAATTTACTGAGTTCGCACATAAGTTGATTTTATTTTACGTCTTAGTTAAATAAAATTCAAATGAATAAATTATTCTTACTAAAATTTACTTCTGAGATGTGACGTCGCGATTTGTAAATAAAATGTTGCCAAAGATTCCACTTACAGAAAGTATGGAGTTCAATGCAATGGTTCTTCAATATTTGGCTTATTTGTACAGCCATATTCCCACTGAAAAGATAAATATTCCACATTTATTAAACACAAAACGAATAAAACGGTTTGTAAGGCAACCGCTTTCAAACTATAAACCATTAAGATCAAGGAAATGTTTTCTACTTCAGTTTCTGACTAAAGTGCGATGTAAAAAGTCAGTTACGAAGGCGTCCCAGATCGCGAAACTCCGTCAAAATTTGGAAAAGCTCCAAAGAAACTTCTGCAAACGAAATGAATCTGTGTTGGTTCTCGCAACGCGGATGAAATATGCATCCTACATTTAGTTCCGGTCAGGATAAAGGATAGGAAGTGAGAAATAGGAAGAAGGAAATGCTCCTCACTCTTGTAGAAAGGTCCGTGATGCGGCGTCTGTAGTGGAGATTAAAGTGAGAGACACACCTACATACACATCAATCTCATACAGGGGAGAAGTGGAAACGACCAAGTGCTTGCTTTTTTCGTTTAGTTGTTTATTAGATTAGGAAAAATATAAAAACAGTTACGTTGTAATAAATAACTCAACAAGAATTCGACAAAAACATAGTTAACTATGTTTTGAGTACGTCTAAATGTCTGTAGACGGACTAGATTTTCTCCTTGGGCAGTTATTTAGCTGTAAATTTGTAGCAACAGGGATGGAAAACATTTTCGAGAAGGGAATATGGAAGTCCCGGCATTCACATTACCATATTCCCATCTCAAAAATGTTTTTCCTCCCTATTGCTACAAATAAAGACAAAATTGTTTTTTTTCTAAAATATCCAAATCATTTAAATACTTTAGGCTTTCCACTTTCGCACATAACTGGTTCCTGAAAATGTGTGCAAGTGTTGAATGTTCGAAAATCGATGTATGGAAAAAAAATCAAATACTGTAATTATAATGTTATTGTTTGCATGTCGGTTTAATTGGTGTCCTGGCGAAGAGACGGGTCCGTCTCGAAGCCGGTAGACATAGAAAAGTCGGCAAGTGGTTATTTACAAATATTTAATAACATTTATTAAAATGTTTGACTACAAATTTAATGCTTTAAATATCAAAAATAGTTTATTTATAATAACACATTCAAAATATTTATTTATCGATATACATACTCAAGTCAATAAGGCGTATTTAAGTGCTTGTAGGTAGTTTCTTTTTAAATTTGTCAAGAGTTAGTTGAATACCACATTAATATAGAGTTCTATAATATGCTCTGTCTTTCTCAATCATTCTACGTACTTGGGATATATATTCTGCATTGGGATACCATTCTTCCATGATAGTCAATGGCCAAAATAGATTAAGGTTTTATTCATATTTTTCATTATGAATGTCTTGACGAAGTTTTTTTTTCTTGCTTTCATTGTGTATTTTCTTTACTAGTCGTTGCCTAAATTATTATTTATAAACATTTGGCTAACTAATTTATCTGTGATAGTTTCCAGAGTAACTTCAGAATTTATAAACTCACTCATCATTTGTGAGCATTGTTGTTTCCAATAACCTTAAATTGTTGACTATTTTATTTCAGTTAATGAGTCTCCACTATTGCTTATAGCGTTCTATAAGTTCAGAGATAAAGGAGTGAGATGCTAGGTTTCGTACAGAGAATGTCCAAGGACTTTGATAGTATACAAACTCATAAAACTATTTACACTGCATTTGTTTGTAGTCAAGTGGAGTACTGTCCTCAAATATGGTATCTTTATTATAAAGTACACATTAAACTTCTTGAATCAATACATATAAAATTTCTGAGACACATTGATTACAAGCTCCATATCCCAATAGGTATGATTAACTATAAAAAATTACATGCAGAACTAAAACTACCTTCATTGCATGAAAGAAGAGAAATGTTTATAGTCCTTAAAATATAGCTTAATTAGAATGACAGCTGTCAAACAAATTTTATTAGTAATGGGAAATTACTAATCACTGAGCAAATCGATGTTATCAGTTATTTCATGCAATCATGAAACTCTGTTTCTAAAAATTGATACAAAAAACGAAAAAACAAGCCTATTATAGTGTGTTTAACATAATTGCTCACCAAAAAATGAGACATTTATACTTTTTTCAAGCATTGTAATAAAAAAATAAATTAACACTCCAGATACAAATGATTTTTCGTGTGTCAATATAAATAACTCCTTTGACGTTACTACAAAGTTATGTCGTCACTTTTTCTGACCACTGTCATTCTAATCATGTTACATTTTAAGGACTATAGTTTAATGTTACTTTATAAAATTGTTGACTATCTATTTGAAAAGCCATAAATTGTACAATTAATAAGGTTTCATGTACCACAAAGACGTACAAGGCAGCAAATGTTATTTCTGGAAGAAAACTGCCGAATGTTTAAATGTTTTTATTTTCTTTTTTAATATTAATTTCACAGAATGTTTAAATGTTTTTCTTTTCTTTTTTAATATTAAGTTCACAGATTGTTTGAATGTTTTTATTTTCTTCTTTAATATTAAGTTCACAGATTGTTTAAATGTTTTCTTTCCTTTTTTAATATTAAGTTCATAGATTGTTAAAATTTGTTAAAATTTTTATTGTTTAAATGTATACTATGTATTGTTACAAGAAATGTACTATTTTTTTTATGTACCGTCCCAAATGAGTTTTCTCGTACAACTCCTGGGAATATAATATCATGATATTCATGTCTTATATGTTTTATTAATAAATAAAAATAAAAAAATAAAAAAAAACCTATATTTTTTATTTCTACATTCAAATTTAAATGGCTATCACTTTAAAAATAAAAAAATAATTTTCTTATTGATTCTACGTATTCGATTCCAATATGTTATTTGATCAATGAACTGTCAAATTAAAACGGATGAACGATCAATGCAGCAACATGAAATCTTTTGTTCAACAATGCAGGTTTAAAAGCTACCGGCCGCGGCCGTCCGCGTCCTATGCAACACCCGGCCACTTCAACGCTCGGTTTCTTCATACCACTTCTCCCTACCGCGCTTTACAAAATATGTGGCGTTTGCAGTGCGGGCTAGATACCTACATGCACACGAGAATATAGTCGTAGGTAGTACACATCGTATTCTCGGTAAAATGATGGCGGCGCGGCGGTGTGGGGAAAGCGGGGCTTTTTGCGAGAGCTACATATACAAAAACAAACAAGCAATAAATAAACTTAAGTCAAACTGTTCAACAATGATCTCAGAAGAGATGATGCAGCTGTCTGTGAGGGGAAAAATCGATTTTAAAGCCGGGTATTTAAATAATTGCTTCAATATTTAAACAATATGCATACAATTTCAAAAGATGGTTGTGAGACTAATATTAAATTTGTATTTACTAACAGTAGAATCAATATTTTCCGTGTCCGAGAGGATGAAAAATACAGTTCTGCATGTGAAATAGAAGCAGAACCCTGGACGAGCGTTTTAAATTAAATCGAGTAGAGCTAAGTCCGCCTTGTAGTGAATTAGTTGGCGCGTTCGCTAACCTTGCTTGAGGTCCTGGGTTCGATTCCTGGAGGAGTCAATTTTAAAAGGTGGGTCACTGCAATATTTCACTGTCCCTGGGTTGGCACCTAAAGTGTGAGGTTGATCACCTTGCCCCCATGTAACGTTGGGAAAACAAGGTTTTATCTGCCAAAATATGTTTTTTTTACATTGAATATTTATTATAATTATATTTAAGTATCGCTTTTATCTGCATCAAAATTTTAAAGAATAAAACAATCAATCTTTAATTATCATTAAGTTTAATAAGACAATATTTAAAAAAAAAAATAGATAAAATAATTATAATAATAAAAATACGTGTATAGTATTATTCCACTTTTATTTATAAATTATTACCAGTGACCGGGTTTTGTCGTGACCAACATCATCAGACTATGATGTTGGTCACGACAAAACTAAATACTAAGTATAATATTTTTTGTTGTAATCACTCTAGCTTTTTTGAACTAAATAAATAAGGCATTTATAACAGCCGTAGTTCGAAACCATGTTTATTTATTTTATTAAGTAAAATTTTTGATAAAGTTCGTTTTTAGGTTGGCTAGAAGATGTTTTTTTTAGTAGTAAGTCAGCCAAAGTGCATATATTTTTTTACTTGAAGTATAAATAAATAAATCAACTTTTTTTAAAAACATACGGGCTGCAACAATTTCTATGTCCGTCTCGATACCTGAGCCACGTATTTTTTGTGTGCTTTTGGCCTGCGTAATGATTTCTTCACCAATACTCGCTCCGGTGTATTGGCGAGCGTATTGCCAACGTGTAGAGCTGTTTTTACACAAGCTATTCGAGCGATTACATTTTGCCCCAAGTGGGTGAGGTAGCCAAGCAATTAAAACACAAATATGAACTAAGTAGTTGATGTATTGTTGTTGCTGAAAAGTGACGTTTCTGTTCTGAAGTATACATAATATGACCTGCCTAATGCATGATTGATCCATTCGACTAAGATTTGATACATATAGTTCTCCCTCTAATCTGCTCCTTATCCACAGCTTTTTAGTAATTAATTTTAAAATAAATATTTTTCGCACCACATTTGATTTTTTTAAAGAATTGTTTACAGTAAGCACGCGGAATATTATGAACGTAGATATGCAGAAAGCAGCCAGTCCTAGAATAGTGAAACTCAGATAATAGCACATTTGTAAAAACCGTGAATAATCAAATCTACACAATAGAGTTAGAGTGTTTTTGATTTTAACAAACGATAAACAATAATTAAAAGTTTTTTTTTTATATTTCAAACAAATATGTTATTACATATTTTACTAGTTTTAGTAGTAGTTTTAAAGTACCGTAATTTTTTTCTAAATCTATGGGTGTTTTCTGCAAATCATTAAAGCCGTTTTTGAGATCAACACTATTTTTAGAAGGTGAGTATTACATTTTTTGTATGAAAGTGACCTGGTTGTTTTTAGAAGAACATAGAATTGACCTTACTACCTGATAATACCAATATTTATTTTTTTCAAAATTGTGGACTGGCTGCTTTATGCATAACTACTTTCAATTTAAAAACGTATTTATTTCCATATTAAAACTGATTTTTCTTTTTGGGGTTTTTGTGTTAGTGTCATTAGTGTCATTAGTGTCCTGACGAAGACACGGATAAGTCTTAATACTTGTAGACGCAGAGAAGTCAAAAAGTATCTTACAGATCAACGTAATTATTTTTTTATAAATATGAATATTATTATTATTATTTATTCTCTGGGTTATCTACATTCAAACTATTTATATTTTGTCTTAGTGGAAATTTTTAATACAGTTTCTATAAATTCATTTTTCAAATGTGTTTTCCTACTATATTGGATTGTATTAATTGATATGATGTAATGTCACAATTTTTGTTGTATTTTTTTAACTCTCGGGAGCATAATATGTTATTCATGTAGTACATGTATAAAAACAATTAAACCATTTTTAAAATGCATGTTTTTACATTGTACATGAACATAAATGGGTTTAATCCAATATTTATTGCAAAAACACGGGAAATTATTTCAAATTATGCATACTCGCATATTAAAATTGATTCGCTTATTGGTGTAGTGGTTAGCCCATTGGTCTAGCATACATAAGGTCCGAGGTTTGATTCTCGATAATATTGAAAAGTATTTATTTAATAGTTCCTGTACTTAACTGTCCCGTGGCATTTTTGATGGTCTTATGTGTTTGACTTTAGTAAATAGATTTAAAAAGTATTTCTTTGTCACGTCGTTACAAACTAGGTAGGAAAACAGATCCTCTAAATCGTAAGGTTAAAATGTGGGTAGGTAGTTGTTTAAATTATCAGCACTAAATGCTTTTTTTTAATGACGAAAGTCTGCAAATAATATGCAATAGTAAAGCTGCGCGTGTGTTACTTTATTGTTTTCTTTCGTTTCATTACTAAGCGCCGTGTGTTGCACTTTAGCGGAAATAAACATATCTTGAAAAAGTAATTTCCTCGTTCTAAATAATAGCGGGAGGAATTTAATATGAAAATTTCTGACAGTAAATACATTTCAAGAGCAATTTATTTCAACATTTGTTCTCAAGATGTGGCACAGTTCAAGATAAAATGCCAAATTAATGTTCTCAAGTGGTACTATCGAGAAAACGCTTAAATTAGCTGGATTTCGTCATCCAATAACCATATAACTTGTTTGTAGAACACGAAGACTTTAACCCGACGCGGTACCTTACTAGGCACAGAATCCTGGGTCTAATTTCATTTTATTTTCTAAGGTAAGTTAACACAGATAAATACTAAAAAACATACAATTTGAAGGTATTTGTCGATACAATTTCACATGCATGATGCATATATATCTTCAATCAGTAGAATAATATTTAACACCATTTTGTAGACAAGGACTGGATTAAACTCCCCGGAGAGCTGTTAATATTAACACGTTACAACAGAGATTAAGAACATTTTAGAGAAGGTGATATGTTGATAAATTCACCTGGTCTATGAAGAAGTATAGAAATAGAAAGAAAATAAAAATTCAGCCGTGGCCTGTAGGTGATAGGCGTAGCTGTAGTATGTAGGTGAAATAATTTAATTATATGAATCTCACCTGCATAAATAAAAGTTTTAGCTCTTTAACTTCACAAACATCAACAGGTGAAAGAATTAAAGAAATGTAGATGTTCAAATATAGGCAGAATGGTGAATGTTACACAGTGTGTAAAGTGGCAACTTTTACTAGCCAATGACAGGTCATAAGCTCTGTAGATGCCTAGAATTCTATATTACCTTCTCTTAAATGTTCTATAACGTGTTGAGAATAACATTTGTTGTTTTTTTTTTAATATATATTTTTTTTGTGTTATATATTATCCAATATAATTATAAAAAGATTGTACGTGTGAACTCATTAACTAAAATTTATTCCTTGAAGATTATTCGCAAAAGTTTTGAGAGTATCATTAAAAATGACAATTTTGCTATTTCGACTGTATACATTATATTCCTGACACACGTGGGCCATAGGTGTGTGGTATGTAGCATTATTTGTAGACAAGGGCAGTTTAAATATGTCCTGATGTCTGAGTGTTCTCAATCCCACATTTATTTACTTTTTCTTGAAGAGGTTAGTTTTTAATTTATAGTTTAATATTTTATAGATGAATTACATATTGAAATCAACGCAGCAACAAGGGTTTTTCCTTTAGAAGATTGTTTATTTTGAAAAATAAGCGCATCATTAATTACAATTTTTGCGAAGTTTTGCGAATTCCCAAATATTTGATCCGGACCCAAAAAATGGTTTTACTAACAATTGTTCAAACCGACATATGTTTTCTTCTAAAAACCAAGAAATGATTATTTTATAAGGTTAAATTTTCGTATCTAGCTAAGTGTAGAAGAAATAAAAAATGATCTCGGTAGTGATACTCGCATGTAGAAATAATGATTATTCCTTAAGTGTCGATAAATTTAAAGTGGAATAATAAAGATCTAATATATTTTGTACGCTGACATTGCTGTTTCAACAAATTAAACAGAAAAAGAAGCATTATATGACTAGCCGAAAAGAAAAAATGTGGTCATTTTTAGTAGTATATACAGTATTAAATAAATCTTAAACTTACTGTCCGTTTGTTTCCATGGAATTCTGAGAGGGTGTTTGATTTTGGTTTATGACGGCTTAAAGTTTTGGCGCAGAGACCCAAAATAAATGGGATGGCAAACAAAACTGAAATAATTTCCAAAAACAGGAAACCTACAATATGTTCGTTATATTAAGGGCCTTCTCTACATTATAAGGGTTGCTAGTAGAACAGTTAGCTAAGCCATCCCAAGAATACGGGTCTTATTGTATAATAATATCATTAAACGCGACAGATCCTTCTCATGTCGTCTCATATCTGTACCTACAACTGAATGAACGAAAATATTCGTGTTAATGAAAAACAATATTTTCAAAGCTAGAGTCCATAAATGAATTGCTATAAAGACTAGACAGGAAGCTGAGGAATATGTTTCATATATAAGAATATAATTTTAGTTTCTTGAAAATTCTTTTTGTTTTATTGATGTAGATATGTTTTTAATTTTTTAATTTCTTTTGAATTTTTACAAAATTGATGTGAAATTATGTACAATTATGTATAAAATAAATAATACACTGACACTACGGAACGTGCCTGTGGGCCAGTGGAGTGGCTTCATCCATAAATAAAAAATATATTTAATGTACCGTACCTAATGTTTAAACATTTTTGTTAACTATGTATTTGTAATTTATATTGGATTAAATAAATAAATAATTTTATAAATTTATTTGATATATACAGACTCAAAATATTAAAGATTTTCTAAAAATTTTAAATTTCACATTCCTCTCTGCATCGTCAAACTAAGATTGTATCATAAAATAAATAATTTTAATTCTAAGAATAATACATTTTCTATGTTCATATAGCCATTTCTATGTACGTGTTACAAGTCAAATTGGAAATACCCTTTTTCTGTGTTAAATTTAATTGTATGTAACAACGAATGTTTTGGGATAATATTATGGTCTATATTTAGGCACTACAAATATAATATATGATGATATTAAAGATACATATTCATTTTATTTTTATTTAGAACAGTTTCTTAAGTAAAAACTGTACCTACTATTAATCTAAAATATACCTATACGTGGAATACACATTTCTTGTACAAGTTCACCTTTGTTCAATTACACATATCTACACATTAAAATGTTTACTTTAGGTCCTAGTGTACCTGAACGGAAAAGTTATTATGTATTTGCGAATGTGTTCATGTAACATGGCTGAATTTTTATGATTTAAAAACATCTGCATACATTTTTTTAAGAGGCGCATCTGACGAAAGTTTTGTAAAAATTTGTTACGTAATTTCATAATATATTTAGAGTTGTTCCACGAAAAACCTCCCAATATCTTTACTAAAAAGTATTTTTTTAGATGAAGTACTGGAGAGCATAAATTTTTTAGTTATGCTCACATGTTTTCTATAATAAAAATACGTAAAAACTAAAGCAAGTTATTAGTATCAATTTTGTGGTCTCTATTCTGTAATATATTCCTGATTAATATTACAAAAAAGATATTATTTTTACATGACAAACTCATGAATAATTAGCACCATCTATAAATTTCTAATAACAGATTTAGTACAACATTTATAAATATATGTTTAAATGCCATACAAAAATCTATTTTAGTTTGATTGAGATGAGTAACAGTAAAGTTTATTTAGAAAATAACCGAACGAAATTTTTTTTAATTTTGTAGAGATTTTAAACACTATATATTATATTATACACTACTGACTAGTCCAACTAATTTGCGTCCACGTCCCGAACCCTAGGCAATGGAACCACACTCATAACGGTGTGATCACAGTAGATAACGAGAGGATGAAAGGCGAGTTTCTGGCGCTTCCAAACCAGAACCAACCAGCTAAAGGAAGGTAACTCCGACAAAAAAATCCACCAGAGAAGGTAACGGGAAACCACTCTGGTCATCTTTTCCCAAGAATCACAATGGCGGGTACATTCAATGAGCAGTTGTCCTGGCCTCGGAATAGCGCAGGACCTAGATGCTTTCGGTGTAGTGATCGCCAACGTCGGGGGGACCTGATAAGACACCGCAAGAAGAAGAAGAGATATCTCATATTAAGGTCAATGCCTAGTAGAGGTATTTAAAATAAACGGAAATGGAAAATGTAAGGGACAATTGCAAAGTCGTAGTAAAATCAACAGCAATTATTTTGTTTTTTTTATTAACCATCCCATAAATGCTTAAAAATTAATAATTGGAATAATGTGGATTAACCTTAAATAACAATTCTAAACTTTATATCTAAACATATTCGCATCAGACGCTGGATATTTTTGTTCTTTTTAATGAAAGGCAAGTCATGGCAAGTTTTTTTTAAAGGGTTTTGAAATATATGAATAATATTATATGTACTCCCATCCGGGAACTAAATCCAGTATCCCGTGCATACAAATAGTATTAAACATTCTAACTACACTGCGAGGCACTTATATCGGATTACGTAACATCAGAATGTTACTAATAAATATTTTAGCATTTTCTGCGTCTTATTACAATCAATAATGATTTTGTCATTTTTAGAAGATAGGTAAACATTTTTGAAAAGAGAATATGGAAGTATAGACGTATTACCTGTCATTGGTTGATTTTGATTGGTTGGAAACTAGCCAAGTACATGTCATGAGCCCTGTAAATTGTAATCGAGACACATTTTATTACTATAATTTACAACATATTGAAACCATTAATGTGTTTTGTTTTTTAAGAGAAAATAAAACAAAATATATTAAATGCTCGAACTTCCATAGTCTCTTCTTAAAAATGTTTTCCCTCTGTTGTAGTAAATTCAAATCTTAAAAACTCTCTAGGGAGTAAAAGCTTTGTCAATAAATATTTAAACAGATTGCAAATACCGTTGATCAATAATTTCGTTAAATAATATTTGTTGCATCACTTTGTCGATCGGTAAATCAGTATGGGTACTATTATTTTTAGTATACAAGTATTTTGTTTGTGTACCAACAGAGTTTAATTAATCAACAGGGGTGACTCAGTGTTTCTAAAATTAACATAGAACGTATGATATATATTACAAAAAATCATTGACAAAAACACATAATGCATTTTTTACAGCGGAACCGTAGGGATCAGAATATGATTGGATTTTTTTTCAAAATACCTTCTAAAACAAGAGTTTCGTGATGTTTGTTCTTTCACCTGGAGAACGAAATATTGTGTTTCAATTTTCAAAGATTCGGAATGAGTTGCGAAAACAAGAAAAAAGTTGATTTATGCCAGTTCCTCGTATTTCTCGCTGTGTTCTTAGCTTTGTGAAATGAAGTGTGAATTTCCGGGAGGTAGACTGAAGGGGTTGCCCTCTCTGTGGCTTCAATTGAAATTTGAATTATTTAACGCGGTGAAGGGACGTGGTGAAAGGGTTTAATGACAGCCACGGCCCCGAGAGCAAAAGAGAGAACTGAAATGCAGTAACGGGATGCAATACGATGTACTTACTCCGACCTCTTTACTTATGCCCGTCGAAAGTTCTCGCCAAATTAAATATTTATCTTAAAACGTTTTAGTTTTGTTACTAGGCTTCACTTTTTTGTTTTAGTCAATGTATTCAACAATCTGTTCTGTGTACGAGTATAACGAGTTGTTGAAAACACGAAAAAAAATGTACTGGATTATTCAGAACACATTTTCCGTTATTGTTTAAACTAATCAAATTAACGCGTTTTTATAATTTATTAATTGAATCGGCATTGACTTCGTAACACTTCATTATAAATTGTTATGAATATAAAACTTTTTTATTAGTGTAACATAATTATTATTCTTTTACAAGAACACTAAATTCGTTCGTTTTTTGTATAGATTGTATAATGACACGGTCAAAAATATTCTGTATTTACTAGATTAGCTTTATATCACCCGTTGACGGGAGAAGTGCTCTCCCGAAACTGTAGTAGTGTTCTTGTAAAATAATAAAAATTGAGTAACATTAGTGTAACAATTTTTTTTTCATTACTATTTTATATTTTACTTTGACTTATTGTTATTTTTTATTTTTTTTGCTTTTATAAAACATTTTTGTGTGCCCAATTTGGGCTTCATTAATAATAAATCTACTCATTTATTTATGATTGGATGGACGGATGCCTTTCATCGTCGATTAATTAACCAAAAAACGTTACGGGTAAGTAAATATAGGCATTGGTTTGTATTTTTCATTATTTTACGAACATCGACCCATCAAATTAATTACAAAATATCACAAAAACATCAAACCATTGAAATTTCTGCAATATTTGGCAGAATGTTACTTAAATAATGATAATACGAGTTGGTATTATAAAACCAAATATTGTTTGACATCAAAGAATTTAGGCGATAGATCATTTTGAATGTCTTGTTCATAAACTGTTTCAAAAATGCATTATACTCGTACCTTTTATAAATTTGTTCGAAGCAAGAAAGTCTGTTTTACACGTCATTTCGTAGAAAATAGTCATATTTATGATTAGTCAGTTCTAGTTTAAATCCCGTTGTTTTTTTTATTTTTATTTTAGATCTCATACAAGATGACGTAATACAAAAAGACTTCAGAAAAAAAATTTGGTTAAAATTTTAGCTAAAAAAAATATCAATGAAATACAAAAATAAAAAAAACTTATTCTGTTTTATTGTGGTTAGATAAAGCTTGCACATATAAACTTAATTAAGGTACATTATGTTATACACATTAAAGGATGAAGATTGTGAGATCGGGTAATTAAGATAAGATAAGTTTGTAAGGATATAGAAAGAGGATCCAGGAAAGATGTGTACTTTTTTTTAATGAAGGAAGGTTTAGGTTCTAAGGATATATATTAATGTTTCCTGTTAGGTAAAAATCCTGAACAAGAATATCGATGTAGATAAGTCCGCCTCGTGTAGTAGTTGACGCGTTCACCTACCATTCGTAAGGTCTTGGAGTCGGTTTCTGTTAGAGTGGCCGTGAAATATTTTTTTCAAAATCTTTTTTTACTACGATGTTTTATTAATCCTGAGCCTGTAGCGCATGACTGATCACCTTACCTTCATGTAACAAATTATTGAACTACACTGCATTTGTTTTACCGATTATGTGCCCTATGCACCACTGGGTGCAGAAAAGGGGTAATGATGATGACATTCGTACATGTGCAATGTGCATATATGAATGATACGTTGGTTGTATATTTCATGACATAAAAAACAACAAATACTTTATGCATTGGATTGAGAACAGCAAATTTGAATGTTTAATCATCATCATCATTATCATTCCCTTTCCGCGCCTTCTAGTGCATAGGACGCTGCATTGGTACACATATCACAGCGTGAATTGATATTTTTTTTGCTACAAGAAAGTAAGATGATCAGTCTTACGCTTCAGCGATTAATAAACCTATGTAAATGTGCTAGTGCTCGCCGTTGAACCAAGTAAACATACAAATTTCGTTTATGTTAGCAGTCACGAACAGTCTAAAAATGATGTATATGAAAACGTGTAGTTACACACACATAAAGCAAAGGTTATTAAACATTTGAATGGACTATACGTCAGGCGATACGCTGTCAGAAGTAAAGGCTCCAGTTTGATTTCAGTACACACGATAGGTAAATATTCCTGTATTTGAAAGAATAATTTACCATACAAATTACAAGTCCAACAGAACACACCGTAAATTCGACCACGCGCCGAATTTTTTTGAATAAAATTTTCCGGTTTTCGCGCCAATTTCAGATAACGTAGAAAATAAACACTCTCAGCGTAATTAACCATAAATTGAGGCATTTTATATTTCTTAGCGACTTTCGAAGGTAGGAAACCCCAGAAATTTTACTTCCTGTTTCTACATATAAAGAATACTCGTTTTAGATTAGATAAGACATCACAAAGCTTTTGAAGTTATTTAGTATCCGAAAATATCTTTAATAATGAGGTTTTTTTTTTACATTATATTTTTTTATTTGCATTTTACAATAGTTACAAAAGTTACAAATACAAAAATAAACTATTACGTTCACACAAAAAAATCTCATAAAGGTATGGCCTATGTATGGGTATACATTTTATTTTAAATTAAAATAAAGCCTACAGGAAGAAATACGATAGATATCAAAAAATAAAAAATAAGTGCTCATACTAAAACACAATTTACTTGTCAATAAAAATAAGAAAATTAAAGTAAAAATATATACTACTCGTATTTATAACATGTACATAATTTCACCAAATAATTAAATCGAAACAAATTAAAAATAATAATCTCTATTTTATTGTTTTTAAGAAATGTATTAAACAGTTTTGGAGCTACGAAAAGTGAGTGTCTTTGCCCGAGTTTGGATTTACAATAAGGAATTTCAAGTAAACTATTCAATCTTTGACTAGATCTATTAAAATTTTTAGGAAACAGATGTTGACTTACATAAACATAAAAGACATGACTGGCAATATATTTCTTGTAGCTTCAAAAGTTCAGCTTCCTAAAATAATTAGTTTGAGGGAAAAGTCAATTTTTATGAAGTATAATTTTAATAACTTGTTTTTGTAGGGTTTCTAAAGGCTTAATATGATTATTATAGGCTCCTTCCCATCCCATTATTCCATAAGAAAGAGAAGACAGTACAAGAGTATGATGAACCATTTTGCTAGTGCTTGGATAAACAAAACTAGTAGTAAAACGTTTGAAAACATAGGTCAAATATATCATTTTTTAAAAATATGATTAGTCCATTTTTCAGTTTTATTTTTTTCACAGTTATAATACATATCTATGTTACAGTATTTATTTAGAAACATAATGTTAAGGTCAGAAGAAGGAGCTGAGGATTGAGAATTGTAAAAAGGTACGAATAAAGTTTTTTCACAATGGGGAAATGAAACTTTTTTTCAAACATTTTTAAATTAATGAAGGTCTATGAAATACTGTCAAATAATTTTTTTTAAACTTATTATTAGTAGCATAAAAAATACTTTGAAATTTGTAATTTTTAATTCCCGCATAAACGGTAATTCCATCGGCCACGCCCCTAATACGTCACGATTCATGTTTATTTGTTCCTTCCATTAAAATTTGTGTAGAATAATTTTACGAATCTTGACGTCACCAATCCCCAACACGTCGCGTTTTACTACGAACGAATTTTTATTGAATTTCTCTCTTACGTTAATGTATGAAAACATTTCTCCACAATATCCATATTGATTTTGAAATACAATTTATTATTTTAGATCCATTTTATATATTTTAATCGGTATTCGTAGTTTGTGATATTTCCCTATTCAGAGAATTAAGATTCTGATCTAGCCATTCTTTAATTACTATTATACATTTATTGGCTTTTATGGCAGCCTTTTTCCAAGATTTATCTTGCATAATTAATGCGGTATCATCAGCATAAGAAAACAGCTACTAGGCTCATCGATATAACAAATATCGTTTATATAAATTAAAAACAACAAAGGGCCAAGAACTGTTCCTTGTGGGGCTCCATGTATCACAGTATTAGTTTTACTTATAATTGTTCCAATCTTAGTGCTTTGAAGTCAATTTGCTAAGTAATTAAATGTATTTTGTGATATTAAAAATTGTATCTTCTGTGCTATTACTTGATCGAAAGCCAAATTGGTTATGTGATAAAAATGAATAAGACTCTAGAAAATGCGTAGCTTAATTTTTAACACACTTTTTTTCAATTGTCAGTTTTACTTGAAGAGCCTATTTTGTGAACTCATACCATATTAGATATTTTTAATTTGTTTGGAAATATGCCTTTTGCGAAACATTTCTTAAAAATGGAAAGTAAAGGTGGTTTTATCAATATTTTTATAGACTTAATTGTCATACTACTGAGTTCATCTATTAAGTTGATCTATGTAATTTTTAGCTTTTGTTATATGCTTAAATCGAGACAGTTTGAACTGATATTGATCATACGATTAAGATTACTATTTGTGGAAATGCAAGGTACGGAGTCGTTTAACTGTGTATTTAGAGAAGCAATGTTTGTGAAAAAATCATTGAATTTATTTGCTATTTCTTCTCTATTAGTTATAACAATATGACAGTTATTAGCTTTTGAGGAAAAACGTGTTTTTTTTGTTGCAAATTCGTGATTTTATTAATCACATTCGATATTTTTTTAGGATCTGAGTTTGAAATTTGTACTTAATTTGGAATAGTAGTTTTTTGCATTTTTTATAAGGATATTAAAAAAAAATGGTTAATGATATATTCTTTACGTTTGTTCTCATTAATGTGATTGTGATTAGACAAACAAAAACTCTTATGATTTTTAAACCGTTTATTTCTTTGTTGAAAAGAAATTATTAGTCCACGAGTTATCCATGTTTTTATTTTTTTGTGTGTACTTTTTGGTGTTGCTATTGGTTGGCTACTTTTTGCAATATGTTTTATTCAATATTTCATCAAAAAAATGTTAAGAAATTGGTTTGGATCGTCATATGAGAATACAGAATTCCACATTTCATATTGTAGCAAATTAGTTAATGTGTGATAATCAATTGTTATTTTCTTTCTTTGTTGGATGTTTAACAAAAATGAATTGTTAGATTTAAATTTGCTATAGGAGTAAAAATTTGAGAAATGGTCAGTAGTCAATTTTGAGTGAAGAAGATTTTGGGAGACAGGTTTGGTAATTTTTTGGAAAAATGTGATCTTGATCACTTCATCACCACAACCTTGTGATCAATTTGTAAGAATGTTCGGGCCAGTAGAGGTATTTATATATATTACTCGTATAATAAAAATATTGCAGGATAAAGAAGATTTAAGTACTCATAAGCTAATGGATTTAAAACTGAATTTAATAGGTTTATGTTAATATCTCCTGCAATAAAAGGAAAATCGTTTTTTATATTTATTGACTTCGTCTATTATTAACATCAAGTCAGTAATATTTTTTTTATATCTAGTGAAGGAGAGCGGTATATGGCGATTATTAAATATATTTTTTCGTTCATAGTAAAACATAATCGGATTGTGTTTGAGTAGTTTGAATTGGGCACGGTTATAGTAATATTGGTTATTAAATGAGTACTATGAAAAATGGAATTACCATCGTGAGATGTATGTTTAGAAGGCACCGAGAAAAATGAATAGCCTGGAATGCTAAAAGGGATACATTCTCTCAGTTGCGTTTCTGTAAAAATGATAATATTTTTTTCAGTTTTAATAGAATTAATGAATATGCAAAAATCATCGAAGTTTTTCTTAATGCCTCTAATATGAAAGTTCATGATGTTTAGGTGGGTTGCTTTTAAGTGACAATTAAACTCATCTTCATTTTCACATATTTCAGACGGAATAAGAAGTTTTTGATACTGCATTGTAGTTGAAAAATTCGCTTGTAGATATGAATATAATCTTCAGTCTTCAGTGAAGAAGGATGCCATTAGAATTCTTGATATAAAAGATGGGAGAGTCTGCGGTTCATCTTATTATTCCCATTCCTCGTCCATGTATCTGAATGATTTTGTTGCTTTCGCTAACAAAAGTAGATGTTTGTTAAAGATCGTCAAGTTTACATTTATTTATATTTTCCCGTCGGAGCCTGGAAGGTTGTATATATATTTGTTGGTGTTAACAAGGTTGTAATTTTTTTTTTTTAATAACGGAATTTAAAACTAAGAAACCTATATTCTTTGTCTATTTTCAATCTAAGTGAAGGTACAATAAAGAGTTATTGTAAATATAAAGATGTCCTCTCAATGTTGCCAATAATTAGCCATCATGAAAGTAGGACACGCGTACCGATAATCTGAAAATGGATTGCGTAAACTTATTGGTTAGAAAAAATAAAACGTGGAACTATATGAAGATCATAATTCATTTTTATGTACATTCTTACAAAATAAGGTTTAAAAAAAAAAACCGATTCAGTCACTTTAACATTACGAAGATCTAAACAAACAAAGACAATTCTTCTCCTGACGCGAAAAACTACTAATGGTGATTTGGAAAATGTTTACGAAATTAACGAATAAATCAAATTGATAAACATTGTTTGACGTTTAACATTTATTTTAGATTATAAATATGTATTCATATATTTAAAACAGCTCAGAAGTCCCTGTATATTAATATTTCGTAGTTGCCATGCAATTCAAAGTCAAGTATTGAATTATGGAAATATGTGAAGAACGAAGGGAGACAGAATGCAGTGGGAATGCGGTCTGTTTATTGAATTCATAACAATTTGGTGTTCATAGGTACCAGAACTGAGTTAGAATTATTATAGAGTCGACAAATAGAAACTACGATAACAATTGTACTATGGTCCCAAAGGTGTACTATAGGCAGAGAAAGATAGATGAACACATTATTTGTTCGAAATCAACTATACTGGGAAATCACGAGAATGCCGAGAAACAAAATTACACATATCGAAATTAAATCATATAACGAATTTCCGAAAGTATAGTTATTATAATGAAATTGATTGCTTTGATTTTTTTAATGATAAATCAGAGAAATTGTTAATTCATAAAAGTGTTAGTTTTTGATCGACGATTTTCTTTATTATTTCTAAATAATTGATTTTGTTGTGAATGTTTTCACAGAAATAAATAAACAAAATATACAAGGTGTCACCTTATGATCGAGCCCATAATATAACGATTACCGTCTGACTCAGTACGCCGAGTATGGAGCAACACTGTCATATGTCGGTGATTGATGGTACGTTGGAGCCGCGTATAAATCATGCAGTACTTACAGCTTCTACTTAAACTCTAGCTAGTACTTTTTACGCTTCGCGTGAAGTTTTAAGCGGATTTCAATAATATTAATGAGATTTTAAAGAGGCAAAATGTGTGCTTTATCAACGCAAAAATGTGCAACCGAAGCAGGGTAAAAATAAAGATTTCTCTGCATTATTTCTGTATTATTTTACCCTACCTAAAATTTGAAATATTGATTTTCTGAAAATCCATACGTTATTAAAACTATTTAAATAACACACGTGCAGTTTGGCATAATAGATATTGGTAAACAATAAATAAACTTATTTGCTAAAAATACACCACTCAAAACTATAGCTGAAATCTTTTTTTAATGGCTAATTTACAAGAAATTCATTGCAATAACCAGAAACACTATAAAAATCGTGTTTGTAAGTATTATTGACGTAACGTTAGATATCTACAATGTCAAATTTTACACGCTTTTGAAAAATCTGTAAATTGGCTTATAGAAAAAAATGATAACACCGTTTGTATTCTATATAATCTTAAGCAGTGAAGTAATGAGCCCAAATTATGAGCTACGAGTGTGTGCAGTCAATCTTTAATTATTATGTTATTGAATTCGATTCAGCGGCTACACTTGGATACATTTTATGATAACCGTCCGAATCGCTGAATCGAAAAATGTTCTAACTCGTCTTCTAATTTCTCTGCTGAAAATATACATACTATAATGTTAAGTAAATATTCGTTATTTGAAGACCTTCAGAAGAAATTTCGATAGAGCACGTAAGAAAAGCATTTCAGCTCATTTTTCTAATCGAATTTTCCAAACTTAAGTGCTTTTTCAAATTTAGGTTTTCCACAAAACTTTTGCTTGTTTTCCAGTTACGAAGATAAGACGTTTGAAATATCTTTCAATACTATTAAATTCCTAAACGCTTTTTAAACTAAAAAAATGTTAGCATATTCAAGTTTTGGGCTAAAAAAAATTGTTTCCTACAACATTTAGAATATTGTTAAACGTACGTTATGTTTTGTATCTACTTTTAAATACCATTTACAAAAAACGAATCAATAATGTTTACATAATATGTACTCAAAAATATTATAGTTTCGTTCATTTTATACATATTATCGATAATTATTGTCATTATAAAGCTGAAATCACGCGATTGTTCATATAGTTTTTAATAACTATAAGGTAAATCTCACAATTATTAGCAAGCCTACATCATTCTACATTATTTAATATCAACTTTAGCGCCAATAAGATTTTGTTTTATTTTAATACGGTTCCTCAAATTATTTTACAACATTAAAAGCAGTCGGTCTTTGATTCTCCCTTTTCACCCTTGACTTATGAATATTTTTTCAAAGCCTCGTTTATCATAATCATCACCATTATCATTTATTTATCTGATTACTCCTCAAATGCAGCGTATCTCGATTATGTTATTAAAGGCAAGCTGGTGAAGAAATATGACTAAAATTTTGCAGTGTATAAGCCCATTAAAAAAATGTGTTTTTATGATTTACTACAATATTGAAATGTTTGAAGCCATTTTCGCCGATTTGTTAAAAACTCGGTAACAGAAAATGGGAATCGTGGTGTGGCAGTGAGTCCGCCACACTGGCCACAGGACCACGACCCGGCTCTAAACTTCAGCCTTGTCGGGAGTTACACCCGAGTACACCTCATGCTTGATGGACAACACTCAAGAAATATCTTTATTTTTTTGTATAAGATACAATTGTTGTCAATGTTGATAAGAAATAAGCGTGAGCCTATAAGTAGGTTACAGAAAAAACAAACATTTTTGAGCTCAATTGTGAGTGATAAAGTATGTGGAAGGACCTTTATTAATAACGCGAGGGCTAAACTGAGGGTTTTTGTGGCGCGTCTGCGTTTCGTCAGCTAAAATAATATCTTCTGCATCTCCCCGCTGGGCGCGGGCGGAGGGCGGGCGTGGGAATACAGAGGCCGATTGAAATGGGATGAACCTCGCTATAATTCCGAGCGATATCTGCTAAACTAGGAGATAAATCTCTCCTACTGGCCACGTGTGAATGATTTACTCGCCATGAATAATACAAGGTAAGGGGGATATTGACGTATCACCTGCTGTGGTCACTGCGGGGGAAATAAAAAAAAAAGGATCACTTTTATTCCTTATCGAAAAGTGTGAGACTTAAAATACAGGTGTTATTCTTTTTGCGTGGTCGATTTCAACAACAAAAACCCTCTTTTCAAATGAGAAATCATTCAATAATCAAAACAGCGTATAAACTTTCTCCACTATAATATGGTATTTGAATGAAAACAAAAGATACTTTATACACTTTCGATAAGAATTGACTGCCGAGATGTTTGCCTTTTAGTTATGCGAATTACCCTGGTCTGGAATTACCACGGCGCACTCAAGGGAGCCATTTTCTAGCGGTAAGTATTTTATTTTATAATTTTCATAATTCAATTATGAAATAATGAATTACTTCTACAACTATCAACAAGCCTCAATTTCTTGTCCATATTATCTTAGTTTCTTCCAATTGCATTTAATTATTGACTACTTTTCTTTAATTAATTACCTAACGAGAACCATGTTACCAACAAGATTTATGATTCTAATATTAAAAGAATTTTTTCGAATGATAAGAGCATCTATGTTATAAATTCAAAGTTATAAAATTCATTTTTATAAAACGAAAATTTTAATCCATTTAGAAAATTGGAGCATTTTAGGTAGCAAGAATTTCAAGAATCCGTACGCTTTACAGTTGCAAGACCTGAGTTTTTTTAACAAATACGGTACATTATACATGGTATTTCAGGGCCAGACTAAGAAACTTTAGAGGAACATTCCTCATGGTAAACATTTATTCAAATCCTAATAAAAAAATAAAAAACCTTTTTTTAATGATTTTTTAATTTTATGCACTAAAAATGGAGAATATCCTTAATTTCTCGGACTAGCATCTCTTCCACATACCTCCACCCCTCCCCTACCCAGACGCTTCCCTTGCCCGCGTCCGGTGCATATCGCTTCGTTGATGGGTTGGGGAGAAAATAAAGTTTTATTTATTTTCAAATTTAAAAATAGAGTTTTTGGAAATAAAATATTTAACAAAAAGTTATTGTTTTTCGAAAGTTTCACGGTCTGGCCCTGATATAAAGGTAATAAAAGTGCAGAAGGAGAATAGTCTAGCACTTGCATGCACATTTCATGCACAACTGAATAGGAAAGTGGGATTTCCACCCACTATGCTATTCGTTAGACATTTCGTTTCCAATCACATGGTGTTTCCTTACATTTAAATATTTAACCGGTGAGTTCAAATGAGCTTCGAATTCAATTTCCATAGTTTGAACCAAATATTAATAAAAAAACCTTTTTCAACATAATGCATGCAATTTTAGTATGAGCCTTAGTGCAAACAGGTAAGAGAAAAAAAATGTGGAATAATATTTTTTTCACATGTTTTTTAATGATGCTTTCACCACGGAGATAAAAAAGTTTATTCTTGTCTCTCAAGAAAACACGCTTAATATTCTAAGTATTTTTTTTTGTAGTATCCTTATGGAATTGATTAAATTTCTACATAAACTCCTCGACAGTTGCATGATCAATTCATCAAACAATTTTCTAAAATGTATATTAAATCGAATACCAATCCACCCGCTTATTTTGATTCGTATAAGAGGTTTGAAGATATTTTTTTGCAGAAATAACGACTTCTTTGTAACAGAATAAAATATTCTGTAAAAAATATTATTTTAATACTCGTTTTTGAATCAAACTTATGGTTTAAGTAAATATCGCCAGATATTAAATGTCACCCCTTGTAATATCATTCAAAGTTCGTTCCCGTTTCAGTTTATAGTGAATTCGTCAGTTAGGAATAGTGCTTCAAGTTTCATTGAAATTTTTCCAATAAATCCTAATATAGACATTCCGCATGTAAAAAGCAGCATTAAAATGAAAGGTATTTCGATTTTAGTTGCTTTTAGCGCAATTCAAAGGAAACCTATTCACACCATTCGAAGTATTAAGATCCAAATTGGTTGATCAATGATTTCCAATATATAGGTAATGCAACCTCTGTGGTGTAGTGGCTAAGATACTTTACTTACACGAGGAAAGTTCCGGGTACAATCCCCTGAGAGAATACAAAATTTTAATGTGATTTTTTTAAATCACTATAATTAGATCTCCTGGCCCGTTGTAAAAAAAATACTCACGTATGACCCTTAGGGGGGTATTTACAGGATAATGTGGGTAGAATAGTGGATGTTACACAGTTTACTGATCATTTAAATAAGCTTCTAGGTATAAAGTTATCTGTGATCATTTGCCTTGACTTCGTATCGTTGGAAATTTTTAGCTTTAATTCGTTCAGTTTTCATGAAGAATATATTATGATATTTATATTTGTTACATTTTCAACGATAAATTATTTATTTATTTATTTGACGGATTTATGTAGTCCATTCTAACGATGGTATATACAATTTCTTATAACAAATACAGGCACTTATAAAATTTAGGCAAGGACAAAAAAAATAAATTACCACCTCAATACAAGATCCAGTCTATCTTAGTATTTTTTTAAATCTATAAAGACTTAAACCAAAAAAGTCCAGATCTTGTCTCGAGTTTACAATACGACATAATCGGGACATTGGTGCATGCACGCCATAGTTTGTGCTGTGTTGATCGAGGAACAGCACATTATTATTTGGCAATTGGCGGATTGGAACACTGAATGCCACTTGTTAGAGTAACGAGGGTACATCCATTAAGCCAATCAGTGAATTAAACATAAATATGGAGTCTTTACGTTTTTGTAGACTTGAGATTTTTAACGTTGACTTCATTTCATTTGACATATTAAAGAAGTTTTTTGCCATCGGAGTTTCTTTTTTTAAGTCATAAAATTATCATAGAAATGGCGTAAATGAGAATATTAAGAAATGAGTGGGGATTTTGCATTCTTTAGTTTATAAAATTATGATGAACAAGTAAATGTTGGATAGACATTAATGTGATAAAATACGCACTAAAATAAATAATATTTAACCAACAATACTCCTTATAATTCATGATAAACAAATTAGTTAGAAACTAACGAGACAATTTAATCCACTTGGTGACTTCATCAGTATATTGAGTTTTTCCGTTGCGGATGGATTAAAGCGTTTGCATAGGTGTACCTTCGAGTATGTACATACATACTTAGGATTCATACCGTGTCGTGGTTGTCGCTATAAATCTGTGTAGTGTCATAAGCTCTGCAAATGCCTAGACTCCCTCGAAAACTTTTCCATGTACATGTCGATGTCTTTCGTTTAAAAAAAAAATATGTTGTTTTTGTAATTTGCGTCTCGAAGAGCATACGAATTATTGTATGGGTAGAAAAGTTCGGTGTTTGGCAAAATAAAGTTGTGAAATAGATGGTGGTAATAACTTCACCCTGGTCCTTCAAGCCGGGCGGGGGGGTGAGGGCGGTAGTGGGGTGAAGAGTGCAGTGAGGGTTATAGCAATCATTTCTCATTCAATACTCGAGAGGCATTTTTAACTCCACGCTGGTAGAAACTTCCGATGAGCAGATGAATAGTCTGGACCCTCAAACTTGACGGAGTTCATTCATATGCTGAAACTTTGTTATAGAGTCAAAACTTCTAGCCTTGCGCCTACTGTCCGTTTCAGTATTTCTGTGAAAAATCTAATAAACTCTTGCATATCAGATAACAATCAACGCTGATCACGATACGCGGAGAAAAAGTATGGAACTTTTAAAAAGTACATTGTATCAGTGAACACAGACATCAGATAATTTTTTGAAATACTCACTAACTATTTATTTATTTATTTTATAAATTTATTGCATAAAATAAGTACACATATTTAAAAACAGGAAATCTAATTAAAACTAGTCAATAGAAAATAAAAACGGAGTGTTCTCTGTTTAAAATAGTCTCCATCTAACATTTTGCCTATTTTAAGATGGAGATTTTTCATCTTTTAAAGTATAAGTAGTTCTATACTAATATAACAATCACAAAAAAACTAAAACAACTTTATTTTAAATGCATTGCTAATCAAATGTAAAAAATTAAACATTGTTATTTTACAAATATAAAGTAAATATATGTGCCAAAAATACATGGTTACTTTAACAAATAATAAAGTATAATACATAATAAAAAACAAATATAAAGTAATGAAATACATAAAAATATAAATAATGTGTGTACCAACTATTTAAAGTACTACGCTTTTTTATCTAGATATATTTTTCAAAAAAATCTCTCGCTACACTATTTATATGTGCAGTTATTTTTATTTTAAAATTTGTTTTACATTTTGGGTCGTTTATGTGTATTTGGCAATAAATTATTAAATATTTTTAGAGCAATTACATTAGTATATTGTTTTTTACCAAAGGCGGTTGATACAAATGGGACAATACAGTTAATTTGTGTTGCTGAATGAGTGTTTACATTTTGTTGAGTTCCTTGGACCTCACTTAATTTATCATAAAATTTAAGTAGTAGGCACCTCACAAACAATTGTCTTGCATCCAATATATTTAACTCAGGAATAAGATCATCCGTTGGATACCTCAAATGTTTTTAAGAATGATCTTCATGATCCATTTTTGTGCTATTTTCACTTTTTCAAGGATTGAACGAGAACAACCTCCCCACGCTAAATTGCAATATGATAATTTTCTTTGGCAAAAAGCAAATAAAATTTGTCTCATAAGTTGATCATTTAAGATATTTCTTAGGCTTTTATAAATGTATGCTGATTTCTGTATTTGCTATAATTTGATCTTTCCAGTTTAGTTTACAATCTATTATGGCCCAGTAGTATTTTATTGAATTTACTAGTTCTAAATATTCACATTTGCACGAAGTATTTGGTATGCACGAATGGATCTTGTCTGTCTAACCAATCTTTACGCATCGGATACCTTTTCCATGTTTTTGTTTTGCTTTCATCCAAGATTCGGAGTCAAATATTAGTACCGTGTCATCAGCGAAATTTTTCGTTTTGCCTCCAGTCGGTAGATTGCATAATTTATTATTATAAATGTTAAACAATAACGGACTAATGTAAAATGTATCCTTATTTGCCACTATGCACGTCGTATTAATTTATTTGCAAGTGATTATCAATTAGTTTTGTAATATAAAAAAAGTGAAATATGGAACTGAAAAGGGAAGAATGGGCGCAGTCGATTCACCAGTGTGCGGGAAATCAATAAATGGAAGGATCACAAATGATGAAATCAGACCAGAGTGCAAATCTGATATGGGTATAATTGGTGGGATTAAGAAAGGAATAGTAATAGATGATGTGAATAAGTTATCGTTCAAAGGGGTCAACACTGTTCTGGCATCGAGACAACACTATTACGTAGGCAAAAAAGTCCATAACCTTTTGCCAGAATCGTGGAAAGACGGGAGTGATGTCAAGTTACGGAAGGTGTTGACCTCGCTCTTTCATGACATTGGTCGTAGGGAGTCAGAAAAGTTGATGCATGCCACGGATTGGAGAATCTTACTGGATGTCATAAATAAATTGTCTATGTTTTTATGAATGTATGTATGTGTATGCACATGGGTGTATGTACGTGTGTGTGTATGTACATGTGTATATATGTGTGTGTATATATATATGTGTGTGTATATATGTGTATGTCTGTATGTATATGAATCAAAATGTGTATCCGAATAAGTTTATATTTTGTTTGTCTGTGCTCTATATTAATTTGTTAACTATTGTAACATATTAAAATGAAATTGCCTAGCTTGGAACGGGATATGTACCCTTGTTAGCTGGGCAAAGTGAACATGGAATTGTATTTTGATAAAGAGTGTGAATAAATAAATAAATAAATTTAAAAAATAAAAAATAAAAATTGTGTTAACAATTTAATGATTAATTTACAATTTCACTTTTTATACAAATAAACATGTTCTAAATATATTTGTCGACTGTTTATTGCAAGTACCAATTCCTTTTATTTATTTATGCTTTATTAAGTTAATCCAACAATGTGTTGAGTATGTCCAAATGTTTGCCGACTGGTTAGTTTTCCTTTCTAGGGAATTATTCAGATCTTAAATTGTTACAACAGCAGGAAAACATTTTTTAACAGGGGATGTGGAAGTCTAGGCATTTAAAGGGCTTATGATCTGTCTTTGACTGGTTTAAGTGCCCACTTTACACACTGTGTAATATTCACCATTCTGCCTATGTTTAATTTATGTTGAATGTTACACAGTGTGTAGAGTGGGCACTTAAACTAGCCAATTACAGGTCGTTATCCCAGTAAATGCCTAGACTTCCATATTCCGTTCTTTGAGGTATTCTCCATCCCTGTAGTAATTTGTTAATCTTAGTGATTCCCGAGGGAGTTAAATCCAGTGTTTTGTCTTCGAACATTTGGACAAACTCAAATAATGTAATAAAACCAACTGGTTCAAGAAGAATTTTTTAACTTATTCTTGGACCAGTTGGTTTCATTTTAATATTTGTTATTATTATAAGCCCTGTAAATGCCTAGACTTCCATATTCCCTTATTTAAGGTATTCTCCATCTCTGTTGTAATTTGTTAATCTTAATGACTCCCGAGGGGTTGAAATCCAGTTTTTTGTCAACGAACATTTGGACAAACTCAAATATTGTAATTTATTTATTATTAATAATTTTTTAACTGCGAAAATTGCATGAAATCAACCTCACTTATTGAATTATTGAGATTGGCCGTGTTTTGAGTAAAAGAAAGTAACTCTCATCACTTGGAAAACTGTTTTTTTTTCATATAAACTTCGTCAGTGTTCAGTATACACTAACATTTAACTAAACGAGAATTTGACGCGCAAATAAAAAAATGTTTGTGATAGATGTTTAAAAAATAGGGTGTAACTACCCAGAGCTATTGTAATTTATTGTTTTATATGACAATAAGTCGGATATCCGGTTTTCCGAATTAGGAGGTTGCCGGATATCCAGTATCCGGTATCCGGCCAAACCATTATCCGTTTCATCACAACACATAAATATTGTTGTTGTGATCTGTACCCAAGCAGATGAAAAATACAGGTATGTGAGTGAAAAAAACCTTAGATAAAAATCCTAAACAAGAAAATCGAGTGAAGAAACGTCCGCCTTTTATACTTAATCCCAAATTTAACTTCTGGGAGTATTATCGTAAAAATATTTGCTGTCCCTGGACTGGTATCTGAAGCGTAAGACTGATTTCTTTATCTACCTGTCTTTAGTGATAGAGTTACACTGCATTTTATTTCACAATGCAGGGCCTTGTGAACCATCTGGTTTGGATAAAGGGATGATGATGATGATGCCCCAAATACGTAACATACTATGTACACACGCTAATAGCTTTATGCTACAAAACCTACGCTATTTTTTTTTAAAAGACCTCGACTAATAAAATTCATAATATATTTATATTTTTGGTAAGTAATGAAATCGTGAAAATAGTTATTAATGGCGCTGTCAATTAAATAATGTAAATTTTGCGAAACTCAGAGTTGCTAATTTTGTTTTGGTATTTATTAGGCGCGTCGATTCCCTCGAGGGGTTGTTAAAATGACTCCCCACTCTCCGTCTGCGGGATCTTAGAGCGTCAAGTTGTGGATAGCTTCTCATGATATCATCATCATCATTCCACTGTGTGCCCCATTGTTGTATAAGGCACTGCATTGGTAAAACAAATACAGCGTATTTCTAAATTTGTTGCAACAGAGAGGGAAAACATTTTTGAGAAGGGAATATCGAAGTCTAGGCATTTATTTACACGGCTTTTGACCTGTTATTATCTGGTTTAGGTGACCATTTTACGCACTGGGAACATTCAGTATTCTGCCTATGCTTAACATCCACATTTCCTAGACTCTTATATATGTTCACTTTTTGTGAAGTAAATGAGCTGGAAGCATTGTTGATGGGGGTGAGATTTATCGGACTGAATTATTTTACCCACCAGGAAATGCCTGAAAATACTTATTTAATTTTTTTACTTTTTATTACACCAGTTAGTTTAATCAAAAAAAATTTTAGTATATTAAAATGTCTCTAGACAGGCTAGTTGTAAGACTAAGAGCTGTAAGATTTATTTATTGAAAACGAGTATGTATTGAATTTAATAAATATTTGAAGAGTAATATAAATCCTCTCCCTTGTAAACATACGTACTATGCATGTATAAAAGTCAGTAGGAAATTCTCGGATCGTTCCCATAAGGGATTAATAACATCTGCAGTTGTATTTCGCAACAAAATTCCAAAGTTTCCGAGTTCGTTCGGTTGGTATTTGCTATAGATTCTAAAGTTCGGTAACTATTGGTAAACCTGTTCTGTGATCCAATATTTCAACACAAACTGCAACATGTCATGTTTGAACGAGTTAAGAGACCTAAACGCATCTCCTGCCTTACCTACGTAGGCATCTATCAGTATTGCCGCTCGCCCCAACGGATCCATTAATTTGAGAGTTAATTTGTATTTGAACCGAGAACTGTTAAATTGGGCGCTCGTCACATATCGTTGTTTCCACAGCATCAATTAACATATAATACGCAAACTTTGAATGCGCCGTAATCATTGCATTTTGTAAACAAATGTGTGTTTCAATCGTCGTTAATAAAATAATTGACTTTCCAACCGACTCCATCATGATTTTTTTTATAATATAATAACGCAATACACGGTTCCTAATCACGCGATCTTTAAATACCTTCTACTGAAACAATGACTATGTTACTTTAAATGATAAATTAAGGATGAAATGTACTTTTAGTTTACCTAAAATTAACTGTCACACATTAAATACTCAGCCAAACGTTTAACTGAAAATCGTTAAATTGAGTCTGGCAGATTAAGTCGTGGGACCGTTTTTACTTCAGTTAATAACACATTGTTTCCTTTTAATTAGATAGCGTTAAGCGGTTAATCCTCTTCGTGTCAAACCAACTTTGCAAAACCACCCCTTTGATACGTGTGTGTATGTGTATCTTCGAATGTACGGGGCCATGTAGTCCACGCACACACGCGCAACCCCTTAAGCTGGTTCACTGCGGGCCGATTTCGTGTCGTGTCGCCACATGGACATCAAATTATCAACCATTTACTTCACAATTCTAATTGAGCGCAAACAAGTGATAACTTTAAAATAGAAAAGCCAGTAGGAAATATTTCAGTAAACAACAATTTCCACACCTGTTGATAAAAAACGAGTTTTACAATCTTTCGCGAAGTAAGGAAGACATAAACCGGAGGCGGGTGCCGAATAGGTGAACCCCTTCCCTTCATTATTTGTATCTAGTTTTTCTCGAAAGATCCAACTATGGCAGTATAAAGTTACTCGCCACACAGGATATTGTCAAACACGCATCATATATAATTTGTAAGGGGGTACCTGGTTATTTATTAAGAAGTTCCGATGGACTCCCGAAGGAGAGGTATTGGTATTTAACCTTAAATTATGTAAGTATGTCAGACTGTATAATAAATCTTTTCTTTTGAAATGTTCGAGCCGAACAGAAGTAAGCTGAATGGCTTAAAATTCAAGGAATTCCTTAGCTCCAAATCATTATTTACGCGAACGTGCCGTTTTGCGGATGCCAGTACTGAGCTCTGAACAGGAGTAGGTGTAACTTGTGCATTCTGGCCGGTATTTTCAGGGGCGATATATTATAATACCCACACTAACTTTACATTTATGTTAATAGAAAGGCGGCCGTACGTAACATTTTTAATCTTTTACCTCGGAATATTTTTGTGAAATACACGAATCGTACGTGCTTGCTGAAAAACGAGATATGGAACAAACAAAAAGAGCAAAGAAATTCCGCAGAAAGGCTAAACAACAAAACTCGGAGTGAATAAAGTATTCTAAACGCGATAAAGCAATACTTCACCGTCTTGTAGAAAGGAGCCAGATATGTGTTCCGATATCTTGAGTACGTTGGGACCTTCTGTCTCTCAGTTTCTGAACTAAATCTGCTGGATCGAACTTTCAGGATGCTCGAAGTCGCAAACGTTCTCAAACGCTAATAAACTCGCAAGACGATATAGCCGTCTCCTCTGCGTTCCTCTTCCTATAGATGAACCAGGGTACCTAACAGGGCAAACATTCCAACCTTTGACTTCAATATTGAATCAATCTTGTTTATTTTATTTCCCTAGTCGGTATGTGACTTGTTCGAGTAAATATAATATAATATTCCGTAATACATAATAGTCTAACCGCATTTCATAATATTATGCTCGTCAATGCACATTTTGTGACTCTGGTTTAAAAAAAAACAAATGCTAGATGTCATTACAATATGTTACAAAATTCATTAAATTTGTAAAAGCATGGTTTTTGTGGTTTTCACATGTTTTAGAAAATGAGAGTTTAAAAGGTAATAAAACACCTCTCACAGAAAATAATTCTGAGTTATATATGTTTTTATTTTTTTAATTTGAAAACGTATTAATTAAAATTTACGGATTATTACATTCATTTTATAAAAATAATATATTGATAATAAAATGTTATAATGATAATAATATTTTTTACATCTTTTGAAAAGTTTGTCTGAGTCTTTAGTTTAGTTTTTTTCCGGTGGTTTATTGTACGAGTATAATTTCAGTCCCTGGTTTATTAGTCTCGACTGTCCTAGTCTCGTTTTAGAAGTTTGTGTTGTGTTAATATAACACTTCTGTTTTACCTTTAATTCTCTGATTTGATGTTTAATCAAAATAAAATTCCTAGTCTACACCGGCTAGGTAAAGAGTATGGTTAATTGATGTATAAGGGACTACTAGGGAGAAAATCCAGCCAGTCTGCAAGCATTTGGACATACTCAAAACATTGTTGGTATATTTAGGTTGTCTTTATATAATTTTAGGTTAAATATTCTAAATGCTTTAAATTAATTTGCATAAAATTTATTAATATTGTTCTTTATTTACTAAATTATCCTAAAGGATTCTTTATTTCTTTTAGTTATCTCTATAATAATATATATATTTATGTATACGTATAAATATATATATAAATGTGTTTGTATGCATATCCATGTATATATGTATGTGTGTATATTTAAATATGTAAATATATTTTATATCTCACTGTATGCAAATAGGTACATTACCTTATTTTAACTTATAATTGTTTCTTTAAGTCTTTCTTATGTTATTCTTACTTTTAACTTAATTTTAACCCTTATGTTACACTGCTGCACTTTAATGTATTGCTAATAAATAAAACACCAAACTTCTGAGTTTTGAGAGTAAGTGCTTGAAAAGAATATTAGGTATAAGGTGGTATAACTAACATTGACGTCCGAGAACGGACGCAGCAGCCTCCTATAACGAGCGTCTTGAGGACGCGGCGGTGGTCCTGGCTTGGACACGTGCTGCGCATGCCTCAGGAGAACCTAAACCCAAGTTGCCTCTTCATTAAACCCACGGGATCACGCCGTCCTGGAAGGCCGTCAATGTCGATCTTTAGACTTTATTCGGCGGAATTAAGGGGCGCTGGATTGACATGGAAAGAAGCGAGAGTGCTGGCTGGCGATAGGGTCTCCTGGAGGCAACTGGTGATGTCCACATGCTCCAATTAGGAGCGGATGTACAAAAGAAGAAGAAGAAGAAGAAGAATAATAAATGTAATAGCCTGTAGGGACTAAAAATAAAACAAACAAATTAAATATTTTGTCTTATCAATATTTGGTATAATAATAGAAAATATTTATTTTTATTTATTGTTATATACACAATGCTCTTGTTAGTATACTACATAAAAAATATGTCAATAAACGTAAACCTAACATAGCAGCAATTACGTTCATAACACAATAATATTTTGTACGATATAAATGACTTAACTGGAGAATAAAATGTGATGTGATTTTATTTGCGTTGGTGTTGTTTTCGTTTTTAGAGTTCTGAGTGCGTGTGGAATATGGAGGTATGTTATGGGAGTAGATTTTTATTTTTTCAAAGACTAAATAATATTTACTTCAACAAACAAAACAAAACAAAATTCAACTTTCATTTGTAGCAGAGAAATAAATAACAATGTTCACTGTTCTTGGATAAAATGTGAAAATAAAAAAGTCACTAGCAAAACAGAAATTTTTCGAGTGGAACAATTTTTCTAACTTTGTCCAAAATAATTAAATTAAAATTCATACTTAGACGTTTCTATTTTAATTTGGTACTCGGGAATGAAAAATCTTGTGGAATGCAGCGAATTTCAAGAATTATTTGAAAAGACATAATGAAATTGGTCGATATCAAGTACAAATTGGTTTCCGTAATTGGTGCGAGCCACTTGTTGAGAATTCTTCTGCCCTCTTATGTTCTCCGCCCAAGGGACCAGTTGCGGTAAACTGCCTAAATCGTGACTTGAAATAACAATTATTATTACTGCTTTTTTTACCCTTTGTGATTTATGTGCTAATCCGCCAAATATTTGGAAGCTAAAATGCACTGCCAAATCTCTGATTCATTTATTAATCATATAAACAGCCTAATCCAATTACAATAGTTACATGAATATGTACGTGAAACTGAACAAAAATAACATGAAAATATGTAAAAAAGACAAACAAAGGCAATCAAATAATGATAAATCTTATTCTTCTTCTTCTTCTTCTTTTTCTTCTAGTGCCTTGCCGGGTCCCCCCGACGTTGGCGATTACTACAGCGAAAGCATAATATGTATCTGTCCTGCGCTAGTTTTACATTTCGCCAAGACGACTCCTTATTGATGTACTCACCGTAGTGATTCCTGGGAAAAGATGACCAGAGTGGTTTCCCGTTGCCTTCTCTTTTGGTTTTAAAAACACGATCAATATTTAAGACTTTGAACAAACCCATGCCAATCTATCTTCATCCCACACTGTTTTAGCGGCGAATAGATCTACGAAAACTCGGAAGATATCTGAAAATGTATATACTTTGAGTAGTACAAAATCATCATCATCGTCATATGGTGTCCACAAATAGTCTCCAGGTATCTCCGCCAGCTGCCAACTCATGTGCATCCTCCCAAGGCAGGCTCAGAATACTTAAATATTTCATTCGATATGACTTCCCTCTTTATGAAATGTCCTCTAACGTATTTGATGCGAAATGCAAGTAGATATTACAATGTAATTATTTTTTATTGGCACAACAGCGTTCTCTTGGGTAATCGTTCTTTATAGCCATATTAACATTGGCTCACCAAACTACTGAACGGAAGTTTACTAAACCTGTGTAACTTAACTGTGTCATAAATTAGCTTAAGCTTAGAGTTTCGCTAGAAGGAATACTATCTAAATGAGAGCGGTCTCAAATACCAAATCCAAACTTCTTTTGTCTTATAATAGTTTAAATAAAATAAATAAAAAAAGCAGTTTTGATAGTTTTCTCTTTAAGGATAAATATTTTCATTATCATTATAAACACAAATATTTCGATGATTTTTTTTTATTATTATTATTTTTTATCAATCGATTTCATAAAAGGTGTATGTTTTTTAAAATTCTATACAGATCTCCAAAAAAAAAAAGAGACCAACTCTTGTGCTTGGAGAGTGACTTACACTTTTGTATTTGTTTATTTATAAGAGATTTTATCATTTTGAATAAACGATTATATGAGAAAAAAAAACGTAGAAAACATGAAATAATAATACATTCATAGTAATTAACATTTAATTCAGTTTTTACACGTGTTCAAAAAATTTCTTTGGATTTACTATAAATTTATTTATTGATACATTATTTTTAATTGTTTCATTATAATGAATAACCACAAAGTTAGTGCTTCAAATATAAACTTTACAATTATTTTGATTTCTAGTTTTTGGTAGCCTTAAATAAGCGTATTAAAAATGGAAAACAAGTTGTGGCACGGCGCAGTTCGAACTTCGGACCTCCTATAGTTCTAAAACGTTCTATAAGTTCTATACAAGGATAATTTATGTCATCAGTGCATGATTTATATATATTAGTTGGGTAATTAATTAGTTTAATCGTTTAGCAATAAGAATTTTCCCTAAGGAATGATACATTTTTTCAGGACACCAAGTAGCTTCTATCGATTGGCGGTCCTCCGACTGTTGCTATTAAAAAAATACGATGATCCGTTGGTCTATGGCAACGTCGCATCGTTATTTTGTTCAAAAATCCAATCTTACAACAAAACCAAAAAGAAAAGCAAACTTAACTTATCATATATAACGCAGGTTAATTATAGAAGTTTAAAGAATTAATTTCGAATTACCTCTTTTTGACATTCCACCTTACCGCCTACTTATTTTCTAATAATGTTGCGCATTGTTGATATATTTTATGAATATTTTTTATCGTACTTTTTTTTGATTTTGGATGATAAATAAGTATCTTATTTTACTTTTTATCTCTCCGGTTATGCTTTTGCAAAAAAATATGCCAATCGGTAGCCGGCTCCGTTGAGGCTTGAAGGAAACACAAACGAACAAACAAACACACAATCGCATGAATAATATTAATATGCAAGTATGTATTTCATAACATTTAACTTGTTTAATCAAAATATGAAATTATTACGCTTTTGCTGGTTATTTTTTGTTTGTTTAAAGCTAGCATTAAATTATGGTTGTAAAGAACAAACCAACATAGTCAATTAAATTAACAAAGTTGAGGATGAAAATTACTCTGCTAATGATTGTTTGAAAATTTTCGCTGGAATAATATCGCCCCTTGTGGTCAGTTTAGGGGTTCAGAGACCCTCTATTCCCTTCACAAAATAGTGCAACTAAGTTCATGTTACTCAAATTGTTGTCTTCGCCGTCATTGTCATCAATTGGTGTGTACCTAACTAGGCTTTTACCAAAAGTTGAGACATGATTGTCGAAAGAAATGAGCTAACTTTGTTCAAATATAACATATTTGATAAACCAAAAATGTATATTCTTTATGTATAAAGTGTAAAAAACTAGTCTAATAAATGCGATTAATGATTTAATTTAAATGTAAATTGTTTCAAATCACACATAAGTAGTATCCAAAAAAATAAATACAAAGATAAATAAATAGTTTTTGTATAAATTAACAATGTTTTGAGTATGACATACTGGATTTCCTCCATAGAGAGTTGTTTAGATCTTAATGTGTCACAACCGAGAGGGAAAACATTTTTGAGAAGGTGCTATGAAAGTCTAGGCAATAACAGGGCTTGAAGTCCTTTTCATTCAAAACGAATAACCACAAAATTGAGGCTTGAAAAGTAAACGAAAATTGAAAATATTTATCATTTTCTCATTCTTGTTATTAGATTGAAGAAAGACACATTATTATTGATAGGATCAATGTTATTTATGATGTATTATTCCGCTTTATTTTTTTTGGATCTATGACAAATATAGAGAATAAATCAAAGATGTTTATTTTAAAATATTACAACTCTAACTTCTGTAATTTAAGAAAAATATCAAAATAAAAATCCCCCGACATTTTGTCCGTATTTCGACGATAAAGAACGATGATCTTTTACAGGATTTATTTTACTGTGGTATTTCCACTAAAGTAGTACATATTATTTTGATCGAACAATTATTAAATAGTCCAAAACGTTGGTTGAATATTAGACTTCTAGGTTCTGCATAGTATTTAATAACACCTAGAATAAAGCTGCTATTATGAACCTACTAAATGTTATGGCAATCATTAAAAATGACGAAAAAGGCTGTCGCTTGAATAGAAGTTTTGTCGTATACATTGTTAAACTGTCACGAAACTCACTAAAAAGTTGAAATAAACAATCGGGGAATTTAATGTGAAACGTTGATACAAATACAGTACTGTGTGGGAAAAATGAAAGTTAGCCAAAACATAACGGAAATTAACATTTTGACTCATAACATAACCTGAAACGTGAAAAACTGTATGGTCGGCAAACAAAGTTGATACAATGGATCTTTACATTTATTTATTCGTTTTCATACTATTTCTTTCAAAATTTACTAAATTATGAAATAAACGTACACATATTAATATAAATCTAAAAAAATGAGTTTTTTTTTATTTCAGTAAATATTTCATAGCCCAGGCAAATTAGATCAAAAAAGTTGATCTGCAAATATTTTCGAAACTATCACTCTTTGCGAAAAATATTTCAGTTGCAATTTAAGTTAAATAAATTTTACCCAGAAGAATAGGTCCAAGTTGGGCTGTTTTCGGCAAACTTAAATATATTTGAAGAAGTCCCTATATGCTTGAAAAGGCAAGTATATGAATCGTGCATATTGCCGATGACAACATACGGACTAGAAACCATGTCTATAACACAAAAAAGTAGCCAGAAATTAAAATGCACGCAACGATCTATGGAAAGACAGATGTTCGGTGTATGTTTAAGAGACGGAGTAAGACATGAAGAAATAAGGCGCCGAACTAAAAAGATCAATTCATTAATTGACTGTCCTGACTTGCTGAAGGTGGTGTGTTTCCGTGAACCTGGTCGACATACCCGCCACAGATCTCCTTTTTGTTCTGCAAGTTCTAGGAACAATTATCAAATGCACTTACCTATCTTTAGGCTCCACAGATATGGCAATCAGTATGAGGACAAGGCTGATATATTTGGTTCTGGACTTGATAGTGATAAAACGAGTCTTATGTATTTTTTTCTCTCGCAATATTATTCTTAAAATTTTCTTTGTATTAAAAAACGTTTTCCTTTTTTGTTTTATTATATTTATGTTTTTATTTTGTCAATGTTTTTGGCTGCTTATATGTTTTACCTACTTGTAACTATTGTTATAGTTATGCAATTTATTAAATTTTCGTTATGTATGAATAAATGTTTTTTTTTTTCATATTTATGTACAATAAATGTTAAAGGCAATTTATGCCGTTTATGTAAAAAATAAATAAATGAAAGTGATAAAGAAAAAAAAGTGAAAAAAACTCGATGTGAATTTTTTGCCATCAAACGATGAATTTCGAACTTAAATTATAACAATTTAAAGAAAATGTGCGATTATTTTTTAAATATTTATGTAAATTTACCTAATTTACTGTACATAATAATGTCAACTTATTAATATGAATTAGATCAAATTAACTTTCAACGTATAAACAATCAAGCTCACAAAAAAATTTATTCAAAATCTAAGCAAAATGAAATAAATTTACCCTAAAAAAGAAATAAACCAAAATTTAAAAATAATTAAAAGAAACATAACAAAATAAATGTAATTATTCTTCTTTGTATCTTTAATTTAACCATTGTAATACTGCTAACTAATAAAAAAGGTTATTGAATACGTTCGCTGTATTGTATGATTTCTATAGTCTACGTTGTATTCAAATATCCACACTAAATATTATCTTACTTTTCGATGCAATTCTATACAAAACCAACCTTTCAATCTGTATTTCAAGTGTTCAAAGGTATAAATCATCGATGTAATTAATTTTCCAATGAGAGGAAATGATCAATAGTTGCTAATATTTTACTTTCTAATTTTAGACGCAACTATTTTATTCGATGGAAGTTGTAGTAAAAATTATTTTTTTAGACATCGACCGTGTTAGATAAATGAAACAATTACAAACGACACTGATCAAACAATAGTTACCGAAAATAATAAAATATATATTTTTGAAAAATTTATTTATTTATTCATTCAAAATTACAAAATTAAATATTTATGAATCTATTAAGGCTTTTTAGGCTATGCCCGTGTTTAGCCACAGTAAAAATACGTAGTAAAATTAAATAGATCAAATTAGTATGACAGAATAACAATCTAGAAAAAAAAGGTAAATGTAATAAATAATCAAATTCCAAGGAATACAATGCAAAAAAGAAAATCAAAAATAATTTTTAAAATATAAATTTTACAAATTAAGATTCACACATAATCAAATTTACAAAATAATGGTATCATTAAAATCAACAAAATAATATTAAAATATAGTAGTTTTAAAAAAAACAACAAAATAAGAGTATCATTGAAATCAACAGAAAAAGAATATATATAAAAGCATAATTGAAATGATAATTGAGATATGTATTCTAGAAACTCACTCAATACTATAGTAATAAATATAAGAAATAGGAGCAATAAAATAGACTTACGTTGCATGAAACTAATAATTAAGTGATATTTTTTGGTTGAATTGCGTAATCTGCCTACTATAATTAAAACGCTATTCAATTATGTAGTACGTAATTTTTTTTTCGGCCAGTTTTGTTTATCATTATCAAATGAAAATGTGTAGTAGTTGAGCGCTGATTCCCTGTTTTCAACAAATACTGGGATATACCAATTAAATTGTAATGATTGTGATTCAATCTACATTGGAAAAACTAAAATAAACTTCAATATTAGAGTAAAAGAACACTTAAGATGCTTAAATAATGAAATTTTTTTTTGAATTCGCAAGTCATCTGATATAAAATAATCATCACTTCAATAAAGACACTGGATTAAAAGTACTTCATGTTGAAAATAAAATATTAAAATTAGACAACCTACAAATCTTAGAAACTAAAAAAGTGATTCATAAGAAAACTATAATTAATAACCAAATAAACAGTATTTATTTTAGTCCTCTCCTGTCTAACTTCGAAAATAGTGATATCAAATTACCACCCATGTAAGGAAAAAATGACTTGATTTATTGGATCCACGTGTAGTATTTAGTGAAAATGATAAAAACTAAAAAGGAATTAATTCATTAGTTACGTAAACCTTGACGAAGAAGCTTGTTTGCTTTGAAACCGGTCGGTGGAAAAAAAAAAATTGGTGGTTAAAAACAAAGTTGTTTTATTTATGTATTAATGAATAACCACAAAGTTAGTGCTTCAAATATAAACTTTATTTATACTTTGATACTCTTTTAAAATGTAATCCACATTCGAAAATATAAATTTTAAAACCAAATGTATGGTTAGGTTTACAATGTTGGAAAGGCGACAACTAAATCGAAGTGTGCCATCAGTAAAAATGTTTTTGAGAGAAAAGTTTATTTGTAAATCAAACTTAAATCAACATGAAATGTCAAAAAGAGTCGCAAACCGAGCAATCGGAAGAGGAAATATCATAAGCACGCGGAGAGAACAAAATTCAACAAACTGACTAAAGAGTTCCCAATCGGCCAAACACTAACGAGTCCCAAATAAAAACGATTGGAATAATTCCACCCGATACGAAACATCGTGTAATCTAAGTAGTGAAATTTGCTCATGTTTTTATACTCTATAAATAATATTGATAACGAATGATTACGGAATCAGTCGTAAAAACAATAAGCAAAAAGTTACGGTTCCATAGTCTAGTTATTTTTCATTAGTTGCGTATGCGTCCAGTAAAGTCTTGATCGAGCTCGAGCCAAGGATTAAAATTGCTTAAATTGGTTCATTTAGTTCGGATTTCGGAGGTCTAAAGGATTTTGAGATTCAATCCGATATTTATTCGCACACCGAAGTATGTACCGAAATCAAGCAAAAATTTTGTGGGTCCCAAACCATGATTCATTTGTAAAATTATGTTTTACAATACTCGTGATTGTATTTACCAACGCCCACATAAATACTTAGGCACGTTTAATAAAAATATTACAATAATAAAAGCCAAAAACAATCCATTACATTTAGGTTCGTATTATAAAAAATGACCAAAAATAATGCTCTTCTAGAAGAATGACTTTTCTCGTAACTACATTTATAATGTAAATAACCAAATAGGCATAACATTACTTGTCACTGGCAAAAACATCCAGCTTAATTGGATGATTGCCATTAAAACAACAAAAAAATATAAAAACCATATGTATTATGAAATCAACGCATTTTTAATATTTCTTTTATCATTTTTTTCGCAACTTGTAGAGGTAAAATAATATATTTAATAATGTATAATTTTGTTCCTCCGTTTATAATTCATATTCCTTGTTGAATCATAGTGAAGTTTTAATAAAATGCTTTTGGAACCTTAGCAAAATTATAAAGAAATTGTTATCTGTCATAAAATACAGACACATATTACGTATGCATTTAATCAAATTTCTAAGAGAATATAAACTAAATTAAATAGTGTTAAAACTACCTGCTATCGACGCGCTCTTTAGTCATTTGTAAGAGAATTTGACAAATTGTTTCCTGTTTAGTGTAACGTGACGTCATCACTCTGCAATTGTAAGGTAATATTATAAAGAATATAGGTACGGTTCTTCTGTCACGTGTCTGTTCGTTTATCACGCCTTTTGCAATGAAGTGGAAGTGTAACTAATATCAAGATATCCCGCGAATGTTTGTGTTCTTTTTACTTTCGTCTTCCGAGAAAATGCCGCAACTTGAACCATTTATTCTCAACACGAAATAAAGAAAACTTTTGAAAAGCACTTAGAAAATATAATACGTACTATACTTATAGGTTATCTTTGTTATTGGAGAAATGCGCACGTAAACATTACGGTTTTTATTCGTTATCGAGAATACCAACCTTTCAGAAATAGGAATCAAATTAATTTGACATTAAATAGAAACAAAGCGGTATTTCTAAAGTTTCTATTATAATTATAAACTGCCATTTTTGTGAAAATCACCTAAGGGTTTCAATTATGTAAGGTATCGGCGGCGTGCGTTTCATATGGGCAAAAAATCAGTGCATACTCTACTTGACTTAATATTAAAAATCAAATATGCAATGAAAAATAATTTGAAAAGCTCGCGCGACGAATTAAGCATAGTTATTTGGCTACTTCGTCGCTTCGTATAGACCGCGACCAGTGCGTCTTCATCGGCCAGCGGTATCGAAAGCACAAACTTTAAATTGCTGTTTTGTTTACTCAAATGTTTACACAATTAGGAAGTTCATTTTTTTACTTGTTAATAGACTATTCTGGAAATCTCATATAGGCACAACAACTGATAGATTAAGAAAACTTATTTATGTATTTTACAACCTAAGAAATATGTTAGACCTCAGCACTCTTCGTTCGGTGTATTTCGCACTATTTCAATCAGTGGCAACATATGGCATAATAGGATGGGGTGGTTGTGCTCAGACAATCTACAGACCGCTCATGATAACCCAAAAAACCATATTAAAAATAATATTTAAATATCCTCCTACCTTTTCATCGGATTTATTGTTTAAAGAGGCCAAAGTCCTTTCAATTAGACAAATCTATTATAAGTCATGTCTGGTCAACTTTTGGACCACAAGTAGTAAACAAAGATAACAACAGGAAATAAGAACAAGATATTCCTCAAAAGTAAATGACTACGTACCAAAAAGTAAAATAAATTTGGCCAAGAGACATTTCTCTGTGGTAGGTCCAAGAATTTTTAATTTACTAAATCAGGTAACAAAGGAATCTGAGTCAATTTCGAAATTTAAATCTGGTTTGAGTAACTGGTTTGCTCGAACGGGAATGGATTTCTGCGATCAAATGTGAACTAACTGGTAAATGATTAATATGTATTTATAAATGTAAAATGTAGTAATGTATAAAGTATGTAATAATATAAAATGTGATGTGTATAAAATTAAACTTTAACTGAATATATATGTATATGTATGTATAAAATATAATATAAACATGTATGTGCGAATATATATATGTTTATATGTGTGTGAATGTATGGTTATGAATGCATTACAAGTGCCCCGACTCAACACGGATTTTCTTGCGAGTCGGAGCAAGTTCACAGACATGGGTCGTTCCTGATTGTGTCGCTATAAACTGTGTCTCTGTCCTTAACAAATGTATGCATAATGTAATTCAGAAATAAATATTTTAAAAAATATTAAACTATGCCATTTTTTTTTTCAATTTTTTCAATCGTTTCTACGATTGCGCTATGATTTATTAATGTTTCGTATTTCTGAAATTACTCCGCGTGTGACGTCTCAAGTTCTTTTCCGCTTCTTCTCGGTCAGTTCTACCGGTTGTTCTGTTGACTTTCCGTAAACCGGAAATCTTTCACATCTTTTTTATCACTGGTTGATTCATATGAACTCGTGACGTCGTTCAAAGTAGTTCGTTTTACAAAAAAAATAATCATTTGTACCACGCCTAAGAATTTTTTTTTTTTTATATCCTATTTCTCGTGGGGCTGAACTTACTTTGAATTGTTAGGTAGTTCTTTGAATTAAAAAGTACAAACCAGTACATAATCCCATCTTTCGGTTTCTTCAATCAATAATTTGTCGAGTCGATTTTTTCATACGATCGAGAAAATTGTCAGCGGTAATTTTGCCAAAAAAAATCGAAATGGAAAGGTGTCAACTTGCGTCAGGGAAGGAAAATTTTTTATAACCATTTTTAAAACAACGCGTTTTCTCTGTTGATTTTATTAATTATCGACAAAAAAGGGTTATTAGCATGAAAGATGTACTCCTAAACAAGAGTTATTTCAAAAGAAAAGTTTTAATATTACATATAAATTCAGTGTGAAATATTACGAAGAGCGTACTGGGCTAACTGTGTGTGTCCATACAAACCCTTTTTACTATTTCTCTTGTATAATATTTTCTTTTCTAAATACATGAAATAACAGTAGTTACATTTATTTATACAACTTTCTGAACGCCTCCAAAAAACACAGTTTGTCCGAAAATCATCTAGAATTCTCAATAAAATATATTGCATTCCGTTAAAGTAGTATTAAAATGGGTGGAAATAATACTTTAGATGTGGAATGCAACACTGCTAAAGAAGAAAGAAATGTAGTGGTTAAAACACTTAAGTCGCGCACGGAAGGTTTCGGGTTCGATTCCCGGTTGGAACACAAAAATTGAAATATTTTTTTTTTCAAGCCTGGTGTTCTTGATGTAGTTTCCCATTATAACTGGCCTGTTGTGGTGAAAAAAATAATTAAATATGTAGATATACAGGGTGTTTTTTAAACCCTGTCACATCCGAAACCACTATGATCAGTGTGGGCAAGAAGACATATTTGCATATTTAAAAAAATATTTAGGACAAAGAAATCTTTCAAAAATAGAACATTAAAAAAACCAATGGTAGCTTACTTCTGCAGGCGTGGCGCAGTATCAGACTCCCCCCTCCCCCTCCTTGTTTCTGCCCTGCAGAAGTAAGCAACCATTTCCTTTTTTGATATTTTATTTTTTTAAATTTTATTCGTTCTAAAAAAATATTTTAATGTGCCTTCTTGCTCATACTGATCATCGTGGTTTTGGATGGGGCAGGGCTTCATAAACATTCTGTATATATATATAAACAAAACGTTTTTAAATGTAATAAAGTCCATAGCCAAGCTTCTTTCATAGTAGTATATTTTAAAAGATAGCTTATTGTCAATTGGCAAATTTGAAGATTATCAAATGAGAAAACAATTTTTATTTTAGTACTTATTATTCGATTGAAGTAAAAAACTTTTTTTTATATCAACAATATATTTATTGTTTTACTTACCTATAGAAAACTTTTTTTCTAATAATTTTGTGTATTTGTACTTCAAATAAAGATACACGTATAGAAATATATTTTCCATTTTTCAAAATAAACGACATAATTATGAACATCAAATGTAATATTATTTAGTATTTTTCTTCCGGGATAACTCCTATAGGGATGAAATGACGGATAAGAACTCCATTACAGGACTAAGCATTTATTTATTTATTTTCAGTTCACAAGCAGTAAAAGATATCACAATATAAATACAATTTATAAAATAAAAAATAAAAACACTAAACATCATATGTGAACACCAATAGACACAAAAAAAAAAAAATATATAAATGGACCAAAATTTAGTTTTCATTATATGTTATTAAAGCAGTTATTAGAATTTATATAAGATTAATTTTAATAAAATTTAATTTAAGACAGAGGCAATTTATACAATCGAATATAATTTTACTAGATTATTAATAAAGTCTCGTAGTAGTTATAAGTTTTCATAAATGTATATCAATAAATGAGAGTAATAATAGTCACAATAAAATAACATACATAAAAAACAATGCGTACTCTGATTAAGTGTATCCGTTTTATTATTGTTGTAGATCTTAGTTAGGGTGATTATATATATTTAGGGTGTGTGAGGATGTGTGTATATGTGTACGGGTGTGTGAGTATTGTGTGCATGCGAGAGTGTGAAGTGAATATAAGTGGACTTATTGATCAATGATTATATAAAAATATCTGTTTTTTTTTTTTTAAAACCTTAATGAGGAAAAAAGAAAAAAAACTTAATAAGAACGCGCTGGCCTAAAATCCAAATTTAAAAATATCTAAACAAAAAATAAATTAAAAGTAATAAAAAATATATGCATATATACATATTTGTAAGTACTCATTATTCACAGAGATCTGTCACAATAGATATTCACAGGTCGCAGTGACGTCGGGAGTTTAAAAAACACGGATCCCCACCTCTAAGAATAAGAATAAGCACTCACATACACACACACAAATAATGATTAAATGTATGTATGTACCTATATAATGTAAATATTTAGGATGATTATTTTAGAACATCAATAATGAAGTTCACATAAAATAAATAAGTTGGATATAAAAATATTTTAAAAATATGTAAATAAATTGGAATATGAATAATCTTTACAAAACTACCTTTAACTTCTTTTTGTACTGCCATACCGAGTCGTGAAATATATCGAGATCTAATCGTTGCTCATTTTTAGTATAGTAAGTAATTGCTCGGTTTATTGGTGAATTCTTTTACAACAATAAAAGTGTAAGGCGAAGACAAATAATTTCAATTTGTTACTTGCATTTTTTAAATATAGTTTTAACAATAAATATTTGAGAACTGCGTTTGAAGGTACTTACATTATTATTTTTTTTATCTGGCACTTTATTGTTTAGTTTTTGGTAACTTTCAACCGAGCTTTATTGATGAACACTAACGAATGTTATATTTTGCAGTTACCTATGCATATTCTAATTATGTGACAAATGTTGTTTTATTTATGTAGGTATAGTACTACATACATTTGGATATAAAATAAAAATAACCATTTTGATGGAGTTCGTAAACAAGTTCACTTGCAACAAGTTATTAACAATGGATTTAGGAAACAATTCCGAACACAATTATTAAAATTAAATTTTAATTACATTGTGTGAAATTTTTACAACTTGAATTTCCGGCCAAATATTTTCTAGAAATGGGTCAAGTTATAAAAAAATACTCAGGTAAAAACTGTATGAAGAGAATAATAATACTGTATAAACATAGGTTCATATTATGAAAAAGAAAATCAAGGCCTTAACGAACAAGAGGCCTTAACTTCGGCTATTAATCGTAAGTAGTTCGCCGTCCGTTATAAATAGTTGAGCCAATTCTAGGAGAATATTTGAACAACATTGGCCTCTGTTAGAAGAGCGCTTATAAATGCGAACACCCCATACAATATAAATAGTATTAACTAATAGAAAAACTTCGAGATCACTAAAACTACATGTAACGGGCCCCGTGTTATCTCAGGCGAGGTTGAATATTTACTACCTACAAAGATGAGGTATTTTTTGTAGCAGCATGAAGGAACAATGTTTTTTGAACGACGAAAAATTGTATTATGTAAAATTTACACCGTCATATTTATAGGGAGCGCGCTGTGACTTTTTAAGTAAATGACTTACATGGGTAGTACCAATGGATTCGTAAACAAACAAAAAACTCGAAATACAAGGTGCCTGATTTTTTTTTGTATGGGCATAATGTAGGGCAAATAAGACTTGGTAATTGAAATTGATAACTTTGGTTAAATCAGTTAATTACAAACGCACATGATTGTAGATATTTTAAAGACTCCGCTTTACAAACGGGTTTAAAGCGCAGCAACCGGCAAGAGTAAAATTTTTACTTTACCCATTTGTAATTTATTTGTTTAGATTCAAATACCCCGATGGTGCACAAGTAAACGAATTACATCGTGTATTAATACAACGTTAAAATTTTATCAAACCTATGCTTACCAAGAAATATGTTTAGCAAGTGTTAGCATGCATAAAGTTTTGTTTAGATTTATACAATAAACTAACGCTTTTCTCTCGTATACAACATGAAGAATAAAACACTAGTCCCACTGCTTACTAACCATCGGCTTAGGGTAGATAAAACGCTAGTATCTATAATAAAAACGTAACGTTGAATATAAAATACCTACACGTTTTTCGCCCTGTTTAGAAAACGCATGGGGGGTTCGGGATAAAAGATCAAAGCTTAGGAGGCAATACGTTATTTCAATTTCATATCCCGAGATTGTGTAGAGTCGAGAATGTGGCCTAGTGAGCATAGAAGCCTCTGCGCAGAAGTTAAACGGAAAATACAGCTTTCTGGGATTTGCCGGGAAAACATATTATGCGTCTGTTTGCTTTCTCGCTCAAAATTTCTAAACAATACATCAAAAAGATATCGCCCTAAGCTTAGATTTTCAGCGTCGTCTTAGGGATGTTAGTACAAGCTTGGACCCTTCAGCAAGCCCCTCGTCTTACCGGACCCCACAATCTCCCATAAATAAAATAAACTACGGACGTTACCTGTTTTTACACTTGTCATTGTGGAAGCACGTTCGTTTCTATATTGTCCCTGTGAAGATTACCCCTGCTAAACGTTTTATTATGGGAAGCAATAAAAAAATTCTGTATTATTCTTGAAACAGGTAATAGTTTTGTGGGTTTTTAAATTCGTGGAAATTATAAATAATAGAAATTTTAACCAATTTACATCAAAACAGGTATTAGTTAGAAATTTAAATCGTATGTTATGCAATTTATGAAAAACTCATTTAAAACTAATCATCTAATCGATATAACCACATTTATAAATATATTATTTAGAATTAACAAACAGTTTTACGGTAAACATTCAAAAAGTTTTTCTAAATTTCAAAAACCAAATTTACATTAAAAAAAGTATTGGAGAGTTCAATTTTTACGAATCCGATTTATCTGCCGCTGCAAAATTTGGTGGAATTTAAAAAACTCTCTAAGTTAAAATTATTATTGTTCACGCGTAATTCTTATCAAATATTCCAGAATTTCGTAGATACGAACACTGATATTCAGGAAATTTAAATGTGTTTCATGACATGAGAAAATATGATGACGAAGGAGTTTCTACTTCCAAGATTTATTTTTCCATATCACCGTTTCTACAAAAGAAAAACGTTTACATTTGCGATTTACTAAAAAACTCAAAGTAGTCTATTAAAATAAGAATAAAATAATATTTTTCAACGCTTGTTTTAGTTGAAAAATCCACGTTTTATTAAAAATACTGTAAAGAAGAATTGAACTTTTGGTTTTTGGATTGACTGTACCTGTTGATACGAGTATATAAATAATAATCAACTATTATCACGATAAACGAAAAAATCGTACTTTCCTATTCAGTAGTTCTTCAAACAATTGTGTATTAACATATTACAACAGAGATTAAGAACATTTACGAGAAGGTAATATAGAAGTATAGGCATCTACAGGGCTTATGACCTGTCAATGGCTGGTTTAAGTGGCCACTTTTACACACTGTGTAACATTCACCATTCTGCCTATATTTGAACATCTATATTCCTATACTTCTATATTACCTTCTCTTAAATTTTCTTCATCTCTGTTGTAATATGTTAATATAAACAGCTCCCCAGGGAGTTGAATCCAGTCCTTGTCTACAAAAATTTGGACAAACTCAAAATATTGTTAATTGTGTATTATTTTTATATGATTATAATGCGTACTTATTTACAAATTATGTGTTTATCCTCAAAGCTTTTACAAAATAAACAGCCTTCTTTAACTATGGGTTATTGTGAATTCGTTATTGTAAAAAGTTATTTGAATGAATTGCGTCGGGTAGTTTGTTACAAATGTTATCCAAACTTGAGACGTTTTCTTGGTGTCACTTTCAGTTAACATTTTCCATACGATAAACTTTCGAGAGAAAATGTCGATGCCTTACTATGAGTAAAAGATTTATTTTATAATAGAAATACAATATCCAAAACAATAAGTGGAAATATATTGTAATTTTATTACTGTTGTTGTTTATATTGGAGGTCAAAGTAACAATTCCGTATTTGGAGATATTGTATGATAATTACGTAATACGAGTATGTTTGTGACTTTTTGACAACTAAGGGTTTTTTTAATTACACTTTTAATACAACGGGGAATATTTTTTTTTGCTCTAAAGCACGTAAAAAAATAGAATATCGCGGAATAGAAGCGACTGCTTTGATTTGTGTATTAAGAATCTGAACCGTGATATTCTCGATACATATTTAGTTGTTCAGTAAAAGTATTAATTATATCATTTATCATTTTAATTTAGTAGAATATAATCGATATAAGAAAACTATTTTTTGTTTTGAATCAAAGCCGTAAAGCTGATTGTATACCGTAAAATATTTCGAGTCAAAGTATTCCTCAACGAGTTTGTTATTAAGCCTAAACCATTCACTTTGCAAAAAATAATCGCTTTTCAATGTATTTATGGTCTCCAAATACACCATTCCAATACGTTCGCCGTTCAACTCACAAACCTAATTTGGAAACCGATATTAAAAGCTTTTCAGGTTTTTATTGAAGAATTTTATTATAAACCTTATATAAATGTATCGAAATAGTGGCTCAGCTTTACGGAACCTTAAAATGGCCATCAAAGTATAAATTGAGAAGGCGTAGTTTATAGCTATAAAACGGCAGTATGACGTTTATTCGATAATATCCACTGTCTCTGGTTCTAGGGAATTCACAAAAGGAAACTACACACGACTCGGCTGTTTAATAATGTAGTTGCCTGATATAATGTACTGTGCACTTTTTCTCCGTCCTTCCGTGGTTGCCACTTTTATTTATCATCTTTCCCGCCAAAGGAATACTAGTATTGATTTTTTTATTTCAAAATAAGTTATTTCGTTGATATACCAATTGCTGGGTTTCTTGTTTCACGGGAGATTGACAGATGAAATATTTACATTTTTATGCAAAAAATTATACTGTCATTTAATGGTATATTCTAACTAAAGAAATGTACGATTTTTTTTATAAAAAATATTTTTTTATTAACTGGTTCAATAATAATTATTGATGACTTTCGTTATCCTATTTTTGTATCTATCAATTATAAAAATGCAGAAAAACTCAATTTCATAGTACAACATGGTAGGGATTTTAGTAAATAGGTATCATATAAATACAACAATGGTTAGCAAGATTTAAATACAAAATCCTTCTCTCAGCACTTCGGCAGAAACAGGCAGGTAGTCTGACTCCTTTAAAAGAAAGTATAGTTAAATAAAACAAATAATGAATCGTAATTTCTTTCAATTTTCGTTAGATTTTAATGAAAAGTGCGAAAAAAATTATTTGGGAATAAAACAAACCTATATTTTGGTTTTCTGTACGGCAAAAGTTTTTTTAACCAACTTTTAAGAGCCACCGTCAACTCAATCGAATCCATTACAAAGTCGAAAATAGTTTTTAGGGGTGAAGGATATATTGAAGCTGTATATACATTACATTTGTTTGTGATTCAGTGTCTATCCTGTCAGAAGCTGTCACTCTTACTAAAATAAATAACTTATTTTTGTTGTTCTAGGGATGAGAAAATCACGGTCATTACATTAACTTCCTTCAATTTTAATTAATAGTACATTTAGTAACTATCACTTATCTATTAATTATTAATTAATTAACAATCAAAAGATATATTATTGTAATACCTTCTGTTTGTTTTCGGTGCTGATTGTAACCATCTCACTGATTAACTTTCCAGCCTAAGTTTGATTATGTCCCGGGAATTACTTTCTTCGAAAGAGTTTAATATCTTCATTAATTATTCAGTCAGCATACTTAGGTTTTCTGAAAAATATGCAAACTATCAAATACAAACACCATTAAGCAAAGTAGTCTTAAGAAGTTTCTCGAGCGAAAGCGGAATGAGTTCCCATTAAAGAGCCGGTAGGACTACAACATTATTACACCGTAATTATATTCATATTAATTTTACAGGGTAGGGAAATATTCGGCCATTTTGCCAAACTGACGCCATTCTGAGAATCGCCTCCCGATTCAGCGTTATAAATATTTTCTGTAGTTTTCTGTTCGCATAATTAAACTTTGTATTATATGTTACCTTAATTTATAAGTTTATAATCATATTCGAAGCATAAAAAGTATACTGGTTTAAATATGTTATTATATCTTTGCTTTTTTGACAATATTCAATCAAGTTTCTCATAACAGCATACAATGTTTATCAAAATATAGATAGCAAAGTATTTTTTACATCTGGTCAAATTGAGTTTTTTTCTATATTTTTTAATTTTATTTTTACAATAAATAAAATAAGGTTAGGAGTCCTCCTCACTGGGGAAACCTGTTCTAGGGAGAACTGAAAAGTGTTAATTGATACATGTTTTAATATATTTCACATATCACTCAAATATATTTTTTTAATTTCTTCTATCCTAATTTTCTTCAGCCAGAATTAGATTTTTCTTTTGAAATTGATGATTTGTTATCAGTTAACTTAATTATTTTTGGAAGCATATGAAACAAGTTGTCAGAAAAATAATCCTTGGAACTCTGTCTAAATGTTGTGTTAAGTGGAGGAATATTGACGATGCCAATATTTATTGCTCTTGCCTTTGTTATATATTGGGTTGACGATGTCCATCTCCGAATCTGTCTTGCAGAATATTTTTAGCGTGTATTAGTTATAATGTTCATATGCTCATATATATGATAATGAGGCAATCAGTGACAAAGGATTATGGATATTTGGATTTTTTCTGCGAACTGCCAAGGTTTTTGAAAATACCCGCGTAATGATAACTCTTTACAACTCCTTGGTGCGAAGTAGACTCGAGGGTGGCATGATAATTTGGGGATTCACATGAACTGAAGAACTCTCTTCAAATAGATAAAATCCAAAATAAGTTTTTACGATAGATCTGCATGAGAGAGTGCGAGTTTTTCCGGGGTATTCTTGGCTATAACAGTTTAGAGACTAGTAGGAATGTGTATTTGACCACATATTTTTATCTATTTTTGCGCGGTATGGTCGATATCCCTGAGATTTTGATGAGCATTGGTTTGTATGTTCCTGATAATTACCTAAAGCAGCGTCAGCATAGATTGTTTAATATTGCAAATACACAGGACCAACCTGACGATATAAATGCCTGTTGGAAGGGCTACCGCTAGGCTAAACAACATCTCTCTGGATATTGATCTGTTCCATGTATCTGAAAGGGTTTTCCGGGGTAGGTTTTTTCTTCTACTTTGCCAAGAGCCAAAAGATATTCTTGGCAAATTTCACCCTTTTCATCGGAAATAATGGTATTAATGAAAACAGTAAAACGTTTATGTTCAATTCATTTCATTTATTTAAAAAATCACACATACACTACAAATTTAAATTTAAGACCTTCATATTGTAAAAATAAAAAATACGCGTTAGTGACTTTGAAGTCACCCATTATTTTGTTGGTTTGGCTCCACTTTTATTAGTACTGTCATAGATCATTTATTGTACTGTAATACAAAACGTCTTATATCCAACAAAGATACAATTATAATATATAAACTACAATATGCTCTTTTGATCGAAACGATTTTGCGAACTGAATTAATCTCGACAAAACTAAGTTCAAGAGCAATCGTCGCCTGAAACAGACATAATTATCAGACATTATGGTTAATAGCATCTGATAATTCTCTAGTGTGGAATGATTCCCTGTCGTCCTTTCTTCCCTCCTAAGGAGATACAACAAACTTACGCTGTCTTCAATAACAAGGAAAACACAAATGTTTGACCTTTTCACGAGAGAATCGTACAAGTTTTGTTTGGAAAGCCTCCGTCTGCCATATGAGCTTAAGACCCGACATATTTGCGTCATAAACTAAACAAGACCAAACTTAATTGGGCCACTAAACAGAAAGTGACATAGTTAGGCATTACGAGGGTCCGGACAACGTAAGTCAAGTGACCCACTTTTGGCTACGACGTACACATTTACGGGAACTATAGCGGCCTAGTCACAACTCACTTTTCGGTTGACTGCACGTAATCTTATTGATACATGTTCTACGGTGTTTTGAAGAATTACATCGCCTACCCCTTTACGCAAAGCGACCCGATGGAAATCGATCAACCTCCTAATACTGTACCGAGTTGTGTAAATGGCACGAATATGTCGCCGCGCCGGGAAGAAATATTAATGTTTTCGCTTAGCGGGAGCAAAGTGATGCATGACTCGCACCCCTGCGCCCTGCGTGGAGGCGGGCGTGGGCGGGCAGAACCGGCTCTCGGAGGCTTTTGCTATCACACCGATTGGAACCGACTCGTGTGCATGCATCGTGAGGAATTAAATATCACTTTTTAACCGTAAGTGTGATGTTTAAATATACAAATGTTTATAAAAAAATAAAAATAAATGTTTTTGTAATGTACTTTTAATAATGTCGATAAAAATATACAAAATACACCAACGTAGCATAAAATATTTTAAGGATTGTCACCAGACAATAGACTAGCTGACTACGGCAGAACTAAAGCGCTCTTATTAATATTTGTCTTATACTTGCGATGTAATAATTGTTCAGTGATGGTGAATCGGAACTGCAAAAAACTGAGTAGTGTTCAGAGTATAAAATATCGGTATTTGAGGTGGAATGAACGAATTGAAGGTTTTTTTTCATCCCACTCAGAAATTTACTTAAAACTCTGGAATCAAAACACTTATATCGTGTACTGGCAAATTCTGTGTTGACTTTTGGTCTAACTGGTAACGGAGCTTGCACAAAAATCATTATTGAATCTGTAACAATTGCACAGAAATCTTTAATCCGAGTAATTATAAAAAAAAACCGTTTTGTTATCCAACTGACTTGCTTTTTAAAGAATTCAGAGTATTTAATATTATTTAACAGTATATATTGAGAACGGTAGTGGTTACAAATAGAGATGAATACCCAACCGTCAACCACAACCATTACACAAGCTAGGGATCTGATACTTAGAGAAGTGGTCGACACTATTCTGGCATCGATGCAATACTATTATGTTGGCAAAAAAGTCTGTAATTTTTTATCAGAATTATGGAAAAGTGGGAATGTTGTCAAGTTGAAGAAAGTGTTGAGATCGCTCTTTCACGGCATTGGTCGTAGGGAGTCAGAAAGGTTGATGCATGCCGTGGATTGGAGATTTTTACTGGATGGTGAAACTAAAATATAAAAGAAAAAACAAAGAGCAAACATAAAGTTTCGCTTACATTTATAAAATTGTATTGTTTATGTATTTGTAAGCGCATAGGTATATGTACGTACGTGTGTATATATGTATAAGTTTAGTAAGTTTAAATTTTATTTTTCTGTAATTTTTTTTTGAATAAATTAAGTTGTTAAGTATAATTATGTATTAAAATGTTATTGCCTAGTTTGGAACGGGGTATATACTCTTGTTAGCGGGGCAAAGATTTTAACAAAAAAAAATGTTGAGCTAACAATCTAGTTTTATCAACTCATACACTACTTTAGCCATACGCTCCTGAAATATGAGATTACCAAAGGACTAAAGCAATATCACGTTATTAAAAAGCGAATGAAATATTTTTTTGTATATTTATGTGGACCATTATTTATGAAGAACATACATATAATATAATATATAAAGTGTGTGCTCCAGTATAAAATAGTTACTTCTGTGGCTAAAAACCCGTGACAAGATGATGGTTAGAATTCTTATTTTATTTGTATTAAGGGAGCATATTTGGAGTTTCATTACCCGTGACTTAGTTAATATTACCAGCGACTTAAGTAAAGTGAACTTTAACTTAGTCTTAAAAGCTACTTGCGGTAGTAAAATACAATTTCTTGCGTGTAATGTACACAGAAGTGAGAAATTTATATTGTAAAATTAAAAGTATCGCTGTGTTTTCAGGTTATTAAAAAATATATATTTCACTTACATATGTAAATTTCAATCAGTTACAATGTTTTTCATCCAAACAGTGTTAATTTAAATTACCTACGTAGACAAAATATGATTATTTATGAGAGTTTTACTATGCCATAACCAGCGCAAACTAAAATAAGAGAAAAAAGTGTTGACTTTCCCATTTTCAACTTGAATATTCCAACAGTACAGGTGATAAACTATTTTTTTTTAATTTTGCGAAGGGGGCAAAAATGATAACTCACCTAGAAATATATATGAAAGAACCGTATAAAGGGGGTATTTTGGATCATCGGGGGAAACACTACATAAAAAAAAAACTAAAAATTGAATTCATCTCTTGTTGTCGCTACTAACCGTATCTCTTTGTTTCTATAAATATTCGATAAATGCCACGCTTTGTGTAATGTAATGTATTTATTTTTTGAAAGTTGTTAAAATAAAATTTGACAACAGAGTTATATTTGCATTAACAAATAAACAATTTATATTATATACAAAAAATATTTTGATAACAAAACATTGTTATAAGATCCAGACGCTTTTTGATGGCACTCTACCTACCTACATAAATGTTTGTTTTCAACAAAATAGCCGTCGCTATTCCCCAAAACGATGCGATAGATCCAGCATACCTAATCTTTTTTGCCAATTCATTAAACATCTCAAGTCTTTTGTCATACAGATTGTTCTGAGTTCCCTGGATTCTTGTTTTGGGGAGTCTGAAACCATCACATCTCCTCGTGGGATACAGATTTTTTTTTTATTACGCTGAACATTACTGAACATGTATTCGGGCAATAGTTTATTTTTTAATTTAAATACAGAAACTAAAGTATCTGAAAAAGTCTTTATTTATAAAATTCAAATGAATTTATTTTTTAAATTATGTAAGAGGTTTTTTTAACAAATTGTGTCTTAAGTTGCGGTCATAATTTAGGTCTATTTCGTAAAAAAAAAACTTTAAATCTCTATCTCTGCAGATTTGTGTTTTGGCCTGTTAGACTAAAACGAACTGAAGTAACGAATTGTTACTTAAATTATCTGAAAAAAGTAAAAAAAAAGTTTTAAGGTAAATCAATTTTATACTTGGAACTGTTCAATAAGTCAGAATCATTAAATTTGTTAAAACCTAACAATAGAAGAAAAAGCATAAACTTATTCAAAATTGTAAATTCAATACGTTAGTACCACTTTTTTCAAAACTATACCTTATATGAAACAACTACAAAATATTATTAATCCCACAAAAAAACATAATATGTAATCATAACATTTATTGTCAAAAGCACTACTAAAGTACTTATCCCCTCAAAAAAAAATTGTTAAATGTAATGTTACTAAAAAGTTTTTCAATTTAACCCTAGTTTAAAATACGTAAAGAAAAAACTCAGAAATCTTTTTTTTTTAAATTTATACGTAACATGTGTAAATATTTTGATATATTTATAATAATTTTATATCATTACACATTTTGTATTTAATTCCTAAGAATAGCCTGCACACACAATCGTGAATTTATCACTCGTTAAATATTTCTGAAAACACTCGAGTGATTCAAAATGTTTTAGAATAGTAACGGTCCAACAGATCATAAATTAGTGATGAATTGAAATGAGGTTTCGGTTGGCATTGTGACATCATGTCGAGTTAAGTAATATGTATAAAAAGCAAATAAATTATCAATATATATAAAAAGCAAATAAAAGTAAAAAGTATGGAAGGAAAGCAGATTTGTAAATTTTTGCTAGTCTCGAACATTAATTTTTTTAAAGTTCGAGACTAGCAAAAATTTACAAATCTGCTTTCCTTCCATACTTTTGACTTTTATTTGCTTTTTATATATATTGATAATTTTTATGTTTTTTTTTTCATTATGTATTTTTGTTTAATTTAATTTAGTACGTACTATTATTTGGTATATGATTTATTGCTTCTATTTCTTATATTTCTTACTATAGTATTGAGTGAGTTTCTAGAATACATATCTCAACTATCAATTTAAGTATGCTTTTATGTATATATTCTTTTTCTGTTGATTTAATGATACTCTTATTTTGTTTTTTTTTTAATACTACTATATTATACTATTATTTTGTTGATTTTATTGATACCACTATTTTGTATAGGTATTTGATTATCTGTGATTCTTAATTTGTATAATTTTATATTTTAAAAATTATTTCTGATTATCTTTTTTGCATTGTATTCTTTGGAATTTGATTATTTATTACATTTACCTTTTTTTTCTAGATTGTTATTCTATGTCATAATAATTTGATCTATTTCATTTAACTATGTATTTTTATTGTTATTTATTGTGGCTTGACACGGGCATAGCCTAAAAAGCCTTAATAAGTTCATAAATATTTAATTTTGTAATTGTGAATAAATAAATAAATAAATAAATCAAAAAATCTCAGCTTATGGTATAAAAATGATTACTTATTACATTTTGTCGGGAAACAAATTAATTTGATAAATACACGTGCCTAGAGTTTTAACTGTTTAAATTAATGTTATGTTTCATTATAAACTTATTTCAATAAAATGGTGAATACAGAAGTTGGCATTTTTTTATAGTTCGTATGAAGTCAACGGAACTTTCTATCATTAAAAACTAAATTAATTTCGATTTAAAATGGATCAAATTTATGAATTTGATATAAATATTACTGTATTCCTTACTCGGATTTTCTTCTGACAGCTTTTATGGCATTTAATGACATTACGAAACAAATGGTCATGATTTTACATGGTAAAACCATTATTTAAACCCCATTAATCGGTATTTTGTTTTATACGATAATTTAGTACGTACAAACTCATATGAACCGTAACAAATTCATTTAAGTCCAAGCTCAGTATGTCATAAACTAACTTCGATCTTAATAATATAGTGCATTAATCATACGAAATATTTATTTCATATCTCTGCATCAATTGGATGATAAAATATTCGATGAAAAATTACTGCATATATTACTACAAAAACAAGAAAAAAAGTAGGATTGATTCTAGTGGTAGTTTTTTGATCTACTGATCCAACTATTGACAACTCAATTTACTATACACAATATTTTTACTGATTCAATGTACTAGTATTATTCATTGAAATAATGCTGAAAATTTCAATTTATCATTTAAGAATAAAATTATGTAATACATATTCCGTATTAAGTTTTTCTTGTGAGCAAAGCATTTGACTTTAAATATTGAATCTCGAGCTTCAATTTGAGAGCTAGAAGGAACTTTTTAACTGATGCGATATGACCAAAGATATTTTTATTTTTTACTGCAAAGTTTCATAGTTCTAGCACCTAGTGACAAATTGTTCTGATAAGCTGTAGATATACATAGAAACCAAAGAAATCCGAGGTAATGAAAGTTCAGATAAAAAGGCTCGGGAAGTTGCCCCCGAAAAATGGCTCCTGTTTTTGTTGAATACCCTTTGAGATTATTTGCCGAAAGAAAAAATAAGAAGCTCACTCAGTAATTTTAAATGAATGTTATTTATGTGAAACTTTTTAGTACGTAACAAATTAAATCACCAAAAATTTTTATGTAATTGATTTTAGAAAAATGCAATGTGTTGACTATGAATAAACACTTTTTGTGAGTCAAGGGAACTTATCAAGGTCAGGGGAAGGAAAAAATATCTTCATTTTCTAAGTGAATTGTAAAGTTTATTGATGGAAGTCTGGCTTTTCCTAAATGAGTTTTCTGTGGTTTCCTTAACAAGGCCATAGCCAACTATCCACCAGATCCTCACACAATAGTTAGAGCAGGTGGAAGAATATACTTATTGAAGTAAAAATACGTATTGTACAAAATAAACTAGGCAAAAAATAAGCAAATCCCGTCTAAAAAAATTTAATGTAGTGTCTGGAAGACAAAATTATGAAGAAGTATTCAATAAATAAAAATTTCTGGTAGAATAAACTAGCATATAAAGTCTTCATTTGTACTTAAGTAAATAGTAAATAAGAATAAATTACTAATCATTAGACATGAATTATGATTTATTAAATTCAATTATAGTGCTTTTTTTTATTACATATGTTACAAAGACAAAAACAGTTTTAGTTTAACCGAGTTGCCCAATCAAATCTGTTGTGAAAAGATGCCTCCTGAGAGCCTTAATATACTTTGCAAGGTATCAGATTCTCGACGGCCTGGATTTACACTGCCTTCGATTTGCGGCAGTTCATTTCAGAAATACGAGACGCAAACCTGATTTAGGAGGATGCATAAGAGCTGGCAGCTGACAGAGAGGCCTGTTAGCTGTTTGTGGACACTATATACTTCAAAGTGAACATGGAATTTTGATAATGGGCAAGAAGAATTTCGTCAGCATTTAATAAAATAAAACATTGGCGGCCTACGTGATGAAACTGAAAATACGCTTAACTCACCCACGGAAGCCTCCGGGTTCAATTCCCGGTGACAAAACCAAAAAAAAAGTGATCTGTCTCGAGCTTGGGTGTCCTGTGTTGTAATTCATCAATGCAATTGGGCCTTCTAGCTTTTTGTGGTTTAAAAAAGTAAGTGTAAATCTTTTTTAAATCGCAAGAATCAGTAAACACGTAAATGGTAATATTTCGAGTAATTTATGAATAAATATTTGCGATTGATAAAAAAATACAATAAATCAATATTGTCACTGCTGTAATTTTGAATCACCCATTTTATAACGGAATAATTTCATATTGTAAAAATGTTATTTTGTGATTTCGTGATAAATTATAACTAAATTTGTGTACTTTAAAAATAAAATATTTATTTCTCTCACGAAGCCATGAATCACCTCAGTACTGTCTAAATTAACGAACAAACACGGGTCAAAAAGTTGCGTGTGTTGTCATCGTCTAAAATGCCTCAGAGATAAGATGTCAAATTTCTCATAGTTTACCTACTTCTGGTGATTTACTGTCGCTGGCTTCCGCGTCCGAGTGCCCAAAAACTCGAAACAAAATAAACAAGCTGAATACGTTTTACATAAACCCTTTTATATTCGCGATGAATGGAATATTACGAGTAGTTTTAGTAGTATTCTACAAAAAAACATTATTTACCTACTTATTGTTACGCAGATCCGCCCCTGTGGGGCATAGGGCGCCGCATCGGTACACCATACGCTTATAACATTGATTGTCTGTTGTATGAAGGTAAGACTACCAGTTTTACGCTTTAGGTACCAGTACGGAAATTAAATAAATATTACAGTGCAGAGCCACCTTTTGAATCAATATTTCATATGGACCTTTCGAAGAACCAAACCCGAGACCTCAAGCATGGTAGGCGAAACCTTACCCACATGTAATGGATGATCGATTTATGCTGTATTTGGTATACCAATTGAGTGCCCTGTGCAGTAGCCATCATAAGACGAGTACCTTCTTATAAACATTGTTAGCTAATTTTCTAAACACTCCTGAGATGATATTCCAAACGCTGTCACGGCCGTAGAAAAAGCTTTTATCTCGCCTATTTACATGCAAAATACGCGAGGTAAAAGTATTTTCTACGGCCGCTACAGCGGTTCAGAAAAGCACCGCAGTCTGTTAATTAAAATAGCAAGCTGATTTCATATACCAAATTAGAAATATCAATAAAAATAATAATTATTAAATCTGATAAATGCGCACATACATAAAATATATATTATAATGGATAATGGAGGTGATATGCGCTCGGATTGATGAGTGGATTAGACCAAATATGTAGAAATATGTTTTTCTTTATAGTGTTTTTATTTCTAAGTTTTACATGATTTTATTATGTTTAATATTTATTTGATATGTATTTAATTATGTTTAGTAAGGCATGTCTCAAAATTATGTAAAATGTCTCCCTCGGCACGGAACACCCTGGTAAAAGAACATTCGCTTAAATATATCCGTTGTAATAGAACAAATAAATAAATGAGTAAATAATTAAAATCTTTTTTTTTTTAATGTTAAATAATTAATTTTTGGTTTTTATTATATTTTAGTTTTAAAATTGTTACGAACCTCTGAGATCTTAGCACGAGACTGTTTGTATTTAAACTTGAGCATTCAATATAAATTGCAACAATACCAACAAATTGAATTTATGATTTTTGCCATTTGTACTTTACTGCATCATATTTATTTATTATCTTAATACCTAAGTATGTGAAGTAAAATGCATCGCATAGTTTTATAATATAGTACAATGTATAATACCGTTTTTGTATTATTTCATAATTTTGTAATAAAACACTGTTGTGTTTAAATGTATTTATGCTGAAAGGCATTGGCTTACTAGGAAACTATGATGAAGGGGTACAGTGGATTTTGCATGTTGGTTAAGTGGTGTCCTGGCAAGGAGACGGGTACGTCTCGAAACTGGTACCGATAGAAAAGTTAATAAGTGGTAAGCTGTATACAAATATTTAATAAAATTTAGTAAATCATTGCCAGTTTGTTGGCTTTCTAATTGACTTTCTAATTCCAGTGATTCTACTTTTGTAAATAAAATAAAAGTTTCTAAAGAGTTTTATTCCAAAAACTCCCAGGGAACATTATATAAAATTATTACGTTTGATTATGTCCAAATGCTTGCAGACTGGCTGGATTTCCTCCCTGGGGAGTTGTTCATATTTAAATTTATTTCAACAGAGAGGGAAAAAAATATTTTGAGAAGGGAATATGGAAGTCTAGGCATTTACAGGGCTTATGACCTGTCATTGGCTGGTTTAAGTGGCCACTCACGTATCACGAATCTCACCCACGTGATAAAGGTTTCAGCTCTTTTACTTCACAAAAGTCAACAGATGGAAGAGTTGAGGAAATGTGGATGTTCAAACATGGGCAGAATAGTGAATGTTACACAGTGTGTAAAGTGGCCACTTAAACCAGCCAATGACAGGTCATAAGCCCTGTAAATGCCTAGACTTCCATATTCCCTTCTCAAAATATTTTTTCCCCTCTCTGTTGAAATAAATTTAAAATTAATATTGTTTTTATAAAACATGTTTTCAATTTAAAAAAAACATGTTTGTCATTCGAAAATATTTTCTTTGTAAAACAAAAAGTACGTTAGGCGTAACAAATTCATTTTTATTACTTTAAAAAAAAAGTGTCGGTAGTCGCTCGTCCTGTATCTTAGCACCACTGAATGGGGTCTGTTATATATACGGTTAGTACACCTTGCTTTAAATTGCTATTATCGTGTCGTTCTCCCCTATTCCCTTCAGAAAATATATCCTAAGACAATTTATTCCCAATTTGGTGTAAGGCTCAGGCCTTAACTACCTGCTCCAGAATGGGAATATCAAGGTTCCATATATAATATGACTGGTTGCCAAACCGATATACCTTAAAACCATTTACATCAAGAAATTTTCACTCTATTTTTTGTTATAATAAATTATGCACTTAATTAAATATTTTTGTACTTAAATGTAATTTTGCAATAAGTTTAAATTTGTTTATTTTTTGATACACACAAAATTCAAGAATGCCTTACAACAAACAACAAATCACTGGACCAATACGGAAATATAACAAACCGCAAATACCGATAAAAATATACGAAATAGATTTAGAAAAAAAAAATGGGATTTCAAAATCAATACGGATATGGGGAGAAACGTTTTTATATATAATTTTTAAAAAGAAGTAATAAAAAAATAGACCCCTACAAAAACGCGATATATTTGGATTTGATACTTATTGTGACGATGTTCAATTTAAATATTTTTTATATATATATATATATATATATACGGCCTAAGCCAATTACAACAGTTACATGAAGAAACATAAATGCAAGAAACTGAACAAAAAGAACATAAAACTAATTAGCAAATACAAACAAGGGCAAAACAATAATAGTATACAATATATTTAAAAATAACGAAAGACCAAAAACTTTGAGCTAAACCATGCCAATGCAACTTCATCCCACACTGTTTAGTCGCGAAGAGATCTACGAAAAGCCGCAAGATCTATCCCAAAAGATTCCAAGTCTTGCGATGAATTGACTAATCTATATATTCTGGACATTGGGGCGATTGGGAGATTGGGGCAAATATAAACGTTCACTAAGTTAAAGAATTACGTATAAGGGGCGTTGCCAATGCGATGGATCGTTTTTTTTCACTCATCTGTATTTCATTGAATATGCTTGATTTTAATTCAAAAAATATTTATCCTTGCTATGCTAATGGAAGTGATGCCAATGCCAGAATAAAACTTTTCTACTGTGTAAAAAAGATGACGAGAATAAAACCTATAAGAAGGAAGACAGAGATTTTTAATTTATTTTGCTATTACATGCCTAAATCATATTTTCATACTTAAAAATTGTAAAAATTTAATTACTTAAGAGTATGTCTCTGTTTTTGTTTTCAAATGTCTGATCATAGAGACACGCTAATGGTTTATATCTATGATGTGTAAAAAATCACTACCCTAGCGCCATAATCCAGGGATAAAATACGGAATACGTGTGTGTGAAGAAAAGTCAGCCTGCCTTTTCTCTCGATTGTCTAAACTCAAGTACGCGGATCGAATGCGGGAGACAAGTGGGAGAATCGGCAGCCAATAAAAAGGTTCGGAAGTTATTTGTGCGCAATGTGTATTATATGTTCTATTTACAAAGCTGACATGAAATGACGATGAGCTATGTTCACAAAAAATGCAAATATTTGCTTGTGCTGGAGTTATGTATTTCAGTACTGATACAATTATCAAGTAGTACAATTTGAGTGAAGTTCTCCGAGTACTTCCCATTTCGGTTTGGAGCATTCAGTCACGCGGGGGCGCGAGCGGCGAGCTAGTGACGCCTCCTCCCAAGCGCCGCCCTACTCTGCCCGAGACAGATCCCCATTTTTCTACCAGATGCGTTAGAATAATGGATTCTCGCCTGTCGGTATAATGTACGGAAGGAGTCGTTAGGATCGTGCATTTTTTAAATTAAATCACACATTTACATGGTAAATGCGGCGCCAGGGGTCGTGTCAGTCTTGCCTTACCCGGTCCTGCCCACCCACCGAGTACAGGGGCGGATTAGACAATGAGCCAATAATGCCGACCACGTCTTTGCAAATTATCACTCACGCATTATTTAGCTACACCCATAATATGTATACTAAAGTTAATGTATTATAATTTGTTCCTTCTTTCATGGTTCATTTCCCTATCTGCTTCACGATGTGGTCCCGAGTTCCATTTTTGACTACTTCGGAATGAAATATCTCCACAATGAGGAATGTCAGTGCTACGGGTAATCGGATTTAAAAAATGTTTTCTTGAACGCGGTAAAAATTACTGCATTTAATTGTACGATGAAATTTTTAGAAAACGTATGAAAAACAAATTTAAACCTGTTTTGATAAAAGAACTACTTTGAAACGGTTCTTGTGAACAATAACCAATCAATTATGGCGTATTTATGTGTTGCGATAGATTTTCGGTTTCCGGGTAACCTTTTTTTCTAACGTTTGTGTATTTTGACAGCTACGTCACGGGCGGAATAATTTAAAAATTATAATACTGGTTTAGTTTGATAGACTAATTGTAAATCAAAAATATTAAAAACCACTGAGCTTCTTCACTATAACTATTAAATTAATATACTTATGAACAAAAAAAATGCTTTACTCATATAAAAACCGATAACCGCATATGTACTTATATGTTATGTTGTACCACATAACTTTGCTTCTTAAACCTATATTATTAATTTAATGCTTACATTTTGGGTTTGTAATTTTTTTAATATGTGTGTGCTCAGAATTTTTTTTGTTATATTTAACTGATATTCAAATACTGAATATTCCCTCGCTTTCATATGACAAATGGTTGAAATTAACTACGTAGTGTCATATGCACCATAGATTGCTCTAAAGTTAGCCTAAAGTTATCTCTAAAGTTGTGCTTTTATTTAAAATAAACTTTTGCGACTTAAAAAAGACTTCCAATTTAAGTCTAAAAAGTAAAGTGAAAAGTATTTCTCTTTCACAGTACTTTATTTTCACTTCATCACTTTTCTCGCCTTTACGATTCTAAATATTTATCGACAAAAGGTTGTTCGTCTTTTTATTGTGGGCTGAGGGGAAAAGGCTATAACACAATATTCTGTTATACAAATCATGTCTCACTTTTTCAACTTAAAATGATTGATTGCGTATTATTATTACAGAACCACTCACAAATGTATTATTGGATGTAAAAACATGCGATAAAACATACATATTATTACGTTTTATTTAATATTCATATTAAACATGTTTATTTTTGTTAACAAAAAAAAAAAAATTCATGATTATTTCAACTAATTAAAAACAAACCGTCTTAATTTTTAAAAATCAGTTATGTAACTACCTACGACAACAAATATTTTAGTTATGGTGCATTGTAATTTTATCAATCTCTTTTTAAATCTCTAATCAATCGTGATAAGCTCTAGTCTTCGAAAAATAAACTTCTCGATATAGCAAAATTAAATTAAGACTTTTTACAGCAATAAAAGCACTTTAATATTTTTTACGGTTCCCGAAGCACCATTGGATACACTTACAAATTAAAATAAAAAATAGTGCCGCGAATTTACTTCACATCTTTAGTTATATTAAATAAATAAAAAATTCTATATTTAGATATTTCTAAAAGAATGTAGTGAGTGAATCGTGTAATTAGATGCATATTTTGCGTTTGAAATAAATATGCGAAAGCGGACAGTTAATTAATTCTCCCCACTAACAATGTGAGCTGGTGGATGCAGCCAACAATTTTCTAGTGATGTATTTGGACCAGAAAAAATCAACAAAAATAACACTGACTAACCTGGTGTTAAGTCTTTTTCCTTGTCGGCAATCAGCTCACGTTATAAGGGAAATTGGTCTCCAAGAAACAGCGTAGGCACAATGTCCTCTGGAGGCGAAGATAATGATGAAAGGCGATGGATGATGACATTTAAAAACTTACACGGCGAATAGTGGAAAATACTTGTATCAATTTTAAATGCGTAAACATAAGCCATCGAAAAGGTGCAGCGGCGCTCCCGGGTGCCAACAGTGTAGCCAAACTAAAAATGTCCTGTCAGGCGTAAAAACCTCACATAACCAGAATTAGTCCGTATCTACTTCCGTCCGACTTTTCTAGCTAAAATACATCGAAACAAATTATCTGTTCAAGAATGTAAGTATTTTCTGGCATTAAAGAAGTTTCGAAATTATTTTATGGATTTTATACGAAAGCTGGTAATAACAAATATAAAAATGAAAAAAATCTCATGAGAGAAAGGAGCAAAATGCGTGTTAAGAAAAAACGGTAAAACTATATTTTCCGTTACAAAAGTGTTGGCACATAGATTATAATATGTATTTGTAACACATTGCTTATTTTTTCGAGTATTTTTAAATGTAGGTTACAAATAAATAATTACCAATAGAAAAAAATACTAGAACGTATTTTAAAGCGCACCTACTGGGCTGATTAGCCCGTCACGTTGGCTCATTCTCTCACGAGCCACCTATTCGAACATCCCTGAAAAGGTGCGGACAGTACGTGTCGTATTCACGGTTGAGTTGGGTCCATCGGCGGTGAGTGGAATGTATCCTGGGTGTTTACTAGGCGCATTGTTACCCTGTCACCTTACGTAAGGCAGGACCCGTGAGGATGCGGGAGGAACCTAGCACGACCTACGCCTATTGGGCAAGCGCCATCGGTCCTTTACAGGTCCGCTATCTTCTTTTACATTTTTTTTTATTACAATGCTTCCGATTTTTCTTTAATTAACTTTGATCGTTCAATATGGCATTTACACATTACTACTAGAAATAAGTCTATAACCAAGTCTGTTGTATTGAAATTTTTACACAATATTCAAAATGGCAATCAACAGTTATATTCAGTATACCTGTATTTAAATCGTTGTAGATGGTATAATTTTTTTCTAAAGACTGAACAGGAAGTAGATATTTTAGATCAAAGATGGAGAACTTTTTTGTGAGGGGTAAAATGAACTATTATATACAAGTACTTGACAGTACCGCAATTTACACTGGAATTTTTTTGTTGAAAAACATTGCTACGACCATTTATATAAACAAATAATTATTTGTTCTCGTAAAAATTATAGATTATTGTTATTTTTATATTTGAAAGAAATGTATCTTTAATTATCATCCGGACAAATATTCCACCCCCATTGGTTTTTTTTTTGTATAGGATTTTCTGTTCGAGAACTATTTCTCACTAAAGACTTTTAATCATCAAATCTGTTTTTGGTAAAAATGCGAACACTAATACCCGTATGCAGAGACAAAACTTAAGGTGAGGAAAGTACATTCTATTGTATTCACCTTCGGGTTATTCTCTGCATTTGAAATTAGAATGAACCTTCCTCACCTTAAGTTTTGTCTCTGCATACGGGTATAAGAATAGTTGGTATGACACATAGCAAGTTACAGCATTATTCCAAAAATGTTTTACCGTGTAGAAATATGTTATTTTTTATATTATTACTAATAGATACTAAAAACATATAAAATGTTTTTTTTTTTTTAATCCTCTATCGTTAAACTATATCACAATTAATAATTTAAAATTAAATTATTTCAAAATAATGCAAGTAAGTACACATTTTTCCTGAATTCTTCCTTCTTTTAAATGTTGTACATCTCTCACATGTCTACCAAATGTAGGTAAATTATAATTACTTTCATATCGAATTCAGATATTATCACAAATAAGTCGCCGAAAAATGTATCTTAAATGATTTGATGTTTAAAATCGCAAAAACATAAATTATTTATTAGAATTTGAAATATTTGAAGAAACTAAGAAGTAAACGGACAAACGAAATAAATTGATGAACACAATAAAAAATAAACAACTGTTTATTACACTAACCATGTCTTTTCCTCGTTTTCAATATTTTAAATTTCCGCTTTAATATATGAATATTTAATTTAATTTATTAATATGAATACATATAATATTATTAAAACGGCTGAAGCTACATTAAAAGTTTAAGTGAGATAGGTACAGATGTACAGATGTCATTCCTCGTTTATGGCGACTCTCACGTCGAAATAACCGAGGCTTAATTATTTAGGGGTGAAATAGGACATAAGGGTGGGTTAGTTTTTCTCATTGACAACGCTTATTACGTACATTCACTGCGACTGGCTGGAAATATTATTTAGGTTTTTTTTTTTTCAATGCGTATTAATAAAATTAAGCCAAACGTATTTTGTATCATAAATAGCGCTTCAATTTTTAAATCAAATCGGGTAGTGGTCCCGTGAAGTTCGAACCCCGCTCTGCCACTCCTTGTTTTGTTTCATAATTGTGAGTTATTTACAACTCGTTGAAAATTGACATAAAATATAAATATTTGTGTAAATTACAAAAAGGAACATATTTCGTAATTAAAAAAAAATTGTCGTCAATATGTGATGTCTGTATTTATAACGCGAAAGTTCTTTTATTATATTATGTAGTTATTACGTGTGATTGTGATTGGTCAACAATACGCGAAAGAGATAACGCTATCAAATGCGTAAATGTTTTAATTTTCTAATAATTTTTACCCTATTAATTTTATATTTTGGGATACGGCTTCGATAAGTACAAAAATGCAAAGGCTGAATTTAAAATTTAAGTACATGTCTCAAAAAAAAGAAGTTTTTGAGGAATATGGAAGACACGACATTTAATGAGAATAAGACCAGCTAATGGCAATTTTAAGAAATGATTAAAAGGTTCACCATCTATGTGGAAATATTTTTTAATTTGGAATCATCCGTAAAGGGTTTATTCAAGATATAGACAATCTTGAATTATTGTTCAATTCAGAAATCTTGAACACGTAAGTACCTTCGTATTTCAAACTAGTAATTCAACACATTTATATCCTTTCTGTAGCTAAGCCAGTTATAACTTTGTTACTTCTTCGTTCAACTTCCATTTGCTCATGACAAAAAGTTTTTTTCTCAAAATAAACGCGTAATTTGTAAAAACGACCAATAACCGTAACTTCATTGGTTAATAATGAATTCATGGCATCCCTGTGTACGTATCAGTTAAAGAAAAGAATTCAGTATAAATGAAACCATAATTAGGATGCATTTCAAACTTGCATATTTAATTAAAATTGTTTAAATCAAACGTGGTTCTTATTTCACCATGTTTACTAGGTTGATTGCATAAAAACTGTTTTTTTTTTTAAATATATCTTCTGGTTGTTTAATCCTTTTGACCCTGAGACTGTAAAGCAAGGTCTGCCTTTTCGCGATACGCGTGTAAACTATTTGATTTTATGTTATAAGGGTCAATCCTGGAATAAATGAACGGATAGGGACTTACAACTTCTTCCTTTTGGCACTGGTCCAGAACACTACTGATTTCGATTGCATAAAATCACTTCACGGTCGCTTACATTTGCGCGCCACGGGATCTTCGATTTATGTCACGCACGCCGTCTGACGTTTTGTTGTGTCTTGTTTTTTTGACTAGCTGTCAGGGAGGATGTAGGCACGTTGGAATTCAAAACAAAGACTACCAGAATCAATGAAAGGAATGGCTTGACACTTGAATAAAAATATGTATGAATCCAAAACAATAATAACATCGATTGTACTTTATTTGTATTTTTTACGTGAGTTTGCAATTTACTTATTAGTATATTATTTTTCATTTAAGTCTTGTTAATTTCTAATCTCAAAATATGTATTAATTTATTTTTAAGATTTTCAAATAAACTGGTATTTTTGAATGAACATAGTTTACGTGTAGGTAAATGCAATATGGGTACATAAATCCCAACCGTCCATGCGCTCTGTAGCTGCAAGACGTGTTGGGATATTTATTTATTGTACAGCGCCCTTGAGGTGATTTTCACAAAAATGGCGCCATGTAAATTATCCAAACCGTATTATTATTATTATATTATTATCGTATAAATGACATGTTTATATTGTTTGCTGTACGAATAACGATTTCGCTAAAGTATGAGTTCATATTTTGTTTGGAACTTTGACAAATATCACCGCCCTTCGAACATTTACCATTAGTCGAAGATTTCATTGTATTTATTGTTATTTATATAACATTTTTTTAACTATTCTTGTCGGCCTCGTGGTGTAACGGCCAGCGCGTTAGCCCACCATGTAAGAGGTGTCAGGTTCGATTCCCGACATGGTTGATACGAAACATTTATTTAAAAGGGTGTGTTTTCACTAGAATATTTCATAGTCCCTGGACTGGTACCTGAAATGGAAGACAGATCATCTTAACTTCATGTCATAAAAATGATCAAGGTACGCTGCGACTGGTGTACCAATGCAATGCCCTGTGCACCGTTTGCTGCGGAAATGGAATAATGATGATGATGATAACTATTCAATGGAATGAACTATTTTTTTTATTTTGATATTTATTTATTTATTCATATAAAGATACACATTACAAAAAAAAACGTATCCCTAATAGTCAAAGAGCCATGTGTTGAGTTGGGACAACACAAGTGAAAGTAGAAGCATGCATATTATTAAAGAATATAAAAAAAAATAAAAAATTGCAAATACATACATTTAAATAAACATCTGGACAACACACTTAATAGTATATAAATCTATACAATGTCTGGCGACAGTCTCCTACAATGATTTCTTCCCTTAGACAAAATCCAAACTTGTACGCTTCTCGTAAAAATGGCCTTAGTTTTGGGTATTGTAATATCCTTAAAAAAAATTTCCTTAATAATAATAATTGATAATAATGAATTTTATCTTAATAATGATCTTAAAAGCGTAATTAAAAGAAATAACATTTTTTTTTGTTTATATGTACGAATCATAGCGCTTCACTGAATCTCAACTACATAACTACATTTGAAAGCCTTATTTTTTTAAATGATATACGATGCGAATATTGATGGATGCAGAAAACGAGAAAGACCGAAAAAGACATGGCACGATCAAATCTATTAAATAATTTAAGATAGACATGTTAAAAGTAGGAATAATCGGCGTGCGTGCATGAGAAGATGTATGAATGCAGAGGAAGCGAGGTATGTATGCAAAGATAGAGTGATATGGCGTTCGGGCCTCTCTGCGTACCCCTACGGGGAAACGGTGTTATGGTTTGTTGTTGTTGTTGTTGTTATGAATTTTTTTACATTGATAAAAAAAAAATTCAATGGAGTTTTGTTTTTTATCGAATAGGGTCAAGTCTATGGAGGCCTATGAGACTAATTCTTGCACGGCCTCGAGGTGTTTGCGAATGTGCAAGTTTGTTGTCCATAATGATACCGTTGATTTCAGTCAGAAAGAAACTAAAAAATATTATTTATTGTTTCAGCATTCTCTTTGTTCGGTAACATTTTAAATGTGTTAAAATAAAACAAACATATTTATTATTTTAAATGGGAGGAAGAGAGAGGAGCTATTTTGTGTAAAAGTGATATTCTGCGGTGTTCCCACAAATCTGAAATCAAGGCTTAAATGTTAACTGTTTTGGTAAGTGGTGCCTTTTATAGCCAAATGCATTGAAAAAAAGGCATAGACGATAAAACTCTCGAGTTTATGGCATCATTAGACCTAAGAAATGTTCTCAGTTACTTAAGGATAAGATAAATAAATAGATAAACTTAAAGAAAGGAAAAGAAGTCTTATCAGCAGAACTTGCAAACGATTCAAGAATAAGTAACATTATTCTTCAAGTTTTTCTTTCGTTAAACATTTTCTTAACAATTTTCGTTTATATATTCTAAACTAAAAATTACTTTTTTTTTCTCGGGGCCTTACTTACAAACCCGGTATAAAATAACGCCTATGCATAGAATAAGGATAGTTTAGTAAAATCTTTTACTTTTAAAACTCAATTCAAGTTTTACCCGATATAGAGCTGGAATAGCGACCATAGAAACTTATTCCACGTTTTTACCTGCGTCCGACGTGGTATAACGCTGGATTAAGCCTGCGATCTGTAATCTGTCAAATTTTTCAGTAGTAAAATGGATTGCATTTGTTTCGAATTTAAACAATTTAGAAAACTTGCTGTCTTTTTAGATATTTTTTTTTTTTTTATACGCCTCCACTCGTTTTTTAGATATTACAAAATGATATTTCACTTTTTTAGATATTACAAAGTGAAATATCATTTAAGAGTTTAAAAATGATTATCAAATTTTCACTTTATTTTGATTTTTTTTTCCGCATTTGTTTTGAAAATGATCCTTGTTATATATCCCACTATTTATACATAAAAATATATTTAAATTTATGAAATGAAAGTGTATGCATCTAAACATTTATTAATAGCATTTTTCATTTCGGTATGGAATTTATATTTTCTATGATTAATGTCAATTAGTACACGGTGTAATATCTATGAATTGTCTTTCTTCAATTATTATTTACGTTAAAATATTCTCATTCAAAAGTCCATGACACCCGTAAAATAAAGTTTATTTACAGTTTATAATTTTAGAAAAAATTCCAAGTCTCAAACACCACAATAATAAAAAAATATCCTTATCGTTTTCTATTGACTTGAATTTCATATGATAAGCTTAAAATTTATTTAGTTCGTTTTGTTTTGTTTTGTAACTAGTACCAATACAAATAACGTATTATTATTTGTAATTGCATATGCACACGCAGGTTGTTCATAAATCTTCGCAGAAATATAGCATAGTCAAACAACAAACGACAGAATAACCTTAGTATAGTTATGCTAGGTCGTTAACATTTTTATAAGTAACCCTTTTTTATGCCGGATATAAATAGTTACATCGGGTAAAGTAATAATATATTATTCCTTGGTATAGCTTGGTATAAGGAAATCTAATAAGTAGGACCCAAGAAAAAAGAAGTGACGAGCCATGAGACTTATCAGATCAATCCTTAATGAACTCAATAAAGATTTTTTAAAAAGCTGAACCGAGAATCGCAATGCTATCGATTGATTACCTATACCACTTTATTATAGATACATTTAATATTTACACTTTCAAGTCTGTTTTTAGTTGGGTGAAAAATATTTCGTCTGGCAAAAAGCCGCCAAAATACCTTTATTTTATACTTGAAAATTTAAAATAAATAAATAGTTGTAATATATTTAAAAATAGATATATGTAACTGAATTTCAAGTTTGTGCTACAACATTTAATTAATTGCTTCTCTTTTACATTTTACTTAATTAGTCAAGCAGGTTCTAATTCAACACATAAAAACAGTAAAATTTAAATTATTTAAATTTGTAATTTCAAGACCGTCATCCAATTGATGGAAGAAAATAAAATAACGCCTTTGAGTATTTCTCCGAAACGATTTTCTTTAATAAAGTTTTGATTTTTCAATTTCCATTTCTAATACAGTACGTGAAACCTTAACTCTGCGGATTATGAATTATTTTAAAACAATTTCGTGAGTTTCTATGAAATACTAAAATACGATATAATAAAATTATCTAATTGATTCGTAAACATAAGCCGCTAACAAAATTACGTTTTTTCATATTTCGGTGGCTTTGAAAATATTCATGAGAAATAAGGTATTTAGTTATGTTGAATAATTAATTTTTTTTGACTCACGAAAAACACAATCACGTTGACTTTAAATTTCTTATAAAATATATGTCAAGTTAGATAAAAACTTCGTATTTACAGACTAATGAAGTGTAAGAGTTTTTATTGAAATTGACATCAGTAACAGTATGTAATTGGATACTTTTGCACAATTCATTTAAACAATATATTTATTAATTTAAACTTTATTTACTTCCCTTTTTTCCTACTTTGAAAGACAGGGATTTGGATAAAAAAAACCTAAGTACTGAGTACCTTTATCTTATTTAACTTGTGTATACCGAAGACGGGTCCCATTAAACCCATTGTAAACGATCGACTATGTGAAAAGAATTTTTCATATATCATTTTCCTTAACTCAATCCTATAAAATTGTACAAAAAACTTTGCCACGCGTCTTTTCATGATTCAGATCATATTGTGATGAATAAATAATATTATAAAACCCACAAAAATGACTAAAAGGTGACATCAAAACAGGGTCTCATTTGACCCAACATTACAAATGCACGTATTTTTGAGCCAGCGGGCTAGATAGTCCAATCAATGTACTCTTTAATTTACGGAGATAATATCTCGGGGTATATTTTATTCGCAACAAATCTAAGTTCAGATCTGGTATAACTGTTGTGGATATGCCTTTTGTTATGTTATTACTAATCGCGTTATGTTGGAGGAAATCACTAGGAGAATCATAAATTGCGCTTAATATTCTTTACTAATTGTGTCTAACAACATCATTTAAGGAAGTAAATTATTCAAATTCTCCTAACACCTTACACTGGGTTCGAACAATAATTCGTATAATATATTCCGTGAACTAAGAAGGATGAAATGGGAAAATGTATTGTTTGTGGGGAGCTATTCCCGCCAAATGATATATGATGAATTTTCCCGAGGAAAACCGGCCGTGTCAGTTCGAGTATATAATCCGAGAATCCCCTCTCATTTCGGCAACCCAAAATATGTAAAAGTACTTCCTAGAACCACGTTCCCATCTATCTGAAGATTATGATTTGAAACCGTTATTCTGTAACGCTCCCATTGGCCCTGGTGCTCAAGAAATGTTACTATTTTCAACATATTCATTCATCTTTGAAATTTCTATTTTTATGTATAAGTACAAGCTTTTCACTGATGTCCTAATTTCTATTCCATTGTCGTATACGAATAATTCATTACGGTGATCCTTTATGCAGTGTTTTTTCTTAAAATTGTGTAAAAATGTAACTTTCAAATTAATAGCGTAAAAATTCATCGACAATATTTTGAGTATATCCTATTTTTCGTAGACAAGAACTGGATTCAACCCCCTTGTGAGTTATTCATATTAATATATTACAAAAAAGATGAAGAACATTTCATATAGGCGAATGTGGAAATCTAGGTATTTACAGAGCTTATGATCTGTCATTGGCTGATTTAAGTGGCCACTTTCTTTGAACATCTATATTCTTTTAATGCTTCCATCTGATGATCTTTGCGATATTAAAGAGCTGAAAATTTTATTGATGCAAGTGACAATCAGACCGATTTATTTCACCTAGTACAAAATATTAGACAACGACTGAAAGTATTTTTTTTATTTTTATACTTCTCATTGGTCCAGCTGGTTTTATCAACAACATTATAAGTCTGTAGATGGTCAAACATAGGCAGAATGGTGAATGTTACACAGTGTGTAACGTGGTCACTTAAATATTATTTATATCTGTTGTAATATAACAATGAAAAATTCGTCTTTATTTGAGGAGTAATTCATACACTTGGTATACTTTAATAAGCCTTATATCCCATTTTCTGACGATATAAGGTTTTTTCAAATTTTTTGTTTTAAAAACTTTGTAAATACGGTTATTAGGGACAAAGACACATTTTATAGTGACACAATTGGGAACGTCCCATGCCTGTGAACTTGCCCAGACTCACTAGAAAATTCGTTTTGAATCGGGGCAAGTATAACAATATCTTATAAAATCAGTTCGATTTTAAATATACAATATATTAAACAGCAACAATGGTTTCAACTCGTTTACCTAATAATAATCTACCATTATAAAAGACAAAATTGATGGTGTGTAAGTGTAAAGTAATAATCTAAACAAGTCAACGACGAAAGCCCGGCAAATGACTAGACTTTCATTTTGTCTTCTATAAGAGTTTCTTCGTATAGTTTTAAAAATGTTTTTTTTTTAAAGCAAGATCATCTACTTATTTTTCTCACTTAATTATTATGAATATCTATTACCACAGTGTTAATAATTCACAAATCGGAAGATAAAAAGAAAAATCAGCTCCTCTGCTTTATTAAAACAATGGCAGAAGAAACTGATGGGACTGGAAATTTGCGTAAATGACTGAAAAATCGTTAAGTGAGCTTTCAAAAAGCACTGTAGTGCCATTTGCAAATTGAACGTTACAGTTCCGGAATCCAATATGTGTGTAGGTTTATAAATATCCTCCTCCGTAACGTGTTTGCCATCCAAATGGATTCTTCCTTGTATAATTCGTGCCTTGAAGTAACACTACTCCGTATGCTTATGTATTTTCCAAATAAAAAGTTAAAATAATAACACTAGTAGCGTATGGAAGACGTAACAAGCGAGTCGTCAAGTAGACAGTCTCCGTTTAATTCGTGTGCGTGTGTAGGAAATTTTGTCACGTCTCCAAAAGTTCATGTCTACACGTTTAATTATTTATTTGCGTGATTTGTCGATCGAAGTCAACACGATTTCCATTAAATATAATATTTTGTGTAGTTTTTTGGACAAAACACGTTATTGATAAATAGTTTAATAAATTCACCAGTACGCAGTCATGTTTTTGTTTATTTTGCTCTTTACATAAAAATGTCTGCCTTAAATAGGTTGTACCTTGTTATAATACCACACATCATACAGAAAAATCTATTACAAAAAAAAATCGTTTTACAGCTAATAAATTGTTATGTTTGTTAATAAATAATGATTATTATTATTATCTACAATAATTTGAGTATCAAAATTTTTGTAGACAAGAACTAGATTTAACTCCCTGGGGAGCTGTTAATAATAACATATTGCAACAGAGATGAAGAACATTTTAGAAAGGGTAATTTAGAAGTCTAGGCATCTGTAACGTACGCGTTAGCACGATGTGTGCTGGTTCGTCACCCGCGTCTGCCGCAGTCAAGCTTCCTTGCTAAGTGAGAAGCCACCCTCCCAAACAGAGTCAAAGACAAAGTCGGAAATAAGGGGCATAACTGCGCCGACCGCAAGTCAACCTCAATAGCCCTGAAAAGGACTTTCCACCCGATCCAAGTGGTGTAGAGAGGCGAAGGCAGTCAGCTGGCAGGACGGAGCGAAGAGTGAAGTGCAGGAGGCAAACAGGACGGAAAACTCAATAATACACATATTAACTGTTCAGAGTTATGAACTCATCTGATTTGTTCCAACAAAATACACGCCTTATAAAGCGGCGCGCGTCCTGTTCCGCGCAGCTAGCCGTACCGCTGCGCCGGCCGGCCTAGGGGGGTGAAGGTAGCTCAAAACTGTAAATTTAATCAAAAAATATTTGTTTTTAATATTTTTGACTCCCCTTCGTGCTGCTGCGGGTATCTTAACCAATCTTCTGAACAAATCCTGTGGTCTTATCCCTTTCCCCTTCTCTACGATTACTGAATGGAGCTTCTCGCTACTATCCGTGGCCCTGTTATAGGTCCTGTCAGAAATACAGATCTGATGGCTTCCAAAAATAATTTCAAAGCTTTTAAAAAGTTTTGTAATCATTTCGGCGAATTGATCATGTCCAATCAATTTAATCCCAGCAGTGAAGAATTCACTTCCCTCTTTTCTCAACCCAATGTATACATATTATGTACTTCTGGATTACCTTATTTCAGCACAAAGATGCTAAGGCTACCAGATTTTAGAGAACTCATTCGGGCAGCTTTTCTCGTTTGACAATGAGCAAATTTTATGTGTATGTGTAATATGTTAATATTATCATTATTATAATAATTTCTCCAAACCATTGAATATATTGATAAATATGTATTAGGTACATTTCTCTCAAATGTTACGTTATAATATGTGATGTGGCTACTTTAAGAGGATGCGCGGTCTGATTTTTCTTCATCCAAACACTATACTAATACTCTGTTTTACTTCTTATGTATATTGTTAAAAAAAAACTTTTTATCGAATCTCGCTTTCACTGTATATTCTCAAGCCAGCCTGTGATAGGTTAGACATCTATACTAGTTTTTCATAAAAGTTATCTCTTTTTACTGAATTATCCATCAGTCTATACAATTATTATTAAAACCTAAATACTAGAAAACAAAAAATAAACTCCAATTAAGTATTATTTCGTATTGAGTTGGATCGATCTATGAACATACGAATAGAAGCTGTACTGTTTAATATATTTGCTACATTGTTACTTGTGAAAAACAAGCGGAACTGTTTATCAGGTTTTTTTAAATCTAATATAATCAAAGGAGAATCAACTTACAGGTAAAGTTGTGGTCATTGGTTATGGTGTTCAAGCATTCTACTTAGCCCAATGAGAGGGGACCACAGTTTTTGGTATAGACATCCGTATCAACTCAGCTTAGTTGACGATTGTCGCCGGAAACTGCTACGGTTACATTTCTCACAAGATCAAACCTTAGCACTTTCAAATTTATATATTTATAGACATCTCAAAACTTAACATTTAGCTGTGAGGTGCCACTATTCTTATCTGTAGAGAAGTGCTCACAATGGTTCGGTTAAGAGAACTTAGTGACATGATTTACATAGTATCAAACTATTAAATTCGTACTCGCAAAGCATAAATGCAATATCATGAAATTCTCCATTTCGAAAATGTATGACAAAGTTTTGAGTGAAATTTCACACTTCGCTCCGCCTACTCACTTAGATCTTGCGATTTAACTACGCTAGACTTTATCTAGACTATGTGACGAAAAATTATATGTTAATAATCCACGAGCGTTTCTTTATTAAAAGATAGGACTTAAATATAAAAGTTTTTGTGAAATAGAAGGCTCAATAATTTCGTTCCTTAAAACTTTTCAAAAAAATGGAATCGTATCAAAATTTTCTTAATTAAATAATACTCCCCTAATATTTTGCTCAGTTCACATTATTCATCTATAATATGTTTATTTAGCATTGCATTATTGTCTCTTAATAATTTTAATACTTTGCTATAGGCTGAACTGTCTTTTGTTATTAAATTTGATCAACATTCACGTAATCGCAGCGGTAGAAATATTTTTTCCTTATTTTGAAAATATGAATTAACCGTATTTGTGCAACTATTAACCAAATGCTTTGGACCTGGCCGTGAACAAGCGGTTGTGTAAATTTATTTAACACAAAGGTTTTCTTTTTCTTATAAATTTTCACCTTTTCTGTAGCGTCTGTTTTTTTTTGTTTTCAAAATATATTAATTTATTGCGTAAAACCCCTTTAGATGAATGTTAATTACAGTATTTTATTTATTTATGATTATCCTTTTTTATATAAAATGGATACAATACATGCTACTAAGGAATATCATCAAGAAATATTTAACATTTTATAAATCAGAATTACCATAATAATATAACAATCTGATACCAATGACCTCAAATGGTAAAATAAAAGATACATTTAGTCAAATAAGGACTTGCGATTTTGGAATATCTCAAGGTACTTCTATTTATATGTCAATGAAATATTTTATTAAAATTAATTTTCACGATGACATGGTATTTACAGTAGGGGAAATTAACTGGAACTCCGTAAATTTAGTAGCTAATGACCTGATTAATAAATTTAAATTACAATTGAACAGAAATATTTCATCTTTAAATACGGAAAAATTACCTATTTTTTTATTAGTAAAACGAGTTAAGATTCAGTAATAAAAATAATTATTCACCAAAGCAATCATAACAAATCTGCAATCACAACAAATCTACAATCTAACATGTTCAGTACTACATAGATGTAAAAGATAAAATTAAATATCTTGGTTTATTATAGAAAACAAAAGACAAGTGATTAATCTACAAATTTTGAATATCCAGTGACCGGTTTTATCGCTTTCGCGACATCTTCGAGACTAGTATCTTCATTCCGAAATTCAATGTTTTTATACAAAACACAGAATTCAAAATTATATAAGAGTAAATTAAATTAAATTATTTTTGTCTTAAGGACAATTTACAAAGGGTTTCAGTTTAACTAATAAATTGATACAATGAGCGGAAAAGGTCATTAGTTAAATTATAACAATAGTTATGGTAATAGGGAATACACGTGTGTTAGCGTTCATTAAGTAATTCTATGTCGGGTTTTTTTTTTTATATATAAATTTCGAGAATTTCGTGTTTGTCAAGTTTATGGCTTTTAGGCGCAATATAAATTATTTTACATTGTTTTTTAAATCGAAAGAATGTTTTAATAGAACACAAACTAATATTTACAGGTAAAAAATATCGAATCTAATATCTTTATATTAACTCATTAGTTAACCTGAAACACTTTGTGAATTATCCTAAAGACAAAAATAATTCAATTTAATTTACTCTTATATAATTTTGAAATCTCTGTTTTGTATAATTGAATTATATTGAATTTCTTAATAAAGATACCAGTGTCTAAGATGTCGCGAAAGCGATGAAACCGGTCACTGGATATTCCAAATTTGTGGATTAAAGTATCACTCGTCTTTTATTTCCTATAATAAATTACAATGAACTTTCATCAAGAATTTCCACTTAAAATGTCTCGGTTTATAAATTGACCAAAACTTGAAATGGAACGGAAATGTTGGTGAACTATTTAGTTAAACGCATTAGAAAATTTATATGCATATTTATTAGATTAATGAGTATTTTAAGAATCAGTTATTTTAATTAGCTTATTACCTAATGGTATAATCTTAATGACAACATGGTATTGTTGGATGGGGTGTACATATGCAAATAACCCTATTAAAATAGTACAAAGATTAATTATTAACGTAACTTTTAAGAAACCTCAACATTTACCACGAAAAATCTACAGAAATTATTATCCATACAGTAGACACTATTTACAAAATTAAATACATCATTTAAATTTACAAAGAAGAAAAAATAAACGAATTTAAGATGAATAAGTTACTCAGATACCAAAATAATATCTAAATTCCACACAAGTCATGATCAAAATAGTTTTGTTTTCAAAGGAATAGAAAAATATAATAATCTCTTTATTGAACTAAAAACTATAAAAGTAATATATCACTAAATAATTCAAAGTAAATTTTAAGAATTTTTTGTAACCCGAGTAAAAAAAGCATTTTATTTTGATAAGTAGTATCTTGTATTATTATTTTCAGTTTCTCTTTTAATTTCGTACATTTTTTTTTCATCTAGTTTATTCCAAATTATATAACTTCAAATTACTCAATAACTATAACAGTGTAGGTCACTCTCCAAGCATAAGAACTAGTCTCTATTTTGGAAAGTTACAGTTATAACATTAAATAAATATTTAAAAGTGTATTGTAATAGAAAAAAAGAACATGTATCATTTTATGTAAAATAAGTATATTAATTAATAATATAATATATCAAATATTACCATCATAAATATTTTTCATTTAGGCTGGTCGTTTATCGTTCAATATCATGTAACAAACATAAAAAACCGTTACATTATATTGATAAATTATTAACAAACGAGTACATATCAAAAAGTGAAACGATGAAATCAATACCAACAGAAGCTTTTTGTGTCTAATATCCAAAGTGATAATTTGTTGTATGGCGTTGAAATATTACAGAACTGAGTGCTAGTTACAAATACAAGGATTCATTGTCCTATCCAACTAAGTAGCAAGATGGATATGTTAGTGACATTGACGGATTAAACGTGTTAACTAGACATAAAACGTTTTTGCACTTAAACCCCATTAAAGTTAAATAGCTCTCGATAAATTTATGGCAATAATATTTCTCTATTGACTAAATATAAAATATCATTATGAGAAATTATATTCGAACACTTTCGTAGTAGTATTTCTTGTTAGCTTGTTTAAAAAATATACCTACATTTGGACCCATTTATTTCAGTCAGTCGGCCATAGCTCACTGTTATCTTTATAAATGATTTATTCAGTTCTTTTTTAATTTTAATCGTTTACTAATATTTCTGTAATTTTTTTGTGGTTTTTCGTAGCATTATTTTAAGCGAGATATTATTATTTATTATAACTACTCAGAACAACAAAAAAAGGAGGCCTAAAGAGACGATACTTCTAGGCGACGGAGATTCTAGTTAGGAGATTCTGTGCCTTGGGTCGACAAGGGCCAATATAGAAAATCGCAACTTTGAAGGACAGCAATATTAGCATTTTTTATACCTTGTGTGGCATTATCATTTACAGTTTTCAGGGAATTTTAATGATATTTTTGCCATGCTTATAAATTTCTTTTATCTGTTCAATTCTTTTTTTCGTAACTTTATTTAAATAGATTTAATGGACATTGGCCTTTGGCATGATACTGTTTTTTTTTAATATATGTTAAACCGCATTGGCCTTATTGGCATCGTAGATGTATGAACAAAAAATAATGTTCTTTCTAGATCAAATTAATGTTACGAATAAAACTTATGTTTTTAAATGGATCCCATACCTAATGTTGAAAGTGTAAACAGATGATGGGAGGCCCTGTTTTATTTTTCCTATGGTACATTTGATTTATTTTTCATATTTAAACCATCGGTATTTTTTGCTCATGGGTTTAATAGAGTACCTTCCCTATTTGAAATAACTAAAAAAATAGTATTATGGAAGAAAATATTTACGGATAATTAATCACAACTAGTAGATATATTTTTTGAGTTTTATGTCTTGACTATGAAATAAATATTAGTAAAGTGCCAATAAACTACTTTCAAATATCGTCATCTTCACTGGATGAGGCAATGATGTCGTCCTCTTGGATAATTTGATTATATTATCTCTTCAGATTTTGATAGAATGGTCAAATTGTAGGATGAATGTTAGGTACAAGTGAATGATTTGATAATTCTTTCAGATCATTTTATTTATTAACTGGCAACGAACATGGTTTATGTTAAAGGCTGTTTTTTTTTCACAAATACCTCGTTTTAGGTTATTCCCTATTCAATTCAAAAACTGTAAATTCTTGATCTTGAAAAGAAAACTTTTGAAATGTTTTGCTGGAAAAATTAGCCTGATATTGCATCCATTTGTCTCAGCCATTATATCGGTTAATCTTTTTCTGTGGATATATGACTTTTTAAGGAGGCTTTCGAAATCTTTAAAACATTTCTAAAACAGAAATTCCTACTTTGAACGAGTCACATTTGATTTGCCCAATTTTTCAGCAAATTAATTAAAGCTGTGGCTTTTTTTTAACTTTCTCAATAGCAGCATTTAAAGAATCAGCTTCCATGTAAGTATGCCCCGGTTCGAGAAATTCGTAATTTATGGTCGCTATTTTATTACCTTTAGCATGCAACTCTTTTCAAGTATAAAGTAGCATTACAGAAAATAATTTATTCCTATTTTGGCCAGTGCAAGGATCGCTATGCATATGAATTTCATGTGTGTCATTTGGAAGAGATTTATGGTACAGTCTGATACAAGAAGCTATCTCTTGTCCGCCACGTTTTGCTGAGGTTTCATTCCAAATGTAACATTTGACGAAGATTTTTCCCCTGGTGTCATTCACTGTGAGATTATAAGTCCAAAGCTGTCGTTTATATAATACAACTTTACTGACCCATAAAGTTATGGGTAAACATTTTTATAAGTCAAATAAAAATGTAACCTCTTTAATGTATTTTAAACTTTTTACTTAATCATTTGTTTTCTAGGCATAACAATCTTCTGCCAAAATCAAATGTTCATTTTTTATTTCTTTGGCTTCTTTTTTTCGAGGTTTTAATTACAATTTCTAGCCTATGGATATTTTTAACGTGTATCTTTTTTAAGTTTGTTAGAAGAAAAATTAAAACTATCAACAAATATTTTTCTATACTTAGGTTTGTATGTTTTGGAGATAGATAAATCATGACTTAGATGCCGCTTGCTTGTGTAAGATATAGAATAGTGGCTTCAATATGATGGAAACATTTTTAAATGTTCAATTACTTGAGACTGATTTAAAAGTTCTAAACTATTCGATTCTCTATTCGCACACAACTGTCATCAAATGAATTAAGTTTGTATGAAACTTAAATAATCCCGAGTCAACAAAACGGCCGATGTCAACAACAAACCATACATTACGCTTTCCGAGCAATGTTATTTTAAAATAATCAATTTTTTTCCAATTCTTGGTTTATAATAGAAAAAAATTCATATACTAGTCAATTATAAAAGAGGCAAAAAAGGCATTAGTCGTGTCGTCACTTAGTCATTACAATGCTTGATATAAACATCTTTGGGGGGTCAATCTTCAGAGTAGCCATTTTAGAATATGCGATATGTTATGATTATGATGATATGAGGCCAATATTGAATTCAGCCTTTTTAGCAATTATGAATGATAAAAAAAATATTTAAAACAGTATTGGTCCCTGGAAAATACATAATCGAAATTGGCCCTTTTCTATTTGAAAGGTATCCAAACACTGAAGTGAAATTGCAAAAAAAAACCTTAAATCTAACATTGGCCCTTTAAGATCCGAGACCCAGAATGAACCGAGGCGCGAGGGCGAAAATGAGAGGCGTAGGGCCGATAAAACAAGGCCGGGAAGGCCGATTACGTGAAGCCCGAAGGGCTGAATTCCCTAGCATGTAACTGATGGCCGACTATTGCCTGCTAAGCTTGTTTATCTACATGATTTATTACATGAAACCAATAAAAATAAATTAATTAAATCATTTTTCAAAACAATTCTGGTGGTTTATAATTCATTTATTTATTTTATTTTTATTTAATACGCACAATTTACAATTTTATTATCGCTCAATACATTCTAAGCTGATGTAAAATAATAAATTGAACGAATGCCGATTCAGTCAATAAATAATCGTAAACTCTTCATATTTTATGTAACACATCACTCAGTTATAAGAAAGAATAATACTATTTATTGATATTTCATATTTGGAGTACCTTTATCGTATTTTACGAGAGTAATATTCATCTCGTGATGTTTGTCCCACTGAAAGTTTTTGTCAGAGTCATAAAGGGGCCGTGAAATAGGTTATTCATTGACTCCTTGTCTTTATGTTCATTCTTTTATCTTTTGTGGGAGCATAAAAAACTGGAACGGAAAAATTCTTTTTGACTTGAAGTAGGGAATTTCAAAACAGAAATTACATAACTCGTTTATATTTATGTGTATCAATATACATAAACGCGATTAAAAATACAGATAAACTATTGTACTAGCATCATTCGACTTTTGTTCAGTTAAAATATAAAGTTTTTCAATAACTACTATAGAACGAGAGGGTCTTAACATATAAAACTATAAGATAAATAAAAAACAGCGTCCTAGAACTGCCTTATTTACAAAGGAAAATTTTTAAGAGTTATTTATAAGAAATACCGGAAAATGTAAATAATTAAAAAATTTAAAATATATTGTAAATAAAACGTAAGAATTTTTACCTGAAAAAAATACTTTGTTAGCTATGAATAAGGGGTAAATATATAATATATAAATTAATATAACTGTACATGTAAACAATAGTGTAAATCAACGATAAGGCAATGTTTATATGTGTGTCCTCGATGGACTGAATGACTACTTGACCGATTTATTATATTTATAACTAGAAAAAAAAATAGGACCGTAAATGTTTGTTTTAACCATCCACCAGGGTTACGTTCGACGAGAAGACATTTAATTAAAAATTGGATTATGTTATTTTTTAGCGTGGACAAAGGTTTTTTTTTTAATGTTTATAAACAACATTCGTTTTTTATGATTCCCAATCAGATAATTTCCTTAAATTTCTTTTCTACCAATTTCTTGATTTTTACTGGATTTTTGTAAATATTAAAATAATATCAATTTACATTTATTATATTTTTTAAAAAAACGCATTCCCTAATACAGTGCACCCTTGTTAGTGAGAGGAGCGGAGTTTGACATTCGCAAAAAGAGTTCTAAGAAAACAAATTAATAAAAATTTTGGAATTTAATCATAAACAAATACCTACGTTCATATATAAATTCAATATATTTAAAACGAATGACCTATTTTTAGTCCTAGAATTCAATCATAAACATGTACCTTGGTACAACAAGTGCGCTAAATACAATAACATAAACACGTACCTTGTTGTCCTGCCCGAACGTTTTCTTGCCTGCTATAAGCTTGGAAAAAGACTTTTCATTGATAAGTAGGTACCTAGATACTTGTTTGTGATTAAATTCCAAAACTGAAAATTGTTAATATTCAAATATTGGATTTTAGTAGGTACCTAGGTACTTGTTTATGGTTGTATTCCAAAACATGAAATATTTTTTTTTTCAAATATGGCATTCTTTTTGCAAGCGACAAACTCCGGTCTCACTCTATCACCAGCAAAGGGGTGTACTTATGTAGGAAAACGATTTTTTTTAATGTATTGATTTTAATATTATTTTAGTATAACTAAAAATCCAATAAAAATAATCAATTGGCAGAAACAAAAAAGAATTTAAGGAAAGGATCTGATTAAGATCCACAAAAAATGCTGTTTGTAAACATTCAAAAACAAACTTTTGTATACACAAAAAACAACATCTTTCCATTTTCTTGTAAATGCATTCTCTTCAAATGACCCTGGTAGATTGACAAATAAAACATTTATGCTCCTTACTCCTTTTTTACTTATTAGATTGAAGATTTTTATATCTACAAACACGCACACCGCAAAGATCTTTATTTCTCTGAAAACAGCACGTAAATCGGTTAAGCCGTTTAGAAGGAGTTCAGTGACATCACACATACAGAAGAATCATATATATATAAAGACAACACTTAATCTAAACAATCTTAAAGTCTTTTTAAATTTACAAATGTACAATTAGTATCATAGGACTTAAAAATAAATCAAATTAATACCAAAAAAAATTACCATCATTTTCATTCCTGCGGTGGTGCATACGGCACTGCATTGGAGCATAAAATGCAATGTAACTCGACAATCTGTTACTTGAAGGTAAGTCCGGGAACAATGAAATATTGCAGTATAGATCGACCTTTACATAATATTTCTCATCCATCCTGCCAGGAATCGAACCCAGGACCTTAAGGATTACGCTACAAAGCAGACTAATTTCCACTCTAGCTTTCAATTTAAAAAAAACTCTGAAATGGCTCAGTTTTATAAAACTATAACTAAAATTACTAGTTTTGTGAAAAAATGGCTAACTAAAGTTTTGACTTTTAATCAATTGTCTTAAATTGATTTGTAACAACCAATTATTCATATCATCTTAAATGAAGTATGCATAATGAAGTTTTAGATTATTTACTCAGTTTGCTAGCTCTGGGGTTGAGAAATGGGAAATTCTTGGGGGCGCTCCATAATATACTTGACCGATACTTGCAAATTTCTCGTCCCTGAGAGAACTTGTAGAAAGGTTGGTAAATAAAATTCATTATACTATCAAACAATGTCTCTAGGTAAGAACTGAACTAATAATTTGTGTCATCGTTTCCCGTGAAAGAAAGGTAGTGTTTCTAACCCTTAGTGTTGAAATTGTCAAACGTAGTATCTACCTAATATCAATCACTTGTGACAAAGACTTGAGTGATTGATGTAATTAATAATTTTTAAATAAATGGTGCTACGTGCATGATTGTGAGATTTATCTTTCGGATACATATATTAAGGACGTCGAAGTTACGAAATTTAAAAATTATGATGTTAATAATCTGATCTGACTTTATACAAATCATAAAATTACTTTAATGGACATAGGCTATTGTAATATGTTATGAACCTGAGATATTGTTAAGTTTATTTATTTTCATATGAAAACATCTATCTATCAAGGGAAACCAATAATTTTTTTAAATTATGCCTTTGTGGAATTGAAAAGTAGTGCTTCATTTAAAATAATTGGTGATTTAACTCAAAACTTTAAATTCTCGGCATCTCATTCTGTAGAACTGAGCCATCGAAATATTAGCAGACGTATTTGTAGCTTTGGTATGATTTACCTTATTTAGTTAAGTTTATTTTACACCTTGACAAAGCAATGGTCGTGTCTGGGATACTTTGATTCAGTGACCTACCTGTCAAGTTAAATTATTTAACACGGAAAACCACTAAGTGCCTGAAATACGAATTCTAATACAATGCACACGCTGAAAAATAATGTATGTTACAATAATGTTTGCAGAACAATCTTTCTTGGTACAGGTGGATGAAAAATACAGTTGTGTGTGAAATAGAACCAGAACCCTAAAGGAGTGATTTTGACTGGATGGCTGTTGATGGTAAAAATCCTGAATATGGAAACCGAGTGGAGTTAAGTACGCATCGTTGAGTATTGGTTAATGTATTCGCCCTCGAAAGGGGAATCATGCAGAATTATACTGAAAATCATAATCTCTATTAACGCCATCTTGAGGAAACTCTTCATGGGTTTTTAAATATATGTCTATTGTTAGGATATGAAATATAATTTAAATGTATTTATTAACTTACTATATAAAAATAATAGCATCAGAGTAAAGTTGAGAAAAAAAATCATAGTAATATAAAAGTACACGATGCTTTGTTAAAAAAAACTCATTTTATATTCAATAATAATATTTGACTTGTGTTTTAGTTGTTCACATGGATTATTTTTGACAAAACTATTGGGAAATAATTTATCTTTTTTAAAAAAATAGATATTATTCATTTCATAATTAAGTTCTCTAAAACTAAGAAAGTAAACTCTTATGTTTGTGTTACACTGTAATGAAACCAGAGACAAGGAAAATATTAGACTCCATTAAAAAAAATTTCTTTAAAAAAATAAAAAAAATAAACTATGTAACATAATAAATCTTTATATAAGGCAGTAGAAGGGTAATATAATATGAAGGGTACATTCGCGGAGATACTAAGAGAAAATAATATCAAAATTCAAACTGAAAGTTTCCGAAAATGTTTAATTATTTTCGGATGAATATCCTACGTACAAGTGTGTTTTATTAAAACATATTTGTTTTTTTAATCATTGTGATTGTAAGTTTTTAAAATAAAAAACATTTTTTCTGTTGGTTCGACCGATTGCAGACACCCAGGCGCAAAAGTAAAAACTCTTCTAGATTTTTCAAATACATACGTATTGTTAAGTACGCATTAAATATTTTATTTCTCACAGGCTAGAGTAACATCTGTTTTCACGCCAGCCCGAGTGAGGATAACCTCACAGAATTGTTTACGAACAACAATAATAAATATCGAGATAAAGAATTTTTTTTCATCAATTTTAGAAATATAGATATTTTAACATTCATGAATACCATGCATAAATCATTCATGCATATCTTCTTGAGCGAGGTACATATCATTACACTAACTTGTAAAACTTGAAAGTCCAAAAATGTAAAACTTGTATATTTGTACACTGTTGCATTTTTTTTAAAAAACGCATTGAAAAAAAATTTCGCTACTGGAGTAAAACTGTTTTTACACTCCCCTGAACAAAAGCAACTTCGAGATCAACGAGTTTTACAAGTTAAGCTATGGCGATATATTCTTATTGTTATTCTTGGTGGTGGGGATCAGTGCTATGCAAGCTCCTGAGGTCACTGCGACCTGTAAAGATCTATTGTGACGGGTCCCCGAGAATAGTTCTCGCCCTTCAAGTCCAGGTCTATAAAGAGCCTGGCCACTGTGTGAAAGGCGAGACTTTACATTTTGCTGAATCTCTCCCCCCAAGCCTGGATCCGTAAAGTATCGGGCTATTACGTAGGGGGCGAGCTCTTTAACATCATCAGGTTTGACCAGTGGTCCCCCGAGGATGAGGCTCTTTTTTGTGATGTAAAACATCACATTCACATATAATGTGCATAGGTGTTTCCTTATCTGCACTACAAAACCTACATCTAGAAGTTTCAGAACATACATGAAGTTCATTTTTGATAAAAAAAACAAGTCCCAGTATGATTAAAAAAACAAGTCTATGAATCGTGTATATTAATTACCAGTACGGACTAAAAACCATGTTTGAAACACTTACCGTTTTAAAAATACTACTTTTTTTGCTTTCGAATTTTTTCAAGCTGTAGATATTAAAAGTAATTAAAACATGTTTTATTTTCTGAAATTCAAAGTTTCATAATTTTATTATCAATTAAAAAAGCGAAAGGCTCTCTCTAATTTCTTAAAATTTTGAAATCCCATTGTCACGTTCCGAGTAACGTAAGTAAAGTACTCCAGCGCTCATAGACGAAGTTAATTTAATTATGCAAAGTAAAAATGATTTATAACAATATTGAGTTAGATATCACATTACATCACTTTCGAGAGCGTCTTTTAAAAGAGCGTCTTACAAAAAATCACAACATACTTAAATATGTTCATACAAAGCGTGGCAGGCGTATTAAAAAGTAGTGAAAGGAAAAATCCATATAAGTATTGTTCAAACATAATAATTTAAGCTATTGCATGAATAGGGAAATATCACATGCTACGTATACCAATAAAAATGTATGAAATAGATTTAGAATAGTTATAGAATAGTATCTTCAAAATAAATATGGATATTGTGGTGAAATTCTTTCATACATAAATGTAAAAAAGAAATTCAATAAAAATATGTTCGTAAACAAACGCGACATGTTTGGCCTTAGTTGTTATGACGTCAAGTTTCGTGACATCGTTCTACACAAATGTTAATGGCAGGAACAAACAAACATGAATCGTGACGTATTAAAGGCGTGCAAATGGAATCACCGTTTTTGCGTGAATTCAAAATGAAAAATTTAAAAGTATTTTTAATGCTTCTTATAATTATCAAAAAAAACTATTTTTCGCTGGACAGTATTTCATAGACTTTTATTCCTTTAAAAATGTAAAAAAAAAGTTAAATTTCCCTTTTGTGACATTATTTGTGTGACCCAAATGAGGTTTTCATTATTTTTTTAAAAGTGTTATGTAAAACGTTAAATAAAAATAATTAATTAAATTTAATGACTGTTGTTTTAATACGCTATTTTCATCGTCAACATCAGCATTCCATGTCCGCTCCCTAATTGGGACATATGGTATCTACAAAGAGCCTTGTTGTATTGCTTCTATTATTTATTACGGTATTATTATTGTTTTTCGTTGTATGATTGTTTAAATTGGACATTGTCCGTAAATTCGTTAAAAAAATCAAAAGCTTTTTCATAATCTACGGAACAAAGAGCCAAGACAGCATTGAGTTATACGCTTTTTTCACAGTTATTAAAATAAGAAAACATAAAATTACGCAACGAGGCGACGTAGAAAAGAACGTGGATTGATTTCCTCTAATTAACATTTTCATAAGTTTTTACGTAGGTGCACACACTACTCGCGTGGACGGCCTAACAGATCCACCAAGTAAGACATTCGGTAGTGCGCATTGTTCCCGTAGCCCGCCTGATCCACGAATCCTCCCTATTTGTGGAAATATTGACATGATTGGCATAACCGCACCGATTCAACTACAGAATTGATGCACTTAGTGCCTTGCGCGTTTGACAGGTCATATTTTGAAGTAGATCAAAAATATTAATTAACTTTTTAATAGTAACAAATACTTTGTCAAATATTTTTGCTGGCAGCCAAAAATAGCGACATATATTTTAAAATGACAATGAAAGGTTTGACCAATATTCAAAAATAGAGAATAAAATTTGACGACACTGCTATAGGCACTAGTCACAAATATAATATTCACATTTCACTTGAGTATGGTTTTGATCCTGTGGTAGTTATATGTGCAAATTCTAGATAAGAGACTCAAACTTTGATCAAATTCACATTTTTAAAAGACAAAAATAGCCATAAAAATATATACAAATACATTTGAGTGTATCGCGTGAACGAAAAAGAAATGAAAATATATAAATTTTCTACCCAAATCTTTTTAAATGTGTTTTTTTTATTGTTATATTCCACGTGCAGTCGAGCAATTAGAGCCAGAACCTTAAAGTTTCCAATTACATCAGTCTGGCGGTCGCGAATAAACCGTACTCACAAAAAAGCGAATTACATCAATACATTCATTAGCATTATCCAGCTAAGTAAGCGAAAACAGAAGTTTCTTAACTCAAACGACATAATATACGACAAATTCGTGTACTTTTTTCTGTTTATTGAATATATTTGCAGCACACTGATATGAGTAAACGCAATTTTCGACTACCGCAGAACAATCCTGGGTTCGGTAAGTGCCCTCGGTACAGGTAGGCTCTCGTTAATTACCCCCTGTACCTAATGTCTGCGGAGCCAGCCTGAAGAAGAGCAAACAGCTCCAGTGAAGTCCATAAGTAATATATCTTCCAGCAAATGACGGAGCGACAGCGTCGGTAAGAATTGCTCTAAGAGCCTCTATAAATCCAACAATACCGGAACTACATTAAAACGTGTAGGACAAGCTACAATTTTCGTAGTAGCGCGGCTTCTCAGGAAACACATTTCATCCTCTCCGACGGTATCCGACATTTACAATCCAGACTCACTCTATAGCTTCGCAAAAAGGATGAAAGCACTCCTGGTTTTATCTGCTAACGCTATGAGATTGAAACTGCCCGTTTTATTCCAATTCGGGACCCTTTGTTCGTTTTAGCCAGGTAGCATTTTCTGCGTTAAACTTTTTACACATAGAAAGGGCCACAAAGGAGCGTTACGGGAGCCTATAACATCCGGAGTCGAGATGATTTATAGAGGAACGGGGAGGGGATGATCCGGAGAAAGACTTTCGCAATCTGAGGAGAGAATCATTTCAGGACTTTACGTTTACCTAGAATTATCAAAATTTCTTACTACCCAAGTGACTGCTTTTTCTTTTTTTGAATATTTTGACTGGTATAAAAAACTGTTTGTACGCTTTATACGAGTTTATACGAGTCATTTTTTACGTTATTTACTATGGTGTAAGTTGATAGAAAATTTTGTATTATATAAAACTCAAAACTTTTTAAGTCCTTATTATTTGTGTTTGAAAATATAAAACAAATAAATAAAACTTACATTTAAAATGTGTCAATTGTAAATCAGTACTAATTTTTTATTGCCATAATATTAACACGGAAAAGTATACATCGTAAATAGTAAACTAAAATCAAAAGTTTAAAGTTGTTATGAAAAACAATCGCGAATAGTCAAGCGGGTTAAATCGAAGGACAGGCCTCGTGCGTTAGCGAAAATAAATGTGTTGTTATTCGGAACACTTTGCCTATTTTCCAATAAAAGGGAAATCGTGGTATTTTTGTTGGCTCTATTATAGTTTACAACTTTTAGAATTGACTTTCTTCGTTTTTTTCTTTGTGACGGTGTTTGAATACAAAAAACGACTCTTTGTGTCTCGGAAGGTATTTAGTGTAATTGGAAGGATTTTTTTCATAAAACTTATCATTTCTGCTACGAACAAAGAAAAGTTTAACGCAAATTTGTCAGACAAGACAGTTCATTAAACTTTATTAAAATTTGGAAGAAACATGGTAGGCAAATTCCTTTGTGTAAAATCAAACTTAAATTTCCCAACACGCTATAATATTACCCTCGATTCTTTTATTCGCCTTAAATATTACACAACGCGGAACACATGTTCTTTGACGTTTCCTAACGGAAACTAATTATGTTAAAACACGATTTAACATTTCTCGTATTTTGACGCTTTTCATTAGCGTTGTACTTTTGTTGACATCATCATTGACGTAAATATAAAGAATTTGGTAAACTGAATCACGTGACAAATGTTTAATCGTTTTATTTCTCCTCTAATTATTGTTACAATAATGCTTGTATATTTTATCAAAACAATTAAAATACTTACGTTATTGGGTCGGTTATCTGTTTTTATAACGATTTTCAGTTTCGCTTGTCTAAGAAAGTATGCTTATTAGAATATCACCCAGATAATAAAAGTTATCAATCAGTCTCACAGTGTAGTGGTTGGCTCATTTGCCTTTTATAGTTAAGGTTCGGTGTCGATTCCCGTGAGGATATAGTAGATATGAAATATTGATTTAAAGAGCAATATTTTATTGTTCCGAAACAGACATCTGAAGCGTAAGACTAATCACATTACGTTCATGTAACGGGTGATCAATAAATCCTGTATTGTTTATAAACTCAGTGTCTCGCACCACCTGGTGTCAAGGTGCGTGATGATTAGCTTTATCGTGCATTAAAGTCAGACTATTATGCTCAAATATGACCCGGAATTTAAAATTTAAAAGAAATGCACTCAAGATGTTGTTTTTTTTTCTTCTTAAGGTTGGAAGAACTGTGTGTATATATATGTGTGTGTTAATTTTTAGCGTGATTTAGAATGAAATTCGCTTATGGCAGCGGTGTAAAAAAGTCGATGCTTGGTGTGTTTTGCTTCATTTTCTTCAAAAAGATCACCGCAAATATGTCACTAAAAGATGCATCATTACGGGTGATGAGATGTAGGCGCATGAATATGATATGGAAATAAGTTGACAATCTTCGGAGAGGCGCTTGATAAATGAGCAAAAACCCAAAAAACCATACCAAAGTCGCTTAAATATCAAGGGTGTTGACTGTTGTGAACTTGGAATTTCTTCTATCGAGCCAGACGGTCAATAAAAAATACTATTTAGGCGGATCGAATCGTTTGAGGGAGAATATTCGTCAAAAAGGGTTAGATATTTAAAAAGATAGTTCTTAGTTTTTGCATCACGGTGAGGCGCCGTTCAACACATCACTCTTAGTACGCGATTGTTTGCCCGAAAACAACGTGGAATTTTCTCTTCATGCACCGTATTTACCTGATTTGGCTCTGTGTGATTTTTTTCTGTTCTTTAAACTTTTGAAATTGCTAATTTAAAATTGCTAATTTTCGAAAAACATTTCGACTAAATTGAGGTGATTAAAGAAAATTCGCGGAGGGACCTGAAAGCCATTTCGATATCGGCTTACGAGATGTAATATGAATATTGGAAGAAACCTTGGCATGGGTGTATTGTGTACTGCTTCTAATGGTGATTACTTTTAAGGAAATAAATATTGATGAATAATTAAATATTTTATTTTTTTCACAAACTTCGGGTAGTATTTGAACAAATTTATATGTATTATTTACTTTTTAAAGGATATAAAATATAAAGGTACACCGATTCTAAATCTTACATTTTTTTTACGTTTATTTATAATATGCATAAATACATAATTTTAGTTTTTTCCATATATGAATTGATCAAACCATGGCCATTAGACCCTAGAACTTTAGATTATCTAATAAAATCTCGATGTCTAGAGTATATTCAGTTCACATAACTCAAGTACACTCTTTCAGGGGAACATATTGGCACTCTAGACTTCTCAGTATCTTCAGAGCGCAGCGCAGTGGTTTCCTTAACACGGAAGATCGTGACTTCGCCAACTTCAGCGATATTCCTCAATTTTCAGTTCCGAATCTCCTAAAACGTAATTGCGATCAGAGGAATCGAGCCGTGGGATGTTACTATTTTTTTTATTTTTCCACTCTAAATAAACGAAAATTTCAATTAACGCGATATTGTTAGTCTTATTACGTGTTTTACCGTTTGACTTGTGATAGCGCCAATAATTTGTTTATATTGATTGTAGATTGTTCAATTTATTTTATGTATTTATTTATTTATTTTTAAAAAGAAGTATTTGCTTTCTTATGATTAACCCAAATATTTAATTTTGACGACCATTTTCAACGAGATGTAAATAACTCACTATTAGGAAATGACAATCAAGTTGGGGTAGAATAGTATTCGAACCACGGACCTTTGATCTGTGAGTCCGAGACACTAGCCACAGGACCACGATCAATCTTTAAACGCCCTCAGCAGACTTTTTTATTTTGCTGAATTATTACATAAGTAGGTACATATAGACTAACCAAACCCGAGGACACTCCATATTAATAATTTAATGCTCTGGAGCAAGGTTTCCCAAACTTTTTCTGCAATGCACACTTCGCAGACCCGGAAATTTTAACGGAACAATTAGTTTATTTTTTAAGTTGGGCAATTCCTACTCTACTACTAGTAATTTTTTGTAGTTTTTTCAATCAGATTTATGGACAATATTTAATAGCGCAACCCACCGTTCTGTCAATCTTGGCAACAGTCGTTAAATTGACAAAACTTGTCAGCCGTGTGGCCACCTTGTCATTTATATTTCCGCTAAAATCTACCGTAAATTCCGTCAAATTCCCGTCAAAACTTACTAGGATTTCCGCGAGATGTTCCGCTCAATGCGATTACTGTTTATATGAACTAAAACGACTACACGCCACTAAAATGTTAAGTTAAATTTTTGTGATAACTTTTACGAATGTTTTTTCAGTCTAATCAAATTAAAATACAAAGGTTGAACCGTCTTCGTCTTCACTTTCTGCATCGCCGCCGCTGGTTGACCGTCAAATTAAAATGCAGACGTACTTAGATGGTTAGTCTAGGTCACATTTTCTCTTTTTTTCTTATCGTGCAAAAATATGGTCCTCCGCCAGTAACTAGATACTTCATAAACTTTATGCAAAATTAAATTATACGGCAAAGTCTCTTGAAAATGCACCAAAAAAATTAACTAACATTTCAAATTAAATTAATAAAAAAATAAAAAAAATATACTTTTAACGACGTCACTAATTCATATAAATCAGCCGATGAAAAGAGAGTTGTAGAAGATTTTTGGTGTACTTACCGCCAACGGACTTATCAGCAGAACTGACCGAGAAGAAGCGGAAAAGAACTTGAGACGTCACACGCGGAGTAATTTCAGAAATACAAAACTTTAAAAAATCAAAACGCTGATAACACGGTACATAAACATGACAAAAATGCGTTTTAACCTAGTTTAATAGTTTATTACAAAAATATTTAAAAAAAAAAACAATATACCTTCTCATCGTCGCGGAACACCTTTTCAGTTCCTACTTTGTCGTTCCGCTGAACAAAATATGGGATACCTTGCTCTAGTGTTATATAGATTTCCTGGTAAGAAATATGCGTACGCAATAAATTTATAAATAAATAAATTTGTGTTAACTGCGAAGTGATATAATATACTTAATAAACTTATACCAAAATACGAATAAAAAAAAATAACGTGAAGTATAAAAATAAAACAAAAAACAATAATGTAGCCAAATAATATTTTGATTTAATTTTTTAAGATCGTCATAACTTTTTAATGTATTTTTTTTTATTACATCTTTTACTTTATTTTCTAATATGTTTTTTTTCTCTTTCTACTCGATATTTTGCTATGTTTTTCAAATGTGCTTTTTGCCATACACATACATTTTTCTTTTTACTATGACTTTAAAAATGTTTCTTACTATGTATTCTGTTTTTGTTTCGCATTTTACTGAGTTTTAAACACATACATATTTATATATTAATAATGTAACTACATTTATTACTTTGTTTTTACTTTGATTTTCCTTCGTTTTTTTACTACATTTTAACCACGTTTTTACTCCATTTTTTACTTTGTTTTTCAATTTGTCCTCTTTCTTAATAACTGTTTCTAGATATTGATTTCTGTTTTATATATTTTTTCGACTGTCTAAGAAAGGGGTAAATAACCCTCATTAGGCAGTCAAAGCAACATAGATTTTTTTTTATTTATTTGCGTAATATAATATGATGATAAATAAATATATAAATAACAATATCAATTTTCAAACTTTTAAAAATAACAACATTTCTTAAAAAAATACAAATAAATCTAATTAAATTGCCAAGTTTATGTAGTTTCTACATAAGCGAGTGAATATAGTTATGAGTAGTAGATTTGCTAATATAAAATAGCGCTGATTTAATGTAAATTATTTCGTATAATCGTTGAGTATCATATATATTTTGAAGACACTCGCCAACAGCCAATACTTACAATTTAACAATTAATAATAAAATGACACCAACTATATTCGAACGCGTTCGAAGATTTAATACATTTTGACTCATAATTCGGTATTGGTACTTTACGACGTGTGAATATTGATGAATCATAAACTGACTAATCCGAGTATCGATTTCAGTCACGATAATGTATCCAACACTCTCCGACAGCCCTCTACCTAATAAATAAATCCGATTAAAATACATACTAATCTTGTGTTACGTTTCGCACAATCATCAATTTTCAATAACTAGGAGTGTTATAATACAAAAAGTGAAGGTACAGTGACGTGAATGAGTTTGGCCTAAATTAAGGGTGACGTTTCAACAAATTAAGTCGACTGTAAAATCTGAATTATGACGGGAAAAAAATATGAAATAGCACTTCGCCCGCGACTCTTTTGCCGAGTTACCGTTACATGATATGTGCTTAAACTGGGTTCATAAATTACTTTTATTATGATGAGATAAGACCGCAAAGGGAAAAATACAAAATAATTACATTTTAAAAAGATCATTATTTTTAAACCGCCTACGTCAGGAACTCCTGTAACATTGTCAGAACATTTAGTTTGCCGATGTAATCCAGTTAAACTTTTTAAAAATATTTTTTGTAAATCATGGAAACAATTTTCATTTTGTTCTTATGTTACCATTAAATAAAAAGTTACACACAGTTAAAGGCATTGGAAGCAAAGATAACGACCTCCGAAAAATATTTTTTGGTTATGGTGTCATTCTGTAGTTTATTAACTTTGTTTTTATAAAAATCATGAGTCGAGTTGCAAATGATGTTTAACATCATACTTCTAATGGTTTGAAAATAGTGTTTGGAAGCAAACATAGCGATATCCATCAGCCATTTTATTTGACCAATGACAGGCTTGACATTTTAATTTTCAAAATGGTCATGCCATACAAATATTAAGAAAGTTTTTTAAATCCATGTTTCTATTAAAACTAATTTATTAGTCTCTTAAAGTTTAAGTTATAGTAACATTTCTAACATAAAGACTCTCTTTGGCATTAGTGTAGCAGTTTTTGTTATTTTTCTCGAAAACACCAAAACGGGAGTTTGCTATCTTTACTTCCAATGCCCTAAATTAGTCTTGAAATATGTGATGTTTAAAACTAATTCATTTGTAAACAACTAAAAAACAATTTTATACATATGAATAAAGCAGAATTTTAAAACTACATGAAATGGGTTCTTTTGTAAAGAAATCAGCCTTTCACGTGAAATATTTTATCTTTCACTATCGTAATATAAACATATTGCGTATCTTTTGTTTCAGATTTATTAATTTTAATTTAAGTTTTTTTTTTCAAAATTACACTAGTTTAAATATTAATACACTTAATAAGTCTTTTTAGGCTAGCCCGTGTCAAGCCATAATAAACAACAATAAAAATTCAGAGTAAAATTAATTAGATTAAATTATAATGACATGTGATGCAATAGAATAATAATCTAGATGAAAAAGGAAAAAGTAAAAAATAATAAAATATCAAAGAATACAATGCAAAACAGATAATTAGAAATAATTTTTCAAATATAAATTATACAAATTAAGATTCACAAATAATCAAATATACAAAATAATGGTATCATTAAAATCATCAAAATAATAATAAAATGCAGTAGTATTAAAAAAAAACAATATAAGGGTATCATTGAAATCAACAGAAAAAGAATGTATATATAAAAACATAATTGAGATATGATTTCTATAAACTCCCTCAATACTATAGTTAGATATATACGAAATAGGAGTAATAAATAATATGCCAAATAATAGTACGTACTAAATTAAATGATACATAGTGAAAAAACATAAAAATATCAAGATATATAAAAAGCAAATAAAAGTAAAAGTATGGAAGGAAAGCCGATTTGTAAATTTTTGCTAATTGCTAATCTCGAACTGTAAAAAAAATTGACAACCTCGTCTCTATCGATGTGCAGCAACCAATTGCAAACATTTTTCTTAAATACATTGGCACTTGTGGAGTTCTTTATGGCTGCCGAAATTTGATTTAAAAAAATCGGTTTATTATCAAGTTTACTCCAGTGCCACAGAGTGACATTTATTTAAAACAGTTGATTTCTATAATACTTGCAATACAGGGTAATGAATTAACGGATTTTTAAATAATAATAACACAAAATAATTGTGGGTTGAGATTTCTAAATTCTTTATTTGTTTATGGCCCTAGGGTATGGTATACGATCTAATATCAAAGGTTTGGAAGGCAGAGAGCCGAATCTGCTTTAGCAGAAAGATCACATAGCGGTTGGAGATGACGACTCGGGGTACCTGTTGAAGGCAGTGCCTGTTATATGGTTATATATTGAAATTATTGCAATTACATAATGGTCTTATTTTTTTTATGTAATGCCTGATTATTTAATATATTAAATTATGTTTGTTAAATTAAAATTACTTGAGTATTCATTTTATTTCAAATCTGTCTTTATTTCCTTAATTACCTACTCAAAAAAAAATATTTTGGGTTAAACGCCAATTTACAAAACCAAGTACGCACTGGATATAAATTTTAAAAAGCACGTGGTCCAGAAATAATGGGCTGGAGGAACATTAATCTTCTCCATCACACTGTTAATTGTTTTAACCCACAAATTTATCAATTTGATTAAATAAATTTATTTATCGAAACGAACAGATTTAAACGGATGGAAAACGAATTAATTTTTGGGAATAAATAGTAACTATTAGTAACTTTGTTGATCGACATTAATTTAGTTGTTTAATTTAACGTTAATATTAACTACCTTCGTCGTCTTTCAATATTTGTGTTTTACGTTTTACTGATTACTTGAGATTTATTATTATTTTCAATTTATTAAGTACCTATTACCGAGACCTAATATTTTTGAGTGTCGGGTTGAGGTTTTTAAAAAATGCCCAGCCACTTTTTCGGTGTATTTAAATATCGTAGAAAGCTAATTTTATTTTTTAAACGTATGTTTAATTTTTATTTTTACTATATCATTTTCTTTCCGTTGTCAATTAGAAAATATTTATTATTTATTTATAAATGGACTAAGTCCATTAAAAAAATGGCAAACACATATCCTTGTAATACATAAAGCCACCCCAGTTAAAATAATATTTTATCTTTATTTTGTTTTATTTTATTTTTCTCATAAATCAAAACACACTATAGAATTTATTCGTTTATATTAGAAATATATACATAGAATGTGTCTCAATTACATTATGAGGATAACATTTATTATAACATAATAATATTTATGCTAAGTGCTAGTGTATGTAATGTGTAAGTATTGATGCGTCGGTGTTATATATGTAAGTATTAGTGTATCAGTGTTAATTATTGTACATGTAAGGTTTGGTGAGGGTGTGTGTATATGTGTATGGGTGTGAGAGTATTGTATGTATGTGACAATGTGTTGTGAATATAAGTGAACTTATTGAACAATAATTATCAAAAAATATCTGTTTTTTTTTTAAACCTTAATGAACCTATCAACTACCTTATCGTTCGATGTAAAATTGTTAAGAAAATTTATTAATACAAATAATGGAAAATAAACCTAGGGCAAAAAAATTAATAATAATTACTACCTCAAGACAAGATCTGGTCTATCTTAGCGATTGTTTGAATCTAGAAAGACTTACACCAAAAAAATCCAGATCTTTCTCGAGTTTACAATGCGACACAATCGGGACATTGGTGCACACAAGCTATAGTTTATGCTGTGCTGATCAAGGAACAGCACATTTTTATATCGCAATTGGCGGATCGGAACATTGAATGCGACTTGTTCCAGTAACAATTAAGCCATTTAGTAAATTAAACATAAATACAGAATCAATGTTATATCTACGTTTTTGTAGACTTGAGATTTTTAAGCTTAACTCCGTTTCTCCGTAAGTGTAGTCTCCTCTCTCGAGGCCAATCACCCATGCTAAATATGTTCAATAAAATCTATCATCATAATCTACAAAATTAATTTAACCGTGTTCCTTTACAGATAATACACATATAAGTAGTGAGTAGTTTGTTAATATATGATTTTAAAAAATCTACTAATATTCGATCCTAACAAGAGAAAAAAAATGTCCAATTAAAAATAACGCATTTATGGAGAAATAGTATTTCAAACGGTGGCCTTATTAAAAATAAAATAACGTGTATATATATATATACATATATAATATAACCATTTTGGTTTTTGTAATATTATTTTATGTGATTTTCACCGTACCTTTGTGATCGTAAAATAACGTTATAAATACAATACACAGTTTAGCTGTATTTGTCTGGGCGGATACGTAAATCATTAGTCCTTGGGAAATGTAGTATACCGTCTCCTCTACTTATCAGAATTAGTGCTCCTTTTCTGTTATCTAATAACTCAGAATGTCGAAGCTCTAAATTGCAGGTTCCAAAGCCGCTTACGTAGTGAACACGTCGTGTACCTACGAACAATTCGTATAAACTGTATATGAACCATAACAAAACGAGGCAAACTATCGTCTCGCTACTGAGACTATACAGAAGTGATAAATATACATAGATAGTAAAATCTGAATGATGAGGATCTTCTGCCCTGCTGGAAATTGGGTACAATAAATGTTTTCTTGGGCGCGGTAAAAATTAGAGCATTAAATTAAGTTTCTTGATAATGTGCGAAAAACTATTTTAATAAAAACGAACTACTTTGAACGACGTCACTTATTCATATGAATCAACCAATGATAAGAGAGTTATGGAAAATTTCCGGTATGCTCACCGTAAACAGACCAGTGGGCAGAACTGATCGTGAAAAAGCGGAAGAGAACTTCTGACGTCACACGCGAAGTTATTTCAGAAATACAAATCTTGAAAAATTAATGGCGCTGATAATACGACATATATTTTTAAAAAATCCTTCTGATTTTAATATAATAGTCTATTAAAAGATAAGAAAGATATTTGGTGCTGTCAACCAAAACGGAGTGTGGAGAAACGGTTTAATCATGAACTAGAGGCACTGTATGGCGAACCCAACATTGCACAATTCATCAAAATAAGAAGATTAGAATGGTTGGGCCATGTGCAAAGAATTAGCGATAACCGTACCCAAAAAAGTTTCTTTACACCACTCAAGAAGGCAGACGAAGCAGAGGCAGACCAAAATTAAGATGGCTGGATAATGTGGAAAGTGACATTAGAGAGATTGACCTGAGGAACTGGAGAAGAGCCGCGAGGTGCAGGGACGAATGGAGACAAATTCTGGAGGAGGCCAGGGCCCACAACGGGCTGTAGCGCCACTGATGATAATGATTGAAAAATAGTTTTTTTTTTAAACTACCAATCTTCCCCATTCTCGTATTTAGTACCGCGGCTGGTCGTTCTGGCAGCGGTACTGCGCGGCGCGGCGCGGCGTCAGCGTTGCCTTAGATAGTCGGTCGTGAAGTCGAGAGCTTAGTAAGGAAAAGCTTTAAGTCAATAGTTTGCTGAATTCCCACTCAACGAAAACTGTCTTAGGGTAAAAAAATTATATCTCGATGAACTTAAATTGAAAGTATTAATCAACAACTTGTGAATATACAGGTCGCAAATAATATAAAAAGGATGAAATTGTACCACAATCAGTTTCTGCGTTTTTAACTAACGAATGATTTTTTTAGGAATCACTTAATTTCAGGTGACTATAGTGTTCATTTCTTCGAATAACAAAATACAGTTATTGTCAGTCGTGAAAGCATTTAAAAAAAAAATCTTGGTAAATGACGCCTTCGTATTATATCTTCATACTAAATCAAGATATCTTTTGACTTGGTCCTTTTACGTAGCACGCACACTTAGTGGAATTATTTAAACGGAGAAAATGTCCATCCGAATCGCTTCATAAAGTAGAAACAGCCTCTTCTTTTGATGAAAAGTAATAAAATATCTCATCCCCGTGAAGAGTGAAATATAAAGTTTGTCCATTATCGGCGTAGGTAGTTGTACATGTGTGCGTACGGGAGTGTAGAGGGGGGTGCGCAGTATCAAGTGTAGCGCCAGGGTAGCGGCCGAGGCGGCGCGGCGTGCTGGAGGCACTGTATTACAGGCCAGGATGTCAGGATGTCAGACCGTACCCTGATATGAATCTGACCAAAAACAATAAAAGTCTTTTTAGGGCGCCTTTCCCGGGAGAACTGACACTTTTATTCCGAGACCCGAGATATTTCACCGCAAAAACAATCTGTCGAGATTTAAGTTTTACTATATCATTTCTTTCCCTCGTTCTATCCTAGTTGTACCGCTATACATGGTACATGTTATAGTTGAATCTTTTGGTCCGCAATAACAAGGTAAAACAAGACAAAAGGTTCGGAATTTTCACGCTTTTGGGAAACATTAAGTAAAAGCTCTGATAAAAAATGTTTAATCATTACAAAAAAATTTTGGTTAAAGTTTTTCTTCATTATTTTCATTTACTAAGGTTAAGATAATAAAATTTATAAATATCGTTTCCAATATGAAAAAGATCAGTTATGATTTTCTTCGTTGTTTTTGACGAATATAATGAAATCTTTCAATTATATAAATACACTCACCAATATTTAAACGTAAATCTAACTGTTGTAACTGAATAATACATATAACATTATTGTTTACATTTATCTTTTTTTTTAAGTATTTGAAGCATTTCGTGATTTTATTTGAAAAATTCAGAATTACATTATACATATGTAAAGGTTCTCTCTTTTTAAAAATGGAACTTTCTATTTATTTCCAGCTTTCTACTGCGGTCGGGCTCTTTAAGGGTTCTACAAAACAAATTACTTTTAAGTTATGTAGCTCAATAAATATTATTAAAAAATATCTAAATCGACGTTAAGTATTTTAAAAAACAGTAGGTAAATTTAATTTAAATCAATTTAAAAAAATAATTGTCATATTTGGTTACTATTTGCATTTATTTTATTATTGTGCCATATTCTGATATATTTTTTAATTACATTATAACAACAGTCATCAGGATTGACGTATCATATTAAATTAACTAGAAAATTTTATCAAATATTTAGATAACGAATAGCGAAAGATAATACAGGTGTTGAATTTTTTAGTGTGCTGTTTTTACTCAAATGACAAAATCATCAATACGTAATAAAGTATTTGTGTGTTGAAAAACAATTTTATCATTATTTAAAAAAACGTTTATTGAAATAAACTTTATTCCTTTATCTTACAAACGTATGACATAAAAGTAAAAAGAAACACACAAAATGTATTAAATTAATCGACTAAAAAGGTCATAGTTGTTCCAAATTGCCCCACTAGTGGGGCAGGATGCCCCATCTTCCCCTACCTACTAGCAGTTATGCTATCTGACTTATTACAACAGAAATGAAGAACATTTTTAAAATGGCATTATAATAGTTTAGGCTTACGCCTGTCATTGGCAGATTTAGTCGAATATATTATTTGTCATAAACATTTGAACATTTGAATATATTCAAAAACACATTATCTTAGTATGTTTAAAGTTTAATAATAGTTGATAAACATTAACATACATTAACGCAAATTCGCTGTTAAAATCTCAACAAGAAAATATAATCGCATTGTTTCAAAACAGAAAAGCAATATTATGTATTTTTATAAATTTCAGGACTTACCAGTATTGCTGAACAGAGCAGTGCGTCTATTCTGAAGTAACTGTAACAGAATAAAAATAGATTAAAACAATTGTGTTGAGTATAGATAAATGATATTATTATGCTAACAGAATCGATTCTGACTTTAATTAATTCTACCAAAAATCACCCAGCTAACCAAGACTTATTTGGAAGAATTTTAACGTGAAGTTTACCTTAAAAATGGATATATTTGATTTCTAGATATAACATAGATCAACGGCTTGCTACCGTCATATCAATTTTTGTAGGATATTTAATAGCCAAAATATGTTTGTTTTATAGATAGATTTACTTATTATTTAATAGAAATTAACAAACGTTCAACATTTCAGATGCTTTTTAAAATTCGTGTTCATGTTATAGTTTTAATTGATCGTATTTTTTTAATAATATGCATGCTTCCACTTTCTATTATGTTGTATCCAAACTCAACACAAGACTCTTGGCCTCATAAAGTTAGGAATACGTCTTTTTTTGTTATATGAATATTTGTATGAATACATAAACAAAAAATATTGTAAAATACATTTTATATATAAATATCAATTATTTTATTTATATATCAACGGTTCAAAGAACCTTTTACAATAAAAAGTTTTACAAAAATAATCACAGCAGTGAACCATTCATTATGTAATATAAAATATGAAATATAACTAAATAATTAGTAAGTTCGCAGAATATTAAATTGCTATTAAGAAATGGATAGTGGAGTTGGGTTGCACACGGATCGATGAGTGGATCAAGCCAAATAGGTAAAATGTGTGTACTGTTTATGAAATTTGGTATATTTGTCTATATAAATTGGTTTTGTTTTTTATGATTATTTTAGTTTATATTGTTTATGATGTTAATGATAATTAGGTTAATTGGATTAATTAGGTTTTATTATTATTATTTTTATGTTAACTATGTTAAACAACTAATTTAAGGCATGTTTCACATTTTGCAAAATGTTTCCCTTGGCACGGGAACATTATTCCGTATAAAAAAAGAAGACAACCAATGTAAAAGTGTCAATAAATAAAATAAATAAATTCAACTGAATAATTTCAACTAAACAAATTAGTCAAAGTAAAATGTTTTTGAAAAAACTGCAAAAAAGTAAAAAAGAAACATAAAATATCTTAGATGACAAATAAAAGATAACAATTAAAGTAATAAAATCTTATGTTCTAAATATTAGTATAACAAAGTAAAATTGAGAATAATTTAACATAAACATAAGGTGGCTAGTATTAAGCTAGGTAATAATAAAAAAGAAAAATAATGCTACAATAATACTTTATAAATAATACGTTTTTTTGATCAAAATGAAAGCTTAAAAATTCTTAATAACACCTTTATTTTATCAGTTGGTTAGAAGAAGTTGGAATTTGGCAATAAATCCAAAAATAAAATTAAAAAAATAAACAAAAATACGTATTCAAAAAAACAAAGTTAAATTAAATAATATATTTTTAAATAAATTCATTCCTTTTCTAAAGAATAACAATTGAAATTACATTTTAATAACATTTTAATGCATTAACAGAGTTTGTATTGAAAATATCAAATGTTTTTTCGATCTTATTTCCATATTTATGTATTCTGGACATAGATGAAGGCATTTCAAAGTTGGTGCGAGAATTGTTACAGTACAATAATTCTTTACTTCTATTGCACCTACCAGGTATTCGAATTTGAATTAGTTTAAGTAATGCAGGGCTGTCAATTATTGATTTCATTATTTTAAATAAGATTAACAAATCAGCTACTAGTATAACTCTTCGGTCTGACAATTCAAGTAATCTCATTTCACTTATGTGTGTGTTTGTGTACATTCATTCAAATTACCAATAATAATATAAGTATTTGCAATAAAATCACCAACATATTATTTTATAATATTAAATATTGTGTCTACGTCAATCTATTTCAGAAAGCTCATTGAAGCGCGACCTGAAATGTGTTTACGATAAGGTACTATACTCGTACGTTTGATCTGAGAGAATTATTTTTACGATTTCCTTAACACACATTACTTCTAAGAAACTCATTAAAATGTACCTGATTACACGTTCGACGTGAATATGTTTTATATGAAAATGTTAAAAGATAAAAATTTCTAGGGAATAATTTGAATAATAAAACTCATACGTGTAGCGTTTCCTAGGCATCCTTGTCAATTCTTTAAAATGATTATATTTTTATTATTTTCTTGAAATCATATTGTGTTTCGCAAAAAATATAATGAGATAAAATCGTTTTAGTAAACAGTTAATATTATGTTTGTCGACGCAAATTTAAATATTTATGTCGATATTTTATTATGGGCTTGTAAGAATTCAATATCAACAAATTTACTTAACTTTATTAATTAAAAATGGAATTAATTTTAAACTTTTACCCTCGATTGCGTATTAAATATAAATCGTACATAATATTGTAATAACACAGAAAATTGTGACAATGCTCCGCTCCCAAAATTCTATCAAATCTGCATAACTTAATTAAAAAGCAGACAACTGTTTGAAGTTTGCGTGAATTCTGTTCCTTGATTATTGAATTTTGTAAAGGGTCGCCATCACGAGCTCAACAGCCCTTGTTTATGGTCATTATATGAGGAAGCAAGTTCCCATTAACCTGTTAAATTATTCGGCTACTGGTTCCTGGGCATATTGTGGCAATACTTCTCCCCCAGGTAGGCAGATGTATTGAGAATAATTACTATTTAATCACTTCACAATAGATCTTGTCTTGATGTCCCTTATGTTTGTCAATGCTTATTTTCTTCTTTTTTGTAACAACTATTCGTTAATTGTTATATGTGAACCCTATAAATTATATACATAGACAATGTCCATTAATAAATAAATAAATAATACCAATAAAGTTAGCACTTGGATAGCTCATTATGCTAAGTTTTGCGTATGAATGGAACTCCCGTTTTTATCTAGAGCTACCAAATGAAACATTCCTGAACCGTTTTTTTTCATAACAATTATAATAATAAAAATACGTTTATAGTTTTATTCTACTTTTATTTATAATTTTTACCAGTGACGGGGTTTTGTCGTGACCGACATCGTCAGACTGGTGGGAGACTAAACAAATTTTTATGTTACATACAGGTAAAAGCAGGGGTTGTTAATCATGATTTTATATAATTATAGCAGCAAAATAGTTCAAATAAAAATAATTTTCGTATGAAGTAATAACAATTATTTGAATTTAAGTCGTGTTTGAATTTATATAATAACATCTGATAAAATTATTTATTTATTTTATTAGGTAAACAAACAGTATGTTTACATATATTGCCAATTTCTTTGTATATTAATGTAAGAAACTCATGCACACACCAAAAAAACTGTTTACACTTAATACAATAATTAAAATTAGGTTCAATATAATAAATGTAAAAGAAATGAAATGAAAAAAAGAAAAAAACATGTATATAATAATAATAATAAAGTTAACTATCTGCTTCTCTCAAAATGTCTATAATTTTTGACCTAAATTTACATGTATTGACACAAAAAATATCAGCCCCGGTAAATATATTGTAATATTGGTGTATTATATATTGTTATAATGTTATGTATATATATTAAAATCATGATTTACAACCCCTGCTTGCACCTGTATATAACCTAGAAAAAATACGTGATTTAAGATCAAAACCGTCAATGAGTATATCAAATATAATAATTCCTAAGTATATTTGACTCTATCGAATAAAAAATAATGTTTGTAGATATTATTATTTAAATGGCCCATTTTTAACTAGTTTCCATTTCAAAATGAGCCGTATTACCGGTATTTAGTTTACGTAGATCAGGGTCCTTTATTGACCGAAGTGGCCAATGTAATTCCTTAAAACAGTCACGCATTTGTTTAATCTCCATTTTTCATTCCCAGAGGACGAAAAGGATTCTCCTGGAAGTAATGAAGAGATTATTACTTCTTCGTTAACCGATTATCTTAAAATAACAAATGGCAGGTTTTTACTTGGAAACGCCCAACCGCTTTTATCCGTTTGAAGATTACGATAATTATTCATGTGTGTCAGAAACAGAGATCCACGTAATTCTGAAAACATTTAGTTTAAGTAATAAACTGGAGTATCGTTAGGTACTTGTTTCTCCGTGCAGAGCATTATTGCTTACGATGAACACGGTTTTAAGTTTATATTCGAGGGTATTTATTTTAAGCTTTCGATTTTTTTCAGAGTACTCGTAAATCACGAATAGTTAATTTCTTAATATATTTTCATGTGTGAATAGAACCAGAGCCATGGACGATTATTTTCGGTGCGTTTGGTAGTTAGTCCGCTTCGTGGTGTACTAATGAGCACGTTCGCCTAAAATGCCTGAGGACCCGGGTTTAATTCCCAGCAAGGTCAACATGAGACTTATTTCATATTTATAAGAAGGTTTTTTTAAGAAAGATTTATAAGAAGATCTGGACTATCTATATTGAGTTCGCGTTTTTCTTGAAATAATTTGCCTCTCCCATCCATCATATTAGCATCGTTATATAAGACATTTTTCTTTCGTGGTTCCGCTAGCTTATTTTTCCATATTCCTTACGTTACACATATGTACGTGTTTGATTAACAGCGTATGTCAAGCAATCTGTACTCCACATTTACCTCGTGAGTTCTTTGTACAGAAAAATCATTAATTTCTACGAATTAACATCACCATGTAGAGAGTTCCATACGATTTGCAGATTTTACTCAGCTTTAATAGCTTATTTAAAGTAGTTTTTAACTTTTAAATTATAATATACATAAGTTGTTTCTGGAGTATAGTTTCTAAATAGTTTTATACTTTCAGTAAATCTAATCTACTAATATAGACACTTGTAGATGTTAGCTTTGGTAAGAACCTGAAGGGAAAATCCATTCAGGGTAACCCCTTAAATGCCTTATGTATTTAAAGGAATGTTTGGAACACACACAGCTAATTTGTTTATTAACAAACTTTGTAATGTAGATGTTTTAACTTTCAGGGGTTACCGTAGATACTCGCTAACTCGAGTAGGTAATTGTGAAGATGTGAAACGTAACGAACTTCATATTCCCGGGTTTATTTCACATACAGATTTAAGGTAACAACCACTTTGTCTGTCCATTCAAGTGAAAATAAACCATTCGAGGACCTTATTTGTTTATTTACAAAAAATCTAAACGTCAATAATAATAATAATAATGCGAGTAACATTCCAGTTCGCTCCTCAGGTGGAGTTAATGGCGTCCACAAAGAGTTTCAGGTATCTCTGTCAGCTATCAACTCCTGTGCATACTTTTAAGTTAGGTTCGCATCCCGTAGTTCTAATACGACCTTTAGAAAAACATTCACGACTTTTTTTTATCAATTTTGGAAAGCTTTATTGGCTGGTAAAATATTTTTAGTCAGCTTTTATCATAAAAAGTACCTTAAAGAAGAATCATAATAATTTGTTAAAGTTTAAGAATTGCAATAATCTTAAAAGGGTATTTTTGCACTAGAACATTTCGTAGTCTCTAGACTGGCACCTAAAGCGTAATACTAATCATCTTACCTTCATGTTATAAAAAAAATCCAAATAAGCTGCAAATGGTGTACCAATACAGTGTTCGTTGCCCATTAGACACGGAAAAGGAATGATGATGATTTTGATACATTTTTTTAACGCGTTGCGTTTTCTAGCGTACTGATCTTTTCCATTATTCATTGACCCACAAATAGATAGAAAGCCCAAGTTTTGGGTGACCTACAAAACGGAACACCCAAGGTTAAGGAAAATCACATTTGATTATTGCGATCTCTCTGATGATCGAATCATGAACCCCCGTGTCCGAGGCGAGCGTCTTAACATTACGAGGGCCGCCAAATATTTTCTTTGAACATTTTCTCGTTCCCAACATTTCCCAAAGAATATCGGTGTTTTCACCATAATGCGACGTAGTATATTCATCTTCTTACACTTTTTTCTTTCGGTCATTTCATTCTTTTATCCGAAAATTGCTTCTGAAAATTGTTTAGAAAGTTTTGCCTGACTTGGCCTGTGTTTGGGAAAAGCGAATATTGAATAAAAATTTCATTTTCCAATTTGAATAATATTAACCCTCCCAGTCGGGTAAGGTTTTAATGTTTAAGGTGTAAATGTACAGAAATCTCACTTTATTTTACATTTAAACTTTATAATTTGCTCGAAAAATCTATACCTTTCTGTAGCTACGTCAGGCATTTAACTAGTGGATTAACATTTAAAATATATTAAAATAAAACACTTTCTATATGTATATATATTGTATATACCGTACACGAGTTATATGTAAAGTTGATGTTTATACCTGAAAATAGGTCATACCTGACACCAGTTGTGTTGTAATATTAAACTCATGTGCGGTATGTATTATATACAAAGTGTGTTATTTTAAAAACATGGAAATAAGTAATTTTGTTGTAATCATAGTTATGTAATTTATTAAGATATTTTAAAACGTGTATGTTTAAAACATTTCACTTCAAAGGAATAAAAAAACACTTATAGTAACATGCTGATTTAAACTCAAAGGTAACATTTAAAATGAAAAAAAAACAAATTTCAACCTTTAGGTCATGTGTATTAAACATATGTATTAAACTGTTAATCATAATGTGCGTGTGGAATTTCATTGTGTTTTATGTAATATAAATAATATAAATGTACATATATACCTAGTTTTTAAAACAGTAAATATTTTGTTAATTAACTCTGTTTATTGAAAAAGTCTTTTTTGTTTATTCTCAAATGTAAAAAGGTCACATTATGTTTATTATTGTTAATAGTTTGTAAGAGTAAATTATGAATAAATATAAAATGTTTATAATATATTCAATGTAATTGTTAAATTACACATAAAAATACGTTTATGTTTATTGACTTCAAAATTCAAAATAAAATATATAAAGTAGATCACCAAATGCCGTGTATCTCGATCATTCGTTACATGAAAACAAGGTGATCAAACTTATGCTTCTGATGCCAAATAAATCTATTTTTATCACAGGACGCAGATAAGTATAACAATAAATTTATTTTTTCTTTCAATAAACCGACAGTTTGATTGTGATTCCATAATTTTCGAAGTCATATTAAAACTAAAAAAAATTTCATCGTTTTTTGTAATTAATCGAAATAATAAACCAATACCTTTTTAAAAAAAAAATAACAGTATGACCTACTGCTAGCTGATAGACTCCTGGCCTCCTCCAATAAATCCAGCATCTCATTGAATATTTTCAATCCTTTATGAAAGCATTCCTTTGTTAGGTGCTAAATTTACCTTAGGTAGTTTGAAGTCATCCCGGCCTCTCGTGAAGTATCGCTAAATGAGTTATTTATTTATTATACCGTCAGTGAATCGCCAATTGATGGATAACGCAAACGCACGCGTCGTGTTTTTCTATTTAGAGAGTGAAATATTGCAGGGTAAAGCCACCTTATAAACAAATATTTATTGTCACCATTTCAGGAATCGAAACCGGGACCTCAAACATGATTAGAGGCGCGCCAATCACTACGTCAGGCAGACTTTTCTGTATTCGATTTTCTTTCGAATTTTTACCTGAGAGTAGCGGTCACGTGGAAAACTATTGTATTTCAAATACTGAACTGTATTTTTCATCTGGACGGACATAGAGCAAAATATATTATTTACCATCTAATTAATGCACATCAGTCTCACCATAGTTTCCCAAATGGTGTAGAAGCTCCTGTCGACATTGAAATTCTAAAGCAAATTTTTTTTATCGCTTTTAAATAAATAGCGATCTCCATTTTGCTTCTATTCATTTTTGTTTTTATCAGCACCAGATTGCATACGTGTCAGATTTCATTATTTGTGTTAAATTAATTCATCAGATAAGAATAATATTATGTCCAAGTAAATTAGTAACACTAAAGTAAAAATTAAATGAAATAACAAGAATTATTTCTGTTGTGGGTATATTCTAACACGCGTACGTAGTTCAATTTATCTAAAATAATAATACGTAAAATTGATAAAATATAAGGAAAAAAAACAAAATAACATGTTTATTCAATGGATGCTTTTGTTTTTACTTGAAACACACTCGATTTAATGTAGGTTATATGTAAATATTCTATGAAAATATTATATAACGTCTTCCGTATTTACTTTTAATTTGGGACAACCCTTCAATGGAACAAACCTTGAAAACATATTCCTGTAATATTTTTCGGCAAGTTTTCATATCGAAAGCACTTGAAGAAGGTCAATTTAATGAAAACACTCGGGACTTTTTATACTTTGGAATTGTAATCAAAATAAGACATTAAACTTCCAGATACATTTTTTATTGCGAATTCAGAATTTGTAATTTCACCGTTTTACTTAATTAGAATTTACACCAAAAACATTACATAATTTATATTTGCTTTTTAATTTTATTGACAGGTAATAAAATAAGGTTACTTCATTTTAATTAATCCTTTACTTTGTCTTAGCGGGTGCGTTACCTTCAATTTATTTTAACAGCACAGACAATTGAAAATTCATTTAAAATAAATAATACTAAAACAAAAATATGTTTGCATTATTTTCACTCTTAAAATATAATGTACTACAGCGATAAGTGCAAAATGTAAACGTAGGTATTTAAAAAATGTAAGTACCTTTCAAACGTATTTTTTAAAGTAATTGTTAATAAAAATAACTATGCTTTTGTGTAGCATATCGTCGACGAAAATTTGAAATGCTCTAGGGGACAACGTGAAAAATTTTCCAGAGAAGGAGAAGAAAATTTAAGATACGGCATTTCGGGGTTTTGTTAATGAAAAAATACTAATATTTAATTATAATTAATTGATCATTATCATCATTTGTGTTATAAAAATTATCAACATCTTGATTTATTTTTTTATTTAACACTCTATATACATATTTACTTGGATAGATATTTGAATTTCAAAACACATTTTCAATTTGTAACAAAAAAAAAACATTTACGGTAAGATTATGAAATGTTATAGATATAAAAAGCAGTATTCTTATATATAAAATAATAATATGTCCACACATAAATTACTGTTCTTCTATTTTTTTTTATGTAATGAAGGAGAAATTAAAAATTTACAAATTCTTTAAAATAAGGCGATGAGGATTATACTCAAAAGAAATATCTATTCTAATGTAGAAATAATGCACGAAGAAATTGGTTTGCTTACAGTAAAGCAACAAATTAAATATAATGTAGTAATTTTTATACATATAATAACTAAGGGGATGAATAAAATAAAAACAATAATAAAATATAACCCACAATGTCATACATATGACACAAGGAGTAAAAAATATATGATTACAATGAGGAGAAAAACAGAATCTCAAAACTAATTAAACAAGGGATTGAAGCTGTACAATGAGTTATCTGAAGAAATAAAGGAAATAAAAACAATCGAAATATTTAAAATTAATTTAAAAAAATATGTTATCGAGAAATTTTGATAAAAAAATTGTAATATTATTAAAATTTTATACTAGTTCTTAAGATGTTATGAACTAACATAATAAAGCATAAATAAATAAATAAAATAAATAAATAAAATAAATAAATAAAATAATACACAAGGGCGGGCATATTGCCTTAAGGCGATTTCTTCCTACCCGTTCAATTTGAGAAAATCAGTGGTATATGAACATATGGTTGGATTATTATTATATTTTTATTTTAAAACAAAATATGGATAAACATTTATGTGTTTTTAAGAAATAAAGATACGCTCTGGTTGGTGTACCAATCCAGTGCCTTTTGCACCATAAGGTGCAGAAATTGAATGATAATTCGTATTTAAGTCCACATAATATAACTATTTATTATTATCTACTATTTTCTCCTGCCATTAACTGCAGGTAGAATACTCGTACGTCAAAATTGAGTAATTTAATTCTCGAAGGATTTACTTGAAAAATATTTTTTACTTAATGTTACACTTTACACTTGAACATCGATCGTGGTTTATCGTACAGTACGGATCTTTAAGTTCACATCAGCATTTTTGTAAAATTATTTTTTTTGTAACATGGTAATGGTTTTAAGATTATATTTTTATGAATAATATCGGTGGTTTCCGCTAAAATAGGTGCTGTTATTTTTACACTTAACTTCGTTAATATTATTAGAAGCCTCACGATCCAAGTACAAAAAACATAGTAGACTATAAGCAGTTTTATTGAATTGTGTTTCAAGTTTTATAAATAAATAAAATATTTTATTACGTTTTCAAGCTTTTAGAACGTGGTTTTTTGATATTAATTTTTTTTTGTACTTTTCTTTTTTGTTTGGACAAATTATATTTCTACGTGTAACATATTTTCAATGCACATAGAAATACATATTTTCTTTTTTTCCCATAGTAATAAGAATTTTTAAATGTTTTTTTATATATTTTTATATTAAGATTTGAATTCCTGGATGCCTTACGTGTCATGTACAAGACTAAGATACTCAGAAAAATCGTTTATGTTTGTATTGGAAATGGGATGTTTGATCACTGATTTTGGTTTATTACCTTTATGAGTCCAATCACCATTGTTGCAAAGTTCAAGAACAATAGCGAGTGATAACTATTTTTAACTACAGTGTAGATATCTGTAAAGGATATTCCATCTTCCTTGCATTCTGCTTCAAGATTATGGCGTTGTAAACTGAAAAATGTGCACGGAAATAACAGATATTCGATACGTTGTTAAGAATATCATCGCACGGACAATAGTCATCATTCCTTCATTTAAATCTACATAGGTGTTTATATTATTCTAATATTTTATCAACTAAAATAGTGTGACTTCATGTAATCTGTTCACAGAGTACTTTTAAAAAAGTTCTTTTTACAGTTCGCAACGTGCCACAATTTAATTATTTAGACCAAAGTTTGTTACGATTATGATTGGTAGCGAAAAGGACACAGAAAATATTCTGAAACTGTCAGAATTAGATTACAACGAGCATTTTAGTATGAGGGTAAATAAAATTAGAATCCATAAGAATAATAATAATAGTCATGGTACAACCTGTTTTAAGGCAGACATTTTTGAGCAAAAAAAACAATAACCTTTATACGCAAAAGTTAATTTACCATACATTTATGCACTATTAATTTAAATAATTTATTATTTAAGAATATTTTTGAGTATTTTTTTTGATTTTTCTCTACCTAAATCCAGTAATTATTTTTTTTAAATTGAATTCGAGTCATGGTTTTGCAATGTTCGGGTAACATATTGAATATTTTGGGGTCCAGAAACCTGAAATATCTTTGTCCGAATTCAGAGTTTGTGGTAGACCCCATGACCCATCCTCTAGTTTGACTTCTGGTAGTGTGGGAGTGTTCCTTTTGGAATTTGGTAGAATAATTTGCTTTCACAAACATAATTATTCTAAAAATATAAAATTGCTTTATATCTAAGATCTCAAATAACTTGACACTGGGGTACCTGGAGGGCTTTTTTGAAATTATTTTAATTATTAATTTTACAATACTACAACATGTATAACGTGACGCGTTTGAAACTGTTTTGATCACTATTTATTTTAATATGTGCAAAACTTTATTAACATTTACAATTTGATGTTACAAAACCGTCCGACGTGCGACAATATATATACCCTTTTTGAAATATTAGAATATAGATTGAAGTTTCTAGAAAACAAAAAGAGACAAAGATTTATTTTGCCGTATTTGTATATTTCGAATCAATCTGACAAAATTATTCGCAGCTACATACATTTTGTTCTTAAACGGATCGAAGTAAGTTTTTTTATCCACCCGGGATGGTATCGATTCCGCTGTACGAATTTGATTATATTAACCATATTGGATTTCGATTTAATATCGTAGCGGAAACAAACCTACGCAAACAGAAGAAAAATCAAAACATTTTGCAAATAATACTATACTTTTGAAAAATACTGTTGATTTGACCATACATCTTGTGTTTTACACCATTATAGACCGAATCTATAAAAGTTGTCCAAATTATATCGAGATATAATATTATGTAGGTACGTACAAAAATGTTCAAGCTTAAATAGTATTAACAATATTTTGAATTTGTCCAATTTTTTGTAGACAAGGACTGGATTCAACTCCCTGGGGAGCTGTTTATATTAACATATTACAACAGAGATGAAGAACATTTAAGAGAAGGTAATATAGAAGCCTAGGCATCTACAAAGCTTATGACCTGTCAATGGCTGTCAACCTGTCAACAACCTGCCACTTAAACCACCCATTGACAGGTCATAAGCCCTGTAGATGCCTAGACTTCTAAACTTCGCCTTAGAGATAGCATTTCGACAGCATAAAACCTACTTCAACACTTATTTTTTTAAATTCCATACTTCGCACACATACATTAGGTTCGGCACCAGAATTCCATTGGGAACAGTTAGTTTTACCTCCTGCGACAAGCACTGGTTTGCCAAGGTAGATTTCATTGCACCGTTCACCCGGTTCCCGGCACTCACCCTTCCTTTTAATATGTCACTCAGTCTTTCCATCTCTAGTAAACATAATTCACAGATACACAACTTCCTCTTCCTGATTCAAAATATCTCTGTTCACACTGATCATTTAGTTGTACTTTCATCAAAAACCATTTCTTTCGATCTGTCAACATTTATTAGCAAATTGATTTTCTTGCAAACATTGGAAGAGTTGCGGAAATGTGGATTTTAAAACATAGGCAGAATGGTGAATATTACACAGTGTGTAAAGTGGTCACTTAAACCAACCAATGACGGGACATAAGTTTTGTAAATAACTAGACTTAAATACTCCCATTGTCTTTAGCTTGTCCATTTTTTTATAGACAAGGGCTGGATTCAACTATCTGGGGAGCTGTTAACATTAACACATTACAACAGAGATGAAGAATATTTTAGAGAAGAATAAGAAAATTGAAGGAATGTAGATGTTCAAATATGGGCAGAATTGTGAATGTTACACGGTGTGCAAAGTGGCCACATAAACCAGCCAATGACAAGTCATAAGTCTTGTAAATGCCTAGACTGAAATATTCCCTTCTCAAAAACGATTTTCTTCTCAGTTGCAACAAATTTAGATCTCAATAACTCCCTAGGGAGGAAATCCAGCCAGTCTGCAAACATTAGGATATACTCAAAACATTGATGCTCTTATATTAACTTTTATCTAATTATTATCATTCAACTGTATCTTAATATTATGTATCTTTTTTGGGTGATACCGTGTATGTTGGATTTGATACGACGTTTCGGCTACCATTGCAGGAGCCATCTTCAGGGAAAACTGTGTAGAATCCCTGAAGATGGCTCCTGCAATGGTAGCCGAAACGTCGGATCAAATCCAACATACACGGTATCACCCAAAAAAGATACATAATATTGATAACAGTGACCGTGAAAACCTTCGCACCTATTCAACTGTATCTTATTTATTAACATTATAGACTCATAGGATAAATACTTGAAAGTTGAACAAAAAGATTGCAAAGACAAAATATTTAAAAATTTAGTAATAACCAGATGATTTGTTGATAAAGGTTCATGTAAAATCACCTACAATACAATTACTGAACCAAACACAAAAAAAAATACAACAAATTTTAATCAAATGCACCATATTACAAAACAAAGCACCAAGGATAATCGCGAGGAAAAAACAGATGCACTAGGGTGAAATCGATGCTAAGTTACTTAATTAAAGTGCTTACACATTGTAATTACAGAAAACCCTCCATTACAATTATATTTGTTCACAAAATCATTGACTCTAATAAAAACACGTCATTTTAGAAAACGTAAAAAAATACTTCTTTAAAGCCAACCCGAATACGATTACTTGTATAAGTTGAACAAACATGATGACATTACAAATCCCTGTTCAACTTCTTTAGGAATGTCAAACGACTATGTGAATAGCCGATATTGTCATTCTTCCCCATACATAACTCTCCCTGGGTCCGTATGGTAATGGGAAGTTAAAATTCATTTTAAATTTTATCTACAAACTTAAATGATATACCTATTACCTATACTTAATGAAAAATGTAATATGTTTAAAATAGTTTTTCTAAACATGTTCAATTATAGGTTACCGACAAAGATACTTTGAATTTTTTAAATATGTTTTTAAACATTAAACGCCTATGGGGCTTTTACAAGACAAATTTGCGTAAATAATTCATAATAAAATTTATAAACATTAAAAGGTAGCAGCTATACAAAGGTTTAAAAGTAAAGTTAATAATAACATGTTAAAAAAAAACAGTAGAAGTTATTCAAAAATAGGTACGTATTTACTTTTTACAAAGTGTAATTTAATATCTAAAAGAATTATACCAAAAACAAAAATACTGATAACTTATTATATTGTACTTATTAGTACATTATTTTTGTTGTAATTAAAGCAGGTGAGTATTAAATATGATAAATAAAAATATCCATACATTTATTGGCATTTAGATGGAATTGCATTTCTTTCGTCAAAAAATTCATACAAATATACACATTTTCGTACATAAATATCGATGTTTATACCGTATAAAGTTTATACCGTCTCGATATGTACTGATGAATATAGCGTTTGTAATCGCGGCCCTGGACTGCAACCTGAACCATAAGACCGATGAAGATAACATTCATGTAATAAATTATCAAGATACGCCGCATTTGACGTTCAATGTTACGTCCTATACACCAGTGGATGCAAATGGAGGTTTTCAAGTGCTTTTCATCTCCAAAATGAGTAAACGTAAATTTCAAAAATTCTTACTGAATTTAAAAACTTCACTGCTGAAGAGTCTGCTCTTTATTCTTGCAATCCTGTTGAGATTGGCAGTATTTCAAATAACTTTTGCTCAGTCAGTGAGTCGCATGTTTATCTTACTGACCACGTTTCAAATGCAATATATTCTCTCGTTCCATTTTCCGAATTCCTACATCTAAACCTACCTCCTTAGCCCCGAAAAAGATCAGTAATAGTATAGGTACTCGGTCTGCATTCACAATACTGGTTTCAATATAACCATCGAGACTAACCGATTTTAAATGAGTTTATATCATTAAGTTCTCGAGTTCGGATAGCATGCACTTTTTTATTTACGTTTTCTATTATTCACACAAACTTTTAATATCAAAATACATGAGACCATAACATAAAGTGATCATCATCATTCCCAATCCGCGCCCAGTGATTTGGAATTTGTGAACCAAATGCAGTTAAAATACATTCCTCCACATACGCGAAACCGTTTTTAACACCGTGGGTCTTCCTATCGGTTTCACTTATTTATAAAAAAATAAAATATAAAAAAATCTTTTTTTTTGTTAATAAAAGAATTATACCCGTATGCAGAGACAAAACTTAAGGTGAGGAAAGTACATTCTAATTTCAAATGCAGAGAATAACCTGAAGGTCAAGACAATAGAATGTTTTCTCCTCACCTTAAGGTCTGTCTCTGCATACGGGTATTTCTCTATCAAAATTTTCAATTTCACATAATGCAATTTTTGTTCATTGCAACTCTACCGTATTCACCCCCCATTTCACTAAGAGTTTGGAAAATATATGAAGGGCCTTTGTCGGATATTGTCATTTATCCTCATGACCATATTGCAAAAACGAATGGTAGCTGAAACCAAATACAACATTTTTCGATCACCTGTTACATGAAGGTAAGGCGATCAATCCCATACTTCAGGCGCCCGTCTTCGAGAATGGTTTCGAACGCGCCAACCACTACACAACAAGGCGGACTTACACTCACTTTCCATGCTTAGGATTTCGATATCGGAGCAGCTAACGAGTCTAAAACACTCATCCGGGGTTCTGGTTTTATTTCACACAAAGAGCTGTATTTTTTATCCCGGACACAGATAAACTGTATAAAGCGAAACAAAAATAATGTTGTACCCCTGGTGATTGATATTAGCAGAGCTTAAGAAAAAAAATATTTGCCATTTAAAAAAATACAATATTTCGTATTTATGGATTAATAAAATGAAAACTCATTTTTGTTAATTTCTAGATTAATTGAATAATATAATTCAAAACTATTACAATCGTTGGGATTCCCTAAACTCATACAAAAGTACCCTAGACCCTTCAATATTACAACAACGCAACAACACTAACCAATATGGAAAATAGTTCTAGTTAACTTACACCTTTATCTTTATCTACAAAACATAGACTCTCCATTCTACAGGACTCATATTGACCATATCGAGTCTGTCCAACACAGTTTTTTAAGAAAAGTGGCATGATTGCTCGGATTACAAAGGGGTAATTATTCTTATTTTGAAATAGAGCAATCTCTTAATCTGTCTTCATTGGAGAGACGTAGAACTGAGATGGACCTTATATGCATTTTCAAAATACTTAATGCTTTAAGTGATGTCTCATCTCTGTTACAATCAATTTCTTTTCATGTTCCCAACCGTGTCACCAGAAGTCAAAATCTCCTATTTATAAAATCTTCTAAGAACAACTTTGGTTTTTATGCCCCAATGTCCAGAATGTGTAGATTAGTCAATTCATCACACGACTTGGAATTTTTTGGGATAGATCTTCCGGCTTTTCGTAGATCTCTTCGCGACTAAACAGTGTGGGATGAAGTTGCATTGGCATGGTTTAGCTCAAAGTTTTTGGTCTTTCGTTTTCTTTTAATATATTGTATACTATTATTGTTTTGCCCTTGTTTGTCGTTGCTAAATAGTTCTATATTATTTTTGTTCAGTTTTTTGCATTTATGTTTCTTCATGTAACTGTTGTAATTGTCTTAGGCCGTATATATATGATAAATAAACATTATTTATCTTAAAAAACATTACATATTCTTTTAGTTTTTTTTAAGAAACAGTTTGTCTGGTTTTTTTTAAACGAAGTATTTGTATTCATTTTTATTATTTACGTAACCATATATATATTTATATACATATATTTTATCAGACCATAGACAAGTTGTAAGTAACTTGAGCTGAAAAAAAGGGAATCGACCCGTGGTAGAGTGGGATTTGAACCTCGAACCTTTGATCCGTTAGTCTACAACACTACCACGGGAGAATATCCCTATTCTATGCTTTAATTTATTTTATTACGGAAAACTGTTTTGGAAAAAAATAAATTATGTTCGTTTAGGTATTTCTATTCATAAAAGGAACATGCTCGTACATAAATATTACAAAGCAAAAGATAAACTCAATATGTGTTTACAATAATTTGGACATAATCAAAACACTTCTGTAAATTCTTCGGTATGATTTTACGATCATTTTTTTACTTTATTTTTATTAATTAAGTTCTTACCAATATATGATCGTTTTGCATTGACAAATTTAAACATTATTTTTGCATGAAAATTATTAATTGAATTAATTAAAGTATTTTCCTAATTTTTTTATAAAATATTGCCATTTAAATTTAAGTTGATTCTAACCTTTGTTGTATAAATCCTGTATGTAGGAGTCAACAAATACTATGAAGGCAACTTTTACTGACTCTTCGGAGCAATTTTTATTCCGCTGTAAAATGTTATTCAAATAAATAAAAAAAAAAAATATTATCAGTTGTTACGAGGTTCAGTGAGTATCAGGGGCGAATGCTCCTTATAATCGATTACATGCAGCTTACCATATTTTTTTGACATTGTAAGTAATGTTTTATAATACTGTAGTATTATTAGGAAAAAACACATCACCAAAAAAAATATAGTACTTTTCAAGAAAAGTAATATATTTTTTTAATATATAAATTTAATTTATTATATAAATTTACTTACCTAAGGGTAAGTAAATTTATATAATATTCCTTTATTTCATACAGCGACCAGTTGCGCCTCTATTGGCTAAAATTATTACTACTGGATTACACGAGATTACTCTGCTCACTTTAAAATCACTAATTCAAATACGTCTTTAACCTAAATGTTAGAATCTCGTTCGAAAAATTACACTTGCGATTACAGTAAAATCTTGCAGCTTTCATTAATGCAATTTAGTCTTTCAATACTTTTTTCATAAGGGCTAGTATTCTTTAAAATACATCAATTTGACTTACGATAGTCTAAGGGAGGTGACAATATACGCACTTGTTATGTGTGAGAAAGAGATAACGAATACATTTTATATCTCTTAACACGGAAGTTACAATAATAAGTAAGTAATTGATCATACTTATGTTTCGGTAGTTTGAAAGTAAATTTGCTTTAAAATAAATAAATATTTTGATATTTTAATCGAAACGAATTGATATTTTAATCCATAATATAGTTTAAATCCTTTAGTGGGTTTTAAAAAACAAAGATTCGCTAATTGTTTTTTAATTGTAATTCGTTTTTGTGCATACGATGACAGTTGAATATTGTAGGTTATTCTTCAGTATCCGTTTAAACTTTTAAAATTAAGTTGAGTTATGATAAAAACGTTACTAGTGTATAGTGTTAAGAGAAAATACATATGAAGAATTAAAATATTTATAACTTATGTCGTTTTGTGAATAATAAATTTGATATAAAAGTCGATGAAACAATGATTCTTAAAACGTAATTTATGTTTTGTTTGGTGAACTATCGTACTCGGTAAGGAATACTTTTAAATTATTTAATTACTCGTATTATCATTTATTAATTAATAGTGTTTTATTTCAAGACGAGTTATAATAGTCTAACTTAACCAAAGATGAACCGGTGCGCTAATGAATTATCTAGTTTATTAATTACTTTCAGTTTCATTTCCGAAATATTTTTTTTAATTTGAACGTTTCAACGAAATCAAACGTTTCTGATTGAAATAATTAGATAGGTATTGAATAAAGAAAAGTATTATTGAATATGCGCTTAACTTAACATTTTCCAGTCCACTTTATCATTTGAACCAGGCAATGACGGGGTTTGTGACCTGTTATTTACTGGTTTAAAAGACAAAGTGAAGCACCGAAATCTGGCAAACCTTTTTTATGTAACATTGGAACTTAATGCGGTCAAGAAAGTTTGTTACTCTATGTATAAAGTAAATGAACAAGATGCTTTACGAGCAAATAACATGAAAACTTCATTTGTTTACTCACAATGTTAATGAAAGTATGCTTCGTTTCTTAGACTATAGTAGTGCATAGAATAGTTACATCTGTAAATCGACTACGTTATTTTGCGTCCATTTTTTTTCAAAGTGATACTGAAAAATATTTTCTCAAGTTCTGCTTGCGATACTCAACTCAAATCGTTTCGAATACTTTCTATTCAAAGTGGAATCACATTAGAATATTTTTAAATACCATCTCCATTGTCGTTTATCAACTAACTGTACCTCAAGGTAGACCCCCACCCGCGCAGGGAGAAAACGCCGACTTTACATTTTTCGCCCCTCTTTGATAAATAAAATAAGATTCCCGCTAAATAAACGAACCTTCCGAACAATTTTCACTGCTATCGCTTTGCAAAGATCATTAATCAAAAATTGGGCATTAATTGCCCCATATTATGCGCTTAATAATTGTAACAAAATTTGAATAAATGAAAAAACTAACATCTATTTTACGGCGAGTTTTTCTCGTACTAAACGACGTGGATAAGATATTTCTTTGTCTAGGCATAACGCTCCAGACGGTCAAATTTATGGTGTTTTGAAACAGCATTTAAAAGAATTTGTTAAAACGCTCAGTGCTCCCGTTTGGAGTGCGCCCGGCCGTGCGACTTGCCGTAATATCACCCCGACTGCGACTCCGGTACGCCGCGCTTCTGCTACAGTGCTACGTTCACCTAGCCTAGATGCTAGTCTACGCTGGTTCCACGACTCGCTGTAATTAATGTCTGCACTCTGAACTCATAATGGTTGCTGGACAAGAACACAGTCATTGATAATCAGCGCCCAACGTTTCCCTTAAATAACGGGAATGTCGCATTTTTACCATTCGTTTAGTTAGAGATGCAATTCTATTAGCTCCAAGGTAAAAAATTGTCACACTTTTAGGCCAAATATCTAATTTCCGGTTTTCGCAATTTTATTTAGCTGAATTAACTTTACCGGCATTAAAAACATTTCGAAACAGTTTCTAATACGCTTTTCGTGTATATATTTTTTATAAAAAGTCAATATTATCGTTTTTATAGTTTACCGCAATATTTACATTTTGGTAGGCATTTTCAAGAGGTTATAAATAACTCAATATTAAAAAACAGTAGTTGGGTTCGAACCTCGGAACTCTGAACCGTGAGTCCTCAACACTAGTCACGGGAACATCGTTTGAAATTTTTGAGCAAAATATAGTATTTTAAATATAAAAAATGCTCACCTTTTTATTCTCCTTGAAGAATACAGAAAGGCACAATTATAACTTGCCGTAAATAGGAGAATAGTAATACTGATTCTCTGAACCTTTATAAAGGAAAACAGCTTTGTTTACAATATATTTACTTCAAGTCTCCAAAAAGAAAACTCTCTCGAAAATAATAATCTTCAAAATAAACAGTCGATAAATTTATAACTTTAAAATATCCCGAGGCTTGCGTAAAATTTCGGAATCTTTTATCGAGTCTTAGTCAAAAGCCTTCATTTAAAAAGAGTTTCCCAAAAAATAATATCGTTTCGCCGAATACCTGGCAACTGGTAACTTATCGAAGGTCAATAAAATTGATTTTCCCTAATTTTCTGATTGCTTATTCTGTGAGGCTCTTTATATATAAAACTTTGGCTTACAAAGCTTCAACAAAGTAAAATTACCCATTATCTTTATATTGTAATCGGAAAATTGGGGTTATTTAGTGCGTGGATTCGACTATGATTAAAGTTTATAGCTTGCCAAACATTATTCCAATGGCTGACAGAGATTTGCAATTATTCCAAGAAAAGAATATAATGGAAACATTCATAACTTGAGGAACGGTACGGTCGTCCTATGAAACTTAAGTAGATCATTTCAGTGATACGACGAATAAATACTGCCTTTCATAAGTTCGCTTTCCAGCCCTTTGGCATTGAATAAAAGAACTCGCAAATTATGAAATATCTTGTTGAAAACAAACTTTACTTAGATATTATCATTATATTATCAATATTCTCAGAATTATTCATAGATTTTACATCTAAGAGGTCTTGTTGACGCTCACTTTGAAGTCATCTTAACAGTCTTTAATGAACGCAATGTTTAATAATTGGGAACATACATGTTTAATGTTTTATGAATATTATAAAAAAGTCTTATTATTTGCGTTTTGTATTTAAACGAGCAATCTTGATGAACTATTCTCTTTTATACAATAATTACTAATTAAACGTACATTCACACAATCCCTTGAGATCAGAGACTGGAAAATGTGTCATAATGTTATCATTGGAAGAATTAATTTCAATACCTGTTTTGAACGAAAGGATATTTTTTTCCAAAATCTTAGCTTGTAATGTGCCTTTGAACTGAGTATTTAATAGAAAAAAATTTTTATACCTAATGACTTATTAGACCACTCCCGCGGGACAAAGAATATCGGTACGCAAAATTATAATATTTTTTTGATCATTAAATTAATGTTACAATACTTATAAAAAAAATACCTATTTTATAAGTTTTTTTAATAATGTATTATAGAGATTACCTGTTACCGTTTTCAAAAAAAAATACGGACTTTAAGTAGTAGGTATCAACCACAGAATAGGTTTTATTATCCGTTTTGATTTACCAACAATTGATCTCCAAAATGTCTATCAATTAAATAAACAAAACCCCTGAAAAATTAAGCTTGATGAATGTTCCATCTTCGTACGTTTGTAAATACAACATTTTTACTTTTATAATAAATTTTTTGGGAAATTTTCTTGCTCTGGCGGGTCTAAAACCCATCAAACCGACGACTTTATATGTAATTGGCAGAATAGTGAATTTTACGAAGTGTGTAAAGTGGCCACTTATAAACGACAGGTCACGAGCCCTGTCAATGTCGAGACTTCTATATTCCCTTCTTAAAAAAGTTTTCCTCTCTGTTGTAACAAATTTGGATACAAATATCTTACTAGGGAGGAAATCCAGCCTGTCCACAAGCATTTGGTCATAGTTAAAACATTATTGATAAAAAAAGCGTTTTGCGAAATTAAAGACTTGGCGTTAGTCCAACTTAGTACCTGAATTCAGGAATCACGAGCATGTATGATTCGCCCTATTCCAAAATTTATATTTTCCGTCTTGCTTTGTTTTAAGATATTCACAAAAATGTTAACCTCTGTATTTTTATTTTTAATCTCTACTTAAATTCAATTCAAAAAAGTGTTAACGAAAAACGTATTATATTTTTTTACCCTTAACATTATTTTTATTTAACTTTTTTTTTCCTATTCTTTAAATTAAAATTGTTTCTATTTACTTTATCTTTATAACTGGATATAAGTATATGTATTTTAATTTTATTTGCAACTTCTAAGTGCCCAACAATTGTTAATTGCTTTTATTTTTATACCGATAATGTTCTTAATCAATATCTTACACCACTGTGGAAAATTTTTATTGACTGTTTTTACAATTTTCGTTCACATGTATTCTTATTTTCTGTACACAATATATGTAAAAACTGTTATTTTTGTCCCAAATAAAAATAAAGAAATAACATTAAAAGAATACAATAGATGTTTTTTAACATTATTTAAAGATATGACATGGATAAGATGAGTTTTGCATTTGTTTTATGGATATAATGACTTTTGTAACTATAGCGAAAAGAACGATTTAAATTATTATGGTAATATTTTCGAAAATAGTTTTAGTGGGAGAAAATATAACTCTATTTATTTTATTATTTATCATAACAAAGAATAAAAGTACAAAGTAATCAAAATATGTAACCTCTTAATGCACTAGATTACATTACCCAGAAATGGGAACTGAACGGAGTAGATCCGTTCTGAAATTGGACGATGTTTTTCAGCTGTTATAATAACTGTAAAATATTTGTTATTGAATTTTTTTCTAAAAGATTTATATGCCTACTTTCGTAAACCATAAAATGTCATACTCAGTTCGTTTTTTATAAACACGGGACAAGATGAATTTCGGAAATGGGCGACTGGTATATATTTATTATTTGTATATTTATTTTGTTTTTTGTTATTTATTAGGTTCATATTTTATTTTATTTTTTTGCTCTTTGACATTGAAAATGTAGACAAACTGAACTTGTTATTTTTTAATATATTTAAAAAAAATATTTAATAAAAGTAGTTTTTCTGTTAACACGAGTTTTGTCCGTATTTAGTGTCGAGTCAGCCATACGTATGCTCGCAGCAATAATTTTATTACACCCTAGCGACGGGTGATATTCCTGTGATTGATTATAATTGTAATTAGGATTAACGTCTTGATCGTATTATTTGTGTACTAAATAGTTACAATTATTACTGTCGGCAACTCTACTCGAATTACGACAGATCGATTTCTGCGTAAATTATGGATTATTTCAATAAATAGGGAAACGGTTTGAATTAATATTATTTACTTGATAAATTAGATCAGTAGCTCACGGGTGGCTACACAAATTAAAGTATTATCGATGAAATCAAATTAATCCATTCAATAAATCACAAGGTCCCTTCTTTATTTTACCTTTACTTTATTGAATTCGCTAACGAATAGGAGAAAAATAGACAAAAATTATATGTCATCAAT